>NC_138748.1:24418523-25018523 GCF_965113315.1 Podarcis vaucheri | reverse complement strand
AGAAGATCAAAATTCTTAAGGAAATCAGCCCTGAGTGCTCACTGGAAGGGCAGATCCTAAAGCTGAGGCTCCAATACTTTGGCCACCTCATGAGAAGAGAAGACTCCCTGGAAAAGACCCTGATGTTGGGAAACATGGAGGGCACAAGGAGAAGGGGGCGACAGAGGACGACATGGTTGGACAGTGTTCTCAAAGCTACTAACATGAGTTTGACCAAACTGTGGGAGGCAGTGGAAGACAGGAGTGCCTGGCATACTCTGGTCCATGGGGTCATGAAGAAGAAGAAGAAGAAGAAGAGTTTGGATTTGATATCCCGCCTTTCACTCCCCTTCAGGAGTCTCAAAGCGGCTAACATTCTCCTTTCCCTTCCTCCCCCACAACAAACACTCTGTGAGGTGAGTGGGGCTAAGAGACTTCACAGAAGTGTGACTGGCCCAAGGTCACCCAGCAGCTGCATGTGGAGGAGCGGAGACAAGAACCCGGTTTCCCAGATTACGTGACTACCGCTCTTAACCACTACACCACACTGGCACCACACTGAAGAGTCGGACACGACTAAATGACTAAACAACAACAGCAGTCATCATGAAGAGTAGCCACTGAAATAGCCTTGTCCTCCATTAATTTATCCATCACTGCCTCCTGTGGAAATGAGTCCTGTAGTTTAGCCATCTATATGCTATGTAAATGAGTCATTTCTTTTATCTGTTCTGAATCTTCCAACATTCACCTTCACCGGAAATCTGCAACTTCTAGTGTTATGGGTGAGCAAGAAACTTTTCTCTATCTGCTTTTTTTTTTTTTTTTTTTTTGCATGCCGTGAATCATTTTATCAACTTCTATCATATCACCTCTACTGGCTTTTCCGCAAACTAAAACACCCCAAATTCTGTAAATTCCACTTGATTCCCTTGATCATTTTGTCTGCCCTTTCCTGAACCTTTTCCAGCTCTACAGTAAAGAGATTGAAGCATTCCTAGATAGGGGATCCGGAGCTATGTTGTTCTTGCAAAAGCAAACTGAAATGTAACAACTGAAACTATTCTTAACCATTATTATTATTATTAGATTTTTTTGAAAATGTTGGGAAATTAAGTGCAATTGTGAATGCTCAGTATATATTAAAACCAGTTGTGTGGGGTTGTTTTTTTAAAGGAAACTCCAGCTTTCCTTCACAAGGCAAGCATTTATATAGCAATGGGATATTTCATTTCATTTTTTATTTTATTTTTTACTAGAAAGATTTTGTTACCCAAGTTGCAGAAAATGTTTTACGGGGAAGCATACAATTGGAAATATGAGTTTTCAGACAAAACGTCAGTCATTCTAATGAGTACAAAAAAACTTGCTATTTAGCATGTGGAAGGAGAAAAAGGAGGGAAGTCAGCCTCTCCCTTTTCCGTTCCCTTTCTCTCTCTCTCTTTAAAGCATGGATTATTTGATTTTGTTTGAAGAAAAGATCTTGCCAAGATGACACCTTCTGCTTCTAAGTAATTTTACATTTTATACTAAGTAAAAAAAAAGAGAGAATAATCTATTGTCTGACCTGGCAGCAATGCGCCCATTAGCTAGAACAGAATGCATAACAACCATGTTACCATGGGGTCATTACTCTGGATTTTACAAAGCTGAACAATAGGAGGTAAATTGTGGGCTTTCCATCTCAGCTCTGTCTAGGAGGAGGGGCAGAAAGACAAATGCCCTTCTGGAAACACTGTGCATTATGTGGGGGTGGGCAGTGCCAACCCTCTCTGAGAGGAAATGTAGGACTTTGACATATACTTATACTACACACACACACACACACACACACACACACACACAGTTAGGCACACATAATTACATTTCCAAAGAATGCTAAAGCAAAACCCGTTGCAGGATTCAAAACCTCATTCATACCTATGGAACCACAGAAGATTATACAGAAACCAAGGATGTACTTGCTCTGAGGAAATCAACAAACCACTTTAAAATATTCCTGGGTTCAGAAAACAGTTTGAGGGGTTTGCATGGGAAATGTGTGAGAAGAAAGCTGCTGCCATTATTTTCACCAATACATGCATTGTATGCACACTTGATCCTATTTTCCGCATTTTTGTACTGGAGGGTTGCATTGCAAAATTCAGAGATGTGCGAATTTCTTGGGATGACTGTGTTTTAGCTTGCATGTTTGTTTCAAACAGTGAAAATTAGGTGTGTTCGCCTTTAAAGGTGAACTGAATTGACTTTCTGCTTGATCCCTGCTCCCCGGTAAGTGAAGTTAGGACTAGAGATGGGAAGGCCTGGGAAAAAAAGGAAAAATTGGAGGGGGGAAATCCATTTCCCTCCGTTTTTTTCTAAAGCTCTTTTTTTGGGGGGGGCTGGTTTTTTCCAAGTTTTCTGGGGGTTTCCCAGGCCTTCCCATCTCTAGTTAGGACTGAAGGTTTACTCAGGATGCAATCCTAAATATGTCTACACTGACTTAAGTCCGATTGAATTCCATAGGGCTTTCTCCCAGGTAAGTGAGGATAAGGTCTGCAGCCTTACTTCCTTATTGTAAACATGGATGTTCTGCCTTTCAGCAGCAGAACTAGAGATGACCAACAAACAAAATAAAAGCATTAATATAATAAAAACAAAACACTAAAAAGATAACTAGGTTTTGTTTTGGTTTTTTAATGGAGAGTAAAAGCTGTTAACAAATCCACTGAACTTCCAGCTAAGTTAAATACAATTTGGTTTTAAAAATCTATGGCCCTAAGTCTTCCTAAGAAGAAATCCCTTAAATATATATGGTAGAATGTCATTGAGGAAGGGCACACAACCACGAAGGCCTCTTCTCCCTGGTCCCAGTCTGATTTATCTCAAGGAATGTCAGGACATGCACTGAGGTGTATGATATGTTAAAACAGGGGCAGCCAACCTTGTACAATCCAGATGTTGTTGGACTCCCCTCAGCCCCAGCTAGCATTGCCAATGGTACAAAATATGGCCAGTGTGGTGTAATGAAATACAACCTGGGAGACCAGGGTTAGAGTCCCCACTTGGCCTTGAAGCTCAATGGGTGACCTTGGGCCAGTCACTGTCTCTCAGCCTAACGTACATCACAGGGAGGGGGAAATGATGTACACCGCCTTGAGCTTCTTGGAGGAAAATGTGATATGTAAATAGACTAAGTCTATAGGCAAATAGAAAAGAATGTGGGTGGCGCTGTGGGTTAAACCACAGAGCCTAGGACTTGCCGATCAGAAGGTCAGCGGTTCAAATCCCCACGACAGGGTGAGCTCCTGTTGCTCGGTCCCTGCTCCTGCCAACCTAGTAGTTCGAAAGCCCCGCAAAGTGAAAGTAGATAAATAGGTACCGTTCCAGCGGGAAGGTAAACAGCGTTTCCGTGTGCTGCTCTGGTTCACCAGAAGCGGCTTAGTCCTGCTGGCCACATGACCCGGAAGCTGTACGCCGGCTTCCTCGGCCAATAAAGTGAGATGAGCACCGCAACCCCAGAGTCGGTCACGACTGGACCTAATGGTCAGGGGTCCCTTTACCTTTACCAATAGGCGAATAAATAAATAAAACATCCATTTTATATTGTAGCATTGAACTAGCTCATCCGATTTCCACGAAAGGCAAATATGGCAAAATTCCCTGGCCCATCACATTACCCAATTATGCCCATATCAACTGTTTTCTATCAAAACATTCTTGAAGAGAGCTCAGATCCAACCACAACTTTCAAACACTCATGGGAGCTGGACACAACAAGTTCTTATCTTGGTCCATCCATTTCCTTTTCACTTTGGGGAAGAAAACAACACACACTCCATCTGCAAGGCAATATGGAAAACGAGCATTCTGCCTGCCTCATAACTCGAGACTCTGCCAAGCTGTAAAGCTTAATCACAGAGAACTGCCCAGCCAAGACACCCACTTCCATATGCTGCAAGTTCTTAGCAGGTTACCCATGGTGATCGGATACATTCGTGGCATGCTGCTAGATGGTGTGTGTCTGCGTGGGGCAGGCAGATTATGAAGCAAAACCTGATATTTAGGGAAAGGGAACTGACAAAATCGCAGAGGCTAGCTATGCTTAGCAATGCAGGTCAGCTGGAATATATCACCCCAGTGCTGTCTTATGCTAACATTTAATTTAAACTACTCAGTTGCTACATTTGATATTCCTCAATGGGCCAGTATGTATTATAAAATGACAAGTGTGATCCTACAACAAAATGTTGCAGGTCATCCCTGGCATGTAATAGGAATGCTTCAGACAGGCAGGAAAAGAAAACTTGTACTGTTATTCAGGACTCAAAAAGGGGGTGAAGGGAGGAAGGCGGACATTTCACCCCCTATCCTTCTGAAACCTTCTTCTGATGTGCTGCATGTTAGTTTCTGTTCTTATCACTGTGCAGCTGCTTGGAGTCACAGGACTCTGTTTACACTCCAGAGACCTTCCACACTGTGGGAAGTCTCACGGGAGGGGAGACGGGATGTGACGTTAGTGGTTTCCTGTTTCCTTTGTTCCTTTGTTCAGTTGCTCTCTGCTTTCATAGAGAGAGGATGTCTTTTTTGTCTGCGTAATTTAGAAATAAAACTCTTTTCAATGTAACCCAAACCTCTCATCTCTTTCCTGTGCTGGAAATTCTGCTGAATGGAACGTGCCTTGAAGCCTTATCAAAGGCTCAGGTCGTTAGTCGTCAGGAGGCAATTCCAAAGACTCGGGAGAAGAAAATGAGCTTTATCAGCTTGGCCGAGCAGAGATCCCGACGCTGCATGCCCACCCTGGTCTTCATAGTTATGCAGCACAGCCAAATGGTAGTTCTGTTGCCCTTTTTCATATCGCCACACAGGTGCATTTCTGATACAGTCACAGCCACACAGGAGCTCATTTCTTGTGAACTCACCTGAGGCCTGGCTCCAGAGAATGACAAGGCTAGGACATGGTAGGCCATGACCAAGTGTACCCACTGTTTTGTCTCATCTTCTAGACTGTGTGGGATTATGCTGCGCACTTGGTAGGCAAAGTAGTATAGTTCTGTGTTGGGGATTCCTCCTACTGAGGAGGGGAGGGGAGGTGTAGGCATTTGGGGTTTATTCTTGGTTTTTTGTGTGAGAAGATAAGTGTATTCTTTTCCTGCCATTTGTGGAGTTGGGTTGGTGGAATCCAGATTGGAAGGGTTTGGAATAGGTAGGTTAATTTTGCAAGGGTGATCATTTTAATCGTGGCTATTTTTTCAGAGAGAGTGAAGTTAGTATTACTCCATCTCTTCAGGTCTTTGTTAATTTGTCACCATAGGGGTTTGTAATTGTGGTGGTATGGTTTGTTGAGGTTGTACTCCTAGGTATCTGAACTTGGTGCGGCAGAGTTTTATCTTTATGAGTCTGAAATCGATGGAGGGGATTGGAGCCTTAATACTTCTCTCATCATTCTTTATACCATCAAAAATTAAAAGCCCGAGACACTTCTGTAGGCTGTGATGGAACATTTTAGGACAAAGGGCTTTCAAACCAAAACATCAGTTACTGTTCAAATTGTACTATAATGGGCGTCCAGGAGTAAATGAAAATAAACTATACACAAAATGGTCAGCTTTTGAATAGGCAGCAGCAGAATGCAAATGGAAAAATGAAAGAATTCCGCCCCCTGAACTATTAATCTTCTAAATGGGCCATTTATGAGCAATGCAATATCTGAAACTTTTAAATATGCAATAAATAAATGGCTTGCCGCTTTCCTTCAGCAGGCTTGACGAAGGGATGTTGTCGTCAGATCAATAGTGAAGTGGCTCAAGCGCAAAGGGAAATTCTTGCTGCACAGGGAGGGGGTGGGCTTTTTAATGTCAGGGCAGATTCACTTGAATAGCTTTTCCACAGCCATCTCGCCATCCCTATGCCCACATCATCTCAGCATTAGCATCCTTGATTAACCCATGTATCTAGACTCTGCAGGGAAAGAGAGGGAAATATGACAATGGCATCCATATTATCCTGACTTCTCCACACCATCTGTCTTATTCCTTCTCTCTGACTCACTGGTATTTCATCTTAGGTGACCCATTAGTCCCTCAAAAGGAACATGTTTTCCACTCAGATCCTCCCGCCTCCCACTGTTTTGGTCACTGCCTGGGATAGGGTTATCTTTCAACATCTCAGGAACTTACAGTGATAGGGGTCATGTTTCATGCCTTACTTTGCTTCTCTTCCTACATGCAAGCTGTTCCTGTGTTTTCTGTTTTTATCTTTAGAAGTATCCTCTCCATAAAAGCACTTCTCCAAGCACCGCTCATGTCCCATAGAGCCTCCTTTTCGCTGGATTTTCGTACTGCGATTGTTGAGTCAAAATAGCCCTGGGTAAACTCATATTTTCTCTCTCATCACTCTGCTCCTTTGCCTCTGTACACAGGCATTTTCAAACTCCTGCTTCTGATGTTCTCTGACACTTCAACCTTGAAATCTTCTTCTCCCTTACTTCTTACTACCATTTTCATCTTGCTTCTGGGCAGAGATTTGTCTACCATCATCTTCTTTCAACTAGTCCCCTGCCTCCAACTTCTGCCAGGTTTCTCGGTATATTTGTGACAACCACCAAGCCAATTCCATTTATCTCCTCGGTCTCCATTCAGAGCTTTTCAATGTCTTCCGTGTCACTGCCACATGATCTTTGCATGCTCTGTCAGTGGCTGTTCATCCACTGCATCTTACAGACATATATTACTATACCATGATGCAATTCGAGAACAACAGCGCTCTCAAAATGGAGAGAGAAACGAGCAACCTTTATTAAGACCAATGATGCCTATTGGAAAGGGTATCTCAACACTGAGTTTGGTAAGTCTCTCATGCCAATTATACCTTAATAATTATGAGAGAATTGTTCATTTAAAACAACAACAACACCCTGAGCTTTACGTAGTTGGGATCCAGGTCAAAATACTATATTAAAAAATGCTGGAACACACTATAAGCACATTTTTGACAGCTGGAAGTGTTCACATTTCATTTGACAAAAATGTCTGGATGTGTATTTAGCATGTACAAAAGCACAATATCAGGCTAGTGGTTCCCCCACCCCCCGGGGAATTTCAGTCAAAGTTAATGGACTTACAGCAGCCAGCGATTTGGCCCACTATGCACTTTGTAATTTGCTCTAATAGCCTGGCGAAATTATAGTCTTCATGACTGACTAGGCGGCAAGTGTGGTCATGTCCCTGCTGTGCTTCCTGTCAATCTTTCAGCCTCTGCTAGGCTCCACTATGTTCTTTGGGGTGGCTCTGAGGTAAAGCTCAATACAATTTAGTCAACCATTTAAATTTTATTGACAGTTTTGACACACAGATCTCTCTGGGCCGCCTAGACTAGGAGACCAGCAGACCGCAAGGCGGCTCCAGAAGGGCTGATGAGATAGCGACACTCACAGGCACCTGGGGCCTATGAGGATTCTAACCTCAGGAGGGGCCTGTCTGTGAATGACAAAACACAAGATGTGATAGGCAGGATGCTTACAGCACTGGTACATTTATCCTTGGCACATTGAGGCATGAAAGCACACACACTGCACTGGTAAGCAACAGTGACCCACCTGCCAGAAAGCCGGCACAGCAGCTCCATCCCACCCAATGAGCTTTTCTACCAAGCATGTGTGTAGGTATAATAATTATGGGAAAAGCTAAACGGCTAAGAATGTTTGGGAAGAAGAAAATTGGACTGCACCAACAATAACCTATAAGGCCACAGATGCCTCCTAGTTACAGGATTCGTTTTTCTCCATCTGAATGTTCAAAGAAGGGCTGTGCCAATTTCAAAGCCTTGTTGCACAGTTCAATTCTGTATCATCCCTGATGAAATGCAAACCCATTTTTATTTCCACAAGTGTAGGAGGGTAGCAATACCTTTCATGACTTGCAGAGGTGGATTGCTGTAAAGCAAATGCACAAATAGCTTTTTAATGGAGATTTCAGAAGGTACTCGGGGAAACTTGCAAGGGAACTCGCAGCCTTTCTATCAGTTTAAGTGTTTGAAATCCCCATTCTAAGCCGTGTAAAACAATAATAAAGAAAACTCAGCAAAGACAAGATTAGATTGCTCTGTTTCGAGAACGTTTTACCAAATGCAATATTCAAATGAATTTCAGTATGAATCCATTTACACTTGCCAACATCCATCTCAGTCATATTAAGTAATTTATGGAGGGTTTTTCCCCTTGGTACCTCTGTAAGAACAGATTGGGGAAGGGGGGAAACCCTGACTGCTTTTATTTTAGAGAAAAAGAAGTTGCTGAGTGCCAATATGGATTGCTGCTTCTGCCATATTTTTGCTGAAACTCAACTCCTACCTGCACCCAATGCTGTGTATTTGGAGACAAAATGCAACCAGGAGAGAAAAATTATGGTGTACTGTCCCAGTTAGGACTGGGATCACATTTTGAACCAGGGCACCATGGCTGTTTTTTCTGCAAATAAAAGCAGCCATCTTAAGCCTGCAAGTTTAGACATATCCCTCCCACCCCCACCCCACCCCCCTACCCCATTTCCATGCAAAGCAGGTAATTTTGTCTAAGCAACTAAGGGACCAAATTCAGTGTTGCTTCCAGCCGTAGGCTAAGTTGCAAGAGGGTGGTATCATAAGGAAATACAGTCACTCTTATCTCAGCATCGAAATTAACAACCAAAACGAAACAGGATGGTGCACTTTGCTACAAGCACCATTTTCACACTTTCTGTTTCCAGAAATATTCTCCCCTCCTCTCCCTGTAACAATTAAATTTTACCATTTGACATCTCCATATATTCGTTCTTTTTCCCAGGTCTCACCAAGCCGAGGCATAATTTAAGGATTAAGTGAGCCTTTTGCTGTGTGTCCCTGCCATCTGCTGCTAATCCTTCCCTCTGGGGGATACAGAGGGTTTTGTTTGATCATCTATTTAAGCCATTCAAGTTCTTCTGCTCAATTTGCATGGTCAATTGAATCCTTCTCTGATGATAACACCAGCCTCACTAGTCTAATGTCGGGCACAGGCTCCTTCCGTACTCCCCCTTTGTCACATTTGTTGAGGAGGCTGGTGAGCAAGAAGATAAAAATACTTTCCAGGTGGAATTGAAGGGTTATACTTCTTTCAAGTAATGTTTTAGGAAACAGGGAAAATCCCCACATCTGCCTACCCTGTTCTTTATAAAACGACTCCACGTTATAAAGCAGGTATAGGCGAAACCTTCCAGACATTGTTGGAAGCCATTAACTCCCATCAGTTCAACTTAGTGTGGCCAATGGTGAGGGAGCTGGGGTCCACAGGATTTGGAGACCCCACAAGCTGTCCTCCACTGTTACAGCAGGCAGCCACAGCTTCCTATGACTATTATGGGGTGTGTGTGTGCTTTTTGCATATGTACATATAGATATATAGCATATGAATTGTTGCTGTTTGTGTGAGATAATGTGTTGTATGCATTTTTAATAGAATAATGTCTTTATAATTTTTGAATGTAAGTCACTGGGAGATATTGATATCAAGGAGTATATTAATAATGCATCGTCATACACGGCCTCAGGAACATGTTTGCGTCTAAAGCAGATCGCCGATGAACTAACGTGAGGCACAATAAATTCTGGGAAGAATATGAGGCAGAAGAAAAGCGTTTGGAAATGGAACAGTCAAAGTAGTCAGTGTAGCCTCCTGGTGATGTGATTTGCAGACACAGAAAAAGCAAATGTCGGTTGAAACATCAGTTGTGAAATGGCCATAACTTCTGAGAGAAATTGTAAAAAGCAAATTAGACATCTGTTCTCAAAGCCTCCACACTGAAAACTATTATTATTATTATTATTCCTTAAATTTGTATACCACCCTTCATTAAATTTGTATATTGCTTTTCTTCATTGGCCTATACATACTTCACAACCCCCTGCCATCTTCCAAGAGCTACAGCAAGATGTTCTGCACCCGAATTAAGAATAATGTGCACCTTGACAGACCACTAATGTAGGGAGTTATTTACGGATATACAAAACTTGTGTTCTTTGACTCAGATGTGCTGGCCACTTCAGTTTCAGTTGATGCTGAAACCTGTTCACTTGTTTGACTACAACTGCTGAATGATTCACACAGGTTGACTAGTTGGCACAAGTGGTTTCCTGGTTGTAACCATGGGTCCTTTCTGTTTCCAGATGTGCACTAACAAGGCAGCTGGGACACTGGCTACCCAGAAGAGCTCCCTGTAAGAAGAAATGCCAACAATGGAACAGGAATTCAGTCTGTCCTGGATGAGGTTGTACTCCCCTTAGAGAAGAGATGATGGACTACATGGGCCATTTGCCTGATTGAACAGGCTCTTCTTATGTTCTTACAATCCAGTGATGTTTAGTGTGTAATTTCACAGAGTTTGGGAAACACTGTGTCAGTATATTGTATATTGAACAGTTGGCTAAGCAGAAATCCCTCTGGAGATGGAGAAAGGAGAGAGAGAGAAACTGTATAAGAAACCCCCACCCGCAAGAACAGGTGCTTGCTGCTATGAATAACACCTTACTACCCCTAATGAGGTCATTCGTTACATCCCTGTGCAGCGATGCTTGCACCAGGCAACTTTAGTTATATATCTTATCCGTTTCATTTTTTCCATTTCACGCTTCACAGTTTAATTTCATTTCCACCTCTGAAGTACAGAGTTGTTAGCTGCACTGTACTTCGGATGCTGCTGCAAATTCAATTATATCTCAGAGGAAGAAAAACAATCAGAAAGATGGACTTTGATCGTAACCGGAATTGTCATGCCCAATTTCTTGACACAACAGTGACTCAGTGACGACGTCAGTCGGAGAGTTTGGGGCTTCCCCAACTGCGGTCCTGAGCCTGCATGGAATTCTCAGGAAATGGGTAGCAATTTCATATACAGATAGATGATAGATGATAGATAGATAGATAGATAGATAGATAGATAGATAGATGATAGATAATAGATAGATAGATAGATAGATAGATAGATAGATAGATGATAGATAATAGATAGATAGATAGATAGATGATAGATAGATAGATGATAGATAGATAGATGATAGATAGATAGATAGATAGATAGATAGATAGATAGATAGATAGATAGATGATAGATAGATAGATAGATAGATAGATAGATGATAGATAATAGATAGATAGATAGATAGATGATAGATAGATAGATGATAGATAGATAGATGATAGATAGATAGATAGATAGATAGATAGATAGATAGATAGATAGATAGATGATAGATAGATAGATAGATAGATAGATAGATAGATGATAGATAATAGATAGATAGATAGATAGATAGATAGATAGATAGATAGATAGATGATAGATAGATAGATGATAGATAGATGATAGATAGATAGATAGATAGATAGATAGATATAGATAGATATAGATAGATATTTGCTGCCCTACGAACATGGCAACTTGAAGCTGGTTTTAAAAGAAATTGTTACACTTGTCCTTTACTAAATGGTAAGAAAGGAATGGCATGCTGGATCTTCTGGATCTTCCTGGCATGCTGGAGATCTTCCTCCATTTTTGACATGACTTGCCATGATACTGCTAGTAGCTATTGTCCTTCTGCTTGTGATCAATTGGGTCCTACCATTAGGAACTCTAGGCCTCTGTCTCTCGGGACTCTTCCAGGCCACCCCTCAAACCCAGATCCTGCTCTCTTTCCCTGGGCCGCACAGCTCAGTGGCCCTGCACTGCACACCCTTTGAGTGCTTTTTTAAAAAAGTGTTTTTGCATTGCAATCACGCCTCTTGCTTGCCTGGATGGAGTGATGTGTGAGTTTAGAAACATCTGACTGGCTGGAATGTTGCCTATCTGCACAAAAGACTGACATCCATTGTCTGGCTCCTGGAAGGTTCCCAATGAAGAAATACACCCTTGGGGCTGAAAAATGTTTTTTCTTCCCCACCTCACCCACTATGGAGGCCAAACTCAAAGCACATTCTAATCATGCATCCTCAAATCAACAGAACAGATTAATGAGTAAATAAAATCTGGAATGGACAGAAGAGCCAGGGAAGGTACTGACAATTGTTGTTGTTAGCTTTCAGGACGCTAAGGAAAAAGTTGTTCTAAAGACGTAGTGTGGTGTAGTGGTTAGGGCAATGGCTTGTATCCAGTTGTGCCCCTCCATGGACAGAAGCCTGTTTGATCCGGCAGAAGCTTCTGCGATTGACAGAGAGGGGTGATTATTGCAAATCCACCCACTTTCCTGTAGTCCCCCTAACCACCTCCCACTCTGTCCCTAAAGGACCCATAACCATTAAGCAGATTAAGCAGAAGGAAGGGAGCATCAGGAGGGACAGGCCATTCTTTTTCTACTAACAGAAGCCTCTGCTGGATCACATAGCACAGAAGAACACAATTAGATAAAATGCAATGGGTCCGCAGTTAAGAAGTCGGGTCCAAATTTCTGCTCTGCCATGAAGCTCTCTTGGTGACCTTGAGCCAGTCAACATATTTCAGCTTAACCCATCTTGTATATACTAGTTAGGAGATCAACCCGTATGTGATGCTACCTTGATGCCTTTGGATGCAGGCTGTATAACACAATTATAAGAAGAAAAAGGAAATGACAGAGAAAAGCGGAAAATTTTAGGTATCAGTGATATACAGCCCGTGATTGCACCTTGAAACATACGAAGAATCTGTTATAGTTGGTTTAATGTGATTATTTGGCATTCCATGAGTTTGCAGGTTTGTTTCTTTGTACTGCAGAAACTCCAGTGGATACCAAGATAATGGGAAGGGGTACGGTAAGCAAATGCATTAAAAATTATACATTTCAAGTTCAAATATCAACTCAGGCCTCAGGTCTGCTTTCAAATGAAGAATCAAATGCAAAATCTATTACAATATGGTACCTAACTTGAAGATGGAGGCACTGAAATCAAAATCAATGTGCACATTCAGAACATCATTGTTCATTTCATGTTCAAACCCCTTCTCCATCCATATTTCTTTTCCAGGAGGATTCACTGAACACGCACACCAGGTTTGATCCAGATATATCTGTCTTTGAGGCAGAGATCACATTACAAACAAACAGAAACTTACAAATCAAAACAGGGCTGAGAAGCCTGTTGTCTTCCAGATGTCTTCTCATTATCCCTAACCAGTGACTTCATTTAGACATGGCCCTAGAATAATGCCAAAAAGCCACCTGATTCCCTTACTACAGATTGCCCAATCAATTTCTTTCTAGCAATAAATGAACAAAACAAAAAGGATAAACACAAATCAACGTGTATTCAAGCTGTTAAACACACCATGTGAGCCTTGGCCCTTTCGTGTAAATACAGATGTGCTTTGAACATCTGCCTGGGAAATTTCTGTTTATATTTCATGTGTTCGTCAAAAAAAAAGTGCAATTCAAGAATGCCATTATCATGGCTTTGCTTCATTTTATACCACAGACATCTGAAGAGTTAACTTGCTTCAGAAACTTTGACAAAATGCCCTGCAATAAACAAAACCTATTGCAGGAACAAAGGTTCTTAATTGTCTCCTGTGTAGCGTCACCTTGATTGGAGGACATCACAGAATATAAAGCACCACCTCAATAGATCTTCATTACTGCGGTTACCACCCACAAAATTGTTGACAAGCCACTGGAAAGGGAGGCCTGGCACCAGTAAACTGCTAAAATGGTTTGCTAGGGAGCGACAGGAGGTTGGAGGGCTAAGAGGCCAGACAGATAAGGTTGCGGAGATTAATGAGCCAAAGTTTCATGAACACCTTTCTTCAAAGACATCTATGTACTCATGGTAACCTTCATTCAAAAACACATACAATCCTTCAATCAGATTTAACTCCATTTTGCTACCTGACTATGCAACTTACAGACACCTTCTTTCTCCACATAGAGATTCGCCCTATTACTGAAGGTAAATAAAAGCACAAAGGTTTGGATTCCATGCTAAGTGAATGGAAGTAAGTGAAAGGAAAGTGTTCCACTCCTTCTTTTCCCCATGTGCCCTCTGAAAAACCTCTCCAAGCGGGTTGGGGCCCTCTTGAACAGGGGGTAGTGTCATGGGGCTTCTAAAGGACAGCTAAAGGCAAAGGGACCCCTGACTGTTAGGTCCAGTCGGGAACTCACCCCATCGCGGGGATTCGAACCGCCGACCTTCTGATTGGCAAGCCCTAGGCTTAGTGGTTTAGACCACAGTGCCACCCGCATCCCAAAGGACAGGTACATTGTCCCAAATCATCCTTCTGTTCAATTATCTTGGTATAGGAGCCTATATCAGTACAGATCCAGTAAATACTCCCCAGAAACAAATGTATGGATTCTTTAAAAGAAATGTGTAAATAAGAAATGAGAAATGCACCATTTGTAAAAGTGAAGCCAAACAGCCAAGAATTTACTATTTCATAAGAATATAGCCTTGGGGGGGATTTTCTTTAAAGTTTTCTTAATATTTTTAGAAGGGTTAGAAAAAAGGGAGAGACTCAGCTTGAGGACAGTCTGGGAAATCCATATACACTGCCCAGATTTGTGCCCCATGGAGGTCACTTGGACGCTTGTTAACACAGCAGTGTGACTTCACTCTTGGAGGTGCACACCATTGTCTTTTGACAGATGCCAACAAAAACTAGGTTCTGGGTTAGGTTAATTAGCTCTTATGATTACGTAGTGCTGTTTGTCACAGACTTTTTATTAGCTGTTTCCTAATCACCAGTGTGGGTGCACTGCCTGTTGCACTTTGGTTGAAAACTGAGCTTCTTGAAAGACAACCATGATCAAACAATGTCTGTTAACCACTAAATCATGCAATATCTTTCTTCCAAAAAAATAAAATAAAAAAATTAACACAGAGAGGACAAGATGGGAAAAGACCACACTCATAGTCAGCTGAATGATAAATGGTTTTCTGGAAACTCTTGAGATGCCAACATCCATCCCTGCAGCAACTCTGTTCTTCTTCTTCTAAATCAGTCCCAGGCGATGATTTGTTGTGTGCTTGTTTTTCATGGTCACCAAATCAAAATACTGTAATTTGTTTTGGACACTCCGCTGTAGACCACAGTGTCTGAAAGCAAATATATCATTGATCCTGTTTTTCCCCCCAGTTTTGATTTGCTCCAGATAGATACAAGATAAATGAGGAAAATTTAGATGATTTCCCTGCAGACATGGAAAACAACAAATCTGGTACTGCTTGCTTTTAATTCTTACATCATTCCTGTCAAGGGTCCTTCCTGGTCAAAGAAATGCACACAGGAGAGAACTCTTTATTCTGAAAGATAACAAAGTGGCTTCTGCAGCTCTGGAGACTTATGCACTTATGCACTAATGCCTGGACAGCTATTCAAAGGTTCAATTCACATTCTATGGAGCAGTTGCAGCACCTGGGAACCACTCCCCCTCCACCAGTTAATGCACCTTAGCCCAATGGGCTGTGTGCTTGTAGCCGGAGACTACACCTGCGTGGAAGCTTCCGCTCTATCCACTTCAGTTCTCTCCTGGTTCTGGGAGACAATGGTCCAGAAGAGGGTGACACCAAGCCCTTCCCTTGCCTGGTCTGCCTCTTTCTCCAGCTCTGAAGCTTTCCCCTCTTTGATTCTTGCCTGCTGGCTTGTACAGTTCGCCACAGACCCCTGCCCCCCTCTCCCAAATCAGACTCCAGCTCCACTTCCTCTGGTGAACACTCATCAGCGTCTGGCCAGTCCCTGACAATTCATTTACCCCCCCCCCAAAAAAGGCCAGAATTTAGGTAGCCATAAAGGTAAAGGACCCCTGGATGGTTAAGTCCAGTCAAAGGCCCCTATGGGGTTACGCCGCTCATCTTGCTTTCAGGCCAAGGGAGATGGTGTTTGTCCACAGACAGCTTTCCAGGTCATGTGGCCAGCATGACTAAAGGGCTTCAGGCAACACAGAAACCAGAGCACACGGAAACGCCATTTACCTTCCCACCGCAGTGGTACCTATTTATCTACATGCACTGGTGTGCTTTTGAACTGCTTGGTTGGCAGGAACTGGGACAGAACAACGGGAGCTCACCCTGTCACAGGGATTCGAACCGCCCACCTTCTGATTGGCAAACCCAAGGGGCTCAATGGTTTAGACCACAGCACCACCCGCGTCCATTTATGTGATTAATGTCTATCACAAGGCCCAAGGATTGCTAGATAAACATTCCAGCATTGGTTTTTCCTCCTTGCTCATCTTTTGCAGTCATATAGCCAGAAAGCTAAGTGGTTGATGTCCATGTTCAGCCTGTTCAGACAATCGTTTTCTAAAGGTTTGGATCAGGGGTGGGAAACCTGCAGATATTTTAGGACTACAACTCCCATTGTTCTTGACAGCTGGCCATGCTCTATGCATCTGATAGGAGTTGGGGTCTTTATTCATCATTTTATTGTGATGCATTTCTACAGCAAAATAAGTATATTATATCAGCAGTGGCCAGAGGATTGGAGAAGATCAGTCTACATCCCAATCCCAAAGAAAGGCAGTGCCAAAGAATGCTCCAACTACCGCACAATTTCACTCATTTCACATGCTAGCAAGGTTATGCTTAAAATTCTACAAGGAAGGCTCAAGCAGTATGTGGACCGAGAACTCCCAGAAGTGCAAGCTGGATTTAGAAGAGGCAGAGGAACCAGAGACCAAATTGCAAACATGCGCTGGATTATGGAGAAAGCTAGAGAGTTCCAGAAAGACATCTACTTCTGCTTCATTGACTATGCAAAAGCCTTTGACTGTGTTGACCACAGCAAACTATGGCAAGTTCTTAAAGAAATGGGAGTGCCTGATCACCTCATCTGTCTCCTGCGAAATCTCTATGTGGGACAAGAAGCTACAGTTAGAACTGGATATGGAACAACTGATTGGTTCCAAATTGGGAAAGGAGTACGGCAAGGCTGTATATTGTCCCCCTGCTTATTTAACTTATATGCGGAATTCATCATGCGAAAGGCTGGGCTGGATGAATCCCAAGCCGGAATTAAGATTGCCGGAAGAAATATCAACAACCTCAGATATGCAGATGACACAACCTTGATGGCAGAAAGTGAAGAGGAATTAAAGAACCTTTTAATGAGGGTGAAAGAGGAGAGCGCAAAATATGGTCTGAAGCTCCACATCAAAAAAACGAAGATCATGGCCACTGGGCCCATCACCTCCTGGCAAATAGATGGGGAAGAAATGGAGGCAGTGAGAGATTTTACTTTCTTGGGCTCCATGATCAGTGCAGATGGTGACAGCAGTCACGAAATTAAAAGACGCCTGCTCCTTGGGAGAAAGGCGATGGCAAGCCTAGACAACATCTTAAAAAGCAGAGACATCACCTTGCCAACAAAGGTCCGTATAGTAAAAGCCATGGTTTTCCCAGTAGTGATGTATGGAAGTGAGAGCTGGACCATAAAGAAGGCTGATCGCCGAAGAATTGATGCTTTTGAATTATGGTGCTGAAGGAGACTCTTGAGAGTCCCATGGACTGCAAGAAGATCAAACCTCTCCATTCTGAAGGAAATCAGCCCTGAGTGCTCACTGGAAGGACAGATCGTGAAGCTGAGGCTCCAATACTTTGGCCACCTCATGAGAAGAGAGGACTCCCTGGAAAAGACCCTGATGTTGGGAAAGATGGAGGGCACAAGGAGAAGGGGACGACAGAGAATGAGATGGTTGGATGGTGTTCTTGAAGCTACTAGCATGAGTTTGATCAAACTGCGGGAGGCAGTGGAGGACAGAAGTGCCTGGCGTGCTCTGGTCCATGGGGTCACGAAGAGTCGGACACGACTAAACGACTAAACAACAACAACAACAACAACATAAAGGCCAAAAAGATATATTACTTTAAAAAAATATTATGGAAATAAATAAAAGAAACAGAACTAAAATGGCAGCACTGAATTACCTATTGAATCCAAACAATCTAGGTTTCTATCCAATGCAGCAGTGAGTAGCTGTCCAATCAGTACAAGAATTTCTACTTGTACAGTGGGACTTTCTCCATCACCCCCCCCCCACCAAAACGCGCCCTGTGCCCTTCCCAAATCTGTTCTGGAGAGTTGGGGGCAAACCCAGAACAGCAAGAGGAGAGTGGTGAAAGCCCCATTACCCTTGCACTGACGGACAAGTTCCTTAGCACTGCATTGGATACAAGTCTCAGTACCTAGCCTGCCACTCAAAAGTTAAGCCAAGTAAAAATATCAACACTTTCTAGAGGCAAGTAAGGAAATGAGACTTTTTATTTTCAGGTGGAAGATTGCATTACCTCCCTTTCACCCATCAAATATATATAAAAAATGCCCAGTCACTGACAACAGTTAATATTTATTCCATTATTCCATTTCACAACAACAATGAAATTGGCTTCTGCATTCCTAGCCAGGACTCATATTGACACCAAGGGAACAATTCAGCACCTAAGTCATCCTGACTATAGCGTCTTTGTATTTCCAATGCACAAAAACATCCAGCTGTTATTCATCATGCCACTGTGACCTTGGGGCTTATTTGGTTCGAATTGTGCTTTTAAAGGCCTTCTGACTGTTCTGGATTTCAATCACCAATTACACTTTTCTGGTTCAACTTTCCCTTTCCCCCCACTTACCATCCAAGCTGTGACAAAGTCTCCCATCCAGGTCCCCACGGCTGCTACCTTCATAAAACTTTCGTTCCTGATGCCCATGAAGTCTGTTACTATGTATGGCCTGTAAATGCAAGCACATATACCGTTACGTTACAAACATTCAGGCACAGCAGAATTATGGATGATTTGGCTTTGCTGGCACAGAGAAGAAAGGAAAATAATTTGTCTATCAAAAAGTGCTTTGTTTTGCATTCTAGATATTTGTTTACTCATTTGCTTTCATATCCTTTCTTACTGCATGCTAGCATACAAGCGGTTCCATGTACACCTACCTTCAAGTCCCATTGAAGTCAATGGAACACAGCTTTGAATGTTGAAAAGCAGAGGTTCATATTCAGAAAAAAATAGAAGTGGTATTCACAAAATGAAAATATATATATAAACAATATACTATATACTGTACTATATAAAACACAATAGAATTAATCTAAACAAAGGTCAGTAGCAACGTTACCCATCATCAATATTCTGGAATTGCCCATGTAACAGAAAAGTTTTGAGCTGGCATCAAAAACACAGAACAGTTAGCACTTGTCTAATTTCAAGAGGCAGGCAAAGGTAAAGAAAGGTAAAGGGACCTCTGACCATTAGGTCCAGTCGTGGCCGACTCTGGGGTTGCGGTGCTCATCTCGCTTTATTGGCCGAGGGAGCCGGCGTACAGCTTCCAGGTCATGTAGCCAGCATGAGTAAGCCACTTCTGGCGAACCAGAGCAGCACACGAAAACGCTGTTTACCTTCCCGCCAGAGTGGTTCCTATTTATCTACTTGCACTTTGACGTGCTTTCGAACTGCTAGGTTGGCAGGAGAAGGACCAAGCAACGGGAGCTCACCCCGTCGCAGGGATTCGAACTGCTGACCTTCTGATTGGCAAGTCCTAGGCTCTGTGGTTTAACCCACAGCACCACCCGCGTCCTTCAAGAGGCAGAGCAGGCACCAAAAGCACTAAGCTCTACTCCAAGGAGCCACTGAATATGTGGAACATGCAGAGGTTCCCATCTGAAGAACTCCATAATCATACAGGTCAGAAGGAGGTTTCTTAGGTATCCTGATTTCAAGAGCTTTGTAAGCTATTAACAAAGGGTTGGTTATATCCGCATCTGACCAGATTCAGTTAAAAATGTGATATAATGTTAAACTACATGTGAGGTGAAAAGTGTTAACCAGTTGAGGGTGGAGTCATGTTTGAGCTGTGTCCCGAATCGTTCTGGTAACCTAGGTGAACGAATGGCATGATTTCTTCTTGCATTAGAATCATCCCAAAACCTAGCAGGAGAAGAAATCACATTTATTTCCCAACCCACTTGGTTCTTCCTAACAGTAAGAAGCTTCTTAATGGGAAAAGATGCACAACAGTGTTAGAGGTATTTTGCCAAAGGAGAGCTGTACCTGAAAGATTCCTACATTGAGCAGTGGTTTGAATTAGATCGGGATGGGAAACCTATGACCCTTCCAACTACAGTGGTACCTTGGGTTACATATGCTTCAGGTTACATACTCTTCAGGTTACAGACTCCGCTAACCCAGAAATAGTGCTTCAGGGTAAGAACTTTGCTTCAGGATGAGAACAGAAATCGTGTTCCAGCGGTGCGGCGGCAGCAGGAGGCCCCATTAGCTAAAGTGGTGCTTCAGGTTAAGAACAGTTTCAGGTTAAGAACGGACCTCCGGAACGAATTAAGTACTTAACCTGAGGTACCACTGTACTGTTCCCCCCGCATGCATGGCCAATAACAGAAATGATGGAAACTGTAGCCTGAGAATACCTGGAGGTCCTTTTCAAGGTCTTTTCCAACTATGTTTCTACAGTTTCTAACAAATGAAATGAGAGTCACCCTGGGAACATATGAGTTTCCCAAATCTGTATAAACTGCTTTTAACTTGTGAACCAAATTTTGCAGGATTTCTTTTGCAAATTTTGAAGGCTAATTTTGCAGCTAAAAGCCAAAATGGGATCAAAGTGACTGGATCGCCTATTATATTTTGTATTGCACAAAGGAAGATGTAGGAGTCCACAATTTGGAGTGGCATTTGTAGTTCTTCAAAGTCTATGAATTGACCAGCCATCATTCTTTTAGCAAGTCTCTTTTAGAGTCAGAATATGAATGGGCAATGCAGGAGGTGGGTAACAAAATCGGACTGGAAGACAAGCAACCCCATTCCCCCGTGGGCCACATTTGACAAGCTGCAGGGGCCACCCACCTATCAATCATCTGATGCCACAAGGACAATGATGTTAGGTGACCCATTTTCCTTTTTCCAACTGGTTTGAAAGACATAGGGCTTTGTGAGTACAGATTGGCAAAATATGTCTTGCTGGTCAAAAAGTGAGGCTGGCAGGCTTCAGCCCACAAGACAGACATTCCCCACAGCTGGGTTAGTGGAAACTGTTTATGGAAAACCCATGAAGCACTGTGTCTTAGGCCACAGTCAGTCACTGAAAGTTCTATGGCACCACTTTAGACAGTTGTGGCTTACCCAAAGAATTCTGGAAGGTGAAGTTTGTTGAGGATGCTGAAAGTTGTTAAGAGATCCCTATTCTCCCGATAGAGCTACATTGAAGTTCTCCATGAAGAGGAATTGATGGTTAAACCAGTCCAGTAATTATATCTGTGTAAGATAGATAAGGATCCAGCTTGTTCTCCCAATTCAGTTTCTTACCTCTGAGACAAATTACTCCTATCTTAGGATAATGTAGTGTCAACTGTAGACATAGAAATACTGTAGCCTTAGGGCAAGATTACATTACAAAGATTCTCATTTTAACTAACTAATTTATTCGTAATGCTAACACATTTACAATTTGTTTTCTTTTTTTCTTTTTAATTTGCCCTAACCATACCTTAGGTCATCTTCCCCTTCCCAGTACATGTATGCTAGCTGCTATACTCATTATTTAACAGCATATTTTGCCTAGTCAAGTCACTGGGTGTGTGGGAGGGGCAAAAGTCGACTGCAAAGCTTTTATTTTGATCCATTCCAAAATAAAAAATATAAAACAGGGGGTTATTTAGCTGCCTTGGCAATATATAGGTTGCCAAATTAACTTGAAACACTGCTTTGGAAAACATGCAACTTTTTCACATTTTTATCTAAACTTTAATAGCATTCATTTTTTAGCTACAAGTTCTTTCACACCAGCTGCTTTTGAACAAAAAAGGCACCCCAAGTAAGGTTTGTTTCTTTTCTGGAAATATAATGGGCATAGATGCTACTCTATTTATATGCCCTCACCACTTACAAAGCATAAGGAACCTCTGTTATAAGACATGCTATTAACAGGTTTACTTGCTGCTAAATTCAGTGTATTTTGGTTGGATAGAAAACGTTCCCCACCCCCTTACTAACACTACATTTAAGACAAAACACTACAGCTGAACTCAATGTTCTCTAGACTTTTTGGATCAGAAGAAGAGTTGGGCGGTGGACGGGGGTTCACACCTCCTATCTGAGAAAGTCCTTAAGCTCATCTTTTTGCATGGCTACTTATAGACATGCCTTCCTTTGCTGCTGCTTTGGAAATCTCTCCCCCCATTTCATTATTCTCAAGTAATAAGGATATAACAGGTAATGTCCTGGCAACTGCTACTACTTAGGGGTCTAAAACGGATACATTTTTACTTACCTTTAACATATTGTTACAACTATTACTTTATAGTTCAGAGCAACAGGGGCAGCAGGAATCGTGAGAGAAATGATGTCCAACCCCACAGTTTTTCCACATTATGATTTTTTCCTTAGTGCGCGCACACACACACACACACATCGCAATTCATGATATATCGCCATGTTGAATATTATGAAACTATTGCCATGATGTGGCCTTCAAACCGATTTCGGATGGTGTATTGATACATCCCATAGTTTGTCTCACAGTTTCTAGTTTCAGGCTCCAGGCTCACCTCAGAAAACTGCCCCCGTATAGGCTCATGTTGATGTGCTGCTTGGCTTCTCCATGTTAGACTCATTAATTCCCGGGATAGCATGGTTCGAGAAAGTACTACTACTGCCATCAGAGCACTGTGTATAAACCACCAAAATGGAGGGACCAGTTCACACGCACACAAATGACACATTTGCCGCAGCCCTTTATATAGTAACAAGGCTTTTGCATGAGGCCACATCTAAAATAGCTCCTACTAAACAGAAGCTATGGACCAGTCTCTCCTCCATCCGCAAGCTGTCTGCCACCCACTCTGACCCACAATCGGATCATTTTAACCTGATCGTCATTTAGCTTGCAATAAGCATATGGCAGCAAATTCACGACAATTTGAGAAAGGATACAACTGTGGACTGGAGAGAACAAAATAAAGAGATATCATACCAGAACCACAGAGTTATCAAATCAGAGACATTTTCTATTTGAGAGATCACAAGATTAAATGAATGAACCACAGACATGAACAATTTAAATCATTTCAGCAGCTCAGTCTACTTTGATTTAGTTTATAGTCTAACTCCTGTAGCTCTTTATAATTAAACAAAAAAAAAAAAAAGGCAAAGCCTCACAAGGAATGGGTTACTGAATGTTGCTTCCATTCCAGTATATGTGACAGTTCACATCCTGTACCATTCTCTTTCCTGTGCCTACATGGTATATCCAGTTATGACACATACAATGTGCTTTCATTAAAGGAATACACTTAACTACAGAACAGATGAAGTGATTTACAAGAGGAAACATCAGTGGCGCAGAACTCATAATTCCATGGATTAGCTTGCTGCCAGGTCTATAAGAGCAGCTTTTAAAAAGCCTTCAGGACAGGCTTAAAATTATATGTATTTAAAATAAATACAAAACAGACAAAGTTTCCTTGTTTGTTTGATGTGTGAAATCACAGCTAGGGTGCATTTTCCCCCTTTGGTTATATAGGCTTAGAATTGTGTTTGCTGTCCACATTAAGTCCCCAAGGTGTTAATTAGCCAGATACATTTCTCCATCTAAGTACACAAAACAACCCAAAAACAATCCTGTGAACCAGTTCAGACGCAGGAATTTCAAAGAGCACCAAAGGATATTCTAAATCCCAGTCTCCTGAGGCAGTGGAAGCAAACTGTTGTTTAGTTTTTGCTTAGATCTTTAACTTTAACATGCTGTACAAAAAGTTTAATTTTTTTTTTTGCTTAAGCCTACTCTTTAAACAAGGAGCTGCTAAACAAGGTGTTTTGGGAGAAGCAAAGTCTCTTTATAACCAAAAGATCCAGGATATGGGAGGCTGATCACTCCGTAAATGCTATGATTCGTGCACAAAAGCACCTCTTTTTAACACAGTCAAATAGCCAACATTAGGTCATTTCAGCATTTGGAAAAATGCCCTGTCAATTTCTTTCCTGTATTAACTGCAACTGAGGGGAAAACTGCAGGGTGGGCTAGACAAAGGGAATGCTAACTCTGCTTAGTATCTCAAGATGCATTATTGAAATGCTTCAGGACTGCCATTTTGTCAGGTTACCTAATTGAGTGCATTGTAATTTCACACTTTACAAGAAAACGCCATTGTGCAAGACTGTGAATAATGAAGAAGGAAGGTACAAGAGCATTCCTAACCATCAGCCCATATGCAAAGTCACTAGGACTGTACAGCACTAAGGGATAGCTGCAAAATGATGCTAACCCCAGAAAGTTAACTAACAGTTGGTACTATGCAGAAAGCGGGACGCGGGTGGCACTGTGGGTAAAACCTCAGCGCCTAGGACTTGCCGATTGCATGGTCGGCGGTTCGAATCCCCGTGGCGGGGTGAGCTCCCGTCGTTCGGTCCCAGCTCCTGCCCACCTAGCAGTTCGAAAGCACCCTTAAGTGCAAGTAGATAAATAGGTACCACTTTATAGCGGGAAGGTAAACGGCGTTTCCATGTGCTGCTCTGGTGCCAGTTCGCTGGAGCAGCTTCGTCACGCTGGCCACGTGACCCGGAAGTGTCTGCGGACAGCGCTGGCTCCCGGCCTCTAGAGTGAGATGAGTGCACAACCCTAGAGTCTGTCAAGACTGGCCCGTACGGGCAGGGGTATCATTACCTTTACCTTTACTATGCAGAAATAAGTCCTACTGAGTTCATTGACACTTATTAAATAAAGGTAAACCTGCGGCATTGCAAAAAAAAATGGAAATCATTCCTTTCCACTTATGGGACAATTCACACACTCACATTCATTATAGTTCGACTCAGGACTCTGCTGGTGCAAAGGCATAGAAACTTTTGTTTCCTCTCCTTTCCACTCCAGCCCCACTTCCTCTCAAAATCAGCTCTGGGGGGTTGGGGGACACTCTGCAGGTATACGGCCTCAGTCCCGTATACCTGAAGGAGCATCTCCACCCCCATCGTTCTACCTGGACACTGAGGTCCAGCGCCAAGGGCCTTCTGGCGGTTCCCTCACTGCGAGAAGCCAAGTTACATGGAACCAGGCAGAGGGCCTTCTCGGTAGTGGCACCCGCCCTGTGGAATGCCCTCCCACCAGATATCAAAGAGAAAATCAACTACCAGAAGACATCTTCAGAAGACATCTGAAGGCAGCCCTGTTTGGGAAGCTTTTAATGTTTAATAGACTCATAGCTGTCAACTTACAGATTTGAAAATAAGGGATCAGAGCCAAAATAAGGGATTTTAGTCAACAAGCCCCCCCCCATGAGATCGCCGCCCACCATTGTATTCAACCAGCTCCTTTCCTTTTCCCCCACCATGTGCCCCTGTTCCAGACAGACCTTTTCCCCGGCAAGGGTGAGTGGGCCGTAGATGACGTATCCATCCGATTCCGAGCACAGGTATGTTCAACTTCTGAGCCCCTCCGAGCCAAAGGCAGAAAGCCCAGCCAGCAGCCAAACGAAGCCTCAAGTGGTGGTTCCCACAGTGCAGCAACCCGGCAAAGGGGAATGCAGCAAGGAAAACCACCGTCACCTCTCCGCTGGGAAGCGTTGAGCAAAGGCGAGTTCCCAGGCAACGCGGCCAGTTTGATCGGCACAAGGCATGCAAGCTCCACCCCCAGTTGTTCTTAGACTCCTTATTGGGTGAGCAACGCAGCCAAGCAACACAGTTGGAGCCTCCCTCCTCCCTGGCCAGCAGGGAGGGAGGGAGGGAGAGGAGCTGCTTCCTTTGAAACCCGGGATATCATCAATCCGAGACAGCAGCGGGAAACGGCGCTGGGATAAGGGAGTTTCCCGCCAAATAAGGGACGGTTGACAGCTATGAATAGACTATTGTATTTTAATATTCTATTGGAAGCTGCCCAGAGTGGCTGGGGAAACCCAGCCAGATGGGCGGGGTATAAATAATAAATTATTATTATTATTATTACTTTGGAGCAGCAAGAGGGCAGCCATGTTTTATCCAAACCAGTGCCCCTAAAAGGATTCTACATCATGACATAACATCACTGAAAAGGAGCACTATGGGTGAGAAATGACCCCAGAGCAACAAGGAGCCGTGTGTGTGTGTGTGTGTGTGTATGCATATATGGCATATATATATGCATATATGGCAATGAAGCCTTTGCTACTGGGCATTAAATACAAGTGCTTCAAGTGCTATTTTAAAGAAATGTCTTCAGCCCATGAAACTGCATTGGTTTTCACCCCTCATTTCCTCCCCCTCCATAAATATGTCAATATAATTCCCAATAAACATTAGGAACATAAGAAGCTTCAGGAGGCGAGAGGGCTCTTGTGCGTGAATTCTGCTTGTGCGTTTCCTGCAGGCACCTGGTTTGCCACCGTGCAAACAGGAGGCGGACTAGATGGGCCATTGGCCTGACCTGACAGGCTTTTCCTCTTAAATCATTGGTCTATCTCACTCATCATTGTCCCTGCTGAGTGGCAGCAGCTGCCTGGTGTTTCGGGGGGGGGGGCATTCTCAGCCACTTTACTTGGGACTTTCTGCATGGGACCACTGAGCTAAAATCCTTCTCTAACGTTCTACATTAACACTGGCTGGAGGCATTATTCAAGCTGGGATGGCTGCCTCAGCTATGTAGGTTATCCCACCTCCACGCAGAAGCCAAACCTGTTGTTGTATCTTTTTAGTAGCTTATACTGGGTATCCATGCCCTCCAACATTTCTCAGATGAAAATAGGGATGTCCTATTCTATTATTATTATTATTATTATTATTATTATTATTATTATTATTACAGTCATACCTCGGGTTACAGATGCTTCAGGTTGCATGTTTCTGGGTTGCGCACTGTGCCAAACCCGGAAGTACCAGAACAGGTGACTTCCGGGTTTTGGCGCTCGCGCATATGCAGAAACGCTAAATTGCGCTTTGTTCATGCGCAGAAGCACTGAGTCATAACGTGGCACTGCAGGTTGCAAACGTGCCTCCCACACGAATCACGTTCACAGCCCGAGCATCCACTGTATCATTATTATTATTATTATTATTTACTATTTATATCCCACCCATCTGACTGGGTTGTCCCAGCCACTCTAGGTAGCTTCCAACATCTATAAAACCACAGTAAAATATTTAGCATTTAAAATCTTCCCTATACAAGGCTGCCTTCAGATGGCTCGAGGCTCAGTAACTCCATGCCCTCCAACATTTCTCCAATGAAAATAGGAGCATCCAGGGAAAAGCAGGACATTTGGGGATCAAATCAGAAAACAGGACAGTTTCTGTAAATCTGGAACTGTCCCTGGAAAATAGGGACACTTGGAAGGTCGGCTTTTTGAACCCTAGGACTATGCAGATCCTGCTGCTATCTCCCTGTGGGATGCTGCATGTGGCATACATGAGTATCAGGACCGAGATAATATGTTCACTGTTATTATATAGAATAAGGCAGAGATCCCATTGCATCAGGGCATACAGTTATGTCATGGTGTGGAAGTGTTCCCTACAGTGGTGCTTTGTAAATCTCGTCGGTCTCTTTAACCCACAGTTTTGCTTTCGGGTTTTTGCCAGGCAAAAAGAGTTGCTTAACTCAGTGTGTGCATCTAATTGGCTGTTACTCAGTAAAGTGGCTAACCCCCATGTCTAATTAATCTAATTGCATAGCTTAACCCTAATTAATATAATTACATTTGCCTTCTTTCCATTCTGTTAAATATCCGGAGGCTTTAAACACATAGACACACAGCCAAAGCCCTGTGATTGTTGTTTGGTTTGTGCAATGGCTGGTATCAGTGGGAGACGAGAATTTGATGGTGGGTATAAAGGTGTGATCCTTTGGCGTGTTTGATTCCTGAAATCCACATCAGACATGCTGAGCAGCTGCTGGTGTTCTTCTCATGGGCCTTGCAGTGAGTTGAATAAGAATGGTGCTGTTTTACAAAGGTTAAAAACCAACCTCAGGTCAGGTCACACAACATCACACCATAGCGTCCTGGTCTCGAATGCTGTTTTCATCACTGTGTGCTTACCGCTCAAATGGCTGAAAGAGGAATATGTGATCTCCCCTTAAACATTTCCTGTCTGTGTAAAATAGCTGGTAGTAGACACCCAGCGTGGATCTAAACACGGGGGGGAAACCCGTTATAAATAAGTCAGAAATGATTTATTTATTACAGTTTTAACAACAACAACAACAACAACAACAACAAATTCTATGGACAACTGCATTTTAAAATTTCCTGCCATGTGGTGCTGCATGTTTATAGCGCATTCAGTTCGCTGTTTCTTTACTAACATAGGTGAGTCCCTCCAAGTGTCGCTATTTTCTAGGGACAGTCCTGGATTTACAGAAGCTGTCCTGGTCTCTGATTTGATTCCAGAATGTCCTGCTTTTTCTTAGGACACCCCTATTTTCATCAGAGAACTGTTGGAGGGTATGGAGTTACCGAGCCTCAAGCCGTCTGAAGGCAGCCTTGCATAGGGAAGATTTTAAATGCTAAATATTTTGCTATGGTTTTATATATGCTGGAAGCTACCTAGAGTGGCTGGGACAACCCAGTCAGATGGGTGGGATATAAATAGTAAATAATGATGATGATGATGATGATGATGATGATGATGATGATGATATCTTTACTATTATAAGTTGGCTGTTCCTCAAGGTTTCATATAAAACAGATTTAGGATTTACTCACCTTTTGTTTGGACTGGATTTTGGTAGTGGCTTTGCCATTAATACACACTCTCTCTCTCTCTCTCTCTCTAACACACACACACACACAGAGAGAGAGAGAGAGAGAGAGAATCCCAAACTTCTAGAAAGCAAATATCAGAAGCACCTTGGCAGAGCAAATCATGCATCTTTCACCAGATCAATTCTCTCCAATTCCAGATTAGAATTTTATCTCAAAGATTCCCCCCCCCCCCCGCAGCAGTACAGAGCAATGGGTGTTAAAATGCTAGCAAGCTGCTCAGGAGCCGGTTTTCTTTCATGAAATCAAAAGCTCAACAATTGCCATGGCCCTGAAGCAGGGAGGGTGACTGGCTCATTCAGCAAATCAGAATTCACTTGCCATTTCAGATTGAAAGTGGGGTGGGGTGGATCCTGATGTAGACGAGAGGAACATGGTCCAGGGTTTTGATCAGTATTTGTGAAGCCCATCAGTGAGGTTTCAGGAAGCCAGAAAGAAGACAGTATCCCCTTTTGGAAGAGATGAAACAACACTGAGGTATAGCTCTCAGGTCACTTACCTGGGAGCAAACCCATTGAACCAAGTGGAACTTACTTGAGAGTTATGACACACGTGCTCCAATTTAACATATATTTTATACTGGCCTGCCTGGAACCGTGTGACTATTTTGCTATGAATCGCACAGCTTTGGGATAATGAGAATGGATTTTTGAGAAACAAACCTGAAGGCTCTCTTTCCATCAGAACAAATTCATCTTTTTATTTTCAGTTTCAGTGCTAAAGTATTATTTATTATATCACTAGGATCCACTGAAATCAGTGAGACCTACTCCCAAATAAATATACTTTAGTCTTTCTGCCCAGTTAATGTCCTATAAAACATGCAGCCCAAATTGGGCTGCATCACAATGCAGTTCAAATGGAATGTGTGTTAGGAAGTAACGAAGCTTACTGAATAATTTTAATCATGAGAAAAACTTGCACAGATTTAGACAACAAGCTGGTAAACATCTACATTTTTTTGTGTTTGGTCTCTAAAAGCCATAAAGCATCCACTGTGGTTCATTAATTCATTCCAGCAGGATTTCATTAATGGAATTGTGAGGCATCACATTACTAATCTGGTCCGTTTCCCTAAAATAACCTATTTGATGAGATTAGGGATTTACGTGCGCACTCACCGTCGGCAAACTTTATCTTGGACTTGCTATGGCATCCCGAGAGAGGTCTCAGGGGAGAGTTATTTACTTTCATACTAATTATAATCAATAATTTCACTACCCCCCTGTTGTGCTGCTTCAGGCCAACTTAATCTAACAGATGGGTCAAGCGCCAAGAGACATTTTTAAATACAGAAAACGTTGTGTTGCGGGATTCGGATATAAACCACATGCCAAGTTCTAATTTCTCAAGGCTTTTTACAAGGAAACTTTGCATGTCTAAATGACTACTAACGATGTGTACTTTGCTACAGTAATTAAACAGCCAGCCAAACATGCCCGTTTTGTGCTTCACAAGAGATTTCTTACAGGCTCAGCTGCAGAATATTCCGTATTCCATATTTGAACCTGTGATTTTCCTTTGTCAGTTTTCTTTGCAGTAAAAGCAGCTGAGGCAATGGGGCTAACTAAAGGCGGCCATAGTCACAGGACTGTCCAAATCAGAGATCCTGTATTTTAAAAACACTTATGCAGGTTTCAAACTTCACATCCTTTAATATATCTTCTACAATACATAAATACTGTTCAGCTGACATATCCAGGATCAGGGTATATATATATATGGGGAGAGCAGAAGTACGAAAGATGTCATCCCCCAAACTACATATGAGGGAACTTCCATGTGCACAATATTTGAACTCATGGAACTGTATTCCTTTTTTGTTTCAAAAACAGCATGTACTGTTTTTCCATTAAAATATTCAAAACAGGTCTAATTTTTTCAGCTCCTAATAAAAACACAAGAGAACAAATTTGCACAGCAGCACCAGTGAGAAGCAATCAAATCAAACTAAACGCAGCAACCATCAATCATCCATTTAAAAGCTTTTTGTTAAGTTGTGGGTGAACCTATCAGACGACACAGCGATTCTTCAAACAGCTCTTGTTTATTCACAGGCCAGAACAGAACTGGGCTGAAGGGTTTAGCCAGCCTGCTTATATACTGCTCAACTACAAGGTAACAGTAACAACTTTCTGTAACTATCCAATCACTGAACGTCACTTTCAATTCCTTATTTGCATATGTGGACCTGAGTGAAAACTATCTACAGTATCTCCCTGCTGGCCCAGGGTGAGAACTTCAGTACAAAACACTTTTCGTTTTGGTTAACATTTCCTTCCTTTCTTCCTGCCTTCCTTGCTTTCTACCCCACTTTTGAAAAGCAGCTTTGTAGCCTGGAAAAATAAGGTGCTCCTCCAAATGTTAGCGCCTGCTGAACTTGCTCAAGAAGTGAGGTGCAGCCACTGAAAAGACCCTACTCAGAGAGTGACCTTTGACCTGAGTAACGCTGGCTAGTCAATCCCAATGCGGAAATTAGGATTTTAGGTCAAAGGGTGCATCACTCGTTTTCGAAATTAAGCACTTCTTGTGAGTTGTGGTTGTTCGAAGAAACAAAATGCAATCAACAAAGTTATCCATTCTCTCAATTTTATATGCACCCTACATATCTTAATTGCATGGATACCTCAGTCGGTTAGAGAGTGGTTCTAATAATGCCAAGGTTGCAGGTTTGATCCCCATAAGGGGCAGCTACATATTCCTGCATTGCAGGGGATTGGACTAGATGACCCTCAGGATCCCTTCCAATTCTATTAGTCCACAAAATGTACACACTCCTTCTAAAAACAGATTCCCAAAACTGAGAAAGATTCTGACTTCCACCCGTAGCTTAGCTTCATCTGCAGCCTTTAATACTGGCGGGGCAGAATCGTTTCTTCGCTGAGATTTACAGCTTCCAACATGAAAAAGGGATTAATGCCCAAAGCTTGCTGAATTTTCGGATGTGCTTCTTTAAGATTCTTAGCCTAACTTCCAGGAAGAATGCTCACAGGGAAGAGGAGAAAAAGAATGCCTGCCTGAAACCGTACTGGACTTTGGAGGCCTGAGCGTACTACAACATGGACATGGACACATTTTCTTTGTGCTTTTTCTGTTCTTGATGCTTTAGGCTGTGACCATAACCCCACTTGCCTGGTAGAAAGCCCAATAAAATTCAATAAGATTTACCGTACTTTTCCGTGTGTAAGACAAGGGTTTTTTTACTTTAAAATAAGCTTAGAAATTGGGGGGGCATCTTATACACAGATAGTTCATATGTGGGACGGGCGATTGGCTGCAGCTGCGAACAGGAGCTTTTCAGTGGCGATTGGGTGGGCGATTTTTGTCTGTGGATTGGCTGTCGCTGCAGCAATTGTGCTTGTGATTGGCTGCTGGTGGTGGCGAGTGGGCAGGTGCTTGTTCTGTGATGCGTGCGATTGGCAGCTTTTTTGAGTTGGGCGAGTGATTTTCGACATTCACCTCCAAAAAACGCTCAACAACTCTGGGCCATCTCCCCCCATTTTCTTAAATTGGAGTCCCCAAAAGTATTATACACAGGGGCGTCTTATACACTGAAAAATACTGAGAAGGCATGCTTAGGATTGTGCTGTTTGCCCCTAAAGTACTGTACTTATTCTCGAGTACAGTAAGTAATTGGAAAATCTACTGCTTTTAGAGGAGAAATAGGCAGTGCCATATGTTTTGTGTCGTTCCAACACTCTACCCAAAACAGAATACAGGCAAAAAAGCAAAAAGTTCCCTCCCCTTCAAAAAGACCACCCCGTCCAAACAAACCACCTCAAACAACAATTTTATTTTAAAAGGAATTGCAAACTGGGAAGGGCGATACACCTTGGTGGGCATCTGTGGTGGGTTCCAAGGTGTTCGCAGATGTTACATCAGGGCATGTCATGTTTGGCAAGACAACTTCCATAAACATCACAGGTTTTGATATAAAAGAGAAACTAAACACACTGAATGACAATTTCCCATGGCACACACTGGCTCATGCCGCAAGTTCTCTTTGCTGCTGCTTCAAACAGCCTTTTGATAATCTGTTCTGTCATCTATATACATAGTATTAAGAATCCACCATGCTTTGACATCATGAACATCTGGTTGGGTGCCCTCTTGGAAATAAATATTCCAAAGAACTGGGGGGAGGGGAGGGAAAAGTCAAGGTGTAATAAGTATGACAGGTCTTCGATCTTTTCACCATAAAAAACCAGATGCCCGATAAATAATTTAATGGGGGGGGAGGGATAACTGCACATCTTCATGGATTTGCCCTTCTTTGGTGTAGAGTTTGACTTCATTCAGGATTAGAAGAATACAGGTTTTCTTGTGCTGATTAAAATATATGACTCCAAGGCAGCATTAAGGGCCTGATTTAATCCAATTAAAAGCAAGCAGCTTTCCCCCCCAGTAATGAGCGTGAATATGCCAGCCCTTCTGCTTGTACATACTGACAGGTTTGCGAGCAACATAGATACATTAAAGTATACCAGATGAAGAGAGGCCTCCATATTATTAATTTATTCTTCTGTGTCTAGGTTCTGGTGACCATATGGTAAACAGCAAAATATGTCTCGTGTAATCTTACAGGATGCCAATCCCTGTCTTCCTGAATGCATGAATGATATTGATAGTGACTTTCTAGGTAAGAAAAAAACACCATTTCCAATTTCCATGCAGATTAATTGTCATGTGCTTTCCTCTTAGGCTATTTATTTAAATCTATCCTCCCCAAATCAAACATAAATATCTACGGCATTTAGTTAAGCTTACACTAAACAAGCAAAATTGCCACAGAACATGTTCGGCAGTGCCAGAGAACCTGGTGCCAAAGGCGTTCTATATTGGAGAAGGAGATGAAATTTCTTCACACTCAGTCTTTTAGCCAGCAAAATGCATAAGCAAATGCCAAGGTTTTAGTGTGGTTGTTAAGGCTGCTTCAGACACAATAGGAAAGATGTCATGTGAGCAGTGAAGATTCTGATCATATCTTCCATCCAGCCATGGTGATAATAGCCAGGGAGGCATGCAGTGGACTGATGGAACGGTAATGTAATGTGAGGCTTCACAACACACATTTAAAGCATGTAGCTTTCCCTCAAGGGTGATGGGAACTTTAGCTCTGTGAGGGGTAAACTATAGTTCCTGGGTTTATTTTGGGGAGGCCATGGGCTTTTAAAGTGCTTTAAATACATGGCATGTACACAGCCTGACTCTTCGTGAGACTACAAATACTGCAAAAGAAAACTTGGTCAAGAGGGTGAGATAACATGGAAGATAAAGTGGGAATAAAACATAAACATAAGAGTTAGTAGCCACTAATACTATGCACACCAGCGTAGGGATTGGCACTAATTTCTCTGTAAATTGCTGCAGCATCTGGGGGGTTAGAACCAGCTTTCAAAAGGAAGGAGGGGAATTACAAGGCAGGCCTCCGACCCCCTTGTAACATAAGTTGTGCTTCACAGACTACTGTGTGTTTCAGGAAAATATGTCCCAATTCTCACAGCGACCTAGGAGGCATGATCAAGGACAGCTCACTCCAAACTGTGGAGCAAACCAATTCCTTCCCCGTCCTTCATTCAGAGAAAATGAAAAACCAAAGGTCACGAAATCTAAAGATCTGGAAACTATCAATAGAATTAAAATAGCAGTTTGCCACATTACATAGCCACATGAGCGATAATTACAAGTTGAAAGAGAAACTGAAGAAAGAAAGAAAAAGAAAGAAAGATATTGAAAGCATCTTTATCCAATCATAGTAAAACAAAACAAAAAAGTTTATAGACTCGCTTGTGAAGTGAGGCTAAATCCAACCCTGGCTTTCTGAAAATCACAGATACTGACATTTCAACATATAGTTCAAGGTTAGGCTCTTAAATCAAATTAACTTTATGACTATAAAATAATTCCTAGTAGACAGGAAACATCCATTGCACAAAATAGAGTGCATCGTCAAGCAATTTAACAGATGGCACTTTAAATCAGAGTTAGAGCTGCAAAAATATACAAATCCCTTCAGATTAATGAAAAGGGGCTGTGTGCTCATCAAAACCTACAGTCTACCCAAATGTGGTCCATTGGCTTCCTACATAGCCATCAAGAATCCTGAGGAAAACTTTTCAAATATTCCCTTGGCTGTTTGCTTCTTGGTAGTACCCTTCTTTGTATACCTGCCACGTAAAAATAGTTCGTTATTCCTTTTACCTCTGATGTTCAGGGGTAGGTGCCAATCCTTATTTATTTGATTGATTGATTGATTGATTGATTGGAGTTATTCCAAGCCCCTGACCATAAGCTCCCAGAGCAGGTTACAACAATAAAACACACAACTGCAAAAGCCATTAAAACCATTGCCATTCTAGAGCAAGTGAAATCATTCAACATGGAACAGGACAAGGTAGGAACATAAGAAGGGGTTGCAGGATCAGGCCAGCAGCCCATCTAGTCAATGTCCTCACAGAAGCCACCTGAGAAACCCTCAGGACAGACCCGAGCCCAAGAGCACTCTACCTTCCTGTGGTTTCCAGCAACAAACATCTGGAAAAGAAAAGATTTTATGCAGCTTCACTTGTATAAATACCGGTACTAGTCCACTTCTCAGAAAAGCAAAGGGGCTCAGCACAAGGAACACAATACAGATGTGAAGTAGCTGTTTCGATGGACAGCTCCCACTGCTTTCAGCAGGTTTAGAATATTAAGCCTGGCTCCTGCTGAGCCTGGAGAAAAGCTACTATTTTTTGCCTCCCGTGGAATTTCCTGTACTGTCTCCCAATGACGGTAAGACGCCGCCGTGTTCCAAACCAACCAGCTGGTAAGAGGGAAAACACCTGAGTGAGGTCCCCAGCAGATTATATATCTCATCTCTATCTGCTGCCCCTGACAGCTTTGAAAAAGAGACTCCAGTATTATCTTTGCTTCAAGAAATGAGGCCGTTTCAGATGAGCAGTTCTTAGAGAGGCTTCCCATGCTCAGAGCAGGACTTCCGGATACACCTGCACTCACAAACAGACCCAGGGTATTGCTCTGCAACTTATATGCAGAGTTTTCCCTTCTTCATCATTTCCTTCCATTAAAAAAAAAAAGCTCTTTTGAGAAAATGATAAAGTAATAAATTAAAAATGACCATGTCAAAATTATATTATAAATACAGTGGTACCTCGGGTTACAGACTCCGCTAACCCAGAAATAGTACCTTGAGTTAAGAACTTTGCTTCAGGATGAGAACAGAAATCGTGCTCCGGCGGCGTGGCAGCAGCGAGAGGCCCCATTAGCTAAAGTGGTACCTCTGGTTAAGAACAGTTTCAGGTTAAGAACGGACCTCTGGAACAAATTAAGTACTTAACCCGAGGTACCACTGAAGTTAGATAGATCTCCATCGCCTAATAATGAATAAGGACCAGTTGTATCTTCCCCTTTATCATTCTAATAAAGGCTGGGTAAGAAACCTCAGGCCTAGGGACCATACACAACCTTCCAGCTGCACTTCCTTCTCAACCACCTGGCTCTTCCATGGGTCAAACCCCTCATCCTGCACAGTGCTTCTATTTGAGAACCCCAAAACAAAAGAGATGTAATCTTTTTTTAAAAAATGAGGATTTTATATATGAAACCGTCTCTCAATTTGAGTTAAGTACAGTGGTACCTCGGGTTACAGAAATAGTACCTTGGGTTAAGAACTTTGCTTCAGGATGAGAACAGAAATCACGCAGCGGTAGCAGTGGGAGGCCCCATTAGCTAAAGTGGTGCTTCAGGTTAAGAACGGACCTCCGGAACGAATTAAGTACTTAACCCGAGGTACCACTGTATACATAGGTAATTTGTATATAATAAGTTAGTTTGTTTTTAAAAGTTGAATATTCCCCAAACCCACCCCACTCGCCAGTCCCCTGGGACAGAGGAAGGGGGCGGTGGGCCGGTCCGCCCTGGATGTCATCACCGGGGGGGGTGACATTTGGTGCGCCGCCCGTCCGCAGCTTCCAAGCCTACCCCGAGCCTTCGGGGGAAGGGGCAGAGCTGTGCCACCTTGCTGGCGGCCTTCCCTCTTCATTTAGACAGCTCAGGGGAGGCTTGGTAGTCGCAGGTGGGCGCTGTGCCCTTGCCCCCGCTCCCGGGCTGCTTCCCCCAAGCTGTCAAATGAAAGAGGGAAGGGAGGAAGGCTGCTGACAAAGCGGTGCACCTCCCTCCCTCCCCTGCCCAGGAAACAGCCTGCCATGGGCGGCTCGCTCCACTCCCCCGGGTGGAGCCTCCTGGGATGCTCGCCCCGCCCCCATGGCCCCGCTCCGGGAGCCGGGTCAGCTAGCTCCACCTCTGCACTCCCCCCTTTTCCCCCTTTCCTTTCTTTTTTCTTTTCTTCTTCTTCCTAATTGTTTAAACAAGTTCTTAAACCAAGAACTTATACATTGACCACTACTAATGAAACATGTAGATATTTTCCCACATTTATTATGCTATTTTTGTGATATACAAATGACACAAGAAAACTTGGTATGCTTGTTTGTATAACATTATTCTTGTTGTTATTATTATTATTTTTAAAAAGGTGAATATTCGTGTAACATATTACAGTGGTAAAGGTAAAGGGACCCGTGACCATTAGGTCCAGTCATGGCCGACTCTGGGGTTGTGGTGCTCATCTCACTTTACTGGGCGAGGGAGCCGGCGTACAGCTTCCGGGTCATGTGGCCAGCAGGACTAAGCCGCTTCTGGCGAACCAGAGCAGTGCACGGAAACGCCGTTTACCTTCCCACCAGAGTGGTACCTATTTATCTACTTGCACTTTGACGTGCTTTCAAACTGCTAGGTTGGCAGGAGATTACAGTGGTATCTCAGGTTAAGAACTTAATTTGTTCTGGAGGTCTGTTCTTAACCTGAAACTGCTCTTAACCTGAGGTACTACTTTAGCTAACGGAGCCTCCTGCTGTTGCCGTGCCGCCGCCACACAATTTCTGTTCTCATCTTGAAGTGAAGTTCTTAACCCAAGGTACTATTTCTGGGTTAGCAGAGTCTGTAGCCTGAAACGTCTGTAACCCGAGGTATCACTGTACCTTTGTTTTTACAGCCACTGAAGAAGGCCTTGAAACATTATGAAAATAATATCGGCATCTTGAGATTACATTTCCTTTGTTTCTGGTTTTTTGCATTTGAGAAGTGCAAATGCTACTGAGAGTGAGTCACTCACATATCTCCATTTTTACTCAACTGGACTTTCCACGGTTTGCCTTACATGGGATGTGAAGATGAAACATTTGTAACTCTGAAGTAGCAAAGGGACCGTGATTTCTGCCTCCCCATGTTGTGACACCCTGCTGGCTGAGGGGTAGTGTGGCATTCTACTTCCCTTCTAGCATTCAAAGTGCACTCAGTCCAGAAAGGAAAAGGTGGAATCACCTAGGTAGAACCTCAAAACTGAAATTCTGGGACACCAATTCATGGAATGTTGTTTGAAAATCTTAGTGCAGCCTTGCAAATAAGCCCATATACCGTATTTTTCGCCCCATAGGACTCACTTTTTCCCCTCCAAAAATGAAGGGGAAATGTGTGTGCGTCCTATGGGGCGAATGCAGGCTTTCACTGAAGCCTGGAGAGCGAGAGCGGTAGGTGCGCACTGGCCCCTCTCGCTCTCCAGGCTTCAGGAAGCTCTCCGCAAGCCTTGGGAGCCCGGCATGACTTCCCGCCGGCCTACCAAGGCTTGCGGACAGCAGCCTGCAGCCCGAAACCCGGGGAGCACAGCGGAGCTCGTCCCGGGCTTCGGGCAGCTCTCCGCAAGCCTTGGGAGCCTGGCGCGACTTCCCGCGGGCTCCCAAGGCTTGCGGACAGCAGCCTGTTCTGTGGGCTGGGGCCGGGGGAAGCTCAGGGAAATAATTTTTTTTTCTTTATTCCCCCCCCCCCACCAAAACTAGGTGCGCCCTATGGGCCAGTGCGCCCTATAGGGCGAAAAATACGGTAAGTCACTAGCCTGCAAAATGTTTACTGTTGGTGGCTGACGGAGAAGGCATAGAGAACTCCGCCCCTCTTTCAGAAATCTGTGGCATTTCTTTGCTGGGTGCAGAGGGGCAACAAAGCAAATAAATCCCAAGGCTGCTCACTCAACCTATATGCAATTCCTAGTCAAGTAAGGCTAAAGCCTAGTGCTTAAACACAAGCTGGACTTTAGTGGTTGATCACAGATTACATTTAATCAAGTGTTCATCCTTAAACATATGTTTCTAATACTTAGGGATGTTTTCTTTTATTTTTACCATGCTCCCTGCCCTTTAGGGCAAAGACTGATTAAATTTCCAAAGGAAAGTATTAAAAGTTGTTCTTCAGCTAATTAACTATCTGGAGGATAAACATGGTGTGTTACAGTGCATGCTTACTCAGCAGTAAATTGCATACTGTTCTGTGGGTCTTACTTCCAGGAAAGAGGGCATAGGATAGCACTGCAGCGGGTGGTGCTTTGGTCTAAACCACTGAGCCTCTTGGGGTTGCCGATCGGAAGGTTGGCAGTTCGAATCTGCACGATGGGGTGAGTTCCCGTTGCTCTATCCCAGCTTCTGCCAACCTAGTAGTTCAAAAGCACACCAGTGAGATTAGATAAATAGATACCACTGTGGCGGGAAGGTAAACAGCGTTTCCGTGCACTCTGGGTTCTGTCACGGTGTTCCGTTGCACCAGAAGCAGTTTAGTCATGCTGGCCACATGACCCAGAAAGCTGTCTGTGGACAAACACCAGCTCCCTTGGCCTGAAGTGAGATGAGTCGCCTTTGACTGGACTCAACCGTCCATGGGTTCATTACCTTTAACTTTTTACTGCAGCCCCCAAAGTGTTTTTTGTTTTCCTTAGTCTGAAGTGCACGTATAAAATCTACGGTAGCAAAAGGAACATTGATTTCCAACCCACCCCTCACGCCTGAAATAAAAAGCCTCTGTTCTATAGAAGTAAAGAGTAGCACTAAGGAATCTGAAGTGTTGTGGGTGAATATGTGTCCTTCGTTGCCAGTCCCTATGTATTTCCTTCCCTTCTCTTAATTCATGATGCTACATTGTGTGGAGTACAAATGTTGTTGAAAATCCTCACCAAGGCCATGGGTTTTTCAGCAAATTGGTCATCTCAAATGCCTGAGCCAATCATCTGCAAGAGCAGGAACGCACTGGGCCTTGACACAACACCGCTTTGAAGCATTTCCTTGTTCAGCAAGGTCACAGCAGCTGGAGCAGCATAACAATGGCTGTGGAAATTATGCCCTTGAGTTTTGCAGAGGCCCAATGAATTTGCAACACTGCTATGCAGGTCACTCACCCATCAAGGTCAGCTCTGCCCATCTCCAGCTGCCTCAAACAGCAGGTAGCAAGACTGAATTTCTACTAGACTATCATGCAAAGAGACAAGCAGAGAGGGGGGAAGTTTTTTTAGTTCATGACTCCACAATAACACAGTCTCTAGTTCACATGTTGGCCTGTTGGCTTTCAAAGCATCCTTTTAAGTGATGACAGATACAGATGGACAAAATCTCTCCCCCCCCCCCCCGTTGTTAAAAAGAAATGGCAAGGCAGCGTAATATTTCCTTGCTTCTTACCTAGCTGGAATAATAAATGCTCTTATAAGAAATAGATCGAGCGACAAACTCAGTGAAGAGTTGCATTTACAATCCCTTCCTCTAAGCTCAAGGTGATAAAGGAGCAAATGACGATCTGTCTGGAAAATCTTACTATTATTTCTACAGCACTTTGTTGTGCTGTGTAATGTTTTAGCTCATTTATCCTCACAGCAACCCAGAGAGATCTGTTAGGCAGCCTGAGAGTGGTTTGCCCAAGGCAACTCCCATGAGAACCATCACTCGGCTCTGCGTTGAGCCTGGATCCCCCAAATACAAACTCAACAGTCCATCTTTAGTATGTTTCAACAACTAAAAGGAGAATGGAAGAATGGATTTGTCAGATGCTTCGCTGATACTGGATCCTGCTAAACGGCTCCATAAGCTAGGCTAGAAATAAAGGATAGCCCTGGAGCCAATTTAAGCAAGATGGGTCCCCCATGTTGACATTGGTAGGTGATCATGATCACTACTTTTTGAAGCCTCCTATGGCAGTTGTCACATTTAACAGGCAGTCATAAAGAAAGCCAGCTAACACCGTCCATTTTATAGTGCTCTGATATGAGGATTCAGATCAGGGATGGGGAACCTTTGCTCCCAGAGACTGAATGTGGCCTCCTAGGCCTCTCTGCTTGGCCCTCAGAACTCTCACCAGACTCCTCATTGGCTCTGCTTCCTGTCCCAAGCATTCCCACTTGGTTTGAACGTGCCTTTGAGCTCTGCCAATACCTCTTGCTTGTCCAGATGGAGGATGGAGCGGGGGGAGGGTGTGTAGAAACTAGCCTATTTTTTTGTTTTTTGTTGTTTTCTCAAGAGAAAATGTAGTGTGCCTCCAGGGGTGAAGTCAAACTGCTGCTTTACCAGCACCGAAGTGATGTCACTAGGGTGCAAGCCTGGGCAGAGTGTATGGAGGTCCCAGGCTACCCACATGGCAAGACTCACTGATGTGGTCCAAAGGAAAGCAGAGCAATATGTTTGGCACCATGTTGGCAGCAGGAGTTGCCAGAAGATGTTCAAGGAGCCATCCACTCCGTCTTAGGGACTGTACTCTGGATTTGTGTTGGGTTTACTCCTTATCCTTTTCTTCTTCTCCTGAAGATATCCCACAGGGCAGCAAAGGTTTAGGATCAGAGTTTTCCTTCTTCTAGATGGGCTACTTTCCCAGGCTGATGAACCCCATCTGCCCCTCACTTTCTTCTTCAGCATGTGGAATAACAGCCTTCTTCACCGTTGGACTCACGATTGGTCTTGTCTGCTCAATCTGCCAGAGCCTCTCTTCACATGTGGGGCAAGTCGAGATTTTTAGACCCTCGTCTGGTTTAACCTACTATACAATGGTAAAATTTACATTCATAGCTGCTCCCACTTTTGACACTGGTCCCACACACCACTGACATGTGGTCCTCAGAAGGCTACCCAGGAGGGAAAGTGGTCCTCTGCCTGAAAAACTTCACCACCCTTGATTCAGAAATTGTGGCATGAATCTTACCTCGAAAACTTGGGATGCAGCTAGGACAGATGGAAACGATAACATGGCTCTCTTAAACCCAGCTTTTGTGCATGCAAAGCTCTTCCACCTGTTGTCTGGAAATAGGAGATGATCAGGATTTTGTGCCCACAGGTAGTTAGACAGAATGCAATTGTTTCTATCCCACACCCCTGAAATGAATTAGAATAATTAGAATTATTCTTAGGGGCATGTGGGAAAGGGGATTCCTTGGACTTCCAATTGAGGTCTACTGCTTAAAAACACAACTCTGATACACAGAATTAAAGGTTTGCTGACTACTCCAAAACACTTCCAACAGCCAAAACAGAAGGCAGAAGTGACTTTCTAATTCATTGAGCTCATCCTATGGCAGGGCAAGACTAAACTGTCATCTGCAAGGCACAGGCTGAATATTATGGGAGAGCCGAACTCTGGTGTTGCTTCAGCAACAGTCAGCCTTAGATAGAGTCCTATTTAGGAGCAGCAGTTTCTCCCAATTCTCTCCACATGCACAACCCAAAAACAGGTGCCCAATGAATCACAGCTTAAGACACTGAAATAGCCACATAAGAAAATACCCTACCAAAGATTTTATTAAAATTTGTTAGCTGGATGTATCCTTTGCACACAACAAGGGCAATTACAGTTAGCCCAGTGCCTCTGAAGTAATGCATTCTTCATTTTCTTTGACTTCAAGATACAAGAACGGAATGGAACTTTCATTTCCGCCCATCAAATGTTTCTAGACAATCCTTCACTGAAAAGAACAGCATCTCCAAAACTGCTGAAATTCACCAGGGATCCTCTTCCTTCAGGCAGATTTACAGAGCTTCGCTGACTTATCGGTGAGATAAACTCCATTTTTTCACTTACTGCAAAACAGATACTTTAAAAAAATGATGAAGGGGAGATAATTAAAAATGAAATTGACAGAGAAAGTCTGGGATTTATAAAATGTTGAGTACGGGAAATGCCAAGCTAGGCAAACTAAAACTGTGATTCAAGGGGGCTGGCTAGTGGGCTTTGCTTATGTCTGTGTGTTCAGTTGATATTTGTTCAGTTTGCAGAATCTAGGTTCTTGTATCCAGGTTACCAGTAGAGGACAGCATGGTGGGAAGGGCTTATTAGGAGGGGCGAGGTTGATGGGGCGCAAATGAACCCATGCCTCTATCCCACAACTCCATCCATGACTGCAGATTACACTTCCATGCTGTCAGAAGAGTTGGTAACCTGGATTTGCCCCAGAGTCACTGAGAAGAAGAAGAGGAGGCGTTTGGATTTGATATCCCGCTTTATCACTATCCTAAGGAGTCTCAAAGCGGCTAACATTCACCTTTCCCTTCCTCCCCCCCAACAAACACTCTGTGAGGTGAGTGGGGCTGAGAGACTTCAGAGAAGTATGACTAGCCCAAGGTCACCCAGCAGCTGCATGTGGAGGAGCGGGGAAGCGAACCTGGTTCCCCAGATTACGAGGCTACCGCTCTTAACCACTACACCACACTGGCTGAGCAATAATCCACACAGAAAGTAAGACCTCTGACCTGGCAGCAGCATACAGAAAATCTGGATTTAATCACAAAACATGCCCCCTTCAGTGGCAGAGGAAGCCGCTCAGGTGCCTGGGGCGGCATGCCCAGGAACAGAGCAAGCCATCTATGGGGCGTGCCACCGATAGGGGGGCGTGCCACCGATAGGGGCAGGGCACACCTACAGCTGGGGAGGGGGCATCAGGCAGACCGTTTGGGCAGTGGAGAGCCTGCGTGTGCCCAAGCCACCACATCTCTCGCCCGGCACATTGTCACCCCCAGCGGTGACACCCAGGGAAACCCACACCCACCGCACCCCCTTCCTCTGCCCCTGGCCCCCTTCTCCAAGATAGGGCTGCTTTACTCCATCATATTCCTGACAACCCAACAGTGCTTTCAAATTCCTCTGCACAATTTGCATCCAGTTCAGTAATCTTGCACCAGAGGATTTTTGGACCTGAGATTCCTTAAGTTTGCATAGCTGTCAACTTTTCTCTTTTCTTGCGAGGAATCCTATTCAGAATAAGGGAATTTCCCTTAAAAAAGGGGAAACGTTGACAGCTATGAGTTTGCCTTCCCATTATGCCTTGTGCTGGAGGCATGAGCCCTAACTCCTGGGAGGTGGATGGTCCTGAAATATTCATAGCCTGACTGAATCAATCAACAATAAAAAACCCCAGTTGGGTAACACTTAAAATTCCTGCTCTCACCTCTTTGTGCCTGCACGCTATGAAACGAGCTAATTGCTCTCAATTAACTGACAGCAACCACCTACTACATTATCCGAGGATTACAAATTAAATTCTCATCATGCCTCTTTGTGAAGAGGAAACTACATATAAACAGCATAATGGACTTTGATTAACTAAAGCCTGCTTGGTTTTTAAAAAGTATTTGTTTTACTAGAGCCGGGACAAGTTTCCATGAGTTTCCACTACCATGTTGAAATGTACATGTTGGATGGTGGAAAGAACCATTCGTCAAACTGCTAAGCAAATCACATGAAAATCCCAAACTTTCCCTTTGTTTTTCATTCAAGTCAGATGCTAATCACAGTTCAGACACTTCCATATACACTAAGACTTTCCCTATTCTCAAAAATTGGGGTGGTGGACAATCTCTGTTGCCTTATTCATATCGTGGCACAATTGATGTATATGGGTAATACAATCATCATGAAAATTTGAAAGGGCACAGGGTATACCGATTGCTGAGAAGGGTTTTGAAATGTTCTCATGGTTCAGAGTCCCGTGACTGGGAATCTACAAAGTCACTTGAAGAAAAGCAAGGTACTCGCATCCTCATTCTATTCATGACCCTGTAATGCCACCATTATGCTGAGCAGATAGACGATGGTAGCAAACCAGTCATCTAATGGATGCCCATAAAACAGCATCACTTTGATAGTTACGGACAATTTACAGTGGCTTGCCTATGGGTGCCTCGAGACAAAACACATATAAGTGCCATAGATAAATGCTTGGCAGCAATTTATTCTAGCTATTTGTCATCTGTAATTTTAATGAGTGCACTGCCAGTTCTGAAATGGATCTGCAGCCTGTTATAAGGTATTGCTTCACACATGCTGTAGGTTCCTGTCATCTACCATCATGCCGGCAAAAAGAAAGGGAAGGAACCGTGCACCCACACAATGGAACACAATGACATGGTGCAACATTCCAAACAAGCTATATATAGAGGAGAATAACACATTCAGTTTGGGGAGGAAAACTACATGCAAATGTGGCGTGTGCGAGAAAATTCACAGTAGTTAAACTGTATTCTGCCTTTGACCCTTGTGCAGAAGTTCCCAAGCGCCTGACAAACCAGCTTGGCTGTTGGGTGATTTGGAGCTGCTGCACAATAATCAATGCTTAGGAGGTACTGAACACAGGGGCTTGCAAAGCACATTGTGCAGCATTTCCCAAATGGCCAGCAGCCAGTTGGTTGTCAGGTGACTAGAAAGCAAAAATGCAAGCCCTGTGCTTGGTGCTTCCAGAACGGAGCAGTTCTCTGGTGCCCAACAGCCAACTGCAACAAGGAACTTTGACAGATGTCGGTTTGTTTGGCTGCTGTGAAAATAGGATTTTGGACTAGATGGGCCTTGGGACTTAGCCAGCAGGGTGCTTAATTACACTAAGTAGCTTCCGGGAGGAAACCTACAGTCCTTGTTGCATTTATGATGGTAACATTTGTTTGAGGGATTCATGCCCAGCCCTTAGAAATCCCAGAGCAGCTCACACCATTTCAAAACGCAATAATATAATTTGAAAGCACACAAATTAAGACATATAAAAATATACCAACCCCCCCCCCCACAAACAAATTTATTTGCCATGAACAAAATAATGAGATGCCTATAGCATTTATTATAAACCTTCTGTAGAATATTCACTGGGCTATGATGGGTTCACGTGGTAGCACATTTCAAAGCTAAGCAAGGTCCCATATGGTTTCAAGCTGGATGGGGGGACTGCATGTTGGGGTTCCTGCATTTCAGGAGGATAGACTTGATGACACTTGGGGTCCCTTCCAACTCTACACTTCCATGATTCTATTGAGTATGCCTCAACCTGTTCTTCCTCTCCAATATCCAACCCGTAGCAAAACCTTCTACCCCTTTTATTTCTTATTCATCTTTAAATTCTTAGCAGCTTTCCAATGGAAGCTGAATAGCCCTTTCAATGGCCTTAGGCCAATTTAATATACGTAATGTTCATACAAGCAATACCTATGAGGCACATCATGCCTAGGAACAGCGACCACATCTCACCAAGTGCTGGTCTTTGTGTAGGCAAAACAACGCCATCCCCAATCACAAGGGAAATGTCTCAGTAGGGTTGGGAGAAAGAAGAAGAGGAGGAGGAGGAGGAGTTTGGATTTGATATCCCGCTTTATCACTACCCAAAGGAGTCTCAAAGCGGCTAACATTCTCCTTTCCCTTCCTCCCCCACAACAAACACTCTGTGAGGTGAATGGGGCTGAGAGACTTCAGAGAAGTGTGACTAGCCCAAGGTCACCCAGCAGCTGCATGTGGGGGAGCGGAGAAGCAAACCCAGTTCAGCAGATTATGAGTCTACTGCTCTTAACCACTACACCACACTGGCTCAGATTGCAGAAGATCACTTTTTTGTTTGTTTGTTTGGGGGGGGTGAAACCTCCCTCCCCCATTGACGACCGAGCATGATGAATGGCCACAGAATGCTGACCTTTAGAGGGTGGAGAACTGGGAAACTGGGGAGGGGACAGAATGGCTGAAATCCTGAACAAGGAGCACTCCAGACTAAAACATTTATTTGCAGATCAGGTTTGCTACTAATTTATTCCCAGGTGGTTGGTTTACTCTTGCTACTCTTGCTAGTTTACAGCAGATGAGGGGGCAGATTGGGGTCCAATACTATTCTCAGTTATAATGCGTCTCATTAGAGTCCATCAACATCAGTACCTGTTGTTGTGGTTGTGGTCGTTGTTGAAAGCATATGAACAAATGGAACAGAGAGTTACTTCTGCGTCCCTGCTGTTAACAAACAGCCAAATCTGCAGTAGAGTGTCAATATTATTATGGGAATCAAGTTTGACTTTTGTACATAAGGGATTATCAACTGATGAAAATAGAAGTAGCTGTCAGGTTCCATTAGAAATGTACATGATGCACTTAGCTTCAGCATGCTACAAAAGACTGGTGCAGAGCAGAACTTCTACAGCGTTACATCAGTCTTCCTTGAATAATAAATGAAACTCTATTCTCCACAGACCTCCGAGATTATAGAAAATTGCATTTACCCCTATTAATACACCATTTTCTGTTTAAAATGTTTAATGTTCGGTACACTCCGTAGATTCCTTGGCTGCCAAGCAGGTATAGCACAAATTTGATGTATAACACAATGACTAAAAAAGTACTCAAACAACTCTCCCAAGAGAATGAAGTTGGTAGGTCTGAGGAATTCAATCTTTGAGAATTCCAGTATGAACTGATCTGATTTACACCTCTCAGACGAAAGACTAATGCATAAGAAGGGCTTGCTGGATCAGGCCAATGGCCAATTTAGTCCAGAATCCTGTTCTCACAGTGACCAATCAGATGTCTGAGGGAAAGCTGCAAGCAGGAACCAAATTCAAGACCACTCTCCCCTCTTGTGGCTTCTAACAACTGGTTTTCAGAAGCATTGCTGCTTCTCACCATGCAGGCGAAGAACAGCCATTGTTGCTAGATCGGGTCCTCCCTTAAAGAGGGCATGCATTGCGGTGAGACCTGGACAACCGGCACCCTGTGTTGTGGGTGGGTACATTTGGTCAGCCACAACACCCGATTGGTAGGTCCCTTGAAGCTGGGTGCAATCTGGCCAATGGGATGCAGTCCAAATGGTTCGAGCAACCTATTTATGCCCATGCACGTGACCCAGAGCTTCTTCTTTCGGCACGTGCATTCGGAACACCCGCCCACTTCTCCCTACTTTTAGGGCTTGTTGCGCTTGACCTTGCTCTGCTGTCGTGTGTCGTCTGTCGTTGGGACAGGGGCACGACAGGAATTCTCCCCACTTGGCTGATTGACTGTTGCCATTTGGGTTTCGCTTGCCATGTAGCAAATCGTAACAACTTGCAAGGTTGCGGATAGGCTCTGGTTCAGGTGATAGGGATGGGAGAACGCTCTCTCCATCCCTATGTGAAGGGTATTCCGTTAAAGGAATCCAGGGACTTGATGGTTTGGTCAACCCAAGAGGGGGTTGTGCCTGTGCCTGAGTCCAGGGGGACATTTGGGTGGCAGAGTTAGCCCGTTCCCGGCTTTCCGCTTATCCAGGTGTTCACCCTTGGCTGACCTATGCTAGTGCCCTGAATCAGCGCTACGTGCAAGGCAGGGAGCTAGTCGAACCAGAGCCTATGCAACCAGCCACTTTCTGTAGTCAATAAAGTTGCGGCCTAAATTCTGCAAAAAACCAAACCAAAAATTTGAGTCAATTGTGAATTTATTTAGAGGGGAGGTTTCTGGGTCTGAACACGCAATAGCCACTGATGCAGTATTAGACCACTTTAAACACTGATGGCTTCCCCCTAAAGGATCCTGGGAACTTTAATTTGTAATTCCCCTCACAGAGCTTCCCAGAGCTCCACAAGAAGAGGGACGTTGTAGATCCATGAGGGGAATGGGAGCCTCTTAACAACTCTTAGTACCCATAACAAACTACAGTTCCCATGATTCTTTGGGGGAAGCCATGACTGTTTAAAGTGATATGATACTGCTTTAAATGCATAGTGGAGATCTGGCCTAACTAACATACAGGTCAGAACATAGCCATTTTTGCATTTATTTACAAAAAGCATCCGGAACAGTTTTGGGCTAGAATTCTATATGCGCAGAAATGGAAAGGAAGAGAAATTGCAACCAAGGAAGAATGGATATTAAAATTAATGGAGTATGCAGAAATGGTAAATCTGACAGCAACAATAAGAGATCAAAGTGATGAACTTTTTATTGAAGAGTGGAGACCCATTTTGGACCATTTGAGAAAATATCACAGTCAAATGGAATCGCAAGCAGAATTCGAAGTATGAGCAGCGGAGACAAAATGATAAAAAATGCATAGATAATAAATGCACATTGGATAAATGTATGGTGTATAATGCAGCAGGAATAAGGGGGGGGGGGGACAAAAACACCATGGAAGTAAGGGTGGGAAGTCAAAATGTCACCGGGAATTAACATCAAAGTTGAAGTTAACATGTAAACGCTTTTGAAATGCAATAAAAATCTATATGGAAAAAAATGGATTGCATTCAGAAATGTGCATTTTGAAAGAAAAAAAGATTTGGAGAGTTTATTTTTAAGAGGCAATGTGTTTAAAAATAATATTTTTTATTTTAAAAAACCCACAAATTTAATTTGATTTTTGATGGGAGGGTTATAATCACAGAAAGAGAACAGAACAGATTTTGTGGTGAGCACATTCAGAAGTTGCTCTGACCAGAAAGAAGAAAACTGATTTGTCCATCCCTAGAATGAAAGAAGGCAAGATTTAAAAAAGAGATAAAATTAGAATCTGTTGTATGATAGGCTGACTCAGATGTCTAGAACTGTATAGTGCAAAGGAGCATAAATGGACAATGGGAATAAGCCTGTACTCACATCAAAGGGGTGTGCAATTAGGTGAGCTGAATCAAGGGTCGATGAACAGGGCTCTGCTACTCACTAAAGTTTTGTAATGCCTTGTTTAATATACTTATTGTACTGTTAAGTCTCCTTGAAAGCTAAGGAGAACTTAACTGATAAAATTGACTGCTTTAATTAAAAGCACTGGAGGTTGAGCGGGTAACAAATCTCAAAAAAAAAACCAGGAAGCTGAAAAACCTTTGAAAATGGCAATTCGTTTTAAAGCCCTGCGACGGGTTTCCAATTAACGGTCTTTAAAAATGTACCTTACAGATTCCTAACTGGAAAAAAGGCCCGAAAGTGGCAGGCAATGAGAATCCAACAATGACCGTGTGCAAACCTTGCACACTCAGTCGCTTTTCAGCAAATGCTTTTGCGGTGATTCGAAAAGCCTGTGTGCGTTTTTTCAATTAGGTTAGAAAATAAGTACATCAAAGCAACGTCCCTTGAGTATGCTGGGCAGGCAAATCCCCACCTGCTTAACACAGAAAGCATTTTATCTCCCTCCTGCTCGGGAGTTTGGTCCATCACCAAATTGATAACCATTAATGAGATTGCTACAATCCTGCATAGAGACAAATGGCAGGCAGAGCTGTTGGACCCAGGGTACAGCTGCAGAACGCAGCGGGCCGATGTTCCCAGCTGAGCTGCACAATCTTCACCAACAGCCGGCAACCACCAAATTGAGTGTGATTAATGAAGGATTCGCCAAATAGATGGCCTAATTAAATAACAGTGACTAATTAGTAATTAGCACACGATTTAGGCAGATAAAAGCATTTAGACACATCAGATGTAAATCTTGCCATTAAAAGAGGCACGTTTTATGTTTACAGCAGTACCTCGGGTTACAGATGCTTCAGGTTACAGACTCCGCTAACCCAGAAATAGTACCTCGTGTTAAGAACTTTGCTTCAGGATGAGAACAGAAATCATGCAGTGGTGGCAGCGGGAGGTCCCATTAGCTAAAGTGGTCTTCAGGTTAAGAACAGTTTCAGCTTAAGAACGGACCTCTGGAACGAATTAAGTTCTTAACCCGAGGTACCACTGTACATTCTTTTGTCAGTCTTAAATCTTCCAGAGTTCAGCTGCATTGGCTGGCCCCAAGTCAATAGGGAGAAAAAAATGTTCTTTCTCCACTTAATCCACCATTTTATACACTAATATATGCAGTGGTGCCTCGGGTTACATATGCTTCAGGTTACATATGCTTCAGGTTACAGACTCCGCTAACCCAGAAATAGTACCTCGAGTTAAGAACTTTGCTTCAGGATGAGAACAGAAATTGTGCATCAGCGGCGCGGCGGCAGCAGGAGGCCCCATTAGCTAAAGTGGTGCTTCAGGTTAAGAACAGTTTCAGGTTAAGAACGGACCTCCGGAATGAATTAAGTACTTAACCTGAGGTACCACTGTGTTATAGATGGGTCCTCTCCCCAACCCCCAACCCCCCATTTCTATTTGCATGGCTTTCTTCCATGATACATCAGGCCAAACACTTCTCCCGGATTACAAACTTTTACCTAACTAGCAGGAAAATGATGGAGAATGCATGGGGCACTGCTGTAAACAACTTTTTTTGACATTTTGATTAGGGGCTAGGGGGACACTCAGCGATGCCCGCCCCCATTTGCAGTGGAAGTCCACTTGCACAACGGGACTTTGGGTTTCCCTCTCCTGCCTTCAGTTCTCTGTGTGCCCCTAAAATCTGTCTCCCAAGCCTCCAAAACAGATGGGGGGAGGGCATGCAGGGAGCTGCAGGAAGGAGGGAAGAAAGTGGAAGCCCTGCTGCATGGGCAGAAAACCACTCTCTCTATGTTGGATCTCACCCCATATATTTCACATATGTTTACATAATATATGACAGGGGTTGCCAACATGATATCCATAGGTATAACAGGACCCTTGAGGGCTTCTGTGGGCACCCAGCAAGTCTTTCATTCACCTCCCCCACCCATTCTCCCCTTGGTCACGGGGTGGCAAGTGTGGTTATCATATTCTCCCTTGAAAAGTGCAAAGACTTGAAGGAGGAACGTGACGTTCTCTCCCACTTCCTCTTTCAGATAGATTGGAAAAATGAAGAGTATGGACTGTCAATCAGCTGGAAGGTTTAGATACTCCACCATGAGATTATTTCATTCTTAACTGTTCACGTACAATTATTTAAAACCCTTTTAACACATTGTTTACTTTCAAGGGAACCAGAGACACTCTCAAAAGCCATGGAAGAACCATCACCCAACCCCTAACTATTGACAGCTCATCTATATTTCTCAGAAATCATCTCTTTAAAAAATGCATAAATGTCTACAAGTCATGAGGCACTGGGATAGAAAGCTGAAAAATGTTTAGATTTCACACCCTTTGGTTGTCCTGAGAAACTGCCTTCAACTTTTTGGCAGATGCAATCAAGAAATCCCATCTGTTTCCCACACTTAACATTTCCAAAACGCCTGCTCAAACCATATGGGTGCCGTTGTTTCTGATCAATTATTTATTATATATGGAAAAATAATTAGACAAATATGATTAATGGATGGGAGCATTGAGCACTTGCAGATGGCAGAACTAAATATTCATTTGTTGCAGAGGCTTCTTTGGGTAGGTAGAAAAATAGTGTTCCATGTATGATTTTTGAATCTCCTTTTCATAGAGAGACAGAGAGAGAGAGAAAAGGCAAGTTAAATTTCTGGCTTCCTCATCATTATCCACCCCCACCCCATGGTAACAAAAGATCAGCTGGTTCAAACTTAACAAATACAGTTTCACACTAGGGCTGATTCCAACTTGCTGAAAAATTCTGGCCAGAACGGGAGTGTTAAATAAGAGACTCCAAAATGCTTAGCCACAGTGCCCTCTAGCAGTCTCCTGCCTGATTTCAGAATATTCAGTTCTAATCTAAATTCTTTTATGGAAATCGAGCTGTAGAGCGACCAAAAGAACACAGAAAAAAATTATTTAACCTATAGTAATGCAGACGTTCCCAATAGCCTCTGTGTATGTGTCATATAAAGTCAACCCAATATTCCTTCCCAACAGCTCCTTCTTTTTGTAGTTCCCAATACAAAGCCAACAGCAGGCAATCTAAGAATAGAAAGATAAGCAGATTTATATGGAGATGCCTGACCAATAGGGAGGGGTGAACCTGTCAATTCTGGCTTCTCTCAGTTTTTCATTTTTCCAGTCTTGCTTCTTCACATTTTCACATTAGTTTCTGCACACACACACATGGTCCTCATAAAAATTCGCAAGCAATTTAGTGTGAATTGCATGTAATTTACCTAAATACATTGCACTTTTCTAAGTCATTTTCACCAATATATATATATATATATATATACTTCATGCTTTAACCCAAGCAGATGCCTCTTTGGGGTTGTCCACATTACAGTGGTACCTCGGGTTACATACGCTTCAGGTTACAGACTCCGCTAACCCAGAAATAGTGCTTCAGGTTAAGAATATTGCTTCAGGATAAGAACAGAAATCGTGCTGCGGCGGCGCGGCAGCAGCAGGAGGCCCCATTAGCTAAAGTGGTGCTTCAGGTTAAGAACAGTTTCAGGTTAAGTACGGACCTCTGGAACGAATTAAGTACTTAACCCGAGGTACCACTGTACTTGGCTGGAGAACTGCTCTGCAAATCTTGATGGATGGCTGTGTTTTGGTTCTCAGATTGTCTCAGAAAGTGCAATTTAAGTAGATTTGCCTTTAAATGTGAACTGAATCAAATTTATCTAACCTGAATTCACACTTTTCACTTGATTATTAGTTTCCTTTTCCTCATCAGCAACAGAAATACACGCCTAAACTGGCTTGCTGGATGCCTTCATTACATATCTTCAGGCGCCAAGCAAGAACCTTCCACTTCTCCCAGGCCTTTGGCTAATTAAATAGGACTGCTATATGTCCGGGTTTTCCCAGACACGTCCCCGAATCGCTCAGGAAAATGGCATCCGGGCGGATTTGTGCTGAATCAGCAAAATGTCCAGGAAAACCCCAACGTATGGCAAGTTGGGCTGTTTTTATTTTTTTTTAAATCAAAAAAGAAATCTAAGAAAAGCCCCCAAATGAATGTTTTTGGGGAGATGTTTTTGACCAAAAAAACCCCCACAACTCTGTCCAGAATTTCACTTTTGGGAATACGGCAACCCTAAATTAAACAATCTACAGCCTTTTTAAACTTGGCCTGGGGAGCATTGCTTTTGTTTGTTACTATGCCACAGTGGCGTAGCGTGGAGGGTGCAGGGGGGGCCGGCCACACCGGGCGCAACATCTGGGGGTTAGGGTTAGGGGGCGCAAATCCACGGGTTAGGGGGTGCAAATCCATGGGTTAGGGGGCGCAAATTACTTGCCTTGCCCCGGGTGCTGACAACCCACGCTACGCCACTGCTATGCCATGTATTTTTATGTTTTTATATTGTGAATCGTCCTGAGACCCTTGCATGAATGGTGGTATAGAAGTTTAATAAATAAATAAAATAATAAATAAATGCATTCTAATTGCACAGGAGATCAGTGACTGAATTGGGCTCTCATCAGAAGCAAATCAGACTCATCTCATTGGGACACTTTTGAGTGACTGTGATACCCCCTATGCTTGAATCCTGCTTGCAAGTTTCCCACAGGCATCTCAGTGGTCTCTAGAGGGGCTACTGGGCTGGGCTAGACAGGTCTGATGCAGCAAATTTTTCTTATGTTCTCCTGACTCATGACACCTGAAGAGGGCTCATTTATTTTTGCCATCTTTCCTGGATTTGCTAGCCCTTCTAGAAACCTAATAGGATTGCTGAAGGTGCAGGATAAAAACTATACAAGCAAATGCAGATAAATAAGGGCATTTAACTGTTCAACGACAAAAGCCAAAATATCCCACTGGGCATGCCCAGACCCTTGGGCCCACCTAAAAGAGCACTTTGGATCCCGGCCAAAGCATTTAGGAAGTAAGTGCATGGATAATAAGAATTAATGACTACAAGATTAAATGTAAGCGAGTGCCTAATTAAGCTCAACTCACTGATGTCGGTGGAACTAATGGCCTGATCCTACGAGCAGCTGTGTGGCAAATTAATGGGGCCAGCAAGTAAAATGGCTGAGGGTGCTATAGAGTGGTGGCTATGCCAGGACGACACTAGCATGCACAGGTTTTGTGGTGCCAGGGTTGCAACGTTGCAGCTACCACTGCTCCACCAGCCATGCATCCCCGCCCCTTGCCCTGTGCATTGGAACTGTGCTGAATAAAGTTCTTGTTGACACCAAGCTGGCTATGCAGAAAGGACAAAGACTTTAAGGAAGCCACATACATTGTGCCTTGACTGCCTTTAGGGTGCTAATTCTCAGAAGGGAAAAAGTGTATAAACACACAAGATGTTACCGGCTGTACTTTTGAATAAATAAGGTATACTATTCATTGTATCAAATTGTAGATTTCAACAGAAGTCTCATAAAGTTCAGTGAAAAAAGCAGGCGACCCAGTGGATCAGTTCATTCTCTAGTCAGTTCATGCATAAGATCCATACATCTATAAGTATCTATTCCACCTGTCTGTTCATAGAGTCCAATAATCCACATGAAAGGTAATCCTTTCAAATAGTCTAATACAAGGATTTCCGGAATATTAGCCTTGTTTCACCATCCTAGGCTTCATCAGTAGAACAGTGTAATGGGTTTAGGGGTTGCTCGTGAGTAAGTTGCCACCACTGCTGGCGAGGTTACCTGGTTAACCCTTTCTGACTGAACAGCCTCCAGCATCGTGACTGTCTCAGTCGCTGGCAGAATCCGTCAGTGGGCGTTTCTTAAACTTCTTCCAGCACAAAAGTTCCTTGACGCCAAGTCTCCTCCTACTCTCCCTGCGCGGAAGTCTTCTGCGCAGGGAGGGTGTGGGCAGCAGAGGACCCGTACTCTCTCCGCTGGTCTCCGGCGAGGAGTCTTGGAGCCTCCTCTCCGATTCCCCCACCTGCCCCCCTTCTCCACTGGTGTTACGCTGATTTCCTTCCCCAGCAAATGGGCTGCCCCTCTCCCTACTGGGACCCTCTCCGGCATCCCTCTGGAGCCTTCCCTCCGCCTCTAGCTCCGATGGCAGTTCCCTGACAAACAGGCTCCTATGTAATATTACAGGGTAGTGGATCTTATAGCATAGTAGTGGTTGCAACAGACAAATGGAATAGATACTTATGCATGTATGGACCTTATGCACAAACTGATCCACTGGGTCTTCTGCTTTTTTTGTTGAACTTTGTGAGACTTCTGTTGAAATCTACAGTTCCCATCATCCCTGACCACTGGTCCTGCTAGTTAGGGACAATGGGAGTTGTAGTTCAAAAACTGCTGGAGATCCAAGTTTGGAAAACCCTGACATAGGGGAAGGGCCATTGTTCACAGTGGTAGTGCTTCTGAGTTACAGTACATGCAGAAGGTTCAGCAGCTGCATTAGCCCTGACGTAGGGGTTGCTCATGTGGTATCCTCCAGATGTTGTTAGACTACAACTCCCATTCGGCCCAGCAGACATGGCCAGTGGTCAAGGTTAATGGGAGTTGTGGTCCATTAATATCTCTGAATTAAAGAGAGATGGAAGCTGCAACAACGTCCCTCTCTCTTTCTAACTGAGCCCTTTGCTGAAGAGGTTTCTTTGGGAAGCATCTGGAAAATAAAGAAATGGCTACACAAAGGAGTTCTTATGTCACACACACACACACAGCCCAGTATTCATCATCTGGTTCACTTTCTGCCAGCTCTGTGCAGTGCAAGCTATGCTTCAGTGCAATGCACCTTCTTGACCAAAAACGGAATACCTTAATTCCGTGCACACACAAAATGAAACAGATCAGACATGCATTTCTGAGACAGTAAATCTCTTCATAAAGGGACTGTCATGGAAAGGAAGCTTAATACGACAAGCTTGTGTCACGTCTAATCGCAAGACTTTGCCACCCCTGTTACCTCAGCACAAGCCACTTTCGGATCGCAGCAACTGTGGCTACCTCCAGACAACTTGTTTATTGAACACTTCATTCTGATTTGGTTGTGGCGAGGTTTTACAACACTGCATCAGGAAATCTTACCCTCTAGGGAACATTTATGCTCCTTGTGTCATTTAGCGACAAGGGGGAAGGCTGGGTGGGGTTGCCACAGGAAAGGGAAAAGGGCAGCAAAATCAGGCCCAGAGAGTACAGTCATACCTCGTGTTACTTTGCTTCATGTTACGTTTTTTCAGGTTGCGTCCTGCGGCGACCCAGAAGTACCAGAAAGGGTTACTTCCGGGTTTCGCTGCTCGCACATGCGCAGATGCGCAAAATGACATCACGCGCATGCGCAGAAGTGGCTAATCGCAACCTGCGCATGCGCAGATGCGCCGCTGTGGATTGCGTTCCTTTCATGTTGCGAACGGGCCTCCAGAACGGATCCCGTTTGCAACCAGAGGTACCACTGTAATCGTGGTGACACGAATTTGAGCAGGGGTGCTCAGCTACATGAGCAGCCCTGGTGCAAATGCTCACAAGACACTGACATGTGACCCATCAAACTGAACTCCTGACTGCCAGTCATGTATTGTGGGTGTATCAGATGCTTGACAGCTTCCCACAGTGGCAGGCAGCAAGAAAAAACAAGGGAGCTCTTCCCACCTCTTAACAGATCTTACATAATTTGACTTGGCAAGCCACAAGTTGTGCAGCCTAGCCCTATCACAGACATCTCTAAATAGGCGATGCGGATGCAGACCCGAAACCCTACTCCATCTATTTCACAACAAATTTAAGAGCAGCTTCTCCATTACTGTGGATAATTAGGTACCACTGCTTCATGAGCATTTTTACTGCTAAAACCCTCACTGGAGTCCACCACCACTTATCAATCAATATAGCACTTATTCAGGCTGCTAAAAACTTTCCAGCAGCTGCCAATTTTGTTCTAATTTATTCCCATTTAAGCAGCACAAAGGAAGTAAAGGCAGCATTACAATGATTTACCAAATGCCATTGTTTTTCCATCCCTCCCTCCCTTCCTTCCTCTAGTCTGATAAAAATATTTTCAAATGGACCACATAATTCTCCTTCCCCCCCCCTCCCACTAGGTCACTTCAATTTTAATAGGTTCCAACACTGTAATTTTCATTTTTGCTTCCACTTGCAGCAATGGGGCAGAGGCTATAGCAGCAATCAGCTAGAACAATGGTCAAGGTGACATTTGCTAGTTCCCAAGAGTTTTGACGGCAGCTCTTGCTTCCTATTCATTTGCCCCATCTATTTCTATAACCTCCTCTTTTTTTTGTCTGTCATGGATAAAGCATCTGTTCTGCAACATTAGCAAAGAATCTCTGCAACATTTTTATACCTAACCAGTATCAAACATTAGGAACGTGTATTAAAATTTGAACACATGTGCAAAACATGCATGTGCATGTATGTATGTGTGTATGGGGGGGGACCTGTCACAAATATACCTGGATAGTGTGAATTTGCCACCTCAGAATATCTATCTGACAGCCATTTGTCTGTCCAGCCAGTGGCTCTGCTAATTAGGCGCCATTTTGAAATCTGCAGCATGGCCCCGCTTGTTGTCACATGCAGCCAGGCCTGGGAGCAGGAGGAAAAGAATAGTTCTCTAGGTGCCTCTGTCACAAGACCCAGAACTGTACATTAAGAGAAGGTTTTTGCATATGGGTTGCTCCTAAGGGCACAAGACATTTAGAAGCCATCACCAAATTCAAATGTATCCAAACCCAGTCTGTTCCCTTCCCCCTTCTCTCAGCTTTCCAGAGACACATCTCCCAACTTTCAGGACACAGCTAGCTTGTTCCTCACAAGTGTTTTGACATATTCTATACCCATTGCATTATTGACTGCATTTCACCCTTCCTCTAAGGAGCACCGGGTGGCATATCTTAACACTACCCACTGCATTTTAACATATATGGTGTTTTTTTTACATTATTGTAATTCTGTAGATATAATAATAATAATAATAATAATAATAATAATACAGTGGTGCCTCGCAAGACGAAATTAATTCGTTCCGCAAGTCTCTTCGTCTTGCGGTTTTTTCGTCTTGCGATGCACGGTTTCCCATAGGAATGCATTGAAAATCAATTAATGCGTACCTAGGGAAACCGCCTTCAGACCAGGTCCGGGGACAGTCTGTCCCCCGACCTCTTCTGAAGGCTGGGGGGGGGACAAGGGCTTTTCTTCCCACCCCCAGCATTTAAAAAAACCCCGGGACAGCGGAGGACTACTCCGCTGTCCGGGCGATCTTAAAATGCTGGCGGGCGGCATTTTAAAATCGCCCCGGGACAGCGGAGGACTCCTCCGCTGTCCGGGACGATTTAAAAGCCCCTGGGAAGGCAGGCAGGGGGGACAAAGACTTTCGCCCCCCGCCCACCTTCAGAAGGTGTTCCCGCCCCCCCCCGCCCGCCCGGCTTCGCAGCAGCGCTCCGGAGCCCGGCGGCTGGGGCAGGTGTTCCCGCCCCCCCGCCCCGCTTCGGAGCAGCGTTCCGAAGCGGGGTGGCTGGGGCAGGTGTTCCCCCCCCGCCCAGCTTTGCAGCAGCGCTCCGGAGCCCGGCGGCTGGGGCAGGTGTTCCCGCCCCCCCCCCGCCCCGCTTCGGAGCAGCGTTCCGAAGCGGGGTGGCTGGGGCAGGTGTTCCCCCCCCCGCCCAGCTTTGCAGCAGCGCTCCGGAGCCCGGCGGCTGGGGCAGGTGTTCCCTCCCCCCCGCCCGGCTTTGCAGCAGCGCTCCGGAGCCCGGCGGCTGGGGCAGGTGTTCCCTCCCCCCCGCCCGGCTTTGCAGCAGCGCTCCGGAGCCCGGCGGCTGGGGCAGGTGTTCCCTCCCCCCCGCCCGGCTTTGCAGCAGCGCTCCGGAGCCCGGCGGCTGGGGCAGGTGTTCCCGCCCCCCCGCCCGGCTTCGGAGCACCGGGAGAAGCGATCTCCCCGCAGCCGCTTGCTTCAAAAGAGAAGACCCGCTGTCCCCGGGGCAAGCTTCATTTTGCGAAGCAAGCCCATAGGGAAATTTGTCTTGCGAGGCAACTCGAAAACGAAAAAACCTTTCGTTTCGCGACTTTTTCGTCTCGTGAGGCGTTCGTCTTGCAGGGTACCACTGTAATAATAATAATAATTTATTTATACCCCACCCATCTGACTGGGTTTCCCCAGCCACTCTGGGCAGCTTCCAACAGAATATTAAAATACAATAACCTCTGACATGCAAAGGAATCAGTTTCTCTGGTCTCTCTCTGCACAAAGGAAACCTTGACTGAATGAGAGTGTAAACGCTTTCAGGGAGCTGCAGTGTATCATCTATAGGCTCTCGAGTTTGAGAAACTGTAAATTTCCTCAGGAAAAGGGGGGGAAAACATCACCTGTGGGGAATGTGGTATTATTGCTTTCATAAAAAGGAGCAAAACCTTGAAAATGCTGTCCATACAATCCAAGTACATTCCAAAAGAAACGTGAGGTGTTGCCATGGTAACCCCAGGCAACACCTTAATGTAAATCTGAGGCAGATGCCTATGAAGTGGCCTGGACACCCCATTTTCTTTTACTGGTATTGGCAAGTGTGGATTCCCTGCTCCTCCTCTAGAGCAATATTTTCCAATTGGCGGTCCAAAGACCCCAGGTGGTCCATGGCACCATTCACAGAAAAAAATACTACCACAGAGATATCAAAATTTTCAAAAGTAGGTGTCCGTGGCTTGGCTTTTGAAAAACAATGGGTCTACAATCCTTAGCTAACTGGGTACTACTGCTCTAGAGTCATAATTTCCTTAATGGTTTGCTCCTTTCTGCATAACCCCCAAAGGAAGGGAGGGAACCAAAACAGAGCCTTGGGGCATCTTAAAAGATGTGCCCAATGTTAGTCCGACTTAAAGCAGAGCCAGTGAAGTCAATAAACATGCCTAACTAAGGTCCACTAATTTCAGTGGGTTTTGTTCTGGAGAGGGAGCACTTGGTTAGCGACTCCTCCTAAGAAATTTATCATGGCGTATAAGCTTTATATATGGGTGGCGCTGTGGGTTAAACCACAGAGCCTAGGACTTGCCTATCAGAAGGTTGGCGGTTCAAATCCCTGCGACGGGGTGAGCTCCCGTTGCTCGGTCCCTGCTCCTGCCACCCTAGCAGTTCAAAAGCACGTACCGCTGCAGCGGGAAGGTAAACGGCATTTCCGTGCGCTGCTCTGGTTCGCCAGAAGTGGCTTAGTCATGCTGGCCACATAACCCAGAAGCTGTACGCCAGCTCCCTCGGCCAATAAAGCAAGATGAGCGCCGCAACCCCAGAGTCGGTCACGACTGGACCTAATGGTCAGGGGTCCCTTTACCTTTATAAGCTTTAACAGGCTTTTATCAAATACACACACAAGAGAAGGGGGAGGGGTAGAAAGAGTAGAAGAAATATTCGAGATGTGTGTTCTTTTAATAAAGAGAGCCCAAAACATGAAGCAGCACAGGAGGCAAACAGAGATGCATCACATTACAATTTCCGAGTGCAAATTTCCGATTTGATCTGACGGATATGATCCAAGCAGGCTGGCAACCAGTAGCTGCTGGTAATGAACCGACCGATGTGGCAAGATCAACAGTATAAATAAACTTCCCCCTGGCAAATATGTTAATGGGTTCTAAATGTGCTAATGGATTCCAGTTGGATGACTTTACTCTTTGAAACTTTTTATTGTTAGGTAAGGTCTGCTACAGAGCATAATAATAATAATAATAATAATAATAATAATAATTTATTATTTATACCCAGCCCATCTGGCTGGGCTTCCCCAGCCACTCTGGGCAGCTTCCAACCAAATATTAAAATACAGTAATACATCAAACATTAAAAGCTTCCCTAAATATCCTCTGAGATTGATATATCCCCCACCCCGTGATTTCTGGGTGGCTAACAGCTTATTGCTCAAAGTGAGCTTAGAAGGGGTGAGATGTCACCCAGTTCTTTTCAGCTAGACCTATAACCATCTCCGTTCTTTTCTGGCAGACATGATGAATTCTGGCCCAACCCCACCACATAGAGGCAATTAGTGATACTTTTTTAGAAGAAGAAGAAAAGCAATGACTCAGAACCATAACTGAAATAACAAGCCACATTACCAGCCTGTCTTGAATACCGTAATTCTTCAAGAGTAACTCCATTCTAATTAAATTCTTTTTTAAAAAAAAATAAAGATAAAAAATATAGGAAACCACAAAGAACATTATAATTTGGGAGAAGTTCTCTATAGGATCGTATTACTGGATTTCTGACTCTTCACAGTACGCGCCTCTATGAATGGTAAGCAACACTGATCACCATTCACAGCTTTCTAAATGTTGAACCCTTTTGAAGTCCCAAAATATACGTCCGCTCTTCTGATTTTGAAAGCCTTTTGCTGCCCTCTTGTGGTTCTTCCCAGAAATATGCTGGTGAAAACACACCCATATGATGTGGGAAAGGATTTTGTGAGCTGATTTTAGAAGGCAGTTTGGATTTCATCCCAGTGTTTTGCAAGGCAGAAAGGTTTTGGATTCCTTGCCCTGTTTTAGATGATGGTGCCTTAACTGCCAACTCATACTTCTGTGGCAGTGTACAATGTCTCCTGAAATATAATGATCTGATATCAATACATTTTGCCCTGATTCCTCAATACACATTGAGATGGTGTAGATCAGGGTGCCCAAACTCTTTGGGTCCAATGGCGCATTTGGGAGGGATCCTTGTTGTGTGCACTACAAAATGTGCATTTCACAGAACCTTGGGAATTCTCAGAGTTATCCTCTCTCTAAAAAGAGTTGTTCCACCTGGCCTTAGAATCAGTTTGATTCCCTCCCCATCTTTCTTTTTCCTTTCTCCTCCTGTGAAGAGGCTGCATCCTAATGTTTTAATGTTGTGTTTTAATGTTGTTTTTTAAATTGTATTTTAATCAACTTGTTTTTATTATTGGTTGTTAGGTGTCTTGGCTGGGGAGGGTGGGGTATAAATAAAATTTATTATTATTATTATTATTATTATTATTATTATTATTATTATTAAACAAACAACAGGCTACACCACTCCACCACACCACACAAAAGGGGGGGCAGGCAATGCTCCCCAATCAGAGAAGCAAAGAGTTTTGTAAAACTCTGGGGTTTTTAAAATTAAAATCCAGAAGGGGCAAGGGGTCTTGTGAGCATCAAAGGGTATGTGTCCATAGGGACCATATTGTGAGCCCCGCACATTTGTTTGTTTGTTTGTTTGTTTGTTTCCCACCCATCTGGCTGGGTTTCCCCAGCCACTCTGGGCGGCTCCCAACAGAATATTGAAAATGTGATAAAACATCAAACATTAAAATCTTCCCTAAACAGGGCTGCCTTCAGATGTCTTCTAAAAGTCAGAGAGTTGTTTATTTCCTTGACATATGATGGGAGGGTGTTCCACTACCAACAAGGCCCTCTGCCTGGTTCCCTGTAACCTCACTTCTTGCAGTGAGGAAACCGCCAGAAGGCCCTCGGAGCTGGACCTCAGTGTCCTGGCAGAACAATGGGGACAGAGGCACTTAGGCAGCCCCCTTGTGGCAGACAGTGAGAAGGCCAAGACCTGCTAAGTTTCAGCCAGGGTGATGTGTCCTCAGAGAGAGTCTGTTGAGATGCTAACATATAGCCAGGGCCATAGCGTGAGGAGAGCTAGTGGGGCTGTAGCCCCAGGCACATGGTTTTGAGGGTGCACAACCCCATCGGGATCCCCACCCTGCGTGTCTGCCAAGGCCAGGTGGGCTCCCCCCTGCACAGGTATGCAGCACAGTGTGGCCCATGAACCCTCTGTGCCCCATGCCCACCCAGTGGCAAGGGTTCGGCTGGTGTGGCAGCTTTCCCTGGTCCCTCCTGTGCACCGCTGCATATAATGGCTTCTCTGGTATTTCGAATCCTCAAAAAAATGTGTGTTTCCTTTCATTGTTTATAAAACACCATGTTTGGTTTGGTTTGGTTTGGTTTATCGGCTTGTTTGTGTGTTTTTGAAGGGGGAAATCTCCCCCATTCAGCAGCAGGGATGCTTTAAATATAATCCCCCTTCAGAAAAGAGCACTAGGAAAAAGGAAAAAGGAAAGATAGCTTCCCCAAAAGCAGCACACACCATGTTTGACCAGAAGTAACCTCGACAAAATTCATGCCATTTTCTTGACACGTTCCGTTTACTCCTTCCCCCACTGCTCCCCATTTTATTGTCCCAGCTAATAAGCAAAAACAAGGGAATGTAACAAGTTCCTGATGAGCTGCCATACTTGACTGGTGGGCTCATGGAATAAAATAGGTCACCTGCACAGAGGCACTGCTATGTTTGAGGTGACCCCAAGTGAGATGTCTTCTGGGGCTGCCCTGGGTAGCCCTTTACTGCCCTGGTGTCCCCCAATTGCAGGGTCTGGGAGGGTTGTGATGCAGGTTATGTGTGTGTTTGTGAAACATAGAAAGAGGGAGAAAATGTGGAGCAGGAGGCAGGAGAATGCAGGTGGGTGCCACCCCCTAGTAAAATTTAAAAGACATGATAGCCTGAAATCAGCAGACCCGTGTCCTTCACTTCTTTTCTAGCCATATGCCAGAAACTGATGAGCATTAAAACAACAACAACCACATACACACCTCCAGGAACTCAAGTTGTATTCACCACTCAAGTTGCAATTTTCAGGTATGAAAATATTTGTGCCATATTCAAGGATAGGAATGAATCTGATTCACTCCGCAATGCAGACCTGTCACACGCAGTATGTTTTCTGGACTGCAGCTCTCATAATCCCTAACTATTGGTCATGCTGGCTGGGACCGGTGGGAGTTGGAGTCCCAGAACATTTGGAGGACCATAGGCTCTCTGTTAGCTACGCAGTGACCAATCTGTTACGGCACCCAAAAGAGCTAATTAAGAGGATATGGTTTAGGGAAACACAGCTTACCTCATGTAACCTGCCATAAGGAGACACAGATTGTATATGTGAGAAAAAATAAAGAGGAAGAGGATGGTGCTGAAGAACATTGTCATCCAAGACCCGTGGTCCTCGCGGAACATTTTCAATCGGAGTAATTGGCCTGCAATGAGAAGATGGTTAAGAAACATGTTAAAACAACAGGTTTTCCACTGCTCTAATACGAGAGGGAGAAAAGACAGGTGGCAGGTCTATATTTGCCTAGGAGGTTCAATGATTGAATCAAACTCCAATAAACATGCAAATGCGCAGGTTTGGCAAATAATATGGTCGGTGGCTCCATTGTAAGGCATCTGTTTACACGATAAACAGAGATACCCCTTCCCGGCAGTTGCGATGTGGCTTGGAAAACTCGTGTCACATTCATGCATACATTTGACTACAAAGCGTTTTTGGAATGGTGCAGTTTTTGTTGATTCTGTGTGAATGAAAGAATTGGCTTGTGGCTCCCACAGAACGAGACACGCAAAACGTTGGCTCCAAAGCTCCTGCTGTGGCCTGGCACACACTCCTTCCCACATCATAGTATTTTCTTGTTGGGCCTGTTGAGATATTATACTAGGAGGAACAAGTGGGTGTGTGGGTGAGGCAGCTTCTGGGTTGCTTGGATAATTTGGACTGCTGACTTCCAAAGGAATAATTTGGATTCCAAAGTTCTGCTGTTCCCTCGGCCAAAGTTCCTCAAGCTAGTATACATGTGTTCATGGGTATTTCAGTAAATGTGCAAGTTTAATGGATGTGGCCTGGGGCTGGGGGCTGAAAGTGGCCCTTCCACGTCTCTCCTCAGGGCACAACCCCTCCCTAGTCACACCTGCTTCTGGCCCTACTTTGAGTGTTTTGGTCTGGCTAGGGTGTGTCCTTCAACTCTGCCATCCCACCCATGACTAGGGCTGGGCAATACAGTATCTGCTTTTCAGCATCATTATATATCACCAGCTAAACAAAAACCTGCATCTAATGCCTAGATTTGGGATGCGGGTGGCGCTGTGGGTTAAACCACAGAGCCTAGGACTTGCCGATCAGAAGGTTGGCAGTTTGAATCCCCGCGACAGGGTGAGCTCCCGTTGCTCGGTCCCTGCTCCTGCTAACCTAGCAGTTCGAAAGCACGTCAAAGTGCGAGTAGATAAATAGGTACCGCTCTGGCGGGAAGGTAAACGGCGTTTCCATGCACTGCTCTGGTTCGCCAGAAGCGGCTTAGTCATGCTGGCCACATGACCCGGAAGCTGTACGCTGGCTCCCTCGGCCAATAATGTAAGATGAGTGCCGCAACCCCAGAGTCGGTCACGACTGGGCCTAATGGTCAGGGGTCCCTTTACCTTTACCTTTTTAACACCTAGATTAGTGTTGTATAACATTTAGGAATCCTCTGTGTGTGTTGTAGAAACCTGATTGCTATCTCCATCCTGAGTAAGCATAAGGAAGGCTACCTTACATTCGCCTGAATGCCACTCCCTGCTAACAACCAACTGATTAATAAACTTGGATTGTATTATCTGATACCAGGGGCAGTGCAAAATAACATGTGTGATGGATTCTATTTGTCTCTGTCCACAAGGGCATAGTCTCTCTACGAGTAATATTTCCTGGACTCTCCTCTGTTGTGTTGCTCAGAGTAGCACATTCAGTCTCGCTAGCATGTAGGCCCTGGGTTGATTCAAGTTGATCAAATGAGAGAGATAAAATGCCATTGGCTGCTCACCTTGCCCCACCCCCAGACTTGCAACAGCACAATCTCATCCGTACCTATTCAGAGGTAAGCCACATTGAATGATATGGCGCTTACTCCTGTGCAAGCAAGTTTAGAACTGCAACCCAAGAGAACTACTTCAACTCAGTTTGAACTGGCTTTAAGAGTCCTGTTAGCGGAGAATGTATTTGATGGGAAACGCAACAAAAGAATGTTTATTGTGGCAACTCAGCCACACAGAAGAGTAATTAGACCTGCTGACAGCATTCAGCTTGGTGGTATGCTAAGAATAAAGTCATTAATCTCCATCCTAACTGGATATCTACAGCATATTTTATTCTCTGTGAAAAAGCTAAAGGCTTCTTTTACTGAGTTAGAGCTACGGTTATACTGTATTCCCATCTTAGCGATTTCTCCCCAAGCCCCAGCCCAGGTCTGAGGTAAATTCTAGCCCTTTTGGTTTCAGATATGGCCATGGTAGAAGTCTCTTCCTGCAATGTGATTACCCTACTTAGAGAGCAGCGTTAACCAAAAAAGGGGGGGAAGTAGGCTGAGTGCTGACATTATTTAATGCTGAAAAGTTAACATACCACTTCTTCCTAATGAGGCAATGTATAAGTGATGGCTAAGTGCCATGAGCGATGCTTCAGGAGGCAAATCAGGGAGAACGAGCATCTAAAATAGAATCATTTCTCACAATGAAAAATACTTAAAGGGGCTACAAAGCAGCTTACGCTAATGGCTTTCGTTGAAATGCTTCTATTTCAGGAAGCTAATTGGTTAACACAAAAAAGCAGGTGGTTCAAACCATGACCTGTGGTGCTTGAATTTTAAGTGATTTTAGTAGAACTAAGCCCAGATTGACATGTGTGGCAGTCCAATGAGGTGGAAGGGTCCTGGGACAGCAAAGTGGGTTGTGCCATGTCAGACAGCAGGTTGAGATATCCCGACAGGAAGAAATTAAAGATCTGGACAATTTGTGGGCGAGAATAAGGGAGGAATTTAAACAAAATGCATTATGTATGGAACATAAGCTAGGAGAGGTACAAGAGAGAATTGACAAGAGGATAGAGGGAGCAGTTGGGGAACTCTCGGCTAAAATCCAGGACCTTTCTGTTAAGTCCAGTCTGATTGAAGAATCTAACAAGAAATTGCAGAAAGAGATAAGGGAGCAAAAGAGAGAGACAATGAAGGTGAAAGAGGAGTTGAGAGAGTTAAGTAGCTCACAAGATAGGATATGGGATAATCTAGCCATGGCAGATATGCGACAAAAGCAGTTACACTTGAAATTCAGGGGAGTAGTGGAGGAAAGAAATGAAGATATAAGAGGAAAAATGATTAGAGAACTGTCTAAATGGCTAGATATAAGGGAGGAAGAGTTGGCTCTCTCTATAGAGAATGTTTTCAGGATGTCAAGACCTAAACATTTTAGAACTAACAAATTCTTGGGAGACTGCTTAGTGATTTTCAACTCAGTGGAAATAAAAAACCTAATCTTAAGGAAGAGCTACCACAATAGATTAAGAATTGATGGAAGACCCATTATTATTTATAAAGAAATACCGGTCAGGTTATTACGTAAAAGAGAGGGATACAAACAGGTGGTGGCTGTTCTGAAGAGAAAGGGGATACAATTTAGATGGGAGTTCCCGGAAGGGATTACCTTCCATTATAAGGACAAGAAATTTAGATTGCTGGACACACAGGAGGCTGAGAAGTTTATGAGAAGGTATGAGAAAGATCTGGGAAGGCCAGAGCATAGGCCTGGGAGCAGGGAGAAGGTTGAGGAGGAGACAGGGGAGGGGGGGGCGGGAGGAGGAGCGGAGATGGAAGAAACAGATGAGGAAGATGATGAAGCCGTGGTGGGAGCGGAGACGGCAGAGGAGGGGGAGCTTTCAGGTATCTGAGGCAGCAGAGTTTAGTTCGGGACCTCGGTCAGAGAAATCGTAATAGTTAAAGAGAAACAATAACACACACATTAAACTTTTTATCCTGGAATGTGAATGGGTTGAATGAGAAAGTTAAAAGGAATAAAATTGAGAGAGTGTTGAAAAATAAAAACTATGACGTAATTTGTTTTCAGGAAACCCATATTGCGAAGAAACATAAACATATTTTGATGAATAAAAAATTAGGAGTAGAGTTTATCAATTCGGAGGTAAAAAAAAAAAAAGGGGTAGTCATATATGTAAAAGAGAAGTGGGACCCCGTACAAATCTGTAAAGACGAGGAAGGAAGAATTTTAGGGATCCAACTAAATGTTAGGGGGGAAAAAATTAATGTAGTGACGGTCTACGCCCCGAATAAAAATAGAGCAGAATTTTTCGAGAAACTTGAAGGAATCTTATTAGAATTAGAAACGCATAAACTAATTCTGCTCGGGGATATGAATGGTGTGTCAGTACCGGAGTTGGACAGGAGCATAAAGAGAGGGAACTCCAATAGAGGAAAACTGCCGAAATCTTTTAAGGACCTAGAGGATAATCTAGATTTAGTTGATGTCTGGAGACACAAAAACCCTACTTCCAAACAGTTCACTCACTACTCAGAACCACATCAAAGTTGGGGTCGAATTGACCAAATTTGGATGACGAGAAACCTAATTTTAAGGGTGAAGAGATGTGAAATTTTGCCTAGGACACTCTCTGACCACTGTGCGTTGGTAATGGAAATTAATGGTGGGTTTAAGGGACAATATAGATGGCGGATGCAGGAATATCTACTGGATAATGATGATGTGAAAGAAAAGGTCAAAGGTACCTTAAAAGAATACTTGGATCTGAATTTGAGGGGGGAACCCACTATAGATATTGTATGGGATGCCAGTAAGTCGGTTATGAGGGGGGTCTTAATCCAACAAAATAATCTTAGGAAGAAACTAAGAGAACAAAAGAAAGAAGAAATCCTCACACAACTGAGAAATTATGAAAGGAAACTGACTACAAATCCAGCAGATGTTGAGGCCGCCCGTGCCTTAAAGGTGCTACAGGCCCAATACTCAGCTATACTAAATCAAGAAATAGATTGGAGAATCAAATATATGAAGCAGAGGTTTTTTGAATCGGCAAATAAAATGGGGAAGTTACTCGCTTGGCAGCTGAGAAAGAGGAAAAAGCAAAATGTGATAAGTAAAATAATAATGGAAGATAATATTATAGAAGCCCCAGATGAAATAGAAAAAAGGTTCGTTCAGTTTTTTGAAAAGTTATATGAAAGAGGAACTGAAGATAGATCAGAAATTGAAAGATATTTGGGGCAGGATAGAGGAAAATATATATCGGATGAGGATAGAATATGTTTAAATAAGGAAATCACAGTAAATGAAGTGAAGGAAGCTATTAATAGGATGAAAAATGGTAAGGCCCCTGGGCCGGATGGTTTGCCCTCAAAATATTATAAAACACTAGAGGAACTCCTTGCTCCTGTGCTTAGAGATGTTATCAACAATATCCTCCAGGGAGGGAAAATTCCCGGCTCCTGGAAGGAGGCATTTATAACTTTAGTTCCAAAATCAGAAACGGAGAAAACTGATATAAAAAACTATAGGCCAATCTCTTTGCTTAATAACGATTATAAGATCTTTGCCGATATAATGGCAAGTAGACTTAAGAAGTTATTAATGAAATACATCCATAAAGACCAAGCGGGATTCCTCCCTAATCGATATCAGAAAGATAATGTGCGCCATATATTAAACATCATTGAATATCTAGATATAAAGATAGACACTCCAGCCGCACTAATCTTTATAGATGCCGAGAAGGCTTTCGATAATGTCTCTTGGGAATTCTTATCACTATGTTTGGAGAAGGCAGGTATAGAAGGCCCCTACCTGAGAGGAATTAAAGCTATTTACTCGGAACAACAGGCTATGCTGATTATAAACAACAGCCTAACTAAATCATTCAAGATTGGGAAAGGTACAAGGCAGGGCTGCCCTTTATCCCCCCTCCTCTTTATAATGGTTTTGGAAGTCATTGCAAATAGAATAAGAGATGCAGTGGGTGTGAAGGGGATAAGAATTGGAAAGAAAGAATTTAAGCTAAAGGCATATGCCGACGACCTAGTCCTATCCTTGGAAGAACCAGTGGACAGTGTGTGTAAGGTGTTAGAATTATTAGAGGAATTCGGCAGATTGTCAGGATTTAGATTAAACAGGAAAAAAACAAAAATTTTAACAAAGAATCTGGCTATTGGGGACAAAACCCAATTGGAACAAAGGACCGGTATAAAAATTGTGAATAAGGTAAAATATTTGGGAATCTGGCTATCTCCAAAAAATATAAATTTGGTGGAAGATAATTATGATAAAATTTGGCAGGAAATAAAAAAAGATTTGGACATTTGGCAGAGGCTGAAGCTCTCATGGACGGGGAGGATGGCGGCGATTAAAATGTGCATCCTCCCAAGGTTATTATTTCTGTTCCAAAATATCCCGATAATCAAAGGCATCACCCGTTTTAAGAATTGGCAAAGAATCATGACTAAGTTCATTTGGCAGGGGAAGAGAGCCAGGATAAAGTTTAAATACCTGACAGATGCAAGAGAGAGGGGCGGTTTTGCGGTGCCGAATATAAGGTTATATTATGAGGCAGCTTGTCTAAGCTGGTTAAAGGAATGGGCCACCCTTAGAAACACTGATCTATTGGACTTAGAGGGTTTTGACATTAGGTTCGGGTGGCACGCCTACCTGTGGCAGGGGAAAGGTGAGATTCACAGAGGGTTCTCTAGTCACATAATCAGAGGTTCACTATTGGAGGTGTGGAATAGATATAAAAAACTGATTGAAAAAGGGACCCCTTGGTGGCTCTCCCCAGTGGATATTGTTAAAATAAAAAAACCGAACATGATGGGAGAAAGATGGACTTATGAGGATCTCTTAACCAAGACGGAAGAGGGTTGGAAGCTGAAGCCCTATGATGAGGTGACAGATAAAATAAAAGAATGGCTTCACTTCCATCAGATTAATGCACTGTGGAATGAGCACAAGAAACAGGGGATGAGCGATAAGAAATCAAGATTTCAGATAGAAATTTTAGAGAGTAATGATAAACACCTCTCTAAACTATACAAACAACTATTGGAATGGGATACAAGAGAGGATTTGGTGAAGGGCGCGATGGTGAAGTGGGATAGAGATCTTGGATATAATATCGATTATAATAAATGGCAGACACTCTGGAGGAAGGGTATAAAATTCACAGCGTGTGTAACCCTCCGAGAAAACCTAGAGAAAATGATGTACCGCTGGTATTTGACCCCAGCAAAGCTAGGAAAGATGTATAAAACTGTCGATAATAGCTGTTGGAGATGCAAAGAAAAGATTGGGACCTTTTTCCACATTTGGTGGACCTGCGAGGTAGTGAAGGAATTCTGGGGAAGGATCTATGACGAACTGAAAAAAATTTTAAAATATAATTTCCCCAAGATACCTGAGTTGTTTCTTTTAGGTATGATTGGTGAGGAAATAAAAAAATCAGATCAAACCTTTTTTCAATATGCGACAGCTGCGGCGAGAATTCTAATTGCACAAAAATGGAAATCCCCTGACATGCCTACGACCGGAGAGTGGCAGGTGAAATTATATCAATATATAGAATTAGCGAGATTAACACAGAAATTAAGGCAAAATAATATTACGAAACTTAAAGATGAATGGAAGAAATTTTTAATTTATGTTGAGAACAATATGGGTATTAGTAATATAACAGCAGAAGATAATTAATACTGTCGATGTTAAATACTACTGTAAGTTCTACTGCAAATATTATTTAACGATTGGGTAATCCTGGACCAAGTTGAACGGAAGTCTGTCTTTTTTAATGGTCTTCTTTTTCTTTCTCTTTTTTGTTTTTTTCTTCTTCTCTTTTTTTTTTTTCTTATCTTTTTCGGAGTGCTTTCTTTTTTGTATTTTTCTTCCTTTGTTTATTTTTCTTTTTCTTCCTACTTTTTAACGAAATGTAAATATGTATCTGAAGTTTGACATGTAACGTGAATCTTTTTTCTAATAAAAATTTAATAAAAAATAAAAAAAAAAAAAAGAGATATCCTTTTTGAAAACCTTCTCATATACAGAAGCAACACCTCCCTGCAAGTAGCAAGCTAACACACCAGGAAGAGAATTTCTATTACAGTCTGCTGTGCTAATTGTCTAGATGGAAGCTGTTTATTTGTTTGTTTGTTTTTAAAAAGGAAGGGACCATTTTTAAAAAATGACATGCACACTCAAAGCCTGCTGTTGAAAGTGGTACAAAATCCATTCTTGCTACGTCACAATTCCCAGTATTCTGCTACATGTGTACAATTGAGCATGGTGAGTTAAAATCCAAAAAGTTAGTATTTGAAAGGATGAGACCACTTATGTGAATATGGCAATTATATGAATATCAATCAGGAACATGGGTGGTGCTGTGGTCTAAACCACTGAGCCTCTTGGGCTTGCCAATCGGAAGGTCGGCGGTTCGAATCTCCACAATGGAGTGAGCTCTTGTTGCTCTGTCCCAGTTCCTGCCAACCTAGCAGTTTGAAAGCACACCAGTGCAAGTAGATAAATAGGTACCACTGTGGCGGGAATGTAAACGGCGCTTCTGTGTGCTCTGGTTTCTGTCACGGCTTGGGAAGACTATTGTTTGTTTATTTAAAGCATTTATGTACCACCTAATATTTTTAAAAAATCTCTAAGAGGTACTATTCGCTAAGACTACTATGTCCTTCTCAAAATGGGACTCCAAAAAAGGGAAGATCCTCCCTTCCTTGTTACAGTGAACTCTGGCTTTTCCTCTAGAGAGCCAGTGTGGTGTAGTGGTTAAGAGCGGTAGACTCGTCATCTGGTGAACCGGGTTTGCGTCTCCGCTCCTCCACATGCAGCTGCTGGGTGGCCTTGGGCTAGTCACACTTCTCTGAAGTCTCTCAGCCTCACTCACCTCATGGAGTGTTTGTTGTGGGGGAGGAAGGGAAAGGAGAAAGTTAGCCGCTTTGAGACTCCTTCGGGTAGTGATGAAGCGGGATATCAAATCCAAACTCTTCTTCTTCTTCTTCTTCTTCTTCTTCTTCTTCTTCTTCTTCCAAGGACCTCAAGGTGGCATGCATGGTTCTGCCCCTTCCCATTAAAACCTCACAACAACCCAGTGAGGTAGGTTAGGCTGACCGACAGCAACTGGCCCAAGGTCACCCAGTGCGATGTATGCCTTAGTGGAGATTTGAACCCTGCTCCCTGAGGCCCCAGTCCGACACACTAACCAGTGAACCACAATGGCAAACGGAGGTGCCAGTGCTGTGAGCAGAAAGATCCACAAAGGTAGCTAGCTAGCTAGCTGCTGTTGTGTACTTTGGATTGGTTTCCTAGGATTCCTTAAAAGCATCTACACAAAACAAAACCTGATCGGTTTGGATTTTGTGCGGCGTATTTTTATGATAAGCAGTGAAAACACAGGCGGCAAATTGTTTTCCCGAGATAATATGCGGTATCATTGTAAAAGTGTGGGCAAGCAGAAAAGTGTGACTTAGCCTTTCTCTGTGAAGGGGAGGAGTCCAGAGGCTGAAAGAAGTGGCCCGTATGTTTCCATTTTCATTATCCACAATATGTGGATTATTAACGAACACAGATGGGAACATAGACGTTAATGGGATAGCATCCCATTTTGACAAAGCTGGAGATTAATGGGGAAATTCCAATATGACTTGGAACTCCCAGCCCTTCTCAATGGAGAATGCAACCATTTTTAAACCAGGTAAGAAAATAGTAAAAGACCTATTTTCAAGTATTTGTTTGAATGGGATACAGCATTTAGTGTTGTTCTTGGCATCTGTCTGTCTCGAGAAAGAAATGTAGGAACTAACCTGAGTTTTAAGTTATACATAACCATGGAATACAGAGCCTGCAGCTGAATATTATATTTTCCATGAATTCTTATACTGAAATGATTTTCAAGCAGTTCTCTTTTAATTCTAATAAATACAGATCTTGACAATTCATTTTACCTTGACTGCATTAAGAATTAAAATGAAACGTTAAATTTCTATTGGCATAGCTCATTACACTTTACTGGAGTGTTAATTGAGCATAAAAGAGGAATTTGCCTCACAATTAATAACCAAAAGGTAAAGCATTAATTTTCAGTACTGGATGTCATATTAGCTACTGTTCCATTAAAGACCAATATCTGTTTCTGTTTTTTCTAACGCCTAATGCTGCAAAGCGTGAAAGGCTATAATTATGAACCATTGTTTGCAATGTATCCCATAATATAGGATATACATGACTAGGAATGAGTGAATGTGACAGTTTCAAATTCTCTCAGTCTCTCATTTTTCCAACTGCCTACATCCACATCAATTTGTGGATTATTATTATTTTTTAAGTCTACATGAAAATTCATCAGCATTCCACAATAAATTTATCTTCATGCACACATTTGCAAAGCACTTTTCCCTAATGTAACACACTGGTGTATGCTATAGTCACTGATATATGCATTGTTTACACACTTTACCGTAGTGCATGCATTTTCAATGTGCTGGCATCAATGCTGATTTCAGGTGAGATCGTGCAAGAAATCACACGAGCTCCTGTGATTGTGATTCCAGCAACACCTTGCTGGAAATTGACACAATCTCATCCAAAATCAGCACTGCTTCTCTGGCAGTAGTGGAGCACCCAGCGGGGGGCACCGCATGAGGTGATGGTCTCATCCTGTCTAAAGCTGTGCTGACTCTGGACTGAGACAATTTAATTGTTTGTAGGATGCTTTGTCATTGATGCCACAGGAATGGTGGAATATAAATTGATTAGAAAAATAAATAATGGGCAGTTTTCACATCTGTCAACAGTACATAGATCCATGACCCACTCACACATGATGAAGCTAATATACCCGCCCCATACATTCTCACGTTTCGCTTGGTCCTCATTTGGTTTCATTTGGTAATTTTAGACACAGAAAGCAGCATTAACGCACATTATGGGATTGTTGCCTTCATAGTACCTTTGTTTAGCAGGAAGTAATTAAATATTATCATCTTAGCCTGGATAATGTCTCCTTATCATTTTGTGCTTGTAATTACGGGAATCTTTATAGTAGCCCAGAGATTAAGCAGTGAGAAGTAATTACCAATAGATACTTATAACTACAAAACGAGTTGCATTGCCCTGCTGGAGCGCAAGGTATCCTCCAAACAGGAACAGCAGGATTCTGGAAATGAGCAGTCTAAGAACACATAAAATAGCAGTCTTAGGTACAGAAAACTAGGGTTTTATGGAATAGGCGTTTTGCAAACATTGCCTGGAGAGACTCAATGACAAATTAAATGTGGCATTATTCTCATCGTGGGGCCTTGCTTTGTTGATATATAGGATGGAGCAGGGGAAGGGGAGCAGGATTGGGACCACGATGAGAGGGTTTAACCCTTTGGAACCCCACCACCACAGTCCTGGTCAGAATCCACCCCCACAATCCCCAAATGTACTTGCTATTCACCATGAGAAAAAAGCTTTATATACAGTGGTATCTTGGTTCTCGAGTGGCTTAGTTGTTGAATAAATCAGCTGCTAAATGCCGCAAACCCGGTAGTAAGTGTTCCGGTTTGCGAATGTTTTTCGGAAGCTGAACATCCGACGCGGCTTGCGCTTGAGTGCAGGAAGCTCCTGCAGCCAATCAGAAGCCACACCTTGATTTTCGAGCGGTTTCGGGAGTCGAACGGACTCCTGGAATGGATTAAGCTTGAGAACCAAGGTACCAATTGGCTAAACAAAAGCCATGGCAAGGCTAGGAAGCTGTCTTATATCAAGTTAGACCAAACGTCTATCTAGTTCAGAGTAACTCCGCTAGCTGGCAGCAGCTCTCCCAGGCTGTGGTTTCTCTACTGCCAGGGATAACCTGGGACCTTCTGCATGCAAAAAAATATGGCAAATAAGGGAAGGGAAAGGGCCACCAAGAAGCATCCTTTTTTGCCATATTTTTCCACTGAAACAGTAAATCCAAATTACATGGGGAAACAATATGGGGATGGCATTTGGATGAAGGCAATGTCATACCGAAGAGTTTGGATTTGATATTCCGCTTTATCACTACCCTAAGGAGTCTCAAAGCGACTAACAATCTCCTTTCCCTTCCTCCCCCACAACAAACACTCTGTGAGGTGAGTGAGTGGGGCTGAGAGACTTCAGAGAAGTGTGACTAGCCCAAGGTCACCCAGCAGCTGCAGAGGCGCGAACCCGGTTCACCAGATTACGAGTCCACTGCTCTTAACCACTACACCACGCTGGCTACACAGACACTGCACAAAATGTGTATGAATCTTCTGCTGTGCTGAAATGCCCACTTTCCAATTTTATTGTACCATACTATCATTCGACCTGAGCCAGTGCCAAGTGAGTGGGCCACAGAGAATTTATTTACCACTGAAGTCCCGTTTGCTCACAGAGATCCTTTTAAGTATTTTGAAGCAACACCTTGACTTTTTCTTTTGCTTTCAGGTAAAATCCATGGAAGGATGTCAAATACTACTTGCATTACCTTCTGCAGCAGCTTTAGCAGGCTGGAATGGTACTGCTACTTTGTGTTTATACTTTGCTTCATAGTTGTGCTAATAGGATTTCTTGGGAACACATTCACGCTGCTCTATTATACATACACTGTGAAATCGTGGACCAGTAGTACTGTATTTTTATTCAATTTGGCACTGTGCGACTTCACCTGGATTTTCCTGATTCCCTTTTCAGCCTACTACCTTCTGCTTAATCACACAGCATATTCTACCCAGATATTCTGCCAGGTGAAACGAACGTTCTTCGACATTAACGTCTACGGAAGCATCTATTTTCTCACACTGATCAGTTTTGACCGATTTCTAGGTGCCGTCCACCCAATTCGTTCCTTAAAATGGTGGGATAAAAGCAGAGCTACGTATTGCACCATCGCCATCTGGGTCCTCATTTTCATAGAGTCCATTCCTGATTTTTACTACACATTCATGGTCCAGAGGAAAAGGGAATCTGTAGCTTGCCTGGATAAAGTGGGAGACCCTCTGCACTTTGCGGTGCCATTTACCATTTTCAGAGTTCTCTTTGGATTCCTTATTCCAGTCATAGTCATCTTTACATGCTACACGTTGACTGTGAAAGCATTACAGAAAATGAAAAGCCGCCAACAGGGAAGACACCGAATTGGAAAGTCCTTGCTATTGGTTTTAGCTGCAATGATTGTTTTTGCGGTGGCCTTCATTCCCTATCATGCCACAATGACGGCAGTGATAATTTACAGAATGAATTACCAGCTCAACTCTGACAATATACACCTGATAGTTGTCATTTATAAGTTCACCGAAGTCATCTGTGTTTTGAGCAGCTCCCTAAACCCCATCATTTTCGTGCTTGCAAGCAAGAAATTCCAAGATAAGTTCAAAACCATGCAGTGTTCTCCTAAACACAGATGTCATTGCTGTCGATCACATAAAATTGAGGATGCTGCAGCTGCACTTTGATAGGTTAGATGCTTCGTCATTTTCAACTTCTGCTCTGATAATAGTTTTGAGACAAGTGGTACCTTTTGTTGAATCAAGCTCTGCTGGCATATCAGCAAGCTTTTCAAGGTCATTGAGTCTTTCTTCGAGCATTACCGTTAGAGTAAAGTAAACCCATAAGGACAGGTGGTAGGGATGAGCATACTGGCTCCCGCTTCTTCCAGCTTCATTCCCATTGCCCTTCCAGCTCATAGATGGTAACATCTGAAGCTGGGAACCTTCTGTACTCATGGAGGTTACACACACATTTTGGAACCCTGGAAAACCAGTGTTCTAGAATGTAGAGTGACTCTTCAGAAGGAGATTGCTGCTTCCTTCACAACCGGAAAGGCTTGGGGCAAGTGGATTCCTCTCCCCTGCCTCCTTGTGTGTTTATTTTTCCCAAATTGTAATGTCTGGAAAGGGCTATGCCTTAAGTGAACTGGACTAAGGGTTCTACGCAGCTCGATAGCTGCTCACACACTGCAGAAAAATTCCATTCTGACCACTTTCACTGGATTGATCTTGGACCAGGCAATACATTAGAATCTCACCAAACTCTACCATATCATCAGAGAAGGATGTGTGACAGATGTTCACTAATGAAACAGATCTCAGTAATATAATCAGTTCACATTTACCACATTCCATATTGAAAGGGAACATAGCTGTCAACTTTTCCCTTTTTTTAAGGGAAATTCCCTTATTCTGAATAGGATTCCTCGCAAGAAAAGGGAAAAGTTGACAGCTTTGAAAGGGAATGATAGCCCTTCAAGTCTTAAAATCCACTGCCTGGTATTTCCAGATTTAACCATTGCTTATGTGCAGGAAGTTTTCTCCATTGGGGCTTCTCAAGCATTACCTAAGTCGTGTGGTATCCCCTCTGCCCTGATTGCCTTCCAGAAGGCTAGGCACCCAAACTGTGGTCTGAGCATCATTCATGGCATGTCTTTGAATAACACTTCCACTTTGAATTTTATAGAAGTCTATGGAATTCAAATGGCAATAAAAAATAAGAAATACAAATACCAAAAAAAAAAATCATACAGTGTTTAGCACAGTGCAAAACAATTGCTACAACAAGCAGCAGAGAAATCATTAAGGGGTCTGTTAGGGCCACAGCAATTTTCAAGTGGTCCATGGGGGGCAGGGGTTGGGATTCACTGGCCTTGATGAATGGTTAAATGTCCCGATTGTGCAGACAAGGGCAGATCCCATAGGCTCCAAACATGGACCTGGCACTCTGCTGGGAGCCGTTTGGGAAAGACCTGCATGATTGGCTCCTGGCCAAATGTTATCCCAGCCGTGCAGATGAAAGCAACTCCCATGCGGCTAGTGCAATGTTTCTAGGGCTCCATCTGTCCCTATATTCAACAGCTGGTAAGCAGGTAAATTTAATTCCTGTTTTATGGTACAGTGCTGCAAACATAAAATCCCTGATAGAATTTAGTACAGCCATGAATTTAGCTCACCTACAAAGGAAGAGCAATGGGCAATTAAGATACAAAAATGGATGAAGATTCTTGGTTTACCCCGAATGAGTCTAATTTATTTGCTAAAAATCATTGGTGATGACAACACTACAAGAATACAAACAGCATCAATGTAAATTTTAGCATAGGTGTCCCCAGCCCAGTGGACTCCATGTTGTACAGTGGAATGTTGTACAGGCTGCTAAGGAATACATACAGATTTTATATGTAAGATCTTATATGTAATGTGTCTATATCCCCATCCACCGCCAAATAATAATTTATTATTATGTATGTTGCCACTAAATGTTAAAACTTTGAATTCCACACTTTAAGGGCCTCTTAAGATGGTTAGCAATATAAACACACTGTCGCTACCAACTCCACAATAAAAATGTCATTACAAAAATTAGAAGTAGGAAAGAAAGAAAGAAAGAAAGAAAGAAAGAAAGAAAGAAAGAAAGAAAGAACATTAGAAGCACCAGGAAGAAACAGATCAAACCCAAGATCTCCTAACCAGCTTCAAATGCCCTATAGAACAAACAAATCTTTACAGATCCTATAAAAGCCAGTAGGGAGCTAGCCTGTTAATTCTTCTTCAGGAAACTTTCATTGAATTATAGAGTTGGAAGGGACCCCCCAGGGTCATCTAGTCCAACCCCCTGCAATGCAAACATTTGGATAGACTGGATGTTATGCTCTATCCAACTGTCAGCTAGGCTTAAATAGCTTAGAAACCAGAAGCAGAACTCTGCTTGGTGATCTAGAGTGAGCAGACAGGTTCATACTAAAGACGACCGAATATTCTTAATCCAGTGTGTTTTATGAGAATTCAGGAGCTTCCCACCAAGTCCATTTACTACCCTATTTATTTCCATATTTGGTGGGAGGAGCTGTTCCATTCATGCCATTATTACTTTCTTTTCCCTACTCATGTGTAGCTCTGTGTGCCCAAAGTATTATGTATCTTAGTCAATGGGAAAACTGGGAAAGGGAAGTCATCACTTGCAAATGATTCACAGCCACAATTCAGTGGGAGAACATTTGCTTGCCATGAAGAAGTTCCAAAGTTCAACCCCTGGTATCTCCAGGCAGGGCTGGGAAGACTCCTGCCTGAAACTCTGGAGAGCTAGAAGGACCAATGGTCTGTCTCAACTTCCAGTGTTCCTCAGATTTATCACATGCACACAGAATGTCTTTATTTTGGATGCACTGGCCATGCTTGGACAACAGTATCTCAGCTAAATAAGCCAAGAGATTAATGAACCTCATCTCCACCTCAACACAGCCACTTGGCTGTTTCCCTCATGTAAACAAGCAAAATCAGTTAGTATGGTTTCTTGTTATGTCTAAACCAGGAAACTATGTCAAGCAACTTCCAAAGAAGCCTGGATATGAAACCAACCATGGTTTCATATGCTCACTTGTTTGGAGGACATCAACCAGTTCCCTTAAGGACATCAACCTGGCACAACAGGGAGCTATTCTTAACTTGAGACTCCTTGGCTCTTGTGAAGGGAAGAGCGAAGCAACTGCATAAGTCTTGTTCATATCTTGACTTATGAAGCTGGACCGGTATTTTTCTGAAGCTGATTTCGTTGATTTAACTAGGTGGGTGCTTTTGTGCTTTGTGAGCCAGTTCCATGAGGAGCATCAGAGAACATCCCAAAGTTCTTCTGGGCTTCAAAGCAACCTTTAAAAGGTAGTATATGCAGCCATTTTCAGAAAGCAAGCTTGAGCTTCACTGCATGTGCAAAAGTCCCCCACGTGGCTCTTTAGATCCCAGCCTTTGCTAATGAGTCACACATTTCAGATCAGTAATTACTTTCATAAATAGCTAGTGATCTTGTTGATCAAATGGCTTTATATTTTTACAGTTTAGCTAACACAGGATTTACATAGCTACTCCATGGTTCACTTTAAAAAAAAAAAGAAATAACAAAAAGGTCACTGCTTTCCTAGAACCATATTCACTCTACTGTGCAAACACAGCCACTGTTGTTTAGACTATTTTTAGATACTTACTCAGCAAAGAGAGGTGTTTTTAACATGTATTTTCGGGGGGGGGACCAAGCTAACTACAGAGAAACCTTGCTTTGGTGACTTTGACTTGAGATGGCTTTGACATCTTAAATGAAAGAGAATGGATAATTTAAAGAGAAGAGATATCACAGATCTTTACAAAAGGCATCAGACTTGAAGAGCTAGTGAGCAGTCAGTGTTATTACAATATGGTTGTGCACCACAGATACTCAGGACTCTCCAAGTCAAAAAAAGTCGACTGACAGGATGCTATTAGCATATAAATATGCCCATTTTGGTTTCCCAGTTTCTCATTGTCCTAATCTAAAATTCAGTTCTCCATATTTCTGCATCCATTTGCAAAAGATTTTATTAAAAGTGTTCATGAAAATGTGTCAGTATTTTAGCATATGTATTTTTGTGCAATGTGCACATTTTTGCAAAGTAATTTCCCCCAAGATAATGCATTTCTGTATGTTATTTTCACTGATGCGTGTATTTATATGCCCATATTTACCCTAGTATATGCATTTTTGTATTCAATACCCAGCCGAAGAATTGCAAGAAGTGTAAATAGTGATGGGTGGCTCTGTTTCAGTTAATGCGTTGTTTCAGAAAGCATGGGTTCTGTAGGTTCACCTTTTGATATTGACTGAATCAAATTTCTCCCTTATCCCTACTTGAGACCTGCCTGGCAGAGATTTTCCCCCATTACCAGCCAGCCCAGTTTGTTACCATCCGTAGGAGGTACCCTGATCCCATCATCATCAGAAGATGGTGCTTGACGTGAGACAGGGCATTCCCAGTGGTGTCCCCGAGTATGGAACTCCTTCCCAGAGGATTCTGGTCTGCCCCCACAGTTGACATATATAAATATCAGTTCTCATCGGTTTCCCCCTTTAGCTATTTTAACTTCTGTGCTGTGTGTGTGTGTGTGTAATATAGTGGTTTTATGGTCATGTTTATTTCAGATGTTTGTTTTAATGATTTGTTATGTGAAGCCACTCTGTACCCAGGAAAGGGGGGGGGGCACAAAAACACCAAATACATGATGATAGATAGATAGATCTTCCTGATCACTGCTTTGTGGCCCACAAATGGCTACCTTCGTTTAATAAATTAAAATTTGAAAAATAAGCAACTTGCTTGGTCATGTTTATTTCAGATGTTTGTTTTAATGATTCGTTATGTGAAGCCACTCTGTACCCAAGAAAGAGGGCAGAAAAACACCAAATAGATGATAGATAGATATAGATAGATAGCTTGATGATAGATAGGTAGATAGATGAGAGAGAGAGAGAGAGAGAGAGAGAGAGAGAGAGAGAGAGAGAGAGAGAGAGAGAGAGATATGATAGATAGATAGATAGATGATAGATAGATAGATAGATAGATAGATAGATAGATAGATGATAGATAGATAGATAGATAGATAGATGATAAATAGATCACTTCCTGATCACTGCTATGTGGCCCACAAATGGCTACCTTCGTTTACATCAGCAATGTCCATGCCTGTTTCAGAAGAATTACTATTATTCATTATTAATAATATTACAATTAATCATCTTCTTAACCACCATCTCATACTGATTTATACATAAAATAGTTAAAAACTTTCTCTCTTTCTCTCTCTATATATAACAAGATCAAAACCCTAACAATGGTAAAGACTCGTTCATTCAGCAGCAAAAGCTAACATGTGGCACTTGAGTGAGCAGCTACATGGTCAGACAGGATGATATCCAAAGATAACTGGCCAACTGTGGCCTCTCTCACAACCCCACAGACAATATTTGGAGGAGTTAAAAATGTACATTTACTCAGCAGCACACAACTATTTCTGATGTCACCCTGATTAACTTGTTTCCCTGCAAACCAAAGGCACCCGACATCTGTTCATATTTACCTAGCCATATTTTAATCTGCAAACAGGGGGCTTTTAAGTGCTTCATTATAATATTACTCATTTCTGTTTGATTTGACACATCCAAATAGTGTGAAATGAGCTCGTTCCCATTTCCCTGCAAGAAAAGAACAATTAGCGGATGCAGTCGAGAGGCAGTGTCAACACAGTCTCCAAATAAGAGATGTGTTGCACAGGTCCTGCCATTGTTCGCATGACTTTGCAGAATACGGCAACCGTAGAGATCGCTGGGATTGTCTTACAAAGTTGGCAGGCGCTAGTCAAATGTTTCTGGATCTCACTATTAGCTAACATGCTCTAATTAACTAATACCGAGTTCTTTTTTGGAGGGATGCTAAAGAGATCCACATACCATGCTTTAAATTAATTTATAGGGCAATCCTACACATATGGGGAGAAGCAAGGAAAGGGAACTCCTGCTACATGGGAAGAAGGAAAGCGCTGAATGCAACCCAACGGGATTTACTTCTGAATCAATGTGCTGCCAGTTTAGTTTAGGGAAAGCAACTGGAATTGTTTATATAGGCAACATAAACCTTTCAATCAAATCAACCATTTTAATCCAGAGTCCATTAGCATTTTTCAGAGGAAGTCAAAGAGGCGGACATTAATTCCACAGCGCTTCCTTTGGGCTGTGCGAGGCAACTGAATCACTTCAATAACTTTTTGCCAGTATTTGTTTTAGAAAGTTTTTATTACAGCCTGAACTTTGCAAAACCCAGTACCGGTAATCAACCACATTTTTTAAAGAAAAGAAAAGAAAAATCTAAACATTATATGGAATACAGTGTCTTTATGCTAAAGGTAAAGGTAAAGGGACCCCTGACCATTAGGTCCAGTCGTGACCGACTCTGGGGTTGCGGCGCTCATCTCACTTTATTGGCCGAGGGAGCTGGCGAACAGCTTCTGGGTCATGTGGCCAGCATGACTAAGCAGCTTCTGGCGAACCAGAGCAATGTACAGAAACGCCATTTACCTTCCCGCTGGAGTGGTACCTATTTATCTACTTGCACTTTGACGTGCTTTAGAACTGCTAGGTTGGCAAGAGCAGGGACCGAGCAATGGGAGCTCACCCCGTCACAGGGATTCGAACCGCTGACAATCACCTTAAAACAATAATGACTACGGAACCAAGTATCCCTCCCTCAGTCGCTGTTGTTATTTGTTTCATTTATATCCCACATTTTTCTCCAAGGAGCTCCTCCTCCTCACTCAATCTCCACAACAACCCTGTGAGATTGGTGAAGCTGAGAGGCAGTGACTGGCACAAAGGCAGCCAGTGAGCTTCACGGCTGAGTCGGGATTTGAACCCTGTTCTCCCAGATTCTAGTCTGACACTTTATTTTTATATATATAATTTTTATTAGTTTTTTAACATATCATTTTCAACAGTAATTAAACATACTTTTTCATCTTATTAAAAAAATTTCCACTTCCATCAGTCCTGTCTGAAAATTTTCCAATCTAATCTCTTAGTATGCATTTCTTATTTTCCCTATTACATTTCAAACTCATAACCAATATCTCTATCTCTTTCTACTTTGTAACACTTCGTATAGTTCTCCTTACAAAACTTCTTGTAGTCCTACTAGCGTAATTTTTTGATTACAGTTGCTCTTCAGATAATTCATATACTTCTTCCAATCTTCTGTAAATCTCTGGTCCCGCAGGTTTCGAATCCTTCCTGTCATTTTATCCAATTCTGCATAGTCCATTAATTTCGTCTGCCATTCTTCTTTCATCTGAATTTCTTCTTGCTTCCATTTCTGGGCTAACAAAACGTGTTCTCCTTCATGGAGAGCACGTGTTGCGATGGGGGCCGACAGGACACTCCAAAGTTGTGGGGCAGGCTAATTGATCCTTGGCCACTGTTGTGATTGGGCTTCCCTTGTTGTTGGGAAGACGTTAATGCTGCCATTTGTTGATTGACAGCCAGAAATGTTAAAACTCCCTGCACGAGGCATAGAGCTTCCTCTTTTTGCCCAGTGCATCGGATTGCCCATCACCCCGCCTTTAATTAGGGTTGTTCGCTTTGACCTTGCCATGCCTGTCATGGGGTTGTCTGCTTTTGGGGCAGGGGCCCGGTAGGAATTTTGTCCATCTGGCTGATTGGCTGGGGCCATTTGGTTTTTGCCTACTGCGTAGCAAATCGTCACAACTTGTAAGGTTGCGGTTAGGCATTGGTTTATGGTTTGGTTGGTTGAGGGGCATGGATTGGCTGTGCCTGCCCCTCTAATGCTGCTGCTGCAAGGGATTCCGTTAAAGGGATACAGGGGCTCACTATTGCTTTTGTCCAAACCCTGTCAAGGGGCTAGGGCCACGCAAGAGCCCCTGGTTGCATTTGGGGATGGCTGAGGGCAGGTTCCCTGCTCCGTCGCTACCCCCAAGTGTATTCCCCTTTTCTGACTTTCACAGGCTTGCGAAATGTCAGTCTGTCCCCCACTGGGGGGCAGATAATCGCAACCAATGCCTAAGCAACCACTCACATTTTTTGTATTTTAATAAAGTTGTGGCCAAAATTATGCCAAAAACCTTAAACAAAATTTCTGTGAGTTATTTGGGGTGGCCCTGAGGACCTCGACATGCAATACTCTTGCCCTAGTCTGACACTTTAACTACTATGTCATGTTGTGGGCACAGATCTGTCCAGAAAGATTTCTTGTGTCTGGGGAGAGAAATCTGGCAGAAACTCTCCAGGGTTTCAGACAGGAAGTCCTTCCCAAATGTACCTGTAGATTTCAGATAGACTGAACTTGGGACCTTCTGCAGGTATAGCAGACACTATGCCTCTGAACTGTGACTTCTTCCCAATCCTGATGCTTCTCCTTCCTTTGAATTAATGGAAAGAGCCCAAAAGATTCATTCCCCTTAGGTGATTTCATGGGGAGGGAAATCCCAAGTGTTTGCAACGGCAACATTATTTCTACACTTTCTGCTCCTGCAATCTGAACATGAAAGTAAAGCACTGAGATGTCTTTATGGGACCCAAATCTGTCATCAGCCAAGCACTCATAACAGGAGTTATAATACCGATGCTATTCCAAAACATTGCAATTTCTACTCCACTTAAAAACAGGTTCGCAACCAGATTTGGGGCATCCTTGTTTCATCGATGTATTAAAAAAATATTTTCACATTCTGTCCCCCCACCCCATTCTTTTACAAAATTAAGCAACAGCTGAGAGCTTGCAAAATATCTAAACAGAATGTCACAAATCCTATTTTGCATCAAAGGGTAGCCAAGCTGTTTCCTTTTAATTTGACAACTGCCAACAACCCAAACTAGATGTGCAGTTTTAACACATGCCTGATCCTTATGGCTTCCTGCACAAGAAAAAAGGCTGGCACAGAAACACGGGGTGGGCGGAATATGGGAAGAGAAAGGAATCTCTGGCAGCACCATAGCAATCTCAGGAAGCAAAACAGAGAAGGTTGCCATAGGACTGTAGTTCCGCACACAGCCTGACCATTAGCAAGGAATGCCATTTTAATTTTAGAGGAGAGGAGGGCTGAAGGTCCCGATGTATTGTGGAGGAGAAAGAGCTTAAACAAAAAGATTTAGGTTATGCATGGTAGATACGGCATGCACACTGACACATAGAACCCTTAATGGCTTGAGTCCCAGAGTGGTGCATGCTCTAGTTATCTCCCGCTTGGACTACTGCAATGCGTTCTACGTGGGGCTACCTTTGAAGGAAACTGCAATTAATCCAGAATGCAGCAGCTAGACTGGTGACTGGGAGTGGCCACCGAGACCATATAACACTGGTCCTGAAAGATCTTCATTGGCTCCCAGTACATTTCCGAGCACAATTCAAAATGTTGGTGCTGACCTTTAAAGCCCTAAACGGCCTCGGTCCTGTATACCTGAAGGAGCGTCTCCACCCCCATCGTTCTGCCCGGACACTGAGGTCCAGCGCGAGGGCCTTCTGGCAGTTCCCTCACTGCGAGAAGTGAGGTTACAGGGAACCAGGAAGAGGGCCTTCTCAGTAGTGGCGCCCGCCCTGTGGAACGCCCTCCCAGCAGATGTCAAGGGAATAAACAACTATTTTACTTTTAAAAGACAACTGAAGGTGGTCCTGTTTAGGGAAGTTTTTAATGTTTGATGCTGCATTGTTTTTAATATTCGGTTGGAAGCCGCCCAGAGTGGCTGGGGAAACCCAGCCAGATGAGTGGGGTATAAATAATAAATACATTGTTGTTGTTGTTGTTGTTGTTGTTAAATATCTGACTGTTATGGCTGGCTGTTACGAGCTGCAAGGGAGGCCCTTTTAGAAGATCCATTGTTCTTCAAGGTTCGAAGGGCAGCTGTGCAGGAGATGGTCTTTTCTGTGGTGCCCAACACCCACTTGTGGAATGCTTCAAGGTGTGTCTGGCTTCATCCCTGTACACATTTCACCAGGAAGCCACGGTGCATCTTTTTGCACAGGCATTTACCGATGGAATATGAATTCAGAATATCACTCCCTGTTAAGTTTTGCTGTTAGCTTTGCTTGCTGTTTGATGCTCTAAAAGTGTGGGAGGGGTAAAAGACACCTGGACGGTTAAGTCCAGTCAAAAGCGACTATGGGGTTGCCGCCCTCATCTTGCTTTCAGGATGAGGGAGCCAGCGTTTGTCCACAGACAGCTTTCCGGGTCGTGTGTCCAGGATGACTAAACCACTTCTGGTGCAACAGAACACTGTGACGGAAACCAGAGTGCACGGAAATGCCGTTTACCTTCCCACCGCAGTGGTACTTATTTATCTACATGCACTGGTGTGCTTTCAAACTGCTAGGTTGGCAGGAGCTGGGACAGAGCAACAGGAGCTCATTCCGTTGCGGGGATTCGAACCATTGAATTTCCAATCGGCAAGCCTAAGAGGCTCAGTGGTTTAAACCACCGCACCACCCGTGTCTGATGCTCTAACTGCAGGCTTAGTGCTGTGATGTACCATGTGACTTCCTCACTATTTTAAGTTGCATGTAACCCACCTTGAGAAGGCAGGATAAAGAGCAGAGTATAAGAAACATAAATCTAAGTGACTCAGGGAACTGTATCTCTCAACAACCTTATAGTACAATCTAGCCACATATTGACTCAGAAATAATGGGACTTACTCCCACAGATGACTGCAACCTTTTACAATATGATCCACAACTGAAGTCCTGACCATTTTCACATTCAGGTGAAAAGACTCCTTTTCGTCTACTTTTTTCTCCATGAAATTCAATTCCAACTCTTTAGGAGATGCAAGAGAATCAAGGCCCACCTAGGGACTTTTTTTCAGACATTTATTATTTCAACGTTCAGAGATTATTTCCAAGTTAGAAAAACAAAACCCCTCGAGTGAGGGCTGCAATGGATTCACACTGTGTATTCAGTGCCCTCTGGTGGGCAGTCCTGTTACTGCCTTCTTTAAGGGTCCAATTACCGTAAATTCCATCAATCTGCAACTTGAGCTTTTCCCAAAGTAACAGAAGCAGTGTTAGCAGCAATTCTTGCGAGGGACAATTTGGATTCAAGTCATGGACAGAAGTGTCCAAACTCTAACCAACGAAGCTATCCACTTGATTTAGATCAGGGCCCTGGAAAGAGGGGAAATGATGAGACTGCTTCCTCCCCCGTATCACAGCCCTAATTTCAATCAGGATCCTGTTCTGCTGCTTGTGGAAGATGAAGAAAATGTCACCAGGTGATCTAATTATGGATTTCCCATGTATCATGTCATTTGACACCCCCTACACACACACACACACACACACACACACATCCTTATTTACCAGGCAGAGGGCCTTCTTGGTGTTGGCACCCACCCTGTGGAACGCCCTCCCATCAGATGTCAAGGAAATAAACAACTGACTTTTAGAAGACATCTGAAGGCAGCCCTGTTTAGGGAAGCTTTTAATGTTCGATGTTTTCTTGTGTTTTTAATTTTGTTGGGAGCCCAGCCAGATGGGTGGGGTATAAATAATAAATTAATTATGATGATGATGATAATTAATGTGAACCTGGAAGAGAGGAAGCTGATGGAATCGAAGAGGTCTACAAGGATTCACTTTACATAGGAATCCTGTTCAAGCATTTGGTACCATAGGAGCTTTCTAGAACAAACGCAGCTAAACCCATCCCTTCAGCCAGTGGTGGACCTACATTTTGGGGGCCCTGAAGCTTGAGGTGCGATGGGAAAGTGCCTTCTCCAGGATCCTGGAAAGTGCCTTCAGAAATCCTGGAAAGTGCCTTCTCCAGGATTGGTACTAAGAATCTATTTTGGTTGCAATTCTGACTGGCTGTCTGCAAGTGCTAAGCCAGATTTTATGAGTTGTCATTTCTACTGCAATGGGACTGTTGGAGTCAAGACTTAATTTTGTGGAAGGGCTTTTTCTCTTGTAAGACAGTTCAAAATGTTTAACGGAGCTGCCCATTTCCATGTGAATGGAAAACACAGAAATCTTACCCAGTTGGCAAAATATGCAATATGGACCTGCCCCAAAAATCCTGCATTCAGTAAAGGAAGTACCAGCACGTCTACATTATTCTGTTGTTAACAAAAATGGGAAAGCATCAAAGGCGCTTATGGAAGGGCTGCTTACTTCTCTATTTTTAGATGCCTACATTTGCATCATCAGTGGTCCAAGGCAACTTTCAATAAACTGGCTATAAACCACAGCTGGAAACTGATGAGCCTGAATCCACATGCAGCCGCTGATTGTCAATTCAGGTATTTATGATTAGGCCACTATTTAAAGCTTTCCGTCACATGCATTCTTCAGAAATGATTGCTATTATTAGGTAACAGTTGAGTTTCCAAACAGTTGAGAGCCAAAAGGAACAATATAACTGGCTACTAATTTTGAACTATTGAAGGCACAACAGCAGAGAAATCCTATACATGGTTTCTTGGTACCAAGTTCCATTGTATTCAATGGGCTTACTCTCGGGTAGGTAGGTTGGTATAGGACTACAAGCCTATAGTGAGCCAAGTTTCTCACTGACATTAAATTCTGAACCAGTTTTACTCCAGACGGGCAAATGCAAAAAAGGGGCTTGTGTAATAACAACAACAACAACAACAACAACAACAACAACAACAACAACAGTCGGGGCTTTTTTTCCAGCCAGAACTTGCTGGAACACAGTTCCGGCACCTCTCTGGTGGGCGCCATTGCCATTCCAAGATAACAAGGGATCCATTCATATTTTTTCAGCAGGGGGCCGGTCAACTGTCCCTCAGACCATGTGGGGGGCCAGACTATATTTTTGAGAGAAAAAATGGATGAATTCCTATGCCCCACAAATAACCCAGAGATGTATTTTAAATAAAAGCACACATTCTACTCATGTAAAAACACGTTGATTCCTGGACCATCCACGGGCCGGATTTAGAAAGCAATTGGGCCGGATCCGGGCCCCGGGCCTTAGTTTGCCTACCTATGTATTATTTCTACCCTGCCAATCTGTACCCACCACTCTGGGTGGCTTCCAATACACATAAAAACATAATAGAGCATTAAACATTAAAAAACTTCCCTAGACAGTCTCTCTTATACATACACACACACACACACACACACACAGAGACACATGAATTCATACACATTTATTTTCACATCTAACACACACACTTTATATCTCTATCTATCTATGTATATCTATCTATCACACAAACAGTAATTAGATTTGAAAAAAGCATTTCTTGTCCCCATGCAGAAACAAGCCTTGAAAAGACCCATCAATTGGCTCCATTGCTTTTTATGCCTTGTTGTTTCTTGGGGGCGGGGGGAGGGGGGGAGGGAAACAGAAAAAGGGGTTGCTATCAACCGTGTTGGGGGCATCCATTCATCCTGCTTCGATCTGCTCTGCGGTCAGCTGCAAGAAAGTACTGTCAGCGTCCAGAGCTTTGCTGCCTTGGCTTAATTGCCCTCTGCCTACCCAGCAAGGCATCTATTACATTCAATATTCTCTGACATTTATTTCGCAAGCTCTTATTATGCAGTCTCATAATGCCTTTCAAATAAACGCCACATTTCACCTGAGGGTGACACAATTTAGTTGCAGGCATAATACCCATTTATAAAATAAAAAAAGGAATAGGGAAGCCAGATAAGAAAAAAAGTGAAATTCAGGAGAAAAGCATGCTAAAATGCTGATTAATTTTCATGGGAACCTTATTTTATTTTATTTTTTAACTAATGCACAAATGTGGTGAACTGACCTTAAGGCTGGGGGGAAATGAGAAAACCAAAATTGACAGATACATTTTAAGTTCAAGGTGATTTATAGAACATGAAAACCTGATGTATCCATCGGTTGCTTTTTCTTTTAAAAAAGTATCAAATGTAAAGTGAGTTCATACATAACTCACTTCATGGCGTTCATGAAGAAAAGGACATCTCTCCCAATGTTCTGTATTTTCTCTTAAAACAAAGGGGTCACTCTCCTCAAAGTTACATTTTTAATTTTGCTTTCAAGGCACTGCTGAACACATCTGACTCTCCCCCTGGCAATGTGGCAAAGAAAAAGAGAAGACTTAAATATGTGCATCCTTTTTCAATGACTCTTTTTAAGATGTTGCTGGATGGAAGTCGTACTGGAGAGTTTTCCTAGGCCCTGATTGTTTATGGTTAGAATCGATTCTTGAGCAACTTCCAATTTTGATTCCAATACCTTGACCTCTACTCTCAGAGAGAATATCTGTAATAGCTCTGCATTTGTACACTTTAATGATTACGGTTGCAATCTTGCATACACTGTTTGTGTCTCCTTCTCTTTCTTCAGCATCTGATCAACGTGATCAAGGCTTTATTGCAAACTGGCAGCCTTTATAACATCATAGTGGGGCTGGCCAATGTGCTGCCCTCAGATAGCGATGGGGGAGAAACTCAATTCAGTTAACAGCTAAAAGCAAACTTATTGAATTTGCACTTTTCAAGGTATCATGAGAACCAAAACTCAGCCTTCCTTTGAAATTCACGCTTCTCCAAGTTTCATACAAAAATACATATGTTAGGGCCAAGTGTTCATAAAAAGGAATATATTAGGACTCAGCTATACAGCTGCAAATATAAATGTTTTACGTGCATTATACAAATGTGATGCTAGAGGGTGATGAAAATAACACACTAACATGCATTGCATCAGGGGAAATTGCTTGCAAAAATGTGTACAGCTTTTTAGACCTGCCTTGTCTCAGTGCAGCCAATGGCACAGTTTCATAAACAGGTGGGAAAATAAGCTCAGCGAATGGAAATCGCACCAGTTCCTGTGTCAATGAGGATTTCTACTAAAAGCCTTAAACAAATGCTGTTTACTTTCAAGTCGTAAAAGTCTGCTGCACACCAGCTGCCTCTTCGACCCAAGGCTTTCCCCCCTATTCCAGAGGCCAAATTATGTTTCATTGTGATTCCAGTTAGCTTGGTCACCTTCTGAATCTAAAACCATTCTATTTACTGATGGGATATTAGTAGTTTTTAATATATTAAAATGTGCAACAGAAATCTTTTTTGGCCCAGGTGTGTCTCTACACACACACACACACACACACACACACAGTAGTACATTAAGGCAAATTAGTCAGCAAAGGTGAGGAAAAGCTTACTTAAGCTTTTTTCCACCTTTACGCATGTTTACATCTTCCCAGGGATTTGATAGTGCTTCAGCAAAAATGGTGTTAAGTCAGCATTTGCAAGGCTGTGGCTCTCTCTCTCGTAAATTTCTGGCACTAGAGAATCCCTATGAACCAGAGGACTGAGCAATAGAAAATCTGAAATTATAGACATTTTGTTTCACTTGTAAAGAAAGCTATGGAAAAGTAAATAAATATTATATTTATTTTCCATATTCCATTATAATTATAATATGCTGCCCATCTGGGCGACTCCCAACAAAATATCAAAAACACTGTGGGTATGCGTTCACTTTACAAAATAATATAAGCAAAGAAAGATAGTTCTCCACCCCCAAGGAATAATAATAATAATAATAATAATTTATTATTTGTACCCCGCCCATCTGGCTGGGTTTCCCCAGCCACTCTGGGCGGCTTCCACAGAAACCAAAAAACACTAAAATATCATACATTAAAAGCTTCCCTGAATAGGGCCGCCTTAAGATGTTTTCTGAATGTCAGGTAGTTTTCCATCACCTTGACATCCGATGGGAGGGCATTCCACAGGGCGGGCGCCACCACCGAAAAGGCCCTCTGCCTGAACTTCCAATCTAATTTACACAATGGGTAAGACAAGGGGAGGGTAACAAGGGAGTAAAATATGCAAATACAGCTTGAGTCCCACAGGCAAAATGAGGAGTTCTATCCGACACCGTTGCCCATTTGCACAAAACTTCCACTTACAAAACTGAACTTCCCCTCCCTCTCTTTCCCCTACCAGCACCCCAAATCTGGCCCAGAAATGGGCATTTTCTGCTGTTGCCCCTGCTCTGTGGAATGCGCTTCCCTCTGTGCAACCACCAGTTGCTTCAAGTGATGTCTCCCTCTTGATGTCAACAATGAAACCGAATAGCTGTGGGGTCTGGGAAATCAGACTGAGCAGAATATAAATATAGACTGATTCACCACCTGAACCAGATCTGACTTCAGCTTGGACTAGGAATAGGTCACGAACACAAGCTATGTACTCAGATACACATGTAATCTGAGAGGTATTTCTGTGCTCCTTACCTTTAAAATATTAAAAACAGGATCTGACCCATGTTTGTTTGGTAAAGATTACGAGAGTTAGCATGACCAAAGTCCTCTTTCGCCAATGTATATACAGTGGTACCTCGGGTTAAGTACTTAATTCATTCCGGAGGTCTGTTCTTAACCTGAAACTGTTCTTAACCTGAAGCACCACTTTAGCTAATGGGGCTTCCTGCTGCCGCCACAGCACAATTTCTGTTCTCATCCTGAAGCAAAGTTCTTAACCCGAGGTACTATTTCTGGGTTAACGGAGGCTGTAACCTGAAGTGTCTGTAACCTGAAGAATATGTAACCCGAGGTACCACTGTACAGAGAACCTGGAAGCCAATTCGGGGGCTGCTCCCACTGATTTCACAAAGGATACACATGTGTGGTGGATATCTGGGGTGATGGGGATCAGATGAGCTTGAAAAAAGACCACACCCTGTGTCACACAACAGGAATGTCAGATGTTGACACTCTGACTTAGACACATTTGTGGACTGAAAGAGATTATCATTGTCAAGGACACCTTATGATATTCTGCATATAACTACTCCATAAGCCAGCCTTGAACAACCTGATACTCTCCAGATGTTTTGGACTACAACTCCCATCAGCCACAACAATTCTCATCTAAAACATTTGGAGGGTACCAGATTGGCAAATGCTGCCATAAGCATCAAGTGTTGAACAAAATTTTGCCACACACCAATGCCCAATCACATATTAAAAGTAGAAGTCTTTGTCACCTCGAGATAGAATGTTATGCATCACCACTTGCTAAGGTGAACATATGTGTTGGTGCCAAACAGTAAATAATCCGATGGGGTGCCCATCTGACGGACATACATACAGAGCTCAAGGTACCATATACAGTCCCATGTCATCCCCACATTTTATTCTCACAACAATTCAAATATTTAAGATAGGTTGAGACAGGGTGACCAGACCAAAGTCAGACAGTGGGCTTTATATTTGAGTGAAGGTAAGAGAATTTAAGGGGACGCGGGTGGCGCTGTGGGTAAAAGCCTCAGCGCCTAGGGCTTGCTGATCGAAAGGTCGGCGGTTCGAATCCCCGCGGCGGGGTGCGCTCCCGCTGCTCGGTCCCAGCGCCTGCCAACCTAGCAGTTCGAAAGCACCCCCGGGTGCAAGTAGATAAATAGGTACCGCTTACCAGCGGGAAGGTAAACGGCGTTCCGTGTGCTGCGCTGGCTCGCCAGATGCAGCTTTGTCACGCTGGCCACGTGACCCGGAAGTGTCTCCGGACAGCGCTGGCCCCCGGCCTCTTGAGTGAGATGGGCGCACAAACCCCAGAGTCTGTCAAGACTGGCCCGTTCGGGCAGGGGTACCTTTACCTTTACCTTTAAGAGATTTGAACCTGGGCCTTCCCAGACTGCCAAGCAAGCTTCCTGATCTCAGAGCAGAGTTTTTCTGATGGTGAAAGGAAGCAGGGTGGTTTCAACTTTTTCCAGGGACATTTTGTCCAGACGTCTACATGAAGCAAATGTAATCTGGTTGAAACCTACAGGGAACCAGGCAGAGGGCCTTCTCGGTAGTGGCACCCGCCCTGTGGAACGCCCTCCCACCAGATGTCAACTACCAGACTTTTAGAAGACATCTGAAGGCAGCCCTGTTTAGGGAAGCTTTTAATGTTTGATGCATTACTGTATTTTAATATTTTGTTGGAAGCCGCCCAGAGTGGCTGGGGAAGCCCAGCCAGATGGGCGGGGTACAAATAAATTATTATTATTATTATTATTATTATTATTATTATTATTATTATTATTGCTAATCACACTCGTGGTTCCATTAGCCATCTCCCCTGAGTCTTCATTTTTTAATGTTTTAATTAATGCTTATTGGAATAACATAATGGTTGTTGTGTAACACTGGTTTAGATTTTATTCCTGAGAACAAGTCATAGAATTGCAAAATCATAGAGTTGGAAGGGACCACAAGGGTCAACTAGTCCAACCCCCTTTTCACCCAATGTGGGGCTCCAACCCACAACCCTGAGATTAAGAGTCTCATGCTCTACCAACGGAGCTATCCCAGCTCTTAAGTCATCCTCATAAGAATGATCTCACTGCAAAGAGTCAGTCCTATCTGGAAAATCCAGCTCAGATCACAACTCCATGGATTGGATGGAATGGACAACATAGGCTCCCGGTACAGAATGCATGCTTACAACAAATGCAAAAAAGCACATTAAACAAAGCCATGCTCTTATCGTAATATCCAGGCTGTGTTTCACAAATACATCAAGACAGTGAGGAAAGTGCCCTGAAGCATGTCTTTGGCGAGGAAAGTTAATGCCCTCTTCATTAGACCAAACAGATGTGCCTTCACTCTTTGAAAGATTATTTTGCTTATAGTCATCAAGATTGATGATCTGACTGACTCATCACTACTGCGCAACACATCCTATTCAGCCATCATCTTTCACTTTGCTTTGCTGCCTTTTCAACCTGAAAGGTGCAAAACGGGAACATCTCACAGAGAGGCAGAAAGAAAACACAGGCTTTTAGCACATCGTGGAACTTACCAAACAAGCGTTGATGGAAGAAGAACTTGCCAGCTATCAGTCCGGTAAGGATGGCAAGCAGCCACAGGAACACTTTTAAAAACCTCCAGCCTCCTCCCTCGGGGTATTTGTTGGCTACAAAAGAAAAGCAGTTCCCCACGACAATGACATTTGCTTCGGTTTGGCTGTGAGAGACCGGATCCTCGGCAAATATCAAGAAGTTACAGAAGATCACCAGGTAGGCCACTATCAAGCGGGACCATGGATGCTGGAAGTAGTAGCGGAAGTCTTTGGCCATCCTCAGACCCTTGAGCCCCTGCATGCAAAAAGCAAAGAAGGCATTTGTTCTATTGTGTTACTGGATGTTGCACTATGCTATAGTCTTACAAGGGCTATAACAGAACGTTAGAAGACAGACTATTGGCCCATCTAGGCCAATTCATTCAACACTGGCTGGCAGTGACCATGCAAGGTTTCAGACAGGAAGTCTTTTCCAGCCCTACCTGGAAATACCAGAGATTGAACCCAAGACCTTCCACATGCAAAACGGATGCTCTACCACAGAGCTATGACCCTTCCCACTATACATCACTTCCCCCTGCCACCCCAGCTTCTATCCTCTTTAAACAGGCTCTGGAACTGGCTGCCTATTTGTGTGACCCTGTTCACCAACTCCAATGGGGGCACACTGGCGAATGCTGACAAGAGTGAATGGAACCCCTTAACTAAAGGCACTTTCATTCACTTAGGGCAGCAGCTTCCCAAACTTGGGTCTCCAGCTGTTTCCCATCATCCCTAGCTAGCAGGACCAGTGATCAGGGATGATGGGATTCGTAGTCCAAAAACAGACCCAAGTTTGGGAAACACTGATTTAGGCAAAGAGCAGCTATTGCTTCAATTGATAGGGAAGATGGATATGGAATCCACAGAAGCCAGAATTTTCATTCTCATTTCATTGCAGAGGGCTGGACTAGATGAAACCTTCCAACTCCACAATTCTGTTATTCTAGCTCTTTCACTTCTTTTCTGGATTAACGGTGGAGGTCCAAAGGAAGTCAGCAGGACTATAGTTCCACTGGAATCAATGGGTCGTAAAATGAGTCACAACTAACCAGTTTGATTTCAATGGGACTTAAACACAACTAACCTACTCTGGATTTGGGGTCCATGTTTACATAAATAGGGTGGGAGAGGCTCCAAGGCAATGTAAGCCTCATGCATGCAAATGCTTCAATATTCAACTAATAGAAAAGTTCCGACGAGCACACAGAAGCAGGATTTTCACCCAAGTCAAGACATCTTGCATGTCTACTCAGAACTAAGTCCTGCTGAGATCACATAACTTACTCCAGGGTGTTTATTTAGGCTGGGAGTGAGCATAATTGAATACAGTGAATCACAAATATTTTAATTAACTGATGCATTTGTCAATTAAATTTGCATAAGAATAAAAGCAATGGGTCTGAAGCAAACAGCAGACTTCCTTTGGTTTTAGAACCTGTGGCCCTCCAAAGATACAACCCTCATCATCCTTAACCTCTGGCCTTACTGATTTGGCCTGATGAAGTCCTGCAACACCTCAGCTGTGCACACCCTCCTGTGTGCTTCACATCCAGTGTGCTCCCACCACAGGTTTGTGAAGCTGTGAACACACAGTGTTAGCCACAACCCACACCTATCCTGTAGTTTCTTGAGAAATGCTGTGTCTTCCCTAAAACAGCTTTGAGAAATGCTGTGTCTTCCCTAAAACAGCTTTGATTCAATTTGAAAACATAGGACATATATGAAGTCATCCATGCCCCCTCTCCATCCACTGGTGCAGACAGACAGAAGGAAACTTGAAAACACATCCAACCATACTAATGTGTAAAATGGTGACCATAGGGTCCCCACCCGTGTTTTAATTGATGCATGTGTCATAGATGGAGTGCTGATCATCAACAGGATTTATAGTTACTTGTATTAAAAATAATGGGTTGAATTCAAAGGTGTGCAAGTTGAAGGTGACAAGATCCAACCTATCTATATATCTGTCTGTCTATATCTCCTGACTAATCCCTGTAATCGAGTGATTTAAAAAGCTATCCTCAATTGCATGTTGCAGACTTACCTAGAAGCAAGCATCTCACTATAGTCTAAGAACAGATTTTCATGCAAATCACCTTGGACTTCTCTTAATAGCTGCACAGTATACCAGTAAATGAATGACTCAACTGAGATAGACCTTAAGACTGTTGGCATCTGCATTCCTTAGTAACATTCACTTTAAATGAATGCCAGGAGCCAAGGTGACAATATTAGGAATGCTCCAGATAGAACCATTCTGGACAGCCCTATTAAAGGTTATACTCACAAGTGAGCAGAATTTACGATGATTTTGGATACTGAGAAAGCATTTGATAACGTCTCCTGGAATTTTATGCTTAAAGTAATGGGATGTGGGGACACTTGTATAAGGGGAGTGAAGGTGCTATATACAGATCAATCAACAAAACTGATGGTGAGTAATTTATTGACGGAAAATTGTAAAATAACCAAGGGAACAAGACAAGGCTGCCAGCCATCACTCTTATTGTTCATAGTAGTTTTAGAAGTATTGGCACAAAGAATAAGAACTAATCAACAAATTAAAGGAATAAAAGTGGGACAAAGAGAATACAAACTAAAGGTATTTTGAGATGATGTGATGATATCAGAAGAAGATCCAATAGAATCGACCCCAAAGGGACTCGATGAAATAAATAATTTTGGAGAAGTAGTGGGTCTCAAAATCAACAAGAATAAAACCAAATTGTTGGCTAAGAATTTAAAAGATGATGTTAAGAATGAATTACAAGACATATCTGAGTGGAGATCTTGGGAATCAGAGTGCTAGTTCTTCCTCCACTCCCCAAATCACTGCCCCACATGCCCTCCGAAGGGGGCGATCTGCAGCTGAGTACATGGAGGTTCCCACCCATTTGTGTACTTCTCCCTCTATTGTTAACCTCGTCTTGATCCATTATTCTTAGCTGAAGAAATAACACTGCTTGCATGTAGCTTAGAAGTAGGGGGCATGTTGTGGGAAGGCTGCTCCTCAGACATCCAAACTGGAGTCTCAGCTTTCCTGGATGGGGGCTTGAACCAGAAAGTAATATAAGAAGAATATTCACAGCACTGAATCCAACCCTGAACACTGAGCTAAGGCTTACAGGCAGGGCTGTTTTTCAGCTGGAACTCATCAGAACTGAGTTCTAGCACCTCTCAGGTACTTTCCGGCACCTCTTGGGTGGGCGCCACTGCCATTCTAAGATTCTAAGAGAAGGAGGGAGGTGCTCATGGCGAGCTCTGGCACCTCTTTTTCTAGAAAAATAGCACTAGTTACAGGGGAATAGAGACCACTGCTGTGCACTAGTTTGAAAATGTAGCTGCTGCTTTAAATGATGTCATCAAAAGATAAGGTAAAGGTAAAGGGACCCCTGACCATTAGGTCCAGTCGTGGCTGACTCTGGGGTTGCGGCACTCATCTCGCTTTATTGGCCAAGGGAGCCGGCATACAGCTTCCGGGTCACGTGGCCAGCATGACTAAGTAGCTTCTGGTGAACCAGAGCTGCACACGGAAACGCCGCTTACCTTCCCGCCAGAGTGGTACCTATTTATCTACTTGCACTTTGACGTGCTTTCAAACTGCTAGGTTGGCAGGAGCTGGGACTGAGCAACGGGAGCTCACCCCGTCATGGGGATTCGAACCACCAACCTTCTGATCGGCAAGTCCTAGGCTCTGTGGTTTAACCCACAGTGCCACCCGAGTCATTGAAAGATGGTGTGTACCAATGCAAAAACCCTGGGTACAAACCACTCCCGTGTGTTTCAAATGTTATGTGTGTACACAGCCTCTGTGAGCTGAGCAAGCTTCCAGCTCCCCCTTCTCCTTTCTTTTATTTACCCATGGGTAAAATGCTTGAATTGGGATAAAGGATATGCCTTATGCCAAAGAGGCTTTTCCTCCTTAGAAGAGGCATACATTTAAATTTATAGGTGGCTTTTAAGCCACAAGGGCCCTCATAACAGCTTGTTGTTGTTGTTGTTGTTTAGTCGTTTAGTCGTGTCCGACTCTTTGTGACCCCATGGACCAGAGCACGCCAGGCACTTCTGTCCTCCACTGCCTCCCGCTTACCATAACAGCTTACCATAAAATAATAACAGACCATAAAACCATCAAAAAGCAACTCATAAAAGAAAATGCAAAGACAGAGCAACAGCTCCATCCCAAATTAAAAGAAAGGGGCAAGCTCAGTTTTCAAGAAAGTTTAATGGAATGTGTCGTGCGTGTGTGTGTATGCAGTCTGACTTTTGCCACTCAGAAAGCACTGTCTACATAGAAGTGGCCCATCAAGACAGAGGAAGATGGGACCTCCTTGCAACTATGGGGCCACTGGGCAACTGTTTGGAACAGTGGAAAACCCTGGAACATCCCAGAACTTCAGGGCTTTCCTCTGCTGCACAATGTGGAGCTCTGCAAGTTAAAGGTAAAGGACCCCTGGACTATTAAGTCCAATCAAAGGTGATTATAGGGTTGCAGCACTCATCTCACTTTCAGGCCGAGGGAGCCGGCTTTTGTCCACAGACAGCTTTCCAAGTCATATGACCAGCATGACTAAACCGCTACTGGCGCAACAGAACACCGTGACAGAAACCAGAGTGCACAGAAATGCCATTTACCTTCCCGCCACAGCGGTACCCATTTATCTACTTCCATTGGCATGCTTTCGAACTGCTGGGTTGGCAGGAGCTGGTACAGAGCAACGGAGCTCACCCTGTCATGGGGATTCGAACCACCAACCTTCCAATCAGCAAGCCCAAGAGGCTCAATGTTTCACTTTGCAAGTAAAGACCAGCAGAGATGGATGGAGGGATGCCACTACCCAATCCAGCCCTACCCCCTGTTAGTTTGCCCCCGTAGGCAGGTATAGAACTGTGCTGTGCATTGCTTTAACTTTTACAATCCCTACATTTCTTATCAGGTTGTTAGCTGCCTTGGGTTCCACTTTAGAGTGGTGTGCTTTTTCAAAAAATAAAGACATACACTGAGCACCATGCACAACAGCAACATATAATTTCTGTTCCTCCCATCTAGTATTGTTCATGCATCACATCAGACAGCTTAAGTGGGGGGTCCGCCAGGACAGCATCAGTGAGTGCACAAGTGCCCGCAGAGGTCTTTCTTGGCACTCCTGGGGTCTCTCTGTCCCTCCCCAGCCACTGAAATGTGGCTTGAAAGAATCACTCTGTTGCCAATATCAAAGGTCCTGGTGTGCTATGCTCTTCCTCCATGGCTAGATGCAGTAATGCTTCTGAAAACCAGTTGTTGGAAACTGCAGGAGGGCAAGAGTGCTCCTGGGCTCAAATCCTGCTTGCAGATCCCCCCCCCCGGGGTATCAGGCTGGCCACTGTGAGAACAAGGTGCTGGATTAAATAAGCCATTGGCCTGATCCTGTAGGCTCACTTTACGTTCTTCTGTGTGTGCTCAGTTGCTGGGTGGTTGTGGGGCCCACAATAGCTCTGCTGGGTTGTAAACGGGCACACGGGCCATTTACAATTTAAATTCACAATGCAAATAAAATACAAAAACAACAGTGATATAAATACAAAAATATATACACAACATGAATATACAACTATTGTGAGTTGTACGCACTACTACAGGAGAAGAAGTGTCTCCCAAATCCAAAACACTGAATAGGGGAAACAGCAATGTTGTGGCTCCAAGCAAAGACTGTTATGAATAAAGGAATAGGTAAAATACCTGGAATCCCCAGTTAATGGATCTTAGGTGGGCAGGGCTGGAAAAGACATCTGCCAGGCTTGGAAAGCCAAAGTCACGGCCCATTAGATGTTAGTGGACGACTACCGGTACTTCCTTCACCCCCATTGCCTGATGAGAACTGGAATCAAGCAACATCCAGAGAGCCCCTCTCTCTGTAGTAGACAGTTGACAGAATCAATGGTCTGACAGATTGCTTAACAGAAACTGTGGCTCAATGTTAGCAAGAGGACAATCTCTGCAGCCAAACTATGGGGGCTTTCGTACACATCAATGCTGATGCGTACCAATCAGTTTATTGTATCCAAACCTAAACTGATTGCAAAAGAATACATTCCACAGACATGCATTCCATTGTACTGTTCTTTAGGATTCTGATTTAAAAATAAAGGTCTGCGAAATCTGAACTTCAGTAAAGGAATTTAAAACTGAGCATACTGTTTGCTCCATCAAAAAAAACACAGCCAGTTCATTCTGCAGCTTCATTTTGCATTGATAAAGATAACAAAGCATCTATTATTGTGTGTTTTTCCAGAACGGTGTTCCAGTAAATAGACCCATAGATCTTTCTTAAAGAATGTAACTGGCAACAATGCAATTGTGTCAAAGTCACAGGAACTAGAAAAGCAAGATTTAAGAAATGCCAGAGATAATTGCAACATTTGTTTGGTGACAAGTGTGAAAGCAAACAGCGCTCTTTATAAATCACTGGATCCAGTATTTGCCATCATTTAAACAACACTAGTGGTTTTTAACATGAGCAATTGGTGATGTTTCAGGCAACTATATAACCAAATCTTATCTAAATAATTCAGAAAGTTACCTAGATGTTGTGAAAAAGTTACTGTCAGGGCAATAAATGAATTTATTCAGTGTGTATATGAGCAAGGGAAGTAGACTCATGGGACTAAGATCAAAACAAGAAAGCCATAATTTTAAAACCATCATTTTGATCTCTAAAAGAACTTTTAAACAAAAATATACTTTTGTGGGGTTTTAGATATCAAGGCACTAGTGAGGAGAAAGATAACTATGCAGCCTAGCAGTTGGAGAATTTCATCTCTACAGATGTTGGATTACTGCTCCCATCATCCCTAACCATTGGACATGCTGACTGATGCCCATCCAGCAATACCCAGAAGGCCATATATTAGCCGCCCCTGATATATAGCACACATTGTCCCTCATATAGTTGATTTCATATACCTTATACTAGCAATACATACAGCCGGACTGTAAAGTAGGACAGTGATATCCCCATGTTTCAAACGAGGGACTGAAAGGAAGATCAGATGTCAAGTATTGTTAGATTTGAACTGGGAGCCATGTCGTCTGCCACTATGAGACATCATCTCTATTCCTGTTCCTACAACACTACAAAAATAAGCAAACGCAAACCAACTGTGTTTCCTAGTTAGCATTATGCCAGGTTTATACGACAGGGTTTTACAATAGGACACACTAGAAAAGGCACGTTAAACAGAAGAGGAGGCAAAGCTAATGGACATGATACAAGTCTGAGCCTTACATTAACCATATACCTATTCTCACTTTAAAAGGGTAAAGGAAAAAGAGAGCTTGATTCCAACAAGAACTTGCCCCCAAGCCTGTTCTCGGTTCTGGGTCATGCAAGGCTAATAACAGAGGACCCGTCAATCACAGGCATCTGGGATTAGGGGTAAGTGTTTTCAGGGCTAGGGATGCATTTTGGAAAAGAAACATTGCGCGAGGCAGAGAAGCCTCTCAACGATGGGGCTTTAAAAACAAACCTGCTAAGGGGCTATAGGAACACGGAAGCGAGCAACCCCAGATGTAGGGGGCGGGCTGCATTGTAAAGTGGAGGTTCAAAGCTACTGGCGAGGGGCTCATCAACACGCAAGCACCGAAACGCAGGTTTCTTTTGAATTTATTCCAGGAATACTATTTCCAGTCACAGGGTTGAGGGGGATGTCCGCTCCCCTACCAAACGCATATTTTTAGAAAGTGTGCATCAACACCCCCCCCCCACTCCACACAAACACACAAACACCATTTTCACACAAGAGGTGGGATAAAAATATACCAGCGACAATTACCTTCTGCGGTATCACCTTCTTGACGATAACCCACCCCGCAAAGAATAATAACAAGCCACCCCTAAGGTTGAGATCCAATCTTCAGCGCCGGACCCTCGGAGCGAGCACGTGCAGAGTGCCTTTCCCACGGCTACATAACCCCAAACGTTTTCGCCCCGGGCTCCCTCGCAGTCTTAAGCCCCGGCCCCTCTCGCGTGGGAAACTCAGCCACTGAGTGCGGGGCTCCCGTCTGAGCCCAATGCCGCTCCGAGCAGGGCCGAGCCGCGGCTCCCCCCCCCCCCGCTCCCTTTTAACACGCGCGATCGCGGAGTGGGAGGGTGGGGAAGGGGCGGGCGCCCGCGGAGGCAGCGCGCACTTGACTCACCGCGTCCTGCGCTGGCACGCTGCCCTCCACGGCCGGCCTTTCTCCTTCCCTGCGCGGCTCCGGCGCCAGGCGAGACAGTCGCCTCCTCGGCCGGCTATAAATATCCCGCGGGCGGACGCGGGGGAGCGCAGCCCGCCGGCAGCCCACGCCCTGGGGCCGTCCCTCGGGCCGCTGCCCTTAGCGGGCTTTCCCGGAGGACGTCTCCAAGGATCGCTTGGCCCGCAGACGCCGGATCCGTCGCTCGCTGCTCGCTCCCTGCGACAAGGCCGGCTGCGGCTGCAATCCGGGCTCCCTCGCCTCTCTTTCTCGCCTTCCTTTTCCAGGCCTCGCTGGAAGAAACTAGCGCGCATCCGCCGGGGGCATCTCGGATTTGGAGAGCTGGGCGCGCCGAGGGCGCACGAGAGGCCCGGCCGGAGGAGGAGAGAGGCTGCTCTGCTCCCCTCCCAAGGTCGCCCGCCTCCCGCTCGTCGCACGCCGGAGCTGGCTGTAAGTCACCCAGAGCCCAGAAGCCCAGAGATGGGCTTCTGGGTCTGGCATCTCCTCCAGCTCTTCCCACGTGGAAGGTTCCTGGGGTAGCATAGACCCTGCAGGGTAGGACAGCTGTAGCAGTGGATCTCCTCTGAGTGAGCATCTGACCTGAGGGTCTGCAACAGTATCAGCTTCTTCCTCCTCCTCTCAGTTGACAAGGGGGGCAACTTGTTTAAAAAAGAAATATTTATACTTTTCAGATCTAGACATTTCATTGATTTTACAGTCATTTTGACATTTTAAAAACTTGACACCCTTCCCCCTCTTTCTGCAGTTCCTTAAATTTATTTTTAATATCTTCTGCATATCCAAATTAACATTATTTTTTAGTCTTCTTTAAATATATACCCTTACGTAACTGCAGGTTATTACAATAATCCTGCCAGTATTTTAATCTGCGACAAGGGTGCCAACTTGAATAAAATATTGCCCAGATAAGCCCTGCCTGGCAAAATCGATCACAATATGCAACACACACACACTATTTGAATGGCAGTGCCAGTGTACATTCACTTTGGGTGGGCCTGCCCCCCTAAAATATTTTTTGTATGGGGGGGAGGGACCTCGGCCTCGAGGAGTTGGCTCAGGATCTTGCCTTAATTTTAAAATTATTAACACCTTGCACCGCTCTTCATCATTTAAGCGTATCATTTCATTTTTCTTGCTGTTTTATGTTCTACATTGTTTTAAATTTCATATTTAATGCGTTTATTATATTGTGTTTTATGCATTCTGTTTTCTTCCTGCCTTCTCTACTGGTCCTTGACCAAAATAAATATACGTACCAACTAACTGCTTCCTATGTTCCTAATTTGTAATAAAGGTGGGTAAGTTCATGTAGCGAAGCATATAATCTGAAATTTCGGCAACATCTCTAGTAACTCTTTTTCCTGTTGGTTCTTTGTATTGACTTTTGAAGATGCAAACTGCTTTGCAATTCTTATCTTGGAATGGATGGCCTTTGCAACAAGCCTGTGAGACACACCACTAGGACAAACTCGCGCATCACACATTTGTTTATGGCGTACCTTACAATACAATGCTTGCCTTGTTTGTATAATGGAAATGGTTCCTTATGCTTGTTCCATAAAGACACAATAATTGGTTTCTTGACTTTGGCTTCAAGGAAAGAGCATAAGGTCAGCCAAGAGCATAAGGTCAAACAGATTCCTCACTGGCCTTGCAGACAACTTCATTGTCCAGAAAGTGGGAGAAGCAACAAGAGGAACAGCCATTTTAGATCTGGTCCTAACCAATGTTGATGACCTGGTTAGTGGGGTAGAAGTGGAAGGATCATTAGGCGCGAGTGATCATGCTCTTCTGAAGTTTACTATACAGCGGAAAGGAGCAGCCAAGCATACTAGGACTCAATTTCTTGACTTTAAGAAAGCCGACTTCATAAAACTTAGGGAAGTGCTGGGTGAGATCAAATATATAAAAGGATGTCATATAGAGGAGGGAGAAAGGTTGTTTTCTGCTGCTCCAGAGAAGCAGACACAGAGCAATGGATCCAAACTACAAGAAAGAAGATTCCACCTAAACATTAGGAAGAACTTCCTGACAGTAAGAGCTCTTCGACAGTGGAATTTGCTGCCGAGGAGTGTGGTGGAGTCTCCTTCTTTGGAGGTCTTTAAGCAGAGGCTTGACAACCATATGTCAGGAATACTCTGATGGTGTTTTCTGCTTGGCAGGGGGTTGGACTCGATGGCCCTTTTGGTCTCTTCCAACTCTATGATTCTATGAAAAGAGTTCTCTGGCACTACAAAATGCATCTGCCCTTTGAGGTACATATTTTATGTTTGCTTGTTTTTAGTGGCTATACTTCTTGCTATTTGTGCCAGCTGAACCATCTCAATTTCTATTTACATATGTAACTTTTACTGCCACCCTACCTACTTTCGTAGAACTAAATCTAATTGAATTCAGTAGGACTTCTGAGTAAACAGGGTTAGGATTGGGGCTTTAGGAATCTTCACTGAAATCATACTCTTATTTTTTATTATTAAAAAAGAAAGTTTTTGAGGACTCCAATGGAGACCCAAGTTATTGCTTGCTAAGCAAAATACCAAATCTCTACCAGAAATAATCTGGTTCTTCTAATCTGACAATACTCTTGTAAAATATTTACATATATAACAACTATAGGCAGGCATCAACTACCTCGGGTATGACAGGACTTCCAGGATTGATGGTTTTCGCAAGAAACAGGGCTGGCAGAAGATATTTTGCTGCCTATGGTAAAGGACAAAATGGCACCCTCTCCCATTTCATGTACAGAAGATGAATGGACTGTCAAATCAATATCCTACTTAATTTAACATGGGTGATGAGACAGCATCTTCCAGTACATAAAGGCAGCAGGGCAGCTTGTTAAGGAATGCAATGCAGACTGTGTAGCACATGCCAGTGTGTCCTCACCTCACCTTGCTGCTGCTCCCCGTAGCTCCAGCATCTGCCGTCAGAGGAAGCTGCCTCAATCTGTCTAACAGTAGGGCTGGCTCTTACTAGAACTCTGATCTCCATGAAATAGAGGCTGTTGCAAAAGCCGTACACTGAGCTCAGAATTTTGTTTTCAGTTCTAGAATAAACTACAGTATAGTCTTTCCACACTGAATTGGGCCCAGATACTAATTGGCAGTCAGTGCAGCTGGGTCAGGATTGGTGTTATATGCTCAAACTCAGGTGAGAAACCTGCCCACTGAATTCTGCACCAGCCTTGAACAACGTTGTAATTTAACACCATGAGCAGAGTCTTCTATTCATTCCTGCATCCTGGCTTTATCGCCAGCTTTTAAATTTGTCAATTCAACTGTACCACTATGGTGTCATTTACAGGACAGAGAAGAGAAAAGCGAATTGCCGCACAATAGCTTTAGGACATAGTGTTCTATTCAGAAAGGAAAAGTCCATGATATGTATTCACTTCACAAGCTACAGTTTTCTGGAGTAGCAAAGTAACCCACTTTATCAGTCAATGCTAGCCAAGGTTTTATATATATATATATATATATATATATATATATATATATATATATGCTTTCGTAGATTTTCACGGGTATAGGAATGCAGGTTTTGGTGTCTTCGGGTGTCTTCCCGTGTAAGAGTCGGGGTGTCTGTGCGACGTTTCGACGAGGTCTCACTCGTCATCTTCAGGCTGGTGCTTTCGGCTTCTTGTTACTGGTAACAAGAAGCCGAAAGCACCAGCCTGAAGATGACGAGTGAGACCTCGTCGAAACGTCGCACAGACACCCCGACTCTTACACGGGAAGACACCCGAAGACACCAAAACCTGCATATATATATATATATATATATATATATATATATATATCCTTGCATTAAAATCTATTAAAAATCTGCGTTGGGTTTTTTATTGTGAAATACTGTCAGAGGGCTGGACTGGGGAGGAATGGTGAGGACTGCTGCCCCACACCCCGTCGCCTGAACCTTCCCTAGAACAGGAGGACAGTATAGATTTAGAACAGTGGTTTGCAGAAGGTCATAGTTCAGAGGCTGCAGAGGGGAGAAGCTGGGAAATATTGGGAGAGGAACAGCAGGAAGAAGTACCAGGGGAGAGACAGCTGGCAGACTCAGTGTCTTTGGAAAGCATTCCTGACCACCACCACCCCCCCTCCAGGACCAGGGGAGCATTGAGAGTAGTAGAACAGAGAGCTCAGAGGCAGAAAGCTCAGAGTAGCTGGTACAGGGTTGACTAGAAGAGATGGAGGGGGTGGAACTTTACTCGGAGCAACTGCAATCCTTCATCTCTCTCTGTGAATATTGAATAAATTACTTGGTGAGCATTCTTCTTGTTTATCTGCTTCTTGGCTGCCACCGTGGGAGGGATCAGATTCCCTGAAGCCTGACAAATACAGGTAAACATCACATTTGTTGTTGTTTAGTCGTGTCTGACTCTTCGTGACCCCATGGACCAGAGCACTCCAGGCACTCCTGTCTTCCACTGCCTCCCGCAGTTTGGCCAAACTCATGCTGGTAGCTTCAAGAACACTATCCAACCATCTCGTCCTCTGTCGTCCCCTTCTCCTTGTGCCCTCCATCTTTCCCAACATCAGGGTCTTTTCCAGGGAGTCTTCTCTTCTCATGAGATGGCCAAAGTGTTGGAGCCTCAGCTTCAGGATCTGTCCTTCCAGTGAGCACTCAGGGCTGATTTAAGAATGGAGAGGTTTGATCTTCTTGCAGTCCATGGGACTCTCAAGAGTCTCCTCCAGCACCAATGGACTCCATTGGACAAAGACAACAGGCATATAAAAACATCACATTTAGATCACCTTAAAAGTGATGACAGGTTACCTTTGCTCATTTCATTTATCCTCACCAAAGCCCAACTAATAAGAGATCCAGAAAACATGCCATCAGTATGCTGATGACACCCAGCCTTCTCCTTTTCATCTAATCCAAATTTGCAGGTCAATGCCCTTGACAAGTGTCTTGAGTCAGTAATGAGCTAGACTGGGCTAATAACTCAACCCAAACAATATAAAGACGCCAATACCAGCTTACAGAGAAGTCGGTATTCAGCTGCTGTATCCCCTTAAGCATGCATGAGGAACCTCTGACCCAGAAGTTTAATTTGTCCTGTCATGGTCCAATTTGCCTGTGAGGTTGTATCCCCTAAATCATGACCACCTGCCTCACCACTTGACATCATATCTCAGGTGTGAGGCAGGTGGGGATGCAGCTCCCCGTGCACAACTGTGAGCCTTAAAGTGTTCACACAATTCTCCCTGGGCAAGGAAGGCTTGTGGTCACCAACATTCAGCTCACCGGCAACAAGAGCAAGCCTGCTGGGATTGGCTGAACTGCAGAGTTCCTGATGGAGCATCAAAATGATTGACAAGTGGGTGGTGCCCTTTAAACAGGGGAACCCAGGTTCCAGCCAACCCAATCGGATTCCCCATTGCCTGCCTCAAAAATCAGCTTCACAACTTGGAGGTGCTGTTAGACATGGCCTGGAAAGTGATGGCAAAACAGCATCTGTGACCAGAAACACCTTTCACCAACTCTGGTTAGTCCTCTCCTGGCAAAAGATGCCGTTGCTACAGTGATCCATGCCTTGTTACTGTGACACTAGCCTGTCTCTGAAAGGTCTTCATCTTGTTCAAAATACAGCAGCAAGACTTCCTTGCCCAGTATATCTGAAGGAGCGTCTCCACCCCCATCATTCAGCCCGGACATTGAGGTCCAATTCTGAGGGCTTTCTGGTGATTCCCTCATTGCGAGAAGCGAAGTTACAGGGAACGAGGCAGAGGGCCTTCTCGGTAGTGGCACCCACCCTGTGGAACGCCCTCCCATCAGATGTCAAGGAATTAAACAACTATCTGATTTTTAGAAGACATCTGAAGGCAAGCCTGTTCAGGGAAGTTTTTAATGTTTGATGAATTATTGTATTTTAATCTTTTGATGGAAGCCACCCAGAGTGGCTGGGGAAACCCAGCCAGATGGGCAGAGCAGGTTATAAATATATTATTATTATTCCTAAAAGGTAAAGGTAAAGGGACCCCTGACCATTAGGTCCAGTCGCGACCGACTCTGGGGTTGCGATGCTCATCTCGCTTTATTGGCCGAGGGAGCCGGCATACAGCTTCCGAATCATGTGGCCAGCATGACTAAGCTTTTTCTGGTGAACCAGAGCAGCGCACGGAAACACCGTTTACCTTCCTGCCGGTGCGGTACCTATTTATCTACTTGCACTTTGACGTGCTTTCTAACTGCTAGGTTGACAGGAGCAGAGACCAAGCAACGGGAGCTCACCCCGTCGCGGGGATTCGAACCGCCGACCTTCTGATCAGCAAGTCCTAGGCTCTGTGGTTTAACCCACAGCGCCACCCGCATCCCTAGCTAGGACTAATTATACTGAGCATTTTATATGGGAGCTTAATTGTCCTCACTGGTTTCCAGTTTGTTTCTGGATACAATTTAATGGTTGTGTTGACCTATAAAACCCTGTAAGCAGCTTAGGTCCTGCCCATCTGAACCTAGGCATCTCCACATAAGCCTGACCATTTCCTGAAGTTGTGATCGGGCACCCCCCATTGTAGATCCTTCTAGAGATTAGGCAGGAGCGGATTACCGGAGGCCCGTCCTTTTATGTGCTTCCACATGGGATATAGAACGCCTTCTGAAACACCTCCTTCTGATGGTGTTTCCTGCTTGGCAAGGGGTTGGACTCGATGGCCCTTGTGGTCTATTCCAACTCTATGATTCTATGATTTAGTCAGCCGCTGCTCTCTTCTATGGGGCAAAACCTTTGTATACATGAGATTTTGGCTGGGCATCTCAGTCACTGAAATAAAGATATGGTTTTATGGATTAACTGCGTGCTTCCGGGATCCAGAGCTAAAAGAGCAGAACTGTTGGGCTGACCCCTATAATCATGAAAATAAGGTTAATAAAGATGTGATACTCAACCTTTACAAGCCTAAGACAGAAACATCACCTGGAATACTACTGCTTCCCTTTGCCTCGAGCAATAAAGTTGATTCTTCTGGCACTTGAACAGATGAGCAAACACTGTCACAGCTGAGTAGTCCTACTGAAGGACTGTGGGATGGCATCCAAGCAAGGCATACACAGAATAGACTTCTTGAAATCAATGGACAAGTCAGATCATGTCTTAGGCCCTGATTTTCCATTTTCAACAGGGCAACATTGTGGAGTTCTGTCAGGAAATAAGTAGTACAGTGGATTTTCCAAACCATCACCTCAAAACAAACTCTGATAAGGTGAAATGCCACCTGCTCTTACATCAACCGGCCTCGTTACTAAATTATTATTCTGCCTCTGCACACCTCTCTGTAACTTTACGGGTGAGACAGGTGACTAAACAGCTTTCTTAGTAGTGGGGCATCTTTTCTGTGAAACTACCTTTATCCACTTTGTAGCTTGATGGCTCCTAGGCACCAAATAGAAATGGGGATGTTTTAACGGTGAGCTTTAATTTCCAGAGAGGTAGCTGTCTTAGCCTCTTGCAGCCAAATCAACAAAGAGCAGCCTGGTACCTTAAAGACAAATCTGTTTCTTATAGCACAGCTTTCGTGGGCACTTCATCTGGTGGCTGAGGTGTGATCCTGAATTGCAGGTGCATATATACATGGTTTGGGATGGGGATTGCATACAATAAGGTCAGAAGGAAAGGCAATGTAAAGAAGTACAGGTGTGGATTGCTGCTTTATTAACAGTGACTGTTCACACCCATTCTGACACTGGTAAGCTGAACATGTAGGAGATAATGTCTTGGCCACTGACTGGTAGGACCAGTGAGGCTTTACAATGCACCATGGCTGGACCCAGACCAGATTCTGGATCAGCTTAGCCCCTCCCTGCCTCCAAAATGTCCTGTTTCAGGGTCTTCTGCCAGCTGTTGCCAGTGGGCATCCCTTCAGAAGTCAGAAGAGGATGCTCTGTGCCAGTTTAGCTAGCACAGCTGGGCAGAGGGACACCTCAATCCAATTCCCCACACTCACCGCACAAGGTAGATTTGGATTGCTCTGGGGGTATGATAAAACTGGATTATGCCAATTCAAGTTACAAGTGGCAGTACCGAACCTCGTGATGTATTGGAATTCAGTGGAGTCACATTGCAATCTCCCTTTAAAGTTTTGTTCAATGGATGGCCACCTTCAGGTCAGTTACAGAGTGTCCTGGGAGGCTAAGCAGGACCTAATGTCCTCACCCACATGCTCAGGAGTTCATTTGCCTGCTCATTTCCAATGCAACCAGCCAACAATGCGCCACAAAGCAAACAGACCGTTCTGCATGCAAATGAATAAAAGAACACAAATTTGACATGAGAAACAGCAACACAGAAAAGCCAGTAGGAGAGCATTTCGAACCACGTTGAAATAAATGTGTCTTACTCCTTGTAAGTGACTTAAAACGATAGTTTTAAGCAACAAGCCCCTTTTCAAATCAAGGCTACAATCCTATACCAAACACTTATCGGGGGGTAAGTCCCATTGAGTTCAACAGGGCTTACTTCTGAGTAAATCTGTAGAGCAAGGGTGGGGAACCTCAGCCTAGTGTGGTCCTGTAGTACTCTGTTTAGTCCTTTAGTTGGAATCTCCTGCCTGGTCACTGTAAAAGCAGGATGCTAGACTAGATGGGCTGCTGGCTGGATCCATCAATCCCTTCTTATGTCCTTGAATATTTTTGTCAGCCTGAAATGTGCCCTCAACCAATCCTCTTGCGTGTCTGGATGAAGAAGAATGGCGAGTAAGCCTGTGGAGCGGGTTCTCAAAGGGTATGGGTGCACCACACTTGTGTGGCAGAAGAGGGTGGCAAGTGTGCCAGGGCTATCAAAGAAGCATCTAAACATCTCAGTGTAGTACAGCATAATTTTATTTTATTTTATAATTTGCAGAATATGGGTCAGTCTCTTTTCAATCTAATTTGTCTGTCTCAAATCAGAGCTAATATAAATAAGAGTACCTGGTAAAAGCAAGCTCATGACTCTCACTGAGTTTGTATATACAGTACATACTTAAGGTACATATGTAAGGGGCTTGTTTATTATTATATTTTGGGAATCATTCAAGTTCTTATGTAGTTGCACTGTTTTACAATTTCTGGATGCCTCGTGCTCATATTATAAAGTCATCTTGTTCTATGTTATAAATCAAGCACTGTTTGGAGTTGTTTCCTTTTGTTTTCCAATGCATTTCTCACCAATAAAAAAATTCAGTGTGCAGCGAGCAAATTTTTATTTTTACAGTGTGGCCCAGAGAAAAAAAAGCTTGAGGACCACTGCTGTGGAGAAACTAGTCTCCTGTACAAAAGGTGACCCTCCAAGTGTTCCTATTTTTCAGGGACAATCCCAGATTTACAGAAGCCATCTCAGTTCTGATTTGATCCTGGAATGTCCTGCTTTCCCTTAGGACGTCCGTTTTCATCAGAGAAATGTTGGCGGATATGGAGCTATGTGACGCCTGAACCAAGGAGAAAAGTAACTGTGCAACCCTTAGAAGACACCTGAAGGCAGCCCTGTGTAGGGCAGTTTCTGAATGTGTAATATTTTATTATCTTGTATATATGTTGAAAGCTGCCCAGAGTGGCTGAGGCAACCCAGTCAGATGGACAGGGTAAAATTATAATTTAGTAGTAATAGTAGTTGTAGCAGGAACGCTTTTTAAAGTAATAATAATTTTTTTGTCATGGGGGGCTGGAATGGATATACACCCTGTGCTTGAGCCAAAAAAATCAATAAAGTTGTGGTCATTCCTAACCCAAGAGGACTCCCCTGCCCAGCGCCTGAGGGCCCCAGTCCTGCCACTCACTACCTGGCCTAGGACAGGGCCTGAAAGGCTCCATAAAGGACTGCTGCTGTTGCAGCAGCAGCACAGAGAGGGCTCCTTTTTTGTTTTTTTCAAATTGCTGTTATTTTTTACCTATGTCATTTAAAACTGTAACATTAATGCTGTATTCTTAGTTTTAGATTTTATGTGGAAATTGTTTTCCATTTGGTTGTGTATTTTTTTGATGTGGTTTATTTATTGTTTATGATTTTTATAACCTTGTCATGTTGTAAGCCGCCTTGAGCATGGTTTTTAACTGTGGAAAGGAGGCATACGAATAAAATGATGATGATGATTGTCTGCTTGAGTTTATTAATGACATTTTACATTTAGTTATTGGGGGGGGGGGAATGGCGGCACTGTGACTGGTCCGCAACAAACAAACTTCGTGGTGAGTTTCCCCACCTTTTTCAAACAACAAACCCCCCACTGGTTATGATTATTATGGAAAAGAACGTGCCTATTTTCATCGGAGAAAAGTTGGAGGAGCTAGGGTTGCCATATTTCAAAAAGTGAATGGGGGGGGGGCAAAGTTGTGGAGCTTTTTAGTGCAAAATCTAAAGTTTTCGAGGGAAATCCGCCAAAATCTAGACATCCGACGTGGGTTTCTACATGTCAGCTGGCGGTGCAACTTGCACAGGGACCGTGGGCTGCCGGTTTCCATGGATGGGGCTCCTTTCCAGCCTCGCCGGGGAGTAGGAAGAGCACATGGCGGCGGCGGCGGCGACTCCGCCGCTTCCCCGGCGCCTCCAGCCCGAGTCCCGGCGCTGCCGCCTCGCCGGAAGGAGCCTCCGTCGGGGCCCAGGCGAGCTGGGCGCTGAGTGGCGGCGGCGCGTCACGTGCGCGTCCCGGGCCGGTCTGCTGGCTCTCTTTCCCCGGCGCCGCCTCCTGCCTTTGCCCCCGGCCCGAGAGGCGGCGGTTCCCGGCGGCGGCTGCTCGGCGCCATGTCCCACCAGACCGGCATCCAAGGTACCGACCCCCTTCTCGGGCAGCAGGACCCGCGGCTTCCCCCGGCGCCCCTCCCTTGCCGCTGGATCCTTCCCAATGAATGGCTCCCCGCCTCTCCCTCTCTCTGCCCTGCACGGAGATCGGGCCAAACTTCCGGCGTCTGAATGCAAAAGTAACTTGGAAGGAGCCGGTTCTCCCTTTCCACCCTCAACTTCATGGCATCCTAAAGCCGGTTCCCAAAGGGGAAGGGGGGCGGCGGCGGCTCAGCCTCTGAGCGCGCGCAGAGTGCCTTTCACCGTCTCCAGATTTGTAGCGCGGCAAGAGGGTCCGATGGTCATCTAGCCCAACCCCCAGCACTGCAGGAATCTTGCCCAACGCGGGATTCGAACCCGCAACCCTGAGACTACAGACTGAGCCACAGCCGTGATTCACCCCCCCCATTCACCCCCCCGGGGAAGAGGGTCCAAGTCAGTGGGTGCGGATTTCAGACGGTCAAGCCTGAGCCCCAGCTTGTGCATGCACACGCTCCCTCTTTTAAAATACTCACCGCATGGGAGCAACTCCTGGAGCCCGTGTTGCTTTGCCCCCCCCATACAATATTTGAAGGGGCTGCCCCCCATAAGTGGATGGGCAGTGCCATTCAAATACGCCGCGTCTTGCGATGCATTACGCAGCCCACCGAATTTATCAGATTTAAGTTGGCATCCCTCATTCGCCTTAGTTGGTTTTTTTAATTGCTTATTTGCTGCGGACTCAAGTCCAAGGTCCGGGCGACTGAGTCTGATAGTTTGATCCAAAACTAAGGCGGCCTCTTTAGCTAAAAAAAATCACAAGTCAACAAACAAACACACAAGCCATCCTGCAAAGCTGAGTTTTTACCCAGTGCAACGTGCTGAGTTGCCCCCGGGGCGATGCTGGGGCGAGGGCGACGTGAGCAGATGTCCTCTTCCCGTTAAAGCCGGAGGGGGCGGAGCAGGCTGCAGCTGGCCTCCTTCGACTTGCACCTGCCCGCAGACTTGGCGACTGGCGTTGCAAAAGCCTGGGCTGCAAAGCGAGGAGCGACGGGGCTGCAAAGTTCTTCAACTCTCTCCTGCTTGCTTTGCGCTCCAGAATACCATATACAGTATAGGAATATATCACAGCCTGGTCCAGCGCACAGTATATGCATACGTCAAACTGGAAGGAAAACCCACTGTGGGACTTAACTTCCCCCAAAGAGGAGCCTGATGCAAATCCCCTTGAAATCCCGTAATTCCTAACAGGATCAGGGAGTTCCCAGGTGGTGGTGGTGAGATCAAAGCATAGCTGGGTGAGGTGGAGTTTGGATGCACAGGCAGAAAAAAATCAGCAACTGCTGGTTATTAATTGCGGTGTATTGTCTTGCTGCAGCGTGGAGAGAAGCTTTGCCAGTTAAATTGCTCCTTTTTTAGATAGGAAAATTAAATAGTGCCGTGGGAAATTACTGCCGTATAAACGTGCAAAAGAGACTAGTTGCATCTTTTGAAAGGCTATTGTGTATCAGTGTTCAGATTAAGACGTGTCATTTGGGCTGCGTGATTAGGATTAGGCATGGTTTTTCATGGGTCTTCTGAAAAAATTCTTTCGCTTCTTAGAGTGTTCTTCAAAACATTCAAAAGGGGAGGACTTATCCCTGCCCAAAGTGGCTTTGTGGAGCTGACACAATTCAGTGCTTTTGCTTTCCTTAGCCTAAGGAGGCAAAATATCAATTTACAGCGGTTGTAGCTCAGTAACATTCACGTGACTCTTTTTGTATGTTAGTTCCTGTAGGAAAATGTTTTTAAGTTGCTATGCATGACTCATCTATTGATTGTCATAGCTGGGCAGTTAAAAGCACATTATTTATATGCATACACACACACACATATACACACACACACATTTAAAAACCCCTAGGAAATTTGAAGTGATGGGTTGTGGCATCAGAAATTGAGACTGTAATTCTAACCCTATTTACCTGGGAATTTACTTCTGAATGGACATGGTTAAGATAGTGTTTGTCAGCTGCAATTCTGTGCTTGCTTACTTGGACACAATCCACAGCACACTAGAGAATAAACTGCACTGAAGATAGTGGGGTTTACTTCTGAGTAAGCATGCAAAGGATTGTACTGTAAGTATAATGTTGCATTGTTTGAAGTTCAGATGAACACTTTAAGGCAGATACCACTTAGTTTGTTGATCAAAAGGATGCTTATTTTAAAAAATGAACAATATATATTATTGGTTAAACCACTTGGTGTTAAAAATAAATAAAACCTTTTAATTACATGGAGCTTTTCATCGGGAAAGTTAGTTTTCTTGCAGGGATCTCTGTCACAAAACCATCCTGGGGATATCGGTAAAAATTGCTCATATTTGTGCAGGTCCCCTTGTGACCTTTGTTGATTAGTCTGTTTGATAGAAAGCATTCGCCTGTCACCAATCTGCTGTGAATTGTAGATTTACCAGTGTCCACAGCCAATATGCTAAAAAAAATCCTCCAGAAAAACATCGTCCATACACATCAGATATTGTGGTTAAAGCTTTAGGTTAAAGCAGGCTTAGAGTAACATCTTATAAAACAATGTAACTTTGTTGCATGTCAGCAAAAGAAACTTAGTAACACCAAAGGGAATTTAGGTGGCACAATTCCTTGCCTGAACCACTATCTTGATGTACACCTAATGAAGTCCACATTTCTTTGACTTGTATACCACTTTATCTCCTCCTAAGAGGTTTACATATCTCGAGAAAAAAGTCAATATTTATGATAACCCCCTCTTCTGCTGATGCCAGTACATAGAACAGCTGAGAGCATTTCCTTTCAAACATTTGCCAAAAAAAGAGTAATATAGATGATGCCCTTACTTTAACATTTCATAATGTTCAACTGTGCTCTATTGTACCACTTTGTACAAAGCGAATGGGGTCAATCTTCTTTCCTTTTATATTTTTGCAGCTAGCGGCGAAGTCCAAGAAACCTTTGCTAGAGCCAGAAACGGACAATACAGGTTTTTGAAAATAGTTATTGAAAATGGTAAGTGGTTACTTTCCTAACCTTCGGTTTTCATTTACAAAGTTTCATTTACAAAGAAGCATCGCTTCCCATCTTGAATATACCAAGGGCTGCTTGTCAATAAGATTTGCTTAAATGTTCGCCACCTTAATATTAATTTTGTGGTTAAATAAAATCATAAACATAATTAACAGTGTAAACCAACACATGTCTACTCGGAAGCAATTCCCCCTGCGTTCAGTACGGCTTACTCCAGAGTAAGCGAGCATCGGACTTCAGGCTTAGAGTACTTTTTTACAATGGTTCACGTAAGATTCATTGTTCTCTAGTAGGATCTTCCCATCAGAGTCAAGGAAAACCAGCATTGACCAATATCTCCCAGTATACTGGTTGCTTTGTGTTGTAGCCAGTGCAAGCTCTACCCAGAGTACCGTATTTTTCGCTCCATAGGACGCACCGGACCATAGGAGGGGGAGAACAGGGGAAATTTTTTTTTCTTGTTCTCCCCCTCTAAAACAAGGTGCGTTCAAGGTACATTCACCAGAGCTTGTGGGGCTGGCGGTGGAGGGAAGCACTGCTTTCCCCCACCGCCAGCCTCAAAGATCCCTGAAGCCTTTGGAGCGCAGTGCCCCGCTGCCCTGCAGAGGTTTGCGCGCAGCCGTCCCCAAGCTAGAGCAGCGAGATGGAGCCCTCCGTCTCGCTGTTCTGGCTTGGGAACAGCCTTGCTAGCTTCTGCAGGACAGCGGGGTGAAGGCACCGTCCCCAAGCTAGAGCAGCGAGACGGGGCGCTCCGCAGTGCTCCGTCTTCCTGTTCTGGCTTTGGGCTTAGCGGCGCAGCCTGCATTCGCTCCATAGGACGCACACACATTTCCCCTTAATTTTTGGAGGGGGAAATGTGCGTCCTATAGAACGAAAAATATGGTAGATCCACTGAAATTAAGGACCACCTTAATTAAGGACCACTTACTCCTCTTACCTGAAAGAGGAGGGTCTGTAGCTTAGTGGTAGTCATCTGCTCTGCATGAAGAAGATCTCAAGTTCAGCCCCCCCCCCCAATATCTCTAGGTCCAAGGCTGGGAAAGAACCCTACCTGAAATTCTGCAGAGCTGCTCAGGTCAATACCACATAATAAATAATCTATAGCCATATTAATAATAATAATAATAAGAAATTTCATTTATACTCCACCCTCCCCGGCCAGAGCCGGGCTCAGGGCAGCTAATACCAGTAAGATTAGAGTAAAAACATAATGGGGAAAAAGCAACTAATTTAAAATACAGGTTAAAATGCAATTTAAAATATTATTGAGACCTTATAGGCCTGTGTTTTCCTCAGCTGTCAATCTGAAGTTTGTTTCTTTGATGGGTAACCCTGGTTCAGAATTTAAAGTGCTTCCATGATTATGGTTATTATAATTATTTTAAAAAGTTTTATAATATATCTCCAAGGATAAATGCTCGATTTCTTCTTCAATCCCTTGTATCAGTTCTCAATTTCTAAATGCAAAATTGCATTTCAAATATCCCTTTTTTTAAAAATGATGAATATTCATATGTATTAGAGAAATATACAATCTTGGCCTTCTGTCTTTAGACACCTAACATTCCAGAGTAATTTTTTATGAAAAGATTAAATTTCTGGCTTCTTACCATTCTGTTAATCGAGTGAATTACTCTTTGTACTACTTCTTTACCCTCTTGTACTTAAGCATTGACTTAGTGTACATTCAGCAGATTTCGAAACAAAGTACAGTATCAGTTTTTGCCTGCCATGTACCAACTCTGTCTTCACAGAACAGCTGACTGTGGGATCAGCAAGACAAGCTGTTGGATCCTGGGAAGCGGATTATGATTCCTTTGTTCTCCCACTCCTTGAAGAAAAGCAGCCATGTTATATTCTTTATAGATTAGATTCTCAAAATGCCCAAGGATATGAGTGGATCTTTATTGCATGGTCACCAGACCATTCTCCTGTAAGTAATGGGATGAAATATCAAGTGACTTAAAAACAGAAGTTGAACTCCCAAGCCATGATTGACTGATTTTGTGTTTTGTTTTTAAGCGAACTCTTGACTTCCTTTTAATCCAGGGGTGGGCAACTTAAAAAACCCAACTGGTATCACAGGTCAGCCAGCAATGTTGACCAAACTCTGTACCTTGGTTTGTGAACAGCCTAGTTCCCGAACAAATCGGCTCCTGAACGTCGCAAACCTGGAAGTGACTGTTCCGGCTTGTGAACTATTTTTGGAAGGCAAATGTCCGACGGGGCTTCCGCGGTTTCTGATTGGCTGCAGGAGCTTCCTGCAGCCAATCAGAAGCCTTGATTTGGTTTTCAAGCATTTTGGAAGTCGAATGGACTTGCGGAACAGATTCTGTTCAACTTCCAAGGTACGACTATATTATATTAATACAGAACTGGGCAATGTGTGCCCCTCCAGATATTGTTTGAGTTCCACCTCCCATCATCCCCAGCCAGTATGATAAATGGTTAGGGATGGTTATTTGCTCTCACAACAAGTGTTTGAGCCTCTCCTTCCCCTACACACCCACGTAGCCCCATAGTGCTCTCTCACATGGCTGTGGCCAGTATGGAAATACTTTAACTGTATGAATGAAGCCAGACTTACAAGTCCTGGCTAAGAGACAACCAATTAGGTTGGAGAACACAGTCGATCCCTTGAGTGTAATTGTGGCAGCCACAATTCTTACAGTGGAATAACATCCTGGCACCAGGCTACAGGGAACCAGGCAGAGGGCTTTCTCGGTAGTGGCACCAGCCCTGTGGAACGCCCTCCCACCAGATGTCAAAGAGAACAACAGCTACCAGACTTTTAGAAGACATCTGAAGCAGTGGCGTAGCGTGGGTTGTCAGCACCCGGGGCAAGGCAAGTAATTTGCGCCCCCTAAGTGAGAGAGAGAGAGTGAGCCAGGTAGGGGCAGAGAGCTGCGAGTGCGCCCCCCCAGATGTTGCGCCCGGTGCGGCCCCCCCTGCACCCCCCACGCTAAGCCACTGATCTGAAGGCAGCCCTGTTTAGGGAAGCTTTTAATGTTTGATGCATTACTGTATTTTAATATTTTGTTGGAAGCCGCCCAGAGTGGCTGGAGAAGCCCAGCCAGATGGGTGGGGTATAAATAATACATTATTATTATTATTATTATTATTATTATTATTATTATTATTATTATTATTACCATGACTTCTTCTATGCCACTATGTGGGGCTGCTGTATTGGGCTAGTGGTTGAAGGAACGATATCTTAAAGCACAACAAATACATCTAGGGAATGAAGCTGGTAACATTTGTTGTTTGGTTCCTCCAGTGATACAGGGTTCAGTGCTCATAGAGCTTTTATGAGCAGTAAGATGGCCATTACTTCGGTCACAAATGGTGAACTGAGCTTGTTGGTGAAGGTTCACTGGGTTGTACCCATAGCCAGCTTAGCAGATTCTGCAGTGTGCTGGCAGGCAGTAGTTCTCCAGGGTTTCAGGTGGAGCAGTCCCAGCTATACTTGGAGATGCCAGGGATTGAATCTGAAACCTTCTACATAAGCTGTGGCTGTAGGTTGTTATAGCAGAAAGCAAGGCCCAGTGGTTTTATGCCTTTGGGGAGTCAGTTTTGCCTGAAACATCCACTTATCTGGCTTCCAAGGCAAAAACTCAATCTACTCTTGCCAGGTTCGTCAGAAAATGTTGTATGCAGCTACCCGGGCAACCCTGAAGAAAGAATTCGGAGGCGGACATATTAAAGACGAAGTGTTTGGAACCAACAAGGTGCGTATTCTGCAGAGGGATTTGCTTCTGAGCGACACCTTGGAAGCAATCTCTCTTCCATTTCTATGTGGCAACTGAAGTCCACTAAGTCCTGTGCAGGCGTTATAGGCCCCTTGTTGGTTTAACAAGGGAGTAAGAAGCAGGGTGGGATGCGGGTGGCACTGTGGGTTAAACCACAGAGCCTAGGATTTGCCCATCAGAAGGTCGGTGGTTTGAACCCCTGCAACGGGATGAGCTCCTGTTTCTTGGTCCCTGCTCCTGCCCACCTAGCAGTTCGAAAGCACGTCAAAGTACAAGTCGATAAATAGGTACCACTCTGGCGGGAAGGTAAACAGTGTTTCCGTGCGCTGCTCTGGTTCGCCACATGACCCGGAAGCTGTAGACTGGCTCCCTCGGCCAATAAAGCGAGATGGGCGTCGCAACCCCAGAGTCGGCCACGACTGGACCTAATGGTCAGGGGTCCCTTTACCTTTAAGAAGCAGGGCTGTGCCGCAGAACTCTGCTCTCAGCATCATGCACCCCCCTGACATAGACCATAGAATTGTAGCATTGGAGGGGACCCTGAGCATCATCCAGTCCAACCCCCTGCGATGCAGGAATATGCAGCTGCCCCATACCTGGGATTGAACCTGCAACCTTGGCGTTATCAGCACCATGCTCTAGCCAACTGAGCTATCGGTGTGTGCAGCATGGACGTCCATCAGGAAGGGGTCTTTGCATCTCTAGCTGTACATACAGCTGGTCACATTAAAGCCTCCTCCTTACAGATGTCTGTGCTGCGTGCATGGACATCAGGGAAATAGTCTGTTGTGCTGGGACTACATCGTAGCAGTGCCACTCCTATGTTCACCACAGGATAGCTTTAAAAGAGCATTAGATAAATTCATGGGGATCAAAGTTATCAATAGCCATGATGCCTATGTTCTGCCTCCACGGTCAGATGCATTATGTGTCGGAATGCCAGTTTCTGGGAACCGCAGGTGGGCAAAATGCTGCTCCACTCAGGTCCAGCCTTTAAGCTTCCTGCGGGTATCTGGCTGCCCACTGTGAAAACAGGATGATGATAAGAATAAGAATAAATTTATACCCCACCCTCTCCGGCCAGGGCTGGGCTTAGGGCGGCTAACCCCGAATATAAATTCCAATAAAACGTAATAGGGGGAAAAAACCCAGTTAATTAAAATACGGCTTAAAACACATCTTAAAATGCAGCCTCATTTTAGTAGTAGCCCATAAATCAAGACCATAAAGGGAGGAAACATCAGATATTCACCCGAGCCAGCTATCCATGATGGTCCTACATGGGCCAGTAAAAAAGGCAAGGGGAAATTTATATACCAAATCCCATATAAGGGGTCAGAGTGAGTCCAAGCTGAAGGCCAGGCGGAACAGCTCCGTCTTGAAGGCCCTGCGGAAAGATGTCAAATCCCACAGGGCCCTGGTCTCTTGTGACAGAGCGTTCCACCAAATCCGGGCCAGTACTGAAAAGGCAATGGCCCTAGTTGAGACCAATCTAACCTCCTTGCAGCTTTGGACCTCCAAAGTGTTTATTTATGGACCTTAAGGTCCTCCCCGGGGCATACCAGGAGAGGCAGTCCCATAGGTACAAGGGTCCTAGGCCGCATAGGGCTTTAAAGGTCAAAACCAGCACCTTAAACCTGACCCTGTACCTCACCAGGAGCTAGTACAGCTGATAAAGCACTGGATGAATGTGGTCCCGTGGCGAGGACCCCATAAGGAGTCTCGTCACGACATTCTGCACGCGCTGGAGTTTCTGGGTCAGCTTCAAGGGCAGCCCCACGTACAGCAAGATACAATAATCAAGCGTGGAGGTGACCGTCGCATGGATCACTGTGGCCAGATTAGGGCAAGAAAGGTAAGGGAGTAACTGTTGCACTCAATGGGCCCCTGCTCTAATCGAGCAGGCTTATCCCACATTCTTAACACAGGAGCCAAAAGGCCCACACAGCACTGTCATAAAGCTGTTCTTATAGTCAGAAGATCCCAAGTTGGGAAGCTTCAGAGAAGAATTTGGAAACTTGGGGGAAATGGCTGGGTTTTTTGTGTTTGCAGGAGGATGTTTCGCTGAACGGTTACCGAAAGTACTTGGTAACTCAGTCCTCGCCTGCCCCTCTGACCGCAGCTGAAGAAGAACTTCGACAGATCAAGATTAACGAGGTATTGCACTTAGGCTTGGGAGCCAGGCATTTCTGCAACGCTGAAGGAACGACAGAAGTATATTGTAGGCCAAATTGTGAAATAGCTTCCGAGAGCCTACCAGGGTGGGTGGGGGCTGCTTCTAGTCCTAATTACCTTGTGCATAAACATCAGCACAAATAATGCATCTCCCAGGTTTGGTTTTGAATATCTGTGACTGTTTATGCTTTGAGGGGAAGAATTTCTTCCAAGGCCCGCTATAAAACAGTAGCCACGAGCACTAATTTCAGGAGTTAAAATTTGCCACACTATATCCTGCATACATTCGTTTAGTTGGTGAAGAAAGCAAAATGAGGATCTTACAGTAGCTCTAGAATCTCTCCTCCAAAAGTTTTTTAAAAATGTTTTTCTGGTGTCTACCAGCCCATCCGGGACGTGGGTGGCGCTGTGGGTTAAACCACAGAGCCTAGGACCTGCTGATGAGAAGGTCGGCGGTTCGAATCCCCGCGACGGGGTGAGCTCCTGTTGCTCGGTCCCTGCTCCTGCCAACCTAGCAGTTCAAAAGTGCAAGTAGATAAATAGGTACCACTCCAGCGGGAAGGTAAATGGTGTTTCCGTACACTGCTCTGGTTCGCCAGAAGCAGCTTAGTCATGCTGGCCACATAACCCAGAAGCTGTACGCTGGCTCCCTCGGCCAATAAAGCGAGATGAGCGCCGCAACCCCAGAGTCTGCCACGTCTGGACCTAATGGTCAGGGGTCCCTTTACCTTTTACCAGCCCATCCACTTATTATTCCACATAAATTATTTGCATTGAAACAAATCCCCTTTTTTTCTGTTTGACTCTCACACAGAAAGAGAGACAAACATTCCACTCTCCTGTGTGAGCCGTATTTGGCACGCTGCCGTTTCCTTTTTGTCAAGAAAACCCTCTCAAAGCCTCATTAAGAAATAAAGGTTTTGATAAGTACGGAACAGTTTAAAGTTCAAGATTTGAAATTCTACCACGAGGATCCTCCTCCTCTTTTGCGTATGAATTTTCCGGATGGCTCTACTTTGTGTGGAGCACAAACAGGATTCTCTAAGCTGTCACCTTTTTCAAGCTGTGTTGCTCTCTTGTTTTTCCTTTCAGGTACAAACTGACGTCAGTGTTGACACTAAGCACCAGACTCTACAAGGTGTAGCATTCCCTATAGCTAAAGAAGCCCTTCAGGCGCTGGAAAAACTGAAAAACAAGCAGCTTAACTATGTGCAATTGGTGAGTACGCAGTTTCATCCTTTGAAGGTAATCCTGAACGTTATGAGCGTACAGGTTTCTCATTGTTGTTTGTGGAAATAGAAAAGGGACTCTGTTCTTAAAATTCCACATCTTATTACAAGCCGGATTTCTTATTACAAGTCTGGGTGGTGAACAGTTTGCCTCAATGGGCCAGATCCTTATCAGGATCAAATTTCACCGGTGAGGGTCATTTTGCCATCACATAATTGACAGGCCACCCACCTGCCACAATTCCTCTTTGTGCGATTCCCGCTTGGGAATCACATTGTGAGACCTATTGTCAAATTGCTTCTCTCCTTCCTCCCATGGAAATGGAGGGGGCGGGGAAACAAGGTTGGAGTTTGCAAGTGACAGCAGCACGCTGGGCTCTTCCATTTCCCTGCTTTTGCATACAAAATGTAGTTTTATTTCTCTCCTCCGCACCGTGTGACAGGGGTGAGAGAAAAACCTGCGTTTTGAAAGCAAAAGCAGCAAAGCAGAGAAGCCCCACTACAGTGGTACCTCAGCTTAAGTGCTTAATTCATTCCGGAGGTCCGTACTTAACCTGAAACTGTTCTTAACCTGAAGCACCACTTTAGCTAACGGGGCCTCCTGCTGCCGCTGTGCCGCCGGAGCACAATTTCTGTTCTCATCCTGAAGCAAAGTTCTTAACCTGAAGCGCTATTTCTGGGTTAGCGGAGTCTGTAACCTGAAGCGTGTGTAACCTGAGGTACCACTGTATTGCTGTCACTTGTAAACATCCACAGCAATCAGGGTCAGCCTCTCTTTTCATCAGCTGATTGGGGGATGGAGGAAGATGGGCAATCCTGCTTAGTGCTGAGTTCAGTTGTTCAATAAAGCTCTCCCTTCTCATCTGCTGAAGCCAGGGGTAGAATCCCGCCTAGCTGTGGATTCCAAAAGCACTATTTGAAGCATTCCCCGCTTCTTCTTTCAGTGAAGGAGGAGGTGGGTTGCTTCAGAGAATCTTTGGGCCACGATCGGCCAACAAGATTTCCCCCGCTCCTGCTCTAGTAGTATTTTGCTTGAATCAGAACGGCTTTTGCTACGCATCTTAATTCCAACCAATATTATGTGTGCTAACAGCAAATTGATATGAAAAATGAAACGATCGAACTGGCTAGTACACTCCCAACGGAGCTGAAGGACTTGCCGAAAAGAATTCCAAAGGACTCAGCACGGTACCATTTTTTCCTCTACAAACATTCCCACGAAGGAGACCACTTGGAATCAATAGGTATGCAAGTATTTCTGTGTATGAACTTGATTAGGTCTTTATAGCAGCAAGATTGATTTAGGGGTTTTTTCCAGCTTAGTATCCCATATATATATATATATATATATATATATATACACACACACACACACACACACACACACACACACACACAGTGGTACCTCAAGTTAAGTACTTAATTCATTCTGGAGGTCCGTTCTTTACCTGAAACTGTTCTTAACCTGAAGCACCACTTTAGCTAATGGGGCCTCCTGCTGCTGCCGCACCGCTGGAGCACAATTTCTGTTCTCATCCTGAAGCAAAATTCTTAACCCGAGGTACTATTTCTGGGTTAGCAGAGTTTATAACCTGAAGCGTATGTAACCTGAGGTACCACTGTGTGACTGTGTGTGTGTGTATATATATATATATATATATATATATATATATTTGCTTTCGTAGATTTTCACGGGTACAGGAATGCAGGTTTTGGTGTCTTCGGGTGTCTTCCCGTGTAAGAGTCGGGGTGTCTGTGCGACGTTTCGACGAGGTCTCACTCGTCATCTTCAGGCTGGTGCTTTCGGTTTCTTGTTACTGGAACAGAGCAGAGTCTGGTGTTTGAGTTCCTATAAATACTGTTGAGGGGTGTGGTGTATAGCCTCCAACGTTCTGGGCAAAGAGGAAGTTCCTAGATTAGTGTGCCTTTTCTTCTTTTGTTCCTTAATTACTTGAGGGATATCTTGGGTGATTTCATGAGTGGTATTCAGAATATCACTGGGTGGGTCATTAAGTGTAGATTAGTTGCTAAAGCTTTCGTGTCTTGACCTCTTGAGCTTGTGAAGAGTTTTTCTGAGAAGATGGCTGTGCTGCATTTAGTTGTGCTCTGGCTTGGCTTCGTGTATAGGGGCGAGCTATGGTTTTGTGCCTTGTGCCAGCCAGATCTGTGTAGGGATTGCAGGGGGGTGCAGCATCCGGAGGTGCCACTATAGTTTGGCTACTGGATGGAGTCTGTAATATGTCTGTGGAGAGGGTCTGGGTTTGGGTCTGGTGTGGTTGATTGGTGACGGCGTTCTGTGTGCCTCTGGTTCTGGTGTCGGTTTTTGTGGGGAGGGCTAATTTCCAGATGTCTGGCAGGCGGGACGTGTCGTCACGCTTGTTCATGTTGTGAGGGTGTTTCTCTATCTCGATGGCTTCCATGATTATTCTCTTGTGGTGATGTTCCATGTTAAAGAGCAATTTGGAATCTGCAAAATTAATTTCATGTCCTGTTTCTTTCATGTGTTGGAAAAGAGAGGAAGTTTTTTCTTCTTTTTTGACGGCATTCTTGTGTTCTGCGATACGTGCATTTATTCGTCTGTTTGTTTGTCCAATGTACGTGGCTGGGCAGACTTTGCAGGGTATTTCATAGACCCCTTGGTTTTCCAGCTGGATTTTGTCTTTTGGGTTTCTGAGGATATTGGCTATTTTTTGGTTGGTGCAGAAGGCTGTTTTGATATTGTGTTTATGGAGGATTTTGCTGATTTTGTCTGTAGTGCCCTTGATATAAGGAAGGAGGGCCATGCCATTGTTTTCTTCTGTGTCTTGGTTTTTGGGGGGTGTTTCTTTTTGGATTAGCTTCGTAACCCTGTTTTTCTGGTATCCATTGGCGATTAACACATTTGAGAGATTCTGTAACTCAGTTGTCAAGTGGTCTTTGTCAGCCAGGCGTTTGGTTCTGGAGATGAGAGTCTTGGCTACGGAGTTTATTTGTGCAGGGTGGTGGTGTGATTGTGCATGTAAGTAGCGGTTGGTGTGTGTTTTTTCCCGGTAGATAGTGTGTCCTAGGGAGCCATCAGGTTTTTTGTAGATTAGGACGTCAAGAAAGGGGAGTTGGTTGTTGTCTTCTATTTCCATAGTGAATTGTATTTTGGGGTGTAGGCTGTTGAGATGTGTGAGGAAGCTATCTAGTTTTTCTTTCCCGTGTGGCCAAATTACAAAGGTGTCGTCAACATATCTGAGCCAAAGTTTGGGTTTGTGTTCTGACTTGTCTAAAGCATTGGTTTCAAAGTGTTCCATGTACAAATTTGCGATGACCGGTGAGAGGGGTGATCCCATAGGTGCTCCTTCTATCTGTTTGTATCTTTGTCCATTGTGGATGAAGTACGTGTTGGTTAGGCAGTGGTTGGTCAGGTCCAGGATGTATTTGGGGGGGTTGTATTTGTTTTGAATGGCTGTCAAGGCTTCATTAATGGGCACTTGAGTGAAGAGAGATACAACATCGAAGCTCACAAGTAGGTCATCGGGATGTAGGTATTGTTTCTTTATTGTTTCTATGAACTGGAAGGAGTTAGTAACGTGTGAAGCGATGGATTCTGCATAGGGCTGAAGTTGCTTAGCGAGAAATTTAGCGAGATTTTGTAGAGGTGAGCCTATGGATCTGACTATTGGTCTGAGTGGTGTTCCTTCTTTGTGTATCTTGGGGAGACCGTAGAGTTTGGGGCATCTGGATGATTTTTCTCTGGGGATGATTCTTAGCTGGATTTCTTCACTGATAGGAGAGGCTTTTATTTTGGATTTGGTGGTTTTTTCCAGATAGGTGGTGGGATCTGTTTTTATAGGTTGGTAGGTAGGGTCTTGGAGTAGATTTGATAGTTTTGCTTGGTAGTCCGATGTGTTCATCACAACAGTGGCGTTGCCTTTGTCTGCTGGGAGAATGATTATGTTGTTGTCTTTCCTCAGGTTGGTGAGTGCTTTCTGTTCTTCTTTGTGTAAATTGCTTCTGGGTGGTTTGCTGGAGCAGAGGATGTTGGTGACTTCAAGTCTGATTTTATTGGCTTCATCTGGGTCGATTTTGGTCAGGCTAGCTTCGACTCCGCATATGATGTTTTCCGTGGGGATGCGTCTCGGGGCGACTGCAAAGTTGAAACCTTTGGAGAGTACTTTGGTTTCAGTTGGGGTGAGGATCCTGTTTGATATGTTATGTACTGTTTGTTTCATGGGTTGTTGTGGAGGGTGGCTGGGCTTCTGGCGTTTCTCTAGTTTGTAGAGTTTGTTGGTGTGTCTGTCTGTCTTATGTGAGGTCTCAGTTTCAGCTCTCCAGACGGCTAGTTGTTTGCATTTGTCCCAGAGTGCAGGGTGGATTTTGTTACATAGTTTGAGGTGAAGAGTGAGCAGATCTTTGTTGGTTTGGTTTAGTAGGTATCTTTTCTTATGTATTTCGTTTCTGATTAGGGATAGTTCAGTTCGTTTCAGGATCCTTTCGGTAGCTGGGGTTTTACAGTGGAATTTAAGTTGGAAGCATGTGGGAGTTAAGTTGTTGTCTCGGCAGTTGCGTAGGAACAGGACAACTAAATGCAGCACAGCCATCTTCTCAGAAAAACTCTTCACAAGCTCAAGAGGTCAAGACACGAAAGCTTTAGCAACTAATCTACACTTAATGACCCACCCAGTGATATTCTGAATACCACTCATGAAATCACCCAAGATATCCCTCAAGTAATTAAGGAACAAAAGAAGAAAAGGCACACTAATCTAGGAACTTCCTCTTTGCCCAGAACGTTGGAGGCTATACACCACACCCCTCAACAGTATTTATAGGAACTCAAACACCAGACTCTGCTCTGTTCCAGTAACAAGAAGCCGAAAGCACCAGCCTGAAGATGACGAGTGAGACCTCGTCGAAACGTCGCACAGACACCCCGACTCTTACACGGGAAGACACCCGAAGACACCAAAACCTGCATATATATATATATATATATATGGTCTTCCAGTCTTAGAAAGGAAGTGCTTAATCATTCAACCTTTGCAACAAGTCTTATTAAAGGATTACATTTGGAATAATCTCTCACCGCTTGAAACATTCTGCAGTTTTTATCTACTCCATGCCGGGCTATATGTGCAGTATACGAGAACGGATGCTCTACTCTAGCTGCAAGAGTCCTCTTCTAGAAATTGTAGAAAGACAACTGTGGATGCAGATCATCAGAAAGGTAAGGGGGTTGTGTAATTTTTGTGCTGCGCCATCCCACAGATGTAGGTCCCTGCATGCTTGTTCTTCTCATTTATTTTTACCTGAGAGATGGATGGAACAGACAGTGCTGAGCGCTGTTGCAAAAAGACTGTGCACGTGCAGAAGTGCAGGCGTTTGGAACGCAAATTTGGATGGCCTGCCAAATCTTGGGTTCCCCCATTTTTGGCATACCATTTCACCAGCAGACTGGGCCTCCTCAACTGCCAATGAGCTGCCATCACTATGATGCAAGGCAATCCATTTTTTCTATGGATAACTAGGTGGACCTATGTCCATTGATTTCATTATGCTTAGGTGTACCTAACCCTGCAGAAGACTGGACTGCATTTTTTTTTTAATATTATCCTTTCTATTCTGTTAGCCAAGTTTAACCAATATAAAATAACCACTAGTTAACTCTGATCCACCAACAGATGGTTCTGCATGCTATTTCATACAGCGCCATCAGAGTGCGTGGTGCTTTATAGCCATGCAGGGGGGGGGGGAATCGATTATATTTTATTAAATTTCAACATTTTAAACATATACAGTCAAAACACACATTTGTATTTTCTCTCATTTTTGTTGACTTCCCACCTCTTTTCCCATGGAGTTGTTGCTTCTCTACTTCTGCTGCACCCTAACTTCTATCTATCAAATAACCATAATACAGTGGTACCTCAGGCTAAGTACTTAATTTGCTCCAGAGGTCCGTTCTTAACCTGAAACTGTTCTTAACCTGAAGCACCACTTTAGCTAATGAGGCCTCCTCCTGCTGCTGCGCCGCCAGAGCACGATTTCTATTCTCATCCTGAAGCAAAGTTCTTAACCTGAAGCACTATTTCTGGATTAGCAGAGTCTGTAACCTGAAACGTATGTAACCTGAAGCGTATGTAACCCGAGGTACCACTGGATTATAATCTAAGTACTTTGGTTGCTTATAGCTCAAATCTTGCTTGCCAGTTCATCATACTATAATATTTCTTTAAATTGTCTGGAAAAAGCAACCATTCTTCATAAAACACTCAGCCATGCAAAGATGTTACACTGATGCTGACTCTCATGTGTTTCTTTGGATGAGAGTCATAAGGCGTATGAAACTGTCCGCAGTGCAGGAACCATATCCTTCGCATTTATCCTTACGCTTCTTCTCCAAATCACTTAGATTGAAATCGGCGATGGGGAAGAGTTAACTGCCGACTTCCTTTATGAAGAAGTTCATCCCAAGCAACATGCACACAAGCAGAGTTTTGCTAAGCCGAAAGGACCCGCAGGCAAAAGGGGAATCCGAAGGCTGATCAGGGGCCCGGCAGAAGCCGAAACACCTACTGACTAAATGCAGCGCCGGGAACAGAAGCGTTACCGTGGGGGTTAGGGAACCCACCCTAGCCTTTAGAAATGAACTAAAAGCATTCCACACCCCTCTTTTTCCAGGAGAATAAGGTGACCTGTGATTTTTCGCTGCACTTGAGACGCCACCTTAGATGTTACAAGGTCCACAGCCTGTGGTTGTAATGAATTGGGTTAAACTAAAACTAGAAGCTTGTATAAGGTTAATTCTAATATGAATTGATATCATAGCCTTACAGTTCAACACTACTCTATATGTAACATATATAGGTCTGAAGTCAGTTTAGTGACAACATAAAATGGATCATTAGCTAGATATTGAATTTTTTTCTCTTGCATTATCAACTTTTTAGGGGGCTGCTGCTTTAGAATAAAATTTGGCAGGACTGGGCCCTGTTTTTCTCCATTGTACTTCCCCTGTCCTTCTACAAACTAACAGTGCAATATTTTATTCCACTGTTTTCATACCATGATCCTAAACATTTATTTGGAAGCAAATTCCGTGGAGATCCATGGGCCTTTATTCCAAGTAGATGTTTAAGATCTGGCTGCCGCAAGGCTGAAACCTGACTCACTTGATACAGGGACCCAAAATTATATTCTTTGTAGCCTTCTAACAATACATTTCTGGTCTTCTGAGAGAATAACACTATTATTTTTTACATAAATCATGTTTGGCAATAAAGTTAAGCACTACATGTTTGAAAAATGTGATTCTGTAAGCAACACCAAGTGCTATGAAATAAGAGTTTTCACCATCCAAATCATTCTGATCTAATTAAATTATGAAAACTGCTGTGATGTGATTGACTCTCAGGTTCTGGCCCGGTTCATGAGCAAACCATTAAGCGTATTCTCATGTGTTTCTTGTATCTAAGTAAAGATGTTCTCCAGGCAGCAGGTATGAAATAATAAAATGGTTGTAGTTTGAGACAAACTAATATGCTTAGGTTGAGGAAGCAAGCCTTTCCCAGCTGATTTAATGCAATTGGATTAAGCAAAAACTATCTGTTTCTGTTGAACAACAGCCACAGCTGATGCAAACCATGAACAACTGCTTCCCAGTAAGTGAACAGTTAAAGTACACATATGGTCACCATCCCAGCTTTCTACGTTAAATAATCTGTGCTTCTTACTGAGTTTGTTTTGGAAGTAAATTCTATTGAATTCACTAGGGCTTTATGTAACCGACATTCCCTGCCTTAGTTGGTCTTTCTTAACCTTCAGATCACTAAACTGCTTCCGTGGCTTTTTGTCTCTCCCTCCCAGTATAAATGGTAGGCGAGAGCTTGTTTTAAAGGAAACAATTTGTTTAAATTTAAAAGGTTGCTGAAAAGAAAGCGTTTCACCTTTCCATGGAACTTTCGCAGATCACTGTTAATCACAAACGTTTGGCTCTCTTGTAATGTCAGCATATTAATGCCACTCTACTGTGATCATGGCTAAACACTTCCTTACTGGAATAACAAAAGGACTGAGTTGTAAGCTAATTTGGATGGCAACCTGCCATCACTGCTGTAGATCAAGAATGGTGCTGCTGGGGTATCCCTGACCTATAGCCAAGCTGTATGGGGCTGAAGGGCGTTGGAATCCAATGAAATCTAGAGGACCACAGATTCCCCATCCCTGCTGTAGGTTGTTCCAGGTTCAGTGCAGGAATAGCCCACCAGATGTTGGGACTCCAACTCCTACCAGCCCCAGCCAACCTGACCAATAGTGAGAGATGATGGGAACTGTACTCCAACAACACATGGAGCATGCCATGTTGGTTACTCCCTGAAATGAAGACACTGCATTTTACTTCGGTTCTGCTAGGGGAATAGTTCCCTCTTTACAGTAGCAGCATAGCTTGCTTCTTCCAAAACACTCCAATCAATTTGAACCCAGGGGAGCTGGTGGAAGGACTTCAGAACTTCACTTCCTGTCCTAAAATGGCATTGGCTGGAACGATGAGATTGCGGCTATGCTCTTTCGGCAACATGGAACTGCTGCAAATGAAAAACGGCATAGGCTCCTTGGTTTAAAACAGAATGGGAAAACCCCCGAAATGTGCCTTCTATTGCATATTTTAACACATGCATCACTAGACAGTTTTGCATAGTGAATTGCTGCAGATTAGGCAGACATATTTTAACTGCATAACTATTGCTAATCTTTTCCATGGAACAAATGGTGTACAAAGGAGATGATTTGTAACTGAGCGTCCCACGTCGAACCCTAATACTTTTGTCTTTTGCAGCCCATGACAAATAGCACATTGTTCTTAGTTCTTATCTTCTCAAGATAAGCAGGCGTTGGCATTCATGCACCAAGAAAACTGCTGTAGAAGGGTAATTCAAGGAATCTAAGAGGCTGTTTTAGCAGGAGCATGGAGTGCATGAAATGTGGCTGCAGTTAACCATTAAGGATACGTTATTCTGAAAATAGCCAAGTGTCTTATCACTGGGGTGGGTCAGACTGCAAAGGGCAGGGCCAGGTGACTGCACGATATGATAGGGGTCGGGTGAGGGCCTTTCCTCTTTCCTGTCACCGTGACAGTGGAACAAAGAGAACTGCTTTCCAAGTGCAACATTTCAGTGGATCCTGACTACTGAAAAGGATCATCTCTTTGCCCTCGCCCCAAAAATCCACACCAGCGCCACTTCATGCAGGACTTCTGCCAGGTCTAAATGGGCCCAGATTCCCCACTGCTGCGCTACCCCTTGTGACGTGTGTTCTAGGCTAGTCCAGTGATGAAAAAAACTCACCTTCCTTTCTGGCCCCAAGTACAGTATTATCATTTATTAAACCCTTCATCTGTAGATCCCAGGGCAGTGCACACCACAGAAATACAAGACAAAAATACACAACAAGAACAAGAAAAAAACAAAACAATAACTCCCCAATCTTCCCTCCCCCAAGCATATTTAAAAGGATAGAGGATGTTAGTTGGCCAAAGACCTGGATAAAAAGGAATGTTTCTGCCTGGCATCTAAAGGTGTATAACGAAGGCAACAGGCAAACCTCCTTGGGGAGATCATTCCACAAACAGGAAGCCACTGCAGAGAAGGCCAGTTCTTGTATTGCCACCCGCTGGACCTCTTGTGAAGGAGGCACATGAAGAAGGGCCTGAGAAGATGATCTCAGGGTCCAGGTAGGTTCATGTGGAGAGTGTCGTTCCTTGAGGTCTTGCAGTTCTGTTTATGAGGCTTCTGCTCTTCTCTGTGCTGTTCTCCACTGCCTGCATGTATTTACAAAGGCACGATAAGTGCATCATTTCACCCACTGCAATGTTGAGTTTCTGCCCTGTAATTTCTCACCTGATGTATCTTCAGAAGTGGGGTTATAGGCAGACACATCATCATGCTATAATCAATGAGTCGCCAGACCAAAATAAAATCTACTAGGAAAGCATGCCAGGGATGAAATTTATTCTACACTGATCAACCCTGAGTGCCTGTTAATTAAATATTAACATACTAGGAGATGGGCAGTGAATATATTAGAAAAAATTAGCAAAATAATTTATGAAAAAAACTTGCTTTGAAAAAGATATATGCAGTTAGACTAATGTACTGAATAAACTGTTTTTGATTATAGGTACTTATGTTCATCTTTTAGATGTTATCTTCTGGCTGAATAAATGAATTCTTTCATCACCTACTTTGAATTTATAAAGGCTCTCGAGTCATTGTCTCATGAATATACTGTATCTCAAAGTCATCATATGCATTAAGTAGAAACAAGAACTGAAAAAGAAAATACGGGATCTGCTTGGCAGGGGGTTGGACTCAATGGCCCTTGTGGTCTCTTCCAACTCTATGATTCTATGATTCTATGAAAAAGAAAATACAATGTCCATGGTGTGTATGGTGTCTTCCATCTTAGAAAAGGGTAGCAGCATTGTTTGACAACACAAAATGGTTGTTTGATAGTCCAAATTGATGTGCCATCATAAGCAGGATTGATTCTCTAGCACTCTTCAGAAGACACAGTGATGCAGGAAAAAAACAGGGCAATTCACATACTCTCTGGTTATCTTTGTATGCCTATGTGGCTTTCTGCTGACAAAAATACAATGGGGGAACAGGTTCAGAGTTTCATGGTTCCTATGAGAACTGCGAAATATACTTCTTGAAAAAGATTGGCTTTGGCTTCCTGAGCCAACAGAGCCATTTAGGTCACAGCTGGAGCATGTAATTTGGCAAGGAGCTTAGCACTTCCTGAATATTAGCATAGCCTTTTCAAAAACATCTTTTAGACCATGAATTCAGTATAGCCTGCATGCTTGCAAGCCTGGTAAAAATCCCCGAACCAGAAGCACAGGTATATACAAATCTGGATTGTTCATAGCAGACATGTATCATTGCCACTTCCTCCACTTAACAAGGTTGGCAAAGGCTCAAGCACATTTGTGCAGCTTACAAAATGGATTTTTCACCTGGCACAGGATGCCGAGTGTGTTGGACCATGCAGTCCTAGCTCTCGCTAAACTGTTGCTCTAGGCACCCGTTTCACTTGCTTTTATATGGCTTGAGCTATGTGAACGGCAGCCTCATTAGCTGCTGTTTTTTTCCACAGGAGAACAGCTTAGAGGTCTACTTGCCCGCGCTACAGGCAGCTTTTGCTTATTTGCTTTGCTCCCTTTTAAAGTCAGACTGCAATTGCCATTGGTAGAACTGCTAAAAACGGCCTCGTTTCTGCATCTGGCACAAATCGGAATAAGTTGCCCAATTAAAACCATCAGCAATTGTTTTTATATAGTTTTGAAAGTGGGGACTGGGAAGCTACAGTACCATCCCAGCATCAAGCTGTTTGACCATCCCAGCTGTTCATTTTTATTATTAGTTGTTTGCATGTGTTAAGCTATTATTTCAGAAATCAATTACAGAAGCAGCAAGTATACCCAATTCCTCTTTGATTCCGTTTACTTTTGATTAGGCACACAGGCAAGTCTGGAAGATGGGCTCCAACAGCTATAGTTTTCAAGAGGGGGGCGGAAATCAAGATTGACAAGTTGGCTGCAGACAACTTTCTTAAGCAGTTTTAGTCAAATAGAGGCCAACAGGAAACCAGGAAACTGCTAGCGTGGATTTGCATGTAATAGTGCAGCTCTTGCACCTCCTTGTTATTGGAGTGTCACACACGAGCTTAGAACAAGGTGGATGAGAAAGCTGCTCATACAGAAACATTTCAGAACTGTAGCAGGGATGCTTAAGGAATGTATTAACTCCTGGATTTCTGCTACGGGGTATGGCCACTGAGTAAGAAGGAGCCAAACCTACAGTGTTGTTCTCCAAGCTGCAGGCAGGCAGAATTGAGGGCGATAAGCTTGCAAGGACAACAGCCCTGGAAAACCGGCCTATCGCAGGCCAGATCGTATCCCTGCCAAATGGACCCATGGCTGTAGGTTTAATGGGTGTTCCCCTGGGCATAGGACCAACCGGCCAATCATGACCCTTTGTGCTGTGCCCAGGGGAAGTTTAAATGTCTGGCTGGTGGGGCCTTTCAGCCTTTCTCTTGCCGCACCGGTCCTCCCACCCTCCCTCTCTCAGATTAGGGTTTTTTGGGGATGGTTTGACCTTGCTATGGACAATATCAGTGGCCTAATTTTCAAGGGCTGGGCAGGAATTTCCCCCACTTAGCTAATTGGCATCACCATTTGGGTTTTCGCCTACCTCATAGGAAGCGTCACAACTTTGTAAGGCGGATAGGCATTGGGTAAACCTAGTATTGTTTGGAGGGGAGGCTGTAGCCTCTGCCTACCCCTCCACAGGTAAGGGTATCCTGTTAAAAGGATCCAGAAGGAAGAGCTCCTGCCCGATGCCCAGGCGGCGGCAAAGGTCATACCACTCCACCAACGGGAACTGCTTGGGGGGGTACCCTGATTTGACCTAGGTCCTAGGGTACCCCCCCCCCCAGCTTCACCCTTAGAAACACTCCCAGCGAGTGGGAGTGACGTGCAGTTGCTTATCCAAATGCCTATGGACAAACCTCACATCTGTAACCAATAAAGTTGTGGCCTTATTTGATCCCAAACCAATATCCTGTGTTGTGTCTAGTTTTTTACACCTTAGGGAACAGAGTGGTCACAAGGCCTCAGTACGTCAATAGACTTGCTTTTAAGTCACAGTACAGGAGAGACCTTACTCAGCCAGCAGGTCTTGCAAGTGTTGTCTGACCTGCAAGGGAAGCAGAAATATAAATTCACACTCGCCAAATGTAAACACACTCTCAAAAGCCATACAAAGGACAAGAGCATAAAAATATCCTGGTACCGTCTTACTATCTGGCCTCCTGTTCTTTTTTTCGTGCAGACACTGGCATGCAACTGAATACATCTGTTCAATTGATGCAATATTCCAGCTGCTCATCTTTTCATCAACGTAATCTTGAATCGTCTTTTCTTCATCTTCAATTTCCTCTTTGATAGACAGCTGTTTGGAAGCAGAAATAGCGTCAGAGCAGGACTATGAAGGCTGGGTGGGAAGACAAGCCCAAGGAGGAGGAACCATAAAGTCACTAGCCCTGCCACATTCACACAAGCCAAGACAGAAAGAGAGGATAGTCGCTTTTTATTCCCCACCACTCCATATCAATGGTTCCTCTTTATATACTTCTCCTCCCATCAGTTTGATCTGAATGCTGCCCATATTCTGTAACCAGCTCTGGCTTGTTGTTCTGTTGCTTAATCCCTCTCCTGGAAAAAACAAGTGTTTTGCCCTAGTGCTACATGACTTTAGTTAAAGAGATTCCAACGTGTAGTCCTTGGCTCTAGTTGTATGCTCATGCAGACGTTGTAGTAACACACTTTAATTACAACAAGACAATGGTGGTAGATTCACTGACATTCTAGTCAATGTCAGCTCCTGCCACAATTCTTGTTTTAACCTAAGTCACGGTCTTTTGATGCTGTAGACTCTTCAACAGGCTTGACACAGCAGCTAACTTCTAGTTTGCTGAAAAATGCAATGTGTATTTATTCTAAACGTATTTCTAGAAGAAGAAATTACCAATAATTGGGGGTCCCGGTTTTCGTCCACAGGAGTAAGTCCAGTTATTATTTCAAGTAACACCTAAAAGAAAGATAATCAGAAAACAAGAACAAAAAACAAAAGAAAGTGAAATACACGTCATGAACTACTATAAGAAACCAGTGCACAGAACCACTCAATGAAAAACCTTGTGCAAGGAAAAGTTTTAAAGAAAAGGTTGTTATGCCTTCCTTCAACAATTGATCCCAAGGCAGCTGATACTCCCTTTGCTGAACCTGCCTATTATCAGACTACTAGCCTTGCACATATTAATAGCACTACTCTCATATATATTAGCTTCCAAATAACTTTTTGGTGTTTTTTCACTCACCACGCCAAAGCTGAAGATATCAGATTTCGGGGTTATCTCCCCACGCAAAGCTTCTGGGGCCATATAGGCTGCTGTTCCGACAATTCTGTCCGTTAGGATAGTGTGCGTCAACCTTACTGAAGCCCTTGCAAGTCCGAAGTCAGACAGTTTCGCCACAAAGTTCTCAGTAAGTAAGATATTTGCACTGAAAAACATAAACAAAAAAGGGGACTGAATTCTGTTAGGTTCTTCAACACTCCTTCTCAAGGAGATGGTGCTGCAATAATCAAATGAAAAGTAAGGTGGGAGCTGTATTTTTAGCTAATGCTCCAGGTTTCATTGTTATTTCATGCTTGTAGTTTGCGGGATAAAAGAGAATTATGGCCACATCCAAAACACTTTTCTCTACTAAACTGTCAGGGAGAGGCAAACGGGAAAAGATGAAAGGAGAGAAACCAGCAGTTATAGAGAGCCTAAAGAGATTATCAGCAGCTTGTCGTCTGACAGTCAGTCTGACGTAGAGGGGGAGGAAGATGAGCCTGGGACAAGTCATGCTGTACACAGAGGAAGTAAGGGGAGGAGTTTTTGCAGACTTGCATGCTGGGTGCGGAAAAGGAGGAAGTAACATTAGAGGGAGCAACTGCACACAAGGGGAAGGAGGTTAATGGAAACACTGGAGATGTACATTTGAACTTTGTCAAATAAATCAATTGTTTGGAACTGCCTGGGAGCCTGGAGTCTTATCTATGGCCAGCTGGACAGCACTAAGCCTCTGACATAAACAACCACACACCCAGCAACAATTATCTTTACACTGTTGCCTTCTTCTATTCAGTGTCAAGATTAACGTAGAACACAAATATTGCCCTGTCCGCAAATCACCATAAATGTTTTTGTGTTTTTTTTTTAATTTAAAAAGCATGTTTGAATAATACTGACAAAACAAAGATGGAACTATCTGTCCTTAGTGCAATAATTAGTTTTTTAGATTTTACCTTTTAACATCCCGGTGAATGTGGTTATTTTCATGTAAAAAACAGATTCCATTGGATGCCCCATAAGCAATCTTACATCTTGTTTCCCAAGGAATTGGTGCCGTGTTATCCTTAAAAACAAGTGGAGAGTGGAAGTGAGTTAATATTTCTAGGCAGAGAGGCCTAGAATATCAAAGTGTTGAAGCAATGATTCTTCAACTTCGCTGGACTGGTCATGTTATGTGGATACCTGATTGTTGCCTTCCAAAGCAACTACTCTATTCTGAACTTAAAAATGGCAAGCTTAATGCTGGTGGTCAACAAAAGAGGTTCAAGGACTCTCTCAAGGAAAATCTTTAAAAATGTAGTATAAACACCAACAATTGGGAAACACTGGCCTGCAAGCGCTCCAATTGGAGAACAGCCTTTACCAAAGGTGTCATGAGTTTTGAAGACGCTCAAACTCAGGATGAAAGGGAGAAACGTGCTACGAGGAAGGCACATTTGGCAAACCCTCACCGCAAAATGACTCCCACCCGGAAACCTATGTCCCCACTGTGGAAGGTTGTGTGGATCCAGAATTGCCTTTCACAGTCACTTATGGACTCACTGTTAAGACCGTGTTCATGGAAGACAATCTTACTCGGCTACGAGTGATCAACAAATATTAATAATAATATCACATTCATTTCCTGGGCCTTTGCATTCATCTATCGCATGAAGGAGCCTAATGGGGCTCCCATGCCCCTCCCTCTCTCATCCTTGTTCAGTACTGCTGGAAGGAAATTGGACGCTTTCAAGGTTTGTGTTAAATAAACTAGAATTGTGACCAGACTAGTTAGCACTATGGTTCACTGAGTCATGGGCTTTGTTCAACAAACCATGGTTTGAATTAACCAGACTTCTCCTTAGTTTGGACACAACCATAAATTCTAGGTTAGTTTAAAACAGGAAGTCAAAGCTTCTGACCTGCTCACTGTGGCCATCTCAGATGAAAAGGAGGCGCATAAGCCCAAGCAGGCTCATTCACATAACCCTGAACCCAATGCAGTATAAAACTATCCAAACCAGACCAAAACACAGAAGTTTTCCTCTTTAAAGCTAACACCATAACCTTCTTAAGAAAATGAAGCTGATCACCCTTCAAAATGGAATAATATTGTGCCAAAGTAAACAATGAAAAGATGATTGACATCATACCAGTGATATACACAGTGATAAGAGGAAAACCAATCAGTGCCACCAAATAATATTTGCCTGATGTTCTTGTTTCAAGTAACCAGCTTTGCAAAATGTGAAATATCATGTACTCCAGCTTATACTGTCTACAAAGCTTCTGTCTACAAAGGCTGCCCTTGCCACTGTATTAAAACGTAGCTCTGTACACACATATCTTTGCACATTCAGAGCTATCCTTCATCACAATCAATAGGAGAGGCCTGCAAGGGAAAGAGGTCCTTGTGATCAGATACTTCACATCTACAATAGATTCCAGATATTTCAGTTTCCCCCTCTCAGTTTAGCAGTTTCAAAGAGGCATCGACAATAAGCAAGTATTTCACTTACCAGGCAAGCTAGTCTGTCAAGCAATGAGCCATTAGGCATATAATCATAAACAAGGCAAGGCTGATCGGAGTCATTTGAGAATCCAAGCAATTCTACTAGGTTCTCGTGCTGACATCTGTGACAAAAACAAACCAACAGCCTTGTTAGTCTGGGTTTTCGTATTTACTGTTCTGAAAGGTTAGGAATTAGATGGCTCCAATGAACCTAGACATAATCTTGATCAACGATTTCAGTAACACAAACTACATACAGTAAGTTTATTTGATGCCAATAGTATGTTTTCATGCACAATTCAGTGGCAGAGCACATGCATGCAAAACTTTCTGGGTTCGATCCTTGGAATTTCCACGCACGGATGGGAAAAATTCCTTTCCAAAATCCTGGAGGGCCACTGCCAGACAGTGCTCAAAATAGTGAGGATCAAAGTACACGAGGCGCTGTGCACATCTTTAACCCCAGCATGCATTATTATATTTTCTGTAAAATAAGCAGTCAGAACTGGGGAATGGTGGGGAGCTGGATCTTGTGCTAAGATTTTGGTTGTGGTTGTATAGAGGGGGGAAACCGCTCACAACGTACTCTGCCATAATGCTGATTTCTTGTTCGAACTGCTTTTTCAGGTCTTCGATACTTACATCGGTCACCTATAATGACATTTAAAATAATGGGAGGTTAATGGGAAGCAGACCGGTTCTAGGCCAACCACATAATGAAAGCTTTGTACTTAACAGTGGCAAATAGGGTGGTATCCAGAGCCAGGCCCTCAAGGTTTTCTGTATCTTCCAGGTATTGCTCAGAGATATTCAATGAGGTGCATCAAAAGAAATACAGCAGTAGGGAAAGCTAGCTCTGAGCCTTTGAAACCCAACTGCAAGTGAACTCATTAGCATCTTTGTTAACAAGCAGCCTAGAAGCTAACTGACCGGTGGGAGAATTCCACAAGCAAGGAGCCACAATGGGGGGAAAATACACAAGCAATCTTCCTACCCTCAAGGATCTAGAGTGTGCTGGGAGTTATTCCACCATCACTTTTATGCAATAGTTATTTGTTATCCTATTTCTATCTCACACCTTCCTCCCAAATGAGTCCAGGGCACCAAGGGGCCAAAAAAGAAAAGAAAAATACTCTGGGGTGCAAGTGATAACAAGAAGTTTACACGAAGGGGCATATTTAGACTGCATATGAGTAAGCCCAACTGAATTCAATAGGGCTTGCTTGTGAGTAGGATTTCACAGTAAAATATTATTCTTTATCGGATTTATGACAAAAAAATGCATAATAAGCCCCAAAATTTGCAATACTTCCTCTGCTCTGCTCTTAAATGTTATATGATAGATGTGTGATACATAGGGTGCCTCATCGCATGGTTTTCTGGCCATTTTCATGCCTCAATTTTGCTTACACTTTGAGAGAGAGAGAGAAAAGATAATTCACAGTGCAAATGATGATATACATAGTAACAGGAAACCTACAGAAGTAAGTCTTTTCACTGCCACTGTTCTGCCATTAATGCATCCTTTGTACACCACTCCAAAACCTCCTTCGCCAATCTTGTTGCCACCAGCCGACACAGTTCGATCGTCAAAGTTATTTGTAAGACTTCTCAGTTTATCAAACGAAAAGCTCTGCAATACTGAAAGAGAAGAAATGTGAGTGGAGATCTCAAATTCAAATTTTTATGGGGGTGGGGACCCAGCAGGATTTTAAAAAAAGAAAAAAATTCAAATCCCAGCACCACAAATCTTGCCATGATTTATTTACCTTACAGAGATTTGTCTTTGCTTTTCAGGAGATGCCAGCAAAAGGTGGAGAGAAAGCAAGATGAAGATCAGTTAGCTATTATTATGCAAGGCTGTATAAGTCAAAGGAGAGCAATCTGTGACTCAGGGCTTTAGGAAACGCTCAGCCTGGTTTCATGCAGGTAGGAACAAGGGAGAAATAGGCGGCAAAGAAAGTAGGTGAGAGAGCACAGGTGCCCCACCTGCTTCAGCATGCAGCCCCAAACAGATTAGCCTCAGGCATGTGTGCTCCTCGACAGAAAAACAGTTTTCCACCCCAGAAAAAGTTTGCAACTCTCTAGCTACAAGCAGTGACCAGAGGGGTTTTTTAAAAAATCGGAAACTCTTCTGCTCACACTGGAAGAATTTCTGATGCCCCAGAAAGTGATCTAGTTTAATGTGTTTGTTTTACTTGTATTTAGTAAACAAAAGATAAACACCTGAAAACTGCCATGCTTGCCAAATACTGAATTTGCAACTCGCTTCTGCTTGCTGCTTCTAATTTGCTTCTGAAACAAAAACTTTTCCATGGGGGGGGGAGCGATTTGCCACCCAACCTCACTGGTCATGAGTAAAGATATCTTTAAGCAAATAGGGTGGTTAGCAAAGGAAGGTGGGGGAAAAAACCATTCCAACATTTTATTTCAGAATGGAAATTTGGCATATTTTGACAGCAGGTTGCTTAAAACAATGCTATAGTAGTTGTTAAAACGTTAAGATCCAGCCGGTAAAGAGACCACTTGCCCCTTGCCTCTCCTCCCTGGAACTGCCTAGGAGGCAATCATCTTGAGTAAACAACTCTGGATTTATATACCTGCCTAGTCTGTTACAGCTGCCATATTTACTTACTTCACCAAACCTTTATTTGGTTTATATAGGCCATCATAAAACATCCATATATAAAATTTTATATACAAAAACAGCCATGTAAAATATGCAATAACGAGGATTTTAATTGGGGTTTCTTTCTGCTAAATAGTGCCATTCACCACTCTAAGAGATACTATTGACAAAAACTCAGCCACCCTTGCAGTTACTTCCGGGTTAATGTCAGACAGATAGAATCTGATACTTTCATTGTCCTGTGATATTAAGTCTACCCAAAAAGGGGGATAGCATGCGTTTGCATAGCTGGTTGTACAATGGACAGTAGTAAAGAATGTTCTACAGTTTCTGGCACATTCAAAGAACACCCACAGTGTCTATCGTTTCTGGGGATGTTTAAATATCTATCCTTGACAAAAGATGTGGAAAAAAACATTCAGTCAGGCTAACATAAAGTCCCTGCGTGGGACTGGAATTATTAATTTTGAAATATAAATGACCCTGTTATCCGTTGTATTCAAACCATAGAACTTGGGGGAGAAAATTTTATTTACAGATAACTCGTTGTTTTATTCTTCAATGTCCCTTAATCTGGTTTAAATATTGGTTGCCATATTTCAAACAGTGAAAATCTGGACAAAACAGTTGCTGTGCTTTATTTTGAAGGGTTTTTTGGAGCTATTTTTAAGGAAATTCACCAAAATCTACACTTCCGACATGGGTTGCCATACGTCCAGATTTTCCCAAACATTCCAGTGATTTCTTCCAGGACACTGTTTCCAGCTAAATCCCGGCTATGTCTGGGAAATTCTGGTCATATGGCAACCCTAATATTCACCTCAGCTTTGCATGTGGTTGATATTACGTCCCCTAATATCGTGTTCAGGGACACAGGTGGCACTGTGGGTTAAACCACAGAGCCTAGGACTTGCCGGTCAGAAGGTCGGTGGTTCGAATCCCCACGATGGGGTGAGCTCCCGTTGCTCGGTCCCTGCTCCTGCCAACCTAGCAGTTTGAAAGCACTTCAAAGTAGGTACCGCTCCGGCGGGAAGGTAAACGGCGTTTCCATGCAATGCTGCTCTGGTTCGCCAGAAGCGGCTTAGTCATGCTGGCCACATGACACGGAAGCTGTACGCCGGCTCCCTCGGCCAATAAAGCAAGATGAGTGCCACAACCCCAGAGTCGGCCACGACTGGACCTAATGGTCAGGGGTCCCTTTAATATCATGTTCTACAATACATAATGGACTGGACTGAAAGGCAGGAGGGGAGTGACAGAAGGAATAATTGCCTACCTAAATCATTAAGAGGCAAACAACTCTCTTTTGTACTTGGGCTGCAAGAAACTGAAGTTAGGCTCCCTTTCTCTGGAACCGAGAGAGGCAATACAGGTGCCACTTGATTTTCTTTTTCATTCAGACAAGTAGTTTCTTGTAAAGATAAGGGTACTGTAGTGTCTGTTGTCCTCATGGAATCTGCCATAAAATACAAAACAGTCAAAACAGGTTTTAGGTGGGAAACAGCTTGCTGAAAGCTGTTCTGTACCAACAAACAGAACAGTCACGGCTTAATAGTGCACTGGACTCCTTTATCTCCACAATGTCTTAAGGTTGCATCTGTTCACACTTTGGGGCATAGAGACATCACAAAAACCACACGGAATCCAATTTCTGTATCAGTTTTGCACTAGTAAGGAGGGCAATACACAATGTGCCAGCTTCACCTGCAGCAATAATGTTGTGCATCAATATAAAGTGCCTTCCCTTGTGGTGGTTGCCCGTGTGAAACAATCTAGGGTTATGCTAATATGTAAAAAGTTGGAATATTCCAGAAAAACCTTGCATTTCAGGAATACAAGGAAACCAGGTTTTGTGGCATGATTCAACATATTTTAGAATGCCTTTCAGGGCCAAGTCATCACAATGTAGCTTGCATGATACAAATACGTGGGATATACGTTTGTCAGATTTTTAACATAGTTTTCTGGTGGTGCTACAAATCCATAGCTCCAATTCTGTTTCTGGTGTGGCTACAGGCCTACTTGGATTTCTACCATAGTTCCTCCTGACCCAAGGTGAAGATCCTTTTCAGAAAAGAGGAGTGCTTTATATGTCTTTCTCAGCTATTAACCAAATTAAGGATTTCACAAATGGCTACATGAAAAGATGCTCACCTGAAAGACAATTGCTGTATTAAAAATCACCATCCAAAAGAAATAAGAACACCACTAGACCTCCCCTTTGAATGCATGCCAGAGACACCGTGAAGACCAAAATTACCTGGAAGCAAAAGTTTGGCTGGTGCGAAGAAGCGATTCCTGATTAACAAGTCTACTAGATCACTAACAGTGCAATTTTGTGTCCCCCAGTCAAAAAGCAATTCACAAGTGGGGCTCTTTCCTACTTGTTTTAATGCTTCAAAGCGCCTTTAAAAAAAAAGAAGAAAAATCAAATTAATTTTGAAAAAAAGATTGCAAAAAAAAAAGATACACAGAATATAATTTTTTGCCACAAAGTTCAAAAGCTAATATGCCAATAGCAATGTAGCTTGCATGATATATTCCACTTCAAATATGGCCTTGGTGCAAGCTTATGATAGATAGCTGGATAGCTCAGTTGATAGAGCATCCAGCTCTTCATGCATTAATGTGTCTAACATCCAAAAGGATGTCTGACAATATATGGGATGAACAGGGCCACCACATTAAGAACTCAGCTATGATTGCAACGAAAAACTCTAACTACAGTGAGGGTGCTGGCCTTAAAAGATGATGGTTACATGCTCCATCAAGTAAGCTGTCAAAGTTATTGGGTTGAAGCTATACAAATAACATATACCAAGTATCAGTTTAAGATGTGATGCAATAATGATGCTAAATTGTAGCAAAAGATATATGAAACAAAGAATGCAAAAACTTGATGGGAAATATTCCAACAGCAGCTAGAATTGTTATTCTTCAATGCCAGAGGTATCTATCAATCCTAACTACCAGAGAATGGTTCCCTAAAGTATTAGATATTGCATATATGGACAAATTAATATGGTTGTTTTCTGTAGATATATTAATCTGTCCTTATGTGGAATATCTAATATTTTTTAAGGAGTTGGAACAAGCTACACAAATGGAGCTTTCCCTCCCTAAAATGGCCCTCTTGGTAGACACTTGAATCAATTTCTGGTGGGTTAGAAAATCTAAATATGTCAACAGCAAAGCATGCAATATCACATATTAAAACTTTCCATGTCAAAAGACAACAGTCATACAATCACAGAACTTGTAGAGTTGGAAGGAACCTCAAGGATCATCTAGTCCAACCCCCTGCAATGAAGGAATCTCAACACACGGTCCCCCATCCAATTTGAAACCCTACTTAGTTTTGCAAGATAAGGATAAAAAAGCACACACACACACACCCTTGGCACCAGTACACTACCTTATGTGCAATTGGCTGTATATGTTTGCGCCAGAGGGATCTTTTATATCTGCTGCTAATTTTTTCCATCCATCCTGCGGATCAATAAAATCAGCCAGTTGCCTCATCATGCCGTAGCCAAGGCAACGCACACACATTGAAGGCGTTATAGGGCAGTCGCTCATCTCCGATTCCTAACAAATGTGAAAGAGATTGCTTTCAAATACTGTACGACTTATTTGAAGATGTAAAGCTGGCAGCATGGTAGTGTCTTCATGGGGGTTTAAAACCCACCTGTCATATTTGTGGCCAACTTCAGTGGGCAACTATGACAATTAAATTGCACTCTCTCCCCTCAAATGACTTCTCAGCTGATTTTTTAAAAAGACTCACAAAACTACCATTTTCAGCACCCTAAAATTACAGTTCCTGGGACTCTTTTGTGGGGAAGTGACATGCTTTCCTTCGGCATTTCCCAAAGTTGGGGTTCTCCAGCTGTTGTCCCCCCCCGACTGCATCTCCCATCATCCCTGACCACTGGTCTTGCTAGCTAGGGATGATGGGAGTTGTAGTCCAGAAACAGCTGGAGACCCAAGTTTGGGAGACACTGCTTTAGATGTGCACACATCCATAATAAACTAGCCTGTGGAAGTGTGCAATGGGGGCAGAGGTGGTAGAATGAAGGCATTACCAAATTGTGGTGCATTATGAGAAAACATTTCCTGTGCGCAAGTTGTGAGGGGCGGACAGAACAAGGAAGGTTCCTATTTTTATTTTTATTTTGGACGTTTCCGAATCAGTGTTTTTAGGTGGGAGTTCGTAGCTGGCAGAGACCCAAACAGTGGTAGTTACCCTGCGTTGCACCTGACCCAAATAAGCCCAGCACATAAAGACAACAGAGACTTTAAAAAAGACTGGGAACCGTATTTGACGTATATACAGAAGCACTGTAAAGAAGTAGACTCGCTTGCAGGGTTTGACTAAACACTTACAATTAAGAAAACAAGTATAAAGTTTAAGAGGTACCATAAGAAAATAAATAAGTAAATAAGAAAATGTAAGATGTTATTTGGGAAACAGGGTATAAAAATGATATAAATGCAATAATAGTTAGATAAAAATTACAAATTAAGGTAGAATAAAATAAGCAGAAGAAACAAATATTTAAAGAACCAGAGGAGGAAGTTGAGGGAAGTCGGGGGGGGGTAGCGGGGGATTTGTTTTTCTCTCTCTCTCTTTTCCTGTGATAAGGATGATTGTATTGAATATAAAAATGTAAAACTCAATGAAAACTTTTTTTAAAAAAACAACAACACACAAATAAGCCCAGCACCGCTTCAGAAGAAAGAAAAAGCGAGAATACAAGCTAGCTCTCACCCTCCGAGCGCCCCGCCAAAGCCCCTTCCCCGCCGAGCGAGGACGCTGGTTCTGAGCCCGGAGATGCAGACACGCGGCTTCCCTCGCCCCGCCCACCGACGTCACCCGGGAACTTCCACCGCTCTCGCTTCCTTTGAAGCAAGCCCCGCCCATCTCGCCTTCGGAGTTGTGCGCATGCGCTCTATTAAACAAGCTCGGCCCCATCGAGAAAGGATCTACTAACCTATGCGGGAGGTACCAAGGAGGCGGTGGGCGGGGGCGGCGGCGTTTCGCCACGCTTTATCTCCGACCCGAATGTTTTAATCCGCTACCCTGCGCGGGGTTTTGGTCTATCTTTGGTTAGACAATGATACAATCCTATCTCCTCCTCCTCCTCTACTCTTTCTCCTTCCTTGCCGCTGCCTCCACCCCTACTTTGATGAAAGTGGTATGCTCTCACTTCCTTGGCTCCGCCTCTTTATTCCCCCCCTCTACTAGATGGAAGAGTCCTTCCAGTCGCTCCAGCGCTATTGCCGCCAGGGGTCCTCCTGCGCCGCGCGGATCGTGCTAAGTGTTCGCAGGGGGATTTCCGTGCAATTGGATACAATTGCAATTGGAGCGTTGCGCCGGCGGTGGGGAGTCGGCGTTGTGCGAGCCCGCAAAAGAGCCTTGACAGCAGGTCAGAGACCGCTGGTCTGCCTACCTCAGTGTTGCCGACTCGGACTGGTAGCGGCTCCCCAAGGGGGTCAGAAAGCGGGGGGGGGGGCATTCCCAGCCCTACCTGGATTGAACCTGGGAGTTTCTGCCTGCAAGGTAGAGAGACCTTAAGATCAAGGAGACACGTGGTCCTCCAGATGTTCTCGTGCTGCAAATCCCAGCCAGTGTGGCTAATGCCCAGGGGGATGCGAGCTGCTCTCCAGTAGCATTTGGAGGTCTACGCATTAGCCCACAACTAAAGCATAGCTTTGGGAAAGATGGAGGGCACAAGGAGAAGGGGACGACAGAGGACAAGATGGCTGGACGGTGTTCTCGAAGCTACAAACATGAGCCTGACCAAACTGCGGGAGGCGGTGGAAGACAGGGGTGCCTGGCGTGCTTTGGTCCATGGGGTCACGAAGAGTCGGACACGACTAAACAACAACAAAGCATAGCTGTCAACTTGCAGATTTGAAAATAAGGGACCAGCAGCCAAAATAAGGGATTTTTTGGAAACAGGTATGTTCAACTTCTGAGCCCCTCTGAGCCAAAGGCAGAAAGCCCAGCCAGGAGCCAAACGAAGCCTCAAGTGGTGGTTCCCACAGCGCAGCAACCCGGCAAAGGGGATGCAGCAAGGAAAACCACCATCACCTCTCCGCTGGGAAGCGCTGAGCAAAGGCGAGTCCCCAGGCAATGCGGCCGATTTGATCGGCACAAGGCATGCAAGCTCCATCCCCTAGTCATTCTTAGACTCCTTATTGGGTGAGCACCGCAGCCAATCAACACAGTTGGAGCCTCCCTCCTCCCTGGCCGGCAGGGAGGGAGGGAGAGGAGCTGCTTCCTTTGAAACCCTGGTAATTTAAGGGACATCATCAATAAGGGACAGCAGCGGGACACGGCGCTGGGATAAGGGACTTTCCCTCCAAATAAGGGACGGTTGACAGCTATGAACTGAAGTAGAGCCTGGCTAGCAATAGGAAGCAACAAGCAGCAGCTTCCTGCAACCGTAGGGAATGGGGCTGCTCTTGCAAGGATCGCTGAGCCCCCTTCTCTCTCTCTTTCTCAGAGAAAATTACTTCTATGTGGGTCTGGCTTGATCACTGTGAGATCATTTGTTGGTGACCCCATGGACCAGAGCACGCCAGGCACTCCTGTCTTCCACGGCCTCCCACAGTTTGGTCAAACTCATGCTGGTAGCTTCAAGAACACTGTCCAACCATCTCATCCTCTGTCGTCCCCTTCTCCTTGTGCCCTCCATCTTTCCCAACATCAGGGTCTTTTCCAGGGAGTCTTCTCTTCTCATGCAGTGGCCAAAGTGTTGGAGCCTCAGCTTCAGGATCTGTCCTTCCAGTGAGCACTCAGGGCCGATTTCCTTCAGAATGGATAGGTTTGATCTTGCAGTCCATGGGACTCTCAAGAGTCTCCTCCAGCACCATAATTCAAAAGCATCAATTCTTCGGCAATCAGCCTTCTTTATAGTCCAGCTCTCACTTCCATACATCACTACTGGGAAAACATAGAATCATAGATTTGGAAGACACCACAAGGATATTGTTGTTGTTGTGGATTGAATTTATACACTGCCCTATACCCAGAGATCTCAGGGCAGTTCACAGAACAAAATCAAAATATAAAACCACAATATATGTAATCAAAATAAAAGCAACAACCCAATAACACCCCCTTCTCCATGCAAAATAAAGAGCCACATTTTAAAAGGGCATAGGATATGCAATGCAGGGATATTTTGTCCAATGTTGGGCTTGAACCCATGGCCCTGACATTATCAGTCTCATGCTCAACTGAGCTGCATGAAAGGTAGCAACCTGGAGTTACGGATGCTGGGAATTTTGACTTCGTGGTGGGTAAAATACAGTTCCCAGGATTCTTTGGGAGAAGCAGTGTGCTTTAAATGTCTAAAGGGAGCAAAAGAGTGGGAAGAGTACAGTGGTACCTCGGGTTACAGACACTTCAGGTTACAGACTCCGATAACCCAGAAATAGTACCTCAGGTTAAGACCTTTGCTTCAGGATGAGAACAGAAATCGTGCTCTGGCGGCACGGCAGCAGCAGGAGGCCCCATTAGCTAAAGTGGTGCTTCAGGTTAAGAACAGTTTCAGGTTAAGAACGGACCTCCAGAACGAATTAAGTACTTAACCTGAGGTACCACTGTATTGCTCTCTTTCTCTCTGGCTGGTTCTGTGTAAGTCCAGTCCAGCTCTGCTCCCAGAATTTCACCCAAAGAGAGAAGGAAAGTGGAAAGGGGAGGCAGAAGCTTCCCTGCCTGTTCCCTTCCTGACACAGCATGATGGACCCAGGCCTTACCACAATAGCAAGTGAGTAAGCAGAGACCGTGGTAGCTGTTCCATGCAATCGCAACTCATTTATGTCTCCTTTTGCAGGCAAAAGGGGCAGCATCTGCTCTGGGGGACCTGCTGTCTAAGGAGGAGGTGATACTGCTACAGAACTAATGGGTGCTGCTGAGATACTGGCCCATCAGCAGCTGCCCCAAGGCTGACCGTGGTAGCTGTTCCATGCAATCGCAACTCATTTATGTCTCCTTTTGCAGGCAAAAGGGGCAGCATCTGCTCTGGGGGACCTGCTGTCTAAGGAGGAGGTGATACTGCTACAGAACTAATGGGTGCTGCTGAGATACTGGCCCATCAGCAGCTGCCCCAAGGTGTTGACTGACCCCTGATGTCAGCCCGGCTCAAAGCACTTCCTTCTATCCATTCATTATATACCCACCGAATTATGGGTATGTTGCAGCAGAGGGCAACAGTGAGCACGAATACTCAGTGCTAAGCAAAAGATCCTGTTTATTCGACCATCCTTTGAAAATGTTATGTGCTTAAGATTTTGGCCTTTGTACAGTATACAGATATTAAAATTGTGCTGATTTGTGTAAAGAAGGAAAGAAAAGGAATATAAGCTACTTCCTCCAAATTTAACTTAACAGAGAGTCAAAATAAAAAAATTCCTTCCAGTAGCACCTTAAAGACCAACTAAGTTAGTTCTTGGTATGAGCTTTCGTGTGCATGCACACTTCTTCAGATACACTGAAAGCTCATACCAAGAACTAACTTAGTTGGTCTTTAAGGTGCTACTGGAAGGAATTTTTTTATTTTGACTATGGCAGACCAACACGGCTACCTATCTGTAACTTAACAGAGAGTGATTGTGTATGATTTTCTAAGACTTGGCTCCATCTTTTCTTCATTTTTCCAGGCTGTATAATATTGTAATGGAAGAAGATTCTGACAGGGCAGTGGCATTCCACTCTTGCACTTACGTGAATGATCACATTGGCTTCTGCGGCAGCTTAAAAACATTCCCAAAGGACTTTGTAGTAACAGAAATTAATGCATTTGGGCAGTTAGTTAATGAGATCACAGCAGATTCTCCTAATAAATCCTGTGAGAGCTTGTCGGAACAAGCTGGGTTCTGTCAACAGGATCCCAAAAAGCTGAGACTGAGTCGTCCAGAACTGTGCACAGATGAGGAATATTGCAACATTCGGGATGATGATGATGTTCACTGTTCCCCAGAATGTCCTTCTTTCTCTGCTGGAGAAAGTGAAGAATATAAATCTGATAATGTACCTGAAAACCACCTTGCCAAAGCTGTTAACCTGGACTCCTTATTAGATAAGCCCTTAAGGGAGCAACTTGGTCAGTTTGCTTGCCGTGTGAAAGACATGTGGGAATCTAAATCTGAACTAGCGGTTCCTCCAGATGAATTTTCTCTTGGTCCAGTCCTTGACAAGAAGAATCGAGCCAGCTTGCATGGTGCCATCAGACAGGAATACCCTTTCTTAGCCACGGTGACAAAATGTGGCGAGATTATTGTAAAAGCAAATCCGGACTACCAAGATCTTTGCCAGCTGGTGTCTGAAGAGGAAGCATGTGGCTTTATGAAATTTTTAGATGCCAAACTAGAACGATCAAAGTTTGCTTTCAGACCGGATGGAGATAAGGAACACCGGAAGATGGTTCACCACTTTATCAGTAAAAAATTTGGGAAGCTTGTGGAAACCAAGTCTTTCACCGACGCTCAACAAAAGGTGGTCATTATAGTAAGGTTTCGTGAGAAAAGTGGTTCAAGGAAAAGGGCTGCTGTTGACAGTGGGATGGGAAAAGAAATTTACACAGGTAAGTATGCAACAACAATTTTGTCACTTCCTTGGAAGGGTTTATATGTGCTTTGAAAATATACCAACCCATAATAGACTAACGTATCACTGTCTAATGGGACACAGGTGGCGCTGTGGGTTAAACCACAGAGCCTAGGGCTTGCCGATCAGAAGGTCGGCAGTTCGAATCCCCGCGACGGGGTGAGCTCCCGTTGCTCGGTCCCAGCTCCTGCCAACCTAGCAGTTCGAAAGCATTTCAAAGTGCAAGTAGATAAATAGGTACCGCTCCGGCGGGAAGGTAAACGGCGTTTCCGTGTGCTGCTCTGGTTCACCAGAAGCGGCTTAGTCATGCTGGCCACATGACCCGGAAGCTGTACGCCGGCTCCCTTGGCCTGTAAACCAAGATGAGCGCTGCAACCCCAGAGTCAGTCACAACTGGACCTAATATTCAGGGGTCCCTTTACCCTTTACCTTTATCACTCTCTTAATGAAATCTACATGAATGAAGTCACACACAGACAGCTTTATTGCGGTCCATAGACCCAAAATACACAGTACAACAATAGTAAATGTCATAGTTATTAAGGTGTAAGATCGGCCTTGCTTGAATGAAGTCAGCACTTGTTAAAAAGAGCCACATCACAATAAGCTGGTTCACTCTTAAGGTTAAACCATTGTTTAAAATAAACTACAGTTTAATAAGCACTTTGCTCCTCCCCTACGCCTCACTGTGCTGCATTGGGGAGGAAACAAGCCAGAGTTTGGTTTGTTGTGATATGTACAACCAGGAATCGAGTGGGCTCATGCTTGCCTCAGACGTCTCGGCTTCCGCTTGTAGGTTTGTTTGGAGGAAAACAAACGATGAGCCAAGGTTCACATGCCACAAGAAATCAAACCTTCTGCCCCCTAGTGGCAAAGTCATGAACTGGGAGAGGAGCAAAGTCCTTGTTTTTATTAAACTATGGTTTGTTTTAAACTATGGTTTCATGTTGCATGTGAGCCAGGCTGGAACTGATGAGAGTTGTAGTCTAGCAGCATTGGAAGGGCACTAGGTAGAACCAGTGATGCACAGGCAAGAGTATCATTTCTGCAAGTTATTGCTGTGTAGCATACAGTAAAATATGTTACTAGTTTATGTGAGCTATGGTTACCTACAGGGTGGATTTGATTTAAATCAAATCGATTTAAATCACTAGTCAGTACGACTTGATTTAAATCTTTTTTTTTTACGGAAAGACTCATTTCTGCTGGTATAATCTTAATATTTACAACTAGATGAAGGTTTCATTTTAGGAATAATAAATTTTCAGAGTAGTTTTTACAATTATATCAGAAATTACTGATTTGGATATACTATTAGAAATACCTAGACAGGTAATTATGAAATTATTGTAAGGTTTAATAAGTTACCTATTTATATTTGGACAGCATTTCTGCTGTACTTTGTTGGAAGGAGAAAAATAACCATTTCCATAATAACAATTTATTTAACTAAAACAATAACATTATGTATCCATGTATCCATATGTATCCATGTTTGTTAACTGATGTGGTTAAATAATTTTTTAAAAAAACCCAACAGACTGAGTTTTAGCAAACATGAAAAACTTAAAACAAATCCTTATTTCCTGATGAATAGCCTTTGGACTATAATGTAACTTAAAAAGAAAGCTATCTTTAGAAAGATTTTTCCTCCAAAAGCATTTTATTTTCAAAATCTAATTTAAATTAAAAAAGTGATTTAAATTTTAAAAAATCATTTAATTTTTTTTTTGTTAAAAAAGTAATTGATTTTTATCCACCCTGGTTACCTACAGACAGCAGCAATAACTTTGATACTGCATTTGCTAACATTTAGAAACTGCTTAAAACAGGGTATTTCTACTCCAGCTTAGTTTTAGTTTTACTGATTTCCGTAGAACAAGGATTAATCAGTAAATAACCCATTTTTCTCAATTGCTTAGCCAATGCCTACACTATCCTATCAACAGATCTTCCATTAGTTCAGTCATTTGAGGGGGACACCATTCATGTTTTCTGAGCAACACCATCCACTTGGGTGCACTGAATCTGCAATAATGTGGTTTCAGCTTTTACTCTCCGGAAAGAGAACCTGGAAACGCTTGAAGCAATTAGCTTCTTGTCTGCTGAACTTGGCGTGCTCCCTTCAGACTTCAGTTACACAGGCATTAAAGACAAGAAGGCCATAACGTACCAAGCTATGGTTGTGAAGAAGGTGACGTCTGAAAGGTAATGAGAGATGTGTGGTCGCACTTTAACATCATGGTTTGAATTAGACTCTAGTTCTCTTTTTAAATTCAGATCTAGTATTTACTTTTGCTGGTTAGAAAGGAGTTCCATTTTGTTTTGAGTTCTTAACACTTGAAGCAATATGGAAAGTTAAAAGTCCTTTGGTATGCTTCGCATCTAGAACAGGGGTAGGAACCCAGGAGCCAAATGTGATCCTCCCAGCTTTTCTGTCCGGCTCTCTGGACTCTTGATTAATAAGCTGTGTTCTTGAGTACCATTAAGATAGAAATAATTTCTCTTCTTTTCAAAGCATTGCTCATTTAGTACATGAGAAACGTGTTGATTTGGGTGTTTATTTCTACAGCTGCACATGTAGCAAAATGGTGTAATGTTACTTGTCTTAAAGCAATTTTCATGGTTAATCGACTGAACCTTTCACTTGCGTTCTCATCGTTCTGATCCCCAAGAATCTGTTGTTCATCAAAGGGAAACTTTGTCTGCAACGCTCTCTAAAGCATAATGACTCTTTCCTTGTCGGCCTTACAAAAATAAACTCGCAGGACCATTTCTCTCCTTGGGTGTGTAATGTACATGCCTGTAATTGAAAACACAGCTGACAGTTCAAATATCTGACCCTGAAGTGTTCATTTAATCTTTTACTTCTAACACACATGAAATCCCCATTCAAGCCGAGGAAATGTTTTTCCAAGTAGAACTGCCACAGAATTGTGTGTGAGATTGGGGCAACACGTTGAAAATGCAATGTCGATTAAGTCCCTTTCTCTCTCTCTCTCTCTCTCTCTCGCAGAAGTATTCTGTAGAGTCTGTTACTAGTTAGCCCTCCCTTTTCTTCTTAAGCCATATCTGCTTATACTTTTTTATTGAATACTAAGCTGTTCTCACTCCCCAACTTTGCCCCGCCAGTCTTGGCTAAATTCTTATTCCTCAGCGCAAGGATATCTTTCTATGTATCAGTTGCACTACTTTTATTTAGTCATCATGCATATTGCTTATAATGCATGTCCCTATATAGTGAACAACTAAACAAACAAAACTTGAATACAGTATCTTCTTTAGCTTGTCTTCCACAGCTTGAGAAAGTCTTACTCTCTCATTTCCAATAATCTGCACCCTAGTTGTTTTTACTTCTTTGTGGTTGTTAGTTGTCCAGGACATTTTGCAAAAATTAAAAATGGGAAAGTAGGATACGACTGTGCAAATATACAACAACAATTATAAACACAGTTTGAGCTGAGAGACAAAAATAGGTGGTAGAATCAGCCCAAAGAGCAAAAACAGTAATATTTTCAAGTGGCATAGGAATGTCAACAGGGAGAGAAACCAAATGGAGTTCTGTAGTTTCGACCACCGCACACAGCCTGCTCCCTGCCTACGCCCATGCTTTGCCTGCTCCTATGCACTTATCATGAGCTGGGTAATACATGTACAACATTAGCACTCTAAAAATTGATGGTCTGGGTGGTCTTCATATGGACACATATGGTATGTGCATTAAAAAGTGGCAAGGTGTGTGTGCAATGCTTTTATCAATAAGTACTTTTTGTTTAGCCTTTCTCCTGCAAAAATCAGGCCACAATCTTAGCACATTCTGGGGCTGGGAGCACATTATTGCAGAATTTCTGCTAATGCGTATTTTGCAGCAGTGTTAAGTGGTAGCAACGAAATATCAAAAGTTGAAGGTCCAAGCGAGGGCATGCTTTTTCCTCCCCCCCCCCAGCAAAACCATTGCCAGTAAAATGCTATAGGAAGCTCATTTTTTGAAAACTGCTTTCTTGTTAAAATATTCAGCGTCTCGAAAATGACACGGCATTTCCAACGTTTCCTTTCTGCAGATTGAAAGAACTTGGAAACGCCATTGGGAAAAAGGGAATTGGTGTGTCTAATGTACACTCTGCCAGTCAGCCGCTGAGACTTGGTCAGTTGCAAGGAAACCATTTTGATATAATTGTAAGAGATTTAAAACTTAAAAGCAATGACTGTTCTGCGAGCCTAAAGGAGAGAATATATGAAGCAACTGAGAACGTCAAGGTAAAGTAATAGTACATTTCAAAAGATGCTGCCTCTAGCTTTCCATGCCTCTATGATTTTAAAATACTACATAGTGTCCAGATCAGCATTGCAAGCTAAAGATGCACCTCTTTGCCTTAGCTTTGGGCACCTGAGGTGTGTATTTTTGGATCCACCTTATTTTTGAAAGTCTAAACTGTGTTTAATACTGTGTAACACTGTATATTGGGACGCGGGTGGCGCTGTGGGTTAAACCACAGAGCCTAGGACTTGCCGATCAGAAGGTCGGCGGTTTGAATCTCCGTGACGGTGTGAGCTCCCGTTGCTCGGTCCCTGCTCCTGCCAACCTAGCAGTTCAAAAGCATGTCAAACTGCAAGTAGATAAATAGGTACCTCTTCAGCGGGAAGGTAAACGGCGTTTCCATGTGCTACTCTGGTTCACCAGAAGTGGCATAGTCATGCTGGCCACATGACCCGGAAGCTGTACGCCAGCTCCTTCAGCCAATAAAGCGAGATGAGCACCGCAACCCCAGAGTCGGCCACAACTGGACCTAATGGTCAGGGGTCCCTTTACCTTTAGCTTTAACATTGTATATTAATATTAATGTTGTGTTTTAATAGTCGTAATCTGCCCCAGAACCTTAGGATGAAGGGTGGGAAATAAACTACTGTAGTAGTAGTAATAGTAACAACAACAACACAAGAAGTAATAGCTCCATGCTATTCTGCATCTGGGGAACACTGTGTACAGTTCTGGGTGCTACATTTGAAGAAGGATATTGATAAATTGGAGTATATCCAGAGAGGAGTAGCCAAGTGGTCTAGAGAATGAGCCCTATGAGGAATGGTTGAAGGTTGGAGAAGGTTAAAGGGAGCCATGATTCGTTTTCTTCAGATATCTGAAGGGCTGTCTCAGGGTAATAGCCAGAAGGCACATGGGGCCACCATCTTGCTGAAGCTAAGTAGCAATGGGTCTGGTCAGGGCTTCGACGGGAAACCACCTGGGAACTGTATATATGGAAAGAAGAGGTGATATATAAATGTAAGAAAACAAAGAGTAATAAATAGGATGGAGCAGACTTCTTCTCTGTTGCTCCAGATGGCAGGACCTAGAGCCCAGGGAAAGAAATAGCAGGGAAGCAGATTCCAGCGAAACCTTAGCAGAAACTTCCTAACAGTAAGAGCCGATGGGTCTCCTTCACTGGAGGTATTCAAACCGATGCAGAATGGTCTGGCGTAGTTGCAAGATTCTTGTATTGAACATGGTGGTGGGCTACACGGCCACCTAGGTCCCTTCTAACTCTAAAATGCTATGATTCTTCATATGTTTAACTTTTTCTCTTCTACTTTGCAGAAAAATGGTTTTATAAATTTCTATGGACCTCAGCGATTTGGACAAAGGCAGACTATACAGACAGATCAAATTGGATTGGCTTTGCTGAATGAAGAACTGGTACACACACAGAGATATAATTTGATACTTCCCTTCCTCCTAAGAGCTATTGGGGTGGGGTGGGGTTACACATAGTTCCCCTTCCCTATTCTAGCATTGCAACCATTTTGTGAGCTAGATTAGTCTGAAAGAGATGCACTGGCCCACGATCACTCAGTGAGCTTGGTGTGTGTGAGAACACGCTCTTTTTAAAAAATCAGGTTATCATTCCCTCAATTTCCATTGTTTACACTGTGAGTGTTGTTCCTTATGTAGCCAAAACAGCACTCACTGTGCAGACTTAGAGGGACTCCCAAGGTTTGCAGAAGTACATAAAAATCTTTAGAAAATGTAAAGTGGGAGGGGAAGGAACCCCAAACAGCCCATGAGGACTAAGCGTGTGCCACATTTGGACATAGGTCGCCCTTGTAAAAGTCCAATCATTCGGAATCAAAGCTGGTGCTAACATAATAAACTTTTAAGAACACATAAAGCAACATGGTATTTGCATTTACTTGCCTTAAAGGTCAAAGCGGTGAAATTGTTTCTCATGCCAGAAGATTCAGATGATCCTGTAAATCAAGCGAAGAAATACTTCCTTCAGACCGGTAAATATGCCATCTCCTATGAAACATATCGCAGGAAGAAAACCTTGCTGCGTAGTGAGGAAGAAACGTTTGGGTTTATTAACAGAAGCAATATTAAAATCAGTGGAAGCGGGTAAATAGTTATGCACTTGCGTGTGTATGTGTATCTTAAAAGGTTCTCAGTATTTGCTTTTTTAAAGATATTGATATACTGCTTAATATTCAGAATTTAATAATGTATATATAAGGTAAAGGTAAAGGTAAAGGTACCCCTGCCCGAACGGGCCAGTCTTGACAGACTCTGGGGTTTGTGCGCCCATCTCACATCTATTGGCCGGGGGCCAGCGCTGTCCGGAGACACTTCCGGGTCACGTGGCCAGCGTGACAAAGCTGCATCTGGTGAGCCAGCGCAGCACATGGAACGCCGTTTACCTTCCCGCTGGTAAGCGGTACCTATTTATCTACTTGCACCCGGGGGTGCTTTCGAACTGCTAGGTTGGCAGGCGCTGGGACCGAACGACGGGAGCGCACCCCGCCGCGGGGATTCGAACTGCCGACCTTTCGATCGGCAAGCCCTAGGCGCTGAGGCTTTAACTCACAGCGCCACCCGCGTCCCCTATTTATATATATATATGTATATATGTATATATTTATATTATATATATATATATATATATATATATATATATATATATATATATATGCAGGTTTTGGTGTCTTCGGGTGTCTTCCCGTGTAAGAGTCGGGGTGTCTGTGCGACGTTTCGACGAGGTCTCACTCGTCATCTTCAGGCTGGTGCTTTCGGCTTCTTGTTACTGGAACAGAGCAGAGTCTGGTGTTTGAGTTCCTATAAATACTGTTGAGGGGTGTGGTGTATAGCCTCCAACGTTCTGGGCAGAGAGGAAGTTCCTAGATTAGTGTGCCTTTTCTTCTTTTGTTCCTTAATTACTTGAGGGATATCTTGGGTGATTTCATGAGTGATATTCTGAATATCATTGGGTGGGTCATTAAGTGTAGATTAGTTGCTAAAGCTTTCGTGTCTTGACCTCTTGAGCTTGTGAAGAGTTTTTCTGAGAAGATGGCTGTGCTGCATTTAGTTGTGCTCTGGCTTGGCTTCGTGTATAGGGGCGAGCTATGGTTTTGTGCCTTGTGCCAGCCAGATCTGTGTAGGGATTGCAGGGGGGTGTAGCATCCGGAGGTGCCACTATAGTTTGGTTACTGGATGGAGTCTGTAATATGTCTGTGGAGAGGGTCTGGGTTTGGGTCTGGTGTGGTTGATTGGTGACGGCGTTCTGTGTGCCTCTGGTTCTGGTGTCGGTTTTTGTGGGGAGGGCTAATTTCCAGATGTCTGGCAGGCGGGACGTGTCGTCACGCTTGTTCATGTTGTGAGGGTGTTTCTCTATCTCGATGGCTTCCATGATTATTCTCTTGTGGTGATGTTCCATGTTAAAGAGCAATTTGGAATCTGCAAAATTAATTTCGTGTCCTGTTTCTTTCATGTGTTGGAAAAGAGAGGAAGTTTTTTCTTCTTTTTTGACGGCATTCTTGTGTTCTGCGATACGTGCATTTATTCGTCTGTTTGTTTGTCCAATGTACGTGGCTGGGCAGACTTTGCAGGGTATTTCATAGACCCCTTGGTTTTCCAGCTGGATTTTGTCTTTTGGGTTTCTGAGGATATTGGCTATTTTTTGGTTGGTGCAGAAGGCTGTTTTGATATTGTGTTTATGGAGGATTTTGCTGATTTTGTCTGTAGTGCCCTTGATATAAGGAAGGAGGGCCATGCCATTGTTTTCTTCTGTGTCTTGGTTTTTGGGGGGTGTTTCTTTTTGGATTAGCTTCGTAACCCTGTTTTTCTGGTATCCATTGGCGATTAACACATTTGAGAGATTCTGTAACTCAGTTGTCAAGTGGTCTTTGTCAGCCAGGCGTTTGGTTCTGGAGATGAGAGTCTTGGCTACGGAGTTTATTTGTGCAGGGTGGTGGTGTGATTGTGCATGTAAGTAGCGGTTGGTGTGTGTTTTTTTCCGGTAGATAGTGTGTCCTAGGGAGCCATCAGGTTTTTTGTAGATTAGGACGTCAAGAAAGGGGAGTTGGTTGTTGTCTTCTATTTCCATAGTGAATTGTATTTTGGGGTGTAGGCTGTTGAGATGTGTGAGGAAGCTGTCTAGTTTTTCTTTCCCGTGTGGCCAAATTACAAAGGTGTCGTCAACATATCTGAGCCAAAGTTTGGGTTTGTGTTCTGACTTGTCTAAAGCATTGGTTTCAAAGTGTTCCATGTACAAATTTGCGATGACCGGTGAGAGGGGTGATCCCATAGGTGCTCCTTCTATCTGTTTGTATCTTTGTCCATTGTGGATGAAGTACGTGTTGGTTAGGCAGTGGTTGGTCAGGTCCAGGATGTATTTGGGGGGGTTGTATTTGTTTTGAATGGCTGTCAAGGCTTCATTAATGGGCACTTGAGTGAAGAGAGATACAACATCGAAGCTCACAAGTAGGTCATCGGGATGTAGGTATTGTTTCTTTATTGTTTCTATGAACTGGAAGGAGTTAGTAACGTGTGAAGCGATGGATTCTGCATAGGGCTGAAGTTGCTTAGCGAGAAATTTAGCGAGATTTTGTAGAGGTGAGCCTATGGAGCTGACTATTGGTCTGAGTGGTGTTCCTTCTTTGTGTATCTTGGGGAGACCGTAGAGTTTGGGGCATCTGGATGATTTTTCTCTGGGGATGATTCTTAGCTGGATTTCTTCACTGATAGGAGAGGCTTTTATTTTGGATTTGGTGGTTTTTTCCAGATAGGTGGTGGGATCTGTTTTTATAGGTTGGTAGGTAGGGTCTTGGAGTAGATTTGATAGTTTTGCTTGGTAGTCCGATGTGTTCATCACAACAGTGGCGTTGCCTTTGTCTGCTGGGAGAATGATTATGTTGTTGTCTTTCCTCAGGTTGGTGAGTGCTTTCTGTTCTTCTTTGTGTAAATTGCTTCTGGGTGGTTTGCTGGAGCAGAGGATGTTGGTGACTTTAAGTCTGATTTTATTGGCTTCATCTGGGTCGATTTTGGTCAGGCTAGCTTCGACTCCGCATATGATGTTTTCCGTGGGGATGCGTCTCGGGGCGACTGCAAAGTTGAAACCTTTGGAGAGTACTTTGGTTTCAGTTGGGGTGAGGATCCTGTTTGATATGTTATGTACTGTTTGTTTCATGGGTTGTTGTGGAGGGTGGCTAGGCTTCTGGCGTTTCTCTAGTTTGTAGAGTTTGTTGGTGTGTCTGTCTGTCTTATGTGAGGTCTCAGTTTCAGCTCTCCAGACGGCTAGTTGTTTGCATTTGTCCCAGAGTGCAGGGTGGATTTTGTTACATAGTTTGAGGTGAAGAGTGAGCAGATCTTTGTTGGTTTGGTTTAGTAGGTATCTTTTCTTATGTATTTCGTTTCTGATTAGGGATAGTTCAGTTCGTTTCAGGATCCTTTCGGTAGCTGGGGTTTTAGAGTGGAATTTAAGTTGGAAGCATGTGGGAGTTAAGTTGTTGTCTCGGCAGTTGCGTAGGAACAGGAGATCACATAAGATGGTGGCTCTTCGGATTTCTAGTTTCTCGTAGGTTCTTGTCAGCTGGAAGGTTTCCTCCCCGTAGAGGTGAGATATTTGCTTTCGTAGATTTTCACGGGTACAGGAATGCAGGTTTTGGTGTCTTCGGGTGTCTTCCCGTGTAAGAATCGGGGTGTCTGTGCGACGTTTCGACGAGGTCTCACTCGTCATCTTCAGGCTGGTGCTTTCGGCTTCTTGTTACTGGAACAGAGCAGAGTCTGGTGTTTGAGTTCCTATAAATACTGTTGAGGGGTGTGGTGTATAGCCTCCAACGTTCTGGGCAGAGAGGAAGTTCCTAGATTAGTGTGCCTTTTCTTCTTTTGTTCCTTAATTACTTGAGGGATATCTTGGGTGATTTCATGAGTGATATTCTGAATATCATTGGGTGGGTCATTAAGTGTAGATTAGTTGCTAATCTAGAGTTTTTCTGAGAAGATGGCTGTGCTGCATTTAGTTGTGCTCTGGCTTGGCTTCGTGTATAGGGGCGAGCTATGGTTTTGTGCCTTGTGCCAGCCAGATCTGTGTAGGGATTGCAGGGGGGTGTAGCATCCGGAGGTGCCACTATAGTTTGGTATATATTTTACGTATTTATATATATTTTACGTATTTATATATATACATACATATATATATATATATGTGTGTGTGTGTGTGTGTGTGTGTGTATATATATATATATATATATATATATATATATATATATATATATATGCAGGTTTTGGTGTCTTCGGGTGTCTTCCCGTGTAAGAGTCGGGGTGTCTGGGCGACGTTTCGACGAGGTCTCACTCGTCATCTTCAGGCTGGAGCTTTCGGCTTCTTGTTACTGGAACAGAGCAGAATCTGGTGTTTGAGTTCCTATAAATACTGTTGAGGGGTGTGGTGTATAGCCTCCAACGTTCTGGGCAGAGAGGAAGTTCCTAGATTAGTGTGCCTTTTCTTCTTTTGTTCCTTAATTACTTGAGGGATATCTTGAGTGATTTCATGAGTGATATTCTGAATACCACTGGGTGGGTCATTAAGTGTAGATTGGTGGTAAAGCTTTCGTGTCTTGACCTCTTGACCACGAAAGCTTTACCACCAATCTACACTTAATGACCCACCCAGTGGTATTCAGAATATCACTCATGAAATCACTCAAGATATCCCTCAAGTAATTAAGGAACAAAAGAAGAAAAGGCACACTAATCTAGGAACTTCCTCTCTGCCCAGAACGTTGGAGGCTATACACCACACCCCTCAACAGTATTTATAGGAACTCAAACACCAGATTCTGCTCTGTTCCAGTAACAAGAAGCCTAAAGCTCCAGCCTGAAGATGACGAGTGAGACCTCGTCGAAACGTCGCCCAGACACCCCGACTCTTACACGGGAAGACACCCGAAGACACCAAAACCTGCATTCCTGTACCCGTGAAAATCTACGAAAGCAAATATATATATATATATATATATATATATATACACACACACACACACACACACACACATATATATATATATGTATGTGCAGGTTTTGGTGTCTTCGGGTGTCTTCCCGTGTAAGAGTCGGGGTGTCTGTGCGACGTTTCGACGAGGTCTCACTCGTCATCTTCAGGCTGGTGCTTTCGGCTTCTTGTTACTGGAACTATATGTATGTATATATATAAATACGTAAAATATATACAGTCGTACCTTGGAAGTCAAACGGAATCTGTTCCGGAAGTCTGATCGACTTACAAAACGTTTGAAAACCAAATCGCGGCTTCTGATTGGCTGCAGGAAGCTCCTTATTTATTTATTTAAAAATACAAGTGCAAGTAGTAGAACTACAATGATAAGATGTGACTTAGTTGTTTTGACAAGCTATTATATGGGCATGGTGCCCTTTTACGTGACTGCGGCAATTACTGTCACCCTTCAGTGACCCACCTTAGGTCTTTGCCCACGAAAATCTCTCCTCTAATTTTAAACACTTGCTTTTATTTCTGAACGTTCTCTGCAAAGTTTCCTTTCCATATTGCCCTTTCCTCCACGGGGCTTTTCTTTGTCGCTCTCAGTGTAACTGGAGCTCCCTAGAGAGTTGGCTGCTTCAGTGATGTAACTAACCTTTTCTTCAGACAGCCAGGAATTAATTGCTTTCCCATGCCCTGAAGAGCTGCATAGAAAAAGGGAAGTAATCATCACCTAATTGAGCAGTGAGCTGCAGAATATATACCACAGCATTACATCATTTTCAGCACCTTTTTAATGGGGGGGGCACTATTTGCAGAAAGGACCCCCCTCTCCTCACAAGATTACACATTTGCCCATGTTAGGAGGTTAGCAGAAAGGAAGTGAGTAACTGAGGGGAATGGCCGTGTCTGATAGGATCTGCAGGTGCGAGTGTTGCTGTTTTTTTCTGGGAAAGGGGTTTTCTGAAAATGTTGTTTCAGATTCTGCTGTAATGATGCTGTTCTTCAGTGATGAAAATCAAGCAAAATAAGGAAAAACTTTGTTTAATTTTTTGATACATCATTTCCCCCTTTGAGCTGAGTTGATGGACACATTTAGTATTCCCCTTGCCTCTAACACATTCAGAAGAGTGGACTCTCTCAGCATTACTTACTTGAAGCAAAAGCACATTTACCTAACATTCCTTGGTTAGAGGAATTAAGGGGTGTGTGTGGGTGACGAATTGGAAACAGAAATATTAGTTTTCTCTAAGTTTGAAATCTGAAGTGCTCCCTCTTTTCCCACAAATGTTACCACCCATGCCAAAAAGAGCACTTCTTTTTCTTAATGATTTTCCTGCTTTCCTTATGGAAATGCAACTGTTTTCATTCTCATTGCCTTCTCTGGCTCTCAGTTTCCATTGACTTCACTTGTCCTTAACGATGCCGTGATGTAGTCAAATCACATGGGCTGCATAGTGCCAGGATGATACCCTATTCCCTTGTGATCCCAGATCACCTGAAATTGCCAAGGTGGGGATAAGAAGATAAGAAGTAGCAGGAAGAAATGGTGCAGAAAGTGGAAAGGAAACAGTGAGCCAGTTTGTACGTGACACTAAGCCAAACCATGGATAAGCTAATGCATCTGCATGCAGGTAGCTGCAGCAGAAATCATGGCCGCTTTGCTTCTCACCTTGGTCTCCTGAAGCTAAGCCATGGTTTGTGTTAGTATTATGTCCAAACCCAGGCTCGTTGTTTGTCTTCCCCAGACAACCAGGAACAGCAAACCAGGAACAAACCTTGGCTACAACTTATGGTTTGTCTAGAGCAAGGCAGGTAGACTGGTGACTGGGAGTGGCCGCCAGACCACATAACACCGGTCCTGAAAGACCTACGTTTCCAAGCACAATTCAAAGTGTTGGTGCTGACCTTTAAAGCCAGGCATAGGCAAACTCGGTCCTCCAGATGTTTTGGGACTACAACTCTCATCATCCCTGACCACTGGTCCTGTTAGCTAGGGATGATGAGAGTTGTGCTCCCAAAACATCTGGAGGGCTGAGTTTGCCTATGCCTGTTTAAAGCCCTAAACAGCCTCAGCCCAGTATACCTGAAGAAGTGTCTCCACCCCTATCGTTCAGCCCGGACACTGAGGTCCAGCTCCAAGGGCCTTCTGGCAGTTTCCTCACTGTGAGAAGTGAGGTTACAGCGAACCAGGCAGAGGGCCTTCTTGGTGGTGGCGCCCACCCTGTGGAACACCCTCCCATAATGTCAAGGAAATAAACAACTATCTGAGTTTTAGAAAACATCTGAAGGCAGCCCTGTTTAGGGATGTTTTTAATGTTTGATGTTTGATGTATTTATCGTGTTTTTAATATTCTGTTGGGAGCCTGCCAGAGTGGCTGGGGAAGAAATAATAAGTTGTTGTTGTTGTTGTTGTTGTTGTTGTTTTTAAGTAAACTGGGCTGGGGGGAGGAAATGAAACAAGTAAAAAACCATCATAGTAGTTGAGATAAATATTTATCCACCCTGAAAGTGCTATTTTTGACATGGAAAAGTGGAGAGCAAATCTGCACATTAGCCTCTTTTGCTTTTAAAAGGGATCCTTTCAGTTTTTTCAAACCAATGAATGAATACAGTGGTACCTCAGGTTAAGAACTTAATTCGTTCCGGAGGTCTGTTCTTAACCTGAAACTGTTCTTAACCTGAAGCACCACTTCAGCTAATGGGGCCTCCTGCTGCCCCTGTGCCACCGCTGCACGATTTCTGTTCTCATCCTGAAGCAAAGTTCTTAATGCGAGGTAATATTTCTGGGTTAGCGGAGTCTGTAACCTGAAGCATGTTTAACCTGAAGCGTATGTAACCTGAGGTACCACTGTAAATCCAACAGCTTAGAGTTGGGGCTGCTTGAGTCTTGAAAGTCTAAGCATCTTTGCGAAGCCAAGAGGGCACAGTCTCAACTGGGAACAAACACAGAGCATAATGGACGTGGTGGAGAGGACTCAAAAGGGGGGAAATCAGTGAGCAAGAGACGCAACCAGCACCTTTCAACCACCCACTGCTTCTCATATGATACGTGGAGGAGAAACAGAAGTTGCGCTACAAAGGTGCACCTTAGAAGCAGAATGTGTAGAAGCTCATGATCAGTTTTCTCTGTTTTTCAGAGGACGCCAAAGGTACCCTTGCAATGCTGCCTGACTTCAAAGTCAGAGAGACGCTGCTGCTGCGTGCGTTGAATCGCTACGGCATAAATCACGAGGGATGCGCACGAGGGTGGCTCAGTATTCCTCACTCCATGCGTATTTTCTACGTCCATGCATATTGCAGTAAGATTTGGAACGAAGCCGCTTCCTACCGGATTAAGATCTACGGTACAAGAGTTGTGACTGGCGACCTCATCTTCTCGGGAACATGTTCTGAAAGCTCTTCGCTGAATGACAAGGTAAACAGGAGCTTGAAAGGCACGGATAGCAAATCTGATCCTCTCTGGGTCTGTTAAATTTCATTAAAATTCGAACGAGGCCTTTCATCTTCCTGGTACTCCATAAATAAACATGCTGTGTTTACAAAAGGTGCAGTCTGGTTTGGCAGAACCAGTCAGATATAGATTATTTTGCTATGCATGTTTATGAGAACCAATGTGAACTATAATGTGGTCTAGGATGTCGCATGCGTGAAATGGGATAGATCTCCTTTTGGAATAAGATGAATGGATGTCAATTCATGATGTCAATGCATTCAGGAGATTGATTGGTGCAAGTTCAGGTAACATACCCCCTTATAAATCAGAACATCCTATAATTATATATATTTTTTTTGCAAAAAATAATAATAAACCAATAAAAACCTTTACCCATGTGCATAATGTCTTCTGTAGATACTACCAGCTTGCTTTCAAACTCACCCCTATCATGAGGCCTAGAAATATGTATTTGGTTTTGTTTTGTTTTGTTTTGTTTTTGCTTAGTTTAATTGGATCTTCTAAAAAAAATAAATGGCTAGGGAGCCAATGAAATTGTATGTGGATGGCATCTCAGAAGAATCAGCACTGCCCAGTTAACACAGCTATATTTCACCTGGGCTGAAAGGCAGGGTAGAGATATTTAGATAGGTTAAAAACATAAAATAAACTCTGGATTATTCAAAATTGGGCTCCGACTACCAACCCTGGATGAGATCTTCACGTCTCGCATCTTGAAGAAGTCACATAATATTCTGAGAGATCCCACCCACCCTGCTCACAACTTCTTTGAACTATTGCCTTCGGGCAGAAGATATAGGACAATGAAAACACGAACCACACGCCTTCTGAATAGTTTCTATCCAAGAGCTCTGATTGCACTAAATAACGATCTCAAGGCCAGTGGCAAGGTTTAGTAATTAGGGAGTAGAAGGAATGAGATAGGTTTTAGGTTATGTTATGCCTTTAATAGGTCATGCTATATTCTGGATTATGTTATGTTTTATAGATTATGTTTAAATAGGATGAGAGTTCGGAGATACGTGCAAATGTATATGTGAACCCGGTCTTTGGGTGGGTGTTTGATTTTCGTTGTTGTGTATACTGTGTATATACGGACAATGACAATAAATTTATCTAAAATGCTATTTCAGAAAAATCAAAATCAGAAGACGTCATCCAGTTGGAAGCCCATGTACTCTTTAATCATGAAGTTATTTCAGCATGGCTAACATTAATTTCACATTCTTTACCATTTAAAGTGGTGTGTTCTGTGATTACGAATGGGATAAGTACACAGCCAAGTCAAACAGTTGTTTCTAATTTTGTGTTGGTTGAAGCCAACCATTTTCCTTTGCAATAAATAACTTGGAAATGTTTTCTCTTAAAGGATGGCAAGGGTTGCAATCTTATACCAATTCACCTGAAAGTAAGCTCCATTGAATCAATGGAATTGAATTCTGAGTAAGCGTGCATAGAACTGCATTGTAGGCGTACAGTAGGTATATGATTGCTTCACATTCTACGGAAATTCCACTGCCTCTCACTAGTGGCAATGTCCAAGTAGTGAAGTTCCACTCAAAAGAAGCCCCTATGGGTTAAACCACTGTGCTGCTTGGGCTTGCCGATTGAAAGGTCGGCGGTTCGAATCCCCACGATGGGGTGAGCTCCTGTTGTTTGGTCCCAGCTCCTGCCCACCTAGCAGTTCGAAAGCACGCAGTGCAGGTAGATAAATAGGTACCTCTCCGGCGGGAAGGTAAATGGCGTTTCTGTGTGCTGCTCTGGTTTCGCCAGAAATGGCTTAGTCATGCTGGTCACATGACCCAGAGAAACTGTCTGCGGAAGTGGACAAACACCAGCTCCCTCGGCGTGTAAAGCAAGATGAGCGCCACAACCCCAGAGTCGTTCGCAACTGGACTTAATTACCTTTATCTTTACATTAGTATGGAAACACTGTTTTGAATGCATTATAAACATGCAACACCAAGTGGCGACAGAGGGTAAAATAAATTATGTGCAATTTTCCGTAGTGATTCTCCCCCCTTTGTTATAACAATTTAATTTCTGACTTATTTATAGCATTTTCTCCTGTTTGTAGAACCATCCTTAGTCTGTCTATAGACTGCATTTTTCACACGTTGTGCTGAAAGCAGTTTATAAGAAGCAACCCTATGAATACAATAATTCAACAACCATTATGCATAATCAAAATTGCCATCAAAATGATAGCGTCGCTGCAGCACTAACAGTTCAACAATTCATTTTTCTTTTGAAATAGATCACAAAAAATGAAGCGAGCATGCCAGTTAATATCCCAAAATAGCCCTAAATCTAATATAAGATCTAAAGACCAGACACAGTTTTTGGGGCAGCTGTTCCCTCTTGGGGAACAGGTAGGTAGAAGCAGCTATACCTTGATGGCTAACACAGTCTCTTCCCTCCCATTACTAGTTGAGCTCTAACAGTGCAAGCCTAGCCTAGCCATGTCTACTCTGAGTAAGACCTGCTGGGGTTTACTGCCTGGTGACTGGGATTAGGATTGCAGCCTGAATCCTTGCATTTATGTTATTAGCCTTCAATACTGCATTGCAAACTGGCCTAGGAATTATTTGAAGGATGGTAATAGAAATCTCTAGAATAAGTCAATAAAAACATGTTACATACTTTCCCCCATTTTTTATAACAGGTCCATGTAGTAACAGCTGCAGAAGAAGAGGCCAATGAATATGCAATAAATCAGGTACGTTTTGGGAAATGTATTTCTTTAAAGTATTAAAGGAGCACTAGGCTTATGACATACACTTGTAAGTTACAGGCATAGCTTGATCACTGGAAAATATAAATACAGTCGTACCTTGGAAGTCGAACGGAATCCGTTCTGGCATTCCGTTCAGCTTCCAAAACGTTCGGAAACCAAAGCGTGGCTTCCGATTGGCTGCAGGAAGTTCCTGCAGCCAATCGGAAGCCACGACGGATATTCGGCTTCCGAAAATCATTTGAAAACCGGAACACTCACTTCCGGGTTTTGATCGTTCGGGAGCCAATTTGTTTGGGAGCCAAGGCGTTTGAGATGCAAGGTACGACTGTAGAAGAAAATGCCAACCCAAACCAAAAATCCAGATCTTTGTGCATTTTGCAGGGTTCTCTCGCTACCACCCTTCCTCCATCCCCCCCCCGCTGCAATCAGCAATTCCTTTGTGTTCCTTTGTTCTGACATCTCCTGGGCATGCGTAAAGGTAAAGGGACCCCTAACCATTAGGTCCAGTCGTGACCAACTCTGGGGTTGTGCGCTCCTCTCACTCTATAGGCCGAGGGAGCCAGCGTTTGTCTGCAGACAGCTTCCAGATCATGTGGCCAGCATGACTAAGCCACTTCTGGTGAACCAGAGCAGCGCACGGAAACACCGTTTACCTTCCCACCGGAGCGGTACCTACTTATCTACTTGCACTTTGACGTGCTTTCAAACTGCTAGGTTGGCAGGAGCAGGGACCAAACAACGGGAGCTCACCCCGTCACGGAGATTCGAACTGCCGACCTTCTGATCAGCAAGTCCTAGGCTCTGTGGTTTAACCCACAGCGCCACCCGCGTCCCTGGGCATGTGCTTTTATGCAAACCCGCTCCCCTTCCACAGATATGCTCACCTTACTTTTTTCTTCCCAAAGGTGATTATCCCAATGGCTGGCCACAACGTCCGCTATCCCACTAACAAAGTCGGGGAGTGGTATCGCAAAAGACTTGACCGTGATGGGCTGCAGATGCACCAGTTCAGGCTTCCTTCCTTACAGCTGAACGTGCCTGGGTGCTACCGACATCTCCTGAAGTATCCGCGCGATCTGTCGTACCGTTTTTTAAAAAGCGGCGAAGAACCGCTGGGAACTGGGGACAATTCCCCCAAAGATCCCGAAACTTCTCTTTCGGTGTCGTTTTGGCTCGATCCTTCGTGTTACGCAACTGTTTGTTTGGGGGAAATAATGAAGTGCAATCTTTAAAAGAAAAAAGAAAAGGCAGAGCTTCGCTGTGTAGAAATACGGCACGCTCAATAAAAATGGCATGGGGCTGTGTAGAAAAAAAATGGCGCTGCACCTTGGCTTGGGGAGGGGGGCTGTTCCGCCTCAGGCTGCAAAATGTATTGGACCAGATCACCCCACCTTGGACCTACTGTAACAAGACAGTGCAGGAGTACAGCCAAGCTGCCAGCCTTATGCTTCCCAAACAGGTAAACCCAACATCCCTGTGCTCCTAAATTGGACCAGCATCTAATTCTTTGCCTTATCCACACATTAAATTCCAGCTTGTTATTGCTCACCTAGCCTGCATCCGGGTATTCGTACCACAGGCCCTGCATTTCATGCAACTCTCTGGAGCTCTCCAATTTCTCTTTGGCACTGGGTGAAAACCGTACGTGCCTGATTTTTGAAATCTGGCTTTCAGTGTTCTTTTAACACTGGTCCCCCCCCCCCACTCTGCTTTCAAATCGCTTTGTTTTTATTGGCCATTATGGCAGCCTGGTCTTGGGACTTGTTTGGGGCTGAAGAGCAGGGTGAAAGTGCAGATAATGAAATGGAATGAAAAACAGAACCAGGGCTGTCTTAAGTATATGCAGCGCTAACCCTAACCCCCGCCCCCGGTTGCCCAGTCTCAGGTATGCAGGAGGGCGGAGCCAGCCTGCCACCTCAGCATCTCGCTGGCTCTGTCACCCCCCAACTTGCGGAAGAAGAGCCACAGCAGAAGAGTCCACTGTGCCGCTCCGACCGACAAGTGGGCTCTTCCCCGAACTCAACTCTCAGACCCTGGACTTTCGGCCTGGCACCCCTGAGAGTCCAGCGCCCGGGTGCCCCACACCCCTAGCGCCTATGGGTAAGACGGCCCTGAACAGAACTGTGTGTGTCACCTGCAAATTGATGGTACTAACTCTGAACTTATTCTGTCCCGGCCATTGCATCGTAGTGCTAGGAAAAATATTTGAAGTGCCCTGGACAAATCCCGCATGGTAAATAATAACAATAATTTATTATTTATACCCCGCCCATCTGACTGGGTTTCCCCAGCCACCCTGGGCATCTCCCAACAGAATATTAAAAACACAATAAAATATCAAACGTTAAAAACTTCCCTAAACAGGGCTTCAGATGCCTTCTAAAAGTCAGATAGTTGTTTATTTCCTTGACATCTGATGGGAGGGCGTTCCACAAGGAGGGCACCACTACCCAGAAGGCCCTCTGCCTGCTTCCCTGTAACTTGGCTTCTCGCAGGGAGGGAACCGCCAGAAGGCCCTCGGAGCTGGACCTCAGTGTCCTGGCAGAACAATGGGGGTGGAAATACAGTGGTCACTCAAAGCTACCTTCTGACATAGCATCATTAGGTAGGAGCATATTGTCCTCCTGACCCTCTGGCTTTTGGACTCAAGTTCCCCAGTCTTTCTTGCTGCTGCATCCTGTCAAAACCACACTCTCCTTCCTGTCCCCAGTCCCCTTTCATTTGGCTCCTCTTTTCCTCAGCTGCTTGTTTCTCTTCTCTTTCTCTTTTTTAGGTCTTTGGTTCTTCCATCCGTATCTAAGGTCTTTGCTCCCCTCACTCCATTGCCTGCTCTGCCCTTCCTTTATACTTCCAGTTCAATACCACCTTCTGCAAGTCAGGAAAATGGAGCCATTGGGTTTGACCCCAGATCACGCAGCTCTCTTTGCATAAGGCACAGGGAACACATGTGGGGGTGTTGGGTTTGAATTAACTACGGTTCAGCATATCGTCCTAAGAGACCTCCTTGTGTTTGTTTATCCACAAACTGTTGCTAAGCCCTGAGATCCTTCTAGTGCGAGTAAATGAAGAAGCCCTATATGGACTGGACTAACAACTATTAAGATAAGGCTTTGGGGCCTGGCTCCAGAATGACACATCAGAGAATTGCATTGTTCCAAGTGGGCAGTTGTGTTATATTAATAGGCTCTGACGCGTCAACACAGGCTGCGCTGCCGTGTTAGCCTATGTGAATACTAAACCGTTGTATAATGGAATGAAAATATAATGTAAACCAGGACTGGGTTTTTTGGGTTTAAAGGTCTTTTAGGTCAGTTATGCTACTGAAAATGAAATTTCTGGGTTGAGATGTATTCTGAGGTTCCCTTTCCCCTTATTCTAAGTATGTTCACCCCTCTTTCAAAGAGCTGGATAGCTCAGTGGGCTAGAGCGTGGCGCTGATAAAGCAACGGTTGCAGGTTCGATCCCTGCATGGGACAACTGCATATTCCTGCCTTGCAGGGTCCCTTCTAATTATGCAATTCCATGAAAGTCACTGTATTGCACTTGGTTCCAGCTGGTAGGCGTTAGGGCTGTTGTACACAAAAATCAAAATAAAACCTGCTAGCTTGAAATCCACCCACCTCTGATATAAGCTATAGTGCAGTAGAGTGAATGGAATTCGCATACTTGCACAGCATGATCTCCAGTTACATAATACTGCGTAATTTGCCTTATATCAATCAATAACTCAACCTACTGCATCAGCGCCTATATGGGGAGGAGACTGAGTTCCTTCATTCCACAAATGGATTCTCCATTATAGTTTAAGAAGCAACAACAGCACTGTGGCCCCCTCTGCGAGCTGCCTTACAGTTATCTTAAATCAGCAACCGAAAAGACAAGCCTTTTAAAGGACTACTCATTGCGAACCTTTTCTTTTATAAACAATGGTAATACACATCCTGTTCTTAAAAGGCACAACAGTTAGCTGTATTCCCAATGTTTTAGAGCATATCAGAGAGGCGAAGGATGTCATTGTGCAGTGTGAATCCCTGCAAAAAAATGGGGGGAGATGCCACCACAAATCACAAGCAGGATGATTTGGAATCTTAACCAGTTGCAAAAAGATTAAAAATATGATGCAAGGCAGCATATAGACATTAGTTGCATGCATTCTGCTTCATCTGCAGGTGGCGCTGTAACTTTGCAGGAACTAATGGGGGAGGGAAGCAACGCCAGCCATTTATTTAAATGACGTGTAGAATGCTGTTGGTATTATTTCAGATTTCTCCTGGGTTGATGCATCTTATTCTATGGGGTTCAGCCTCTAATTCTATTTCTAAAGGCTATAGGATTATATGAGCAAGAAGTGAGTTTTTGGAAGCACAGACTTTACCCATTACATCCCCACCAAATTTGAGTTACGGTACTGGACAGTGTGTCAGAGGGGTTCTGGACAGATGATGAATGGAGATGGAGCATCCTGTATTTTAATGGTCCTTCAGAAATGCAGGTTTGTAACTCTCAAATAAAAAACCATGGTTGACCATTTGCCTTTGGACAATAACCATCTATATACAGATGCTGTTTAGATTTTATCATAGGCATTTGTGTTAGGCTAAAAGAGTTGGTATGCCGCTATTTGTATTACATAAAAAATTATTAATTTTTTATTCATCATACACCTGAGAATTTAAATTGCCAATCTCTTCAGCCCGATGAAACCAATCTGTGAAATCACAAAGCTTGCATCCTTTTACCAGCAAAAGAAATTGGTCCAGTCAAAGGAATTGCCTTACAGAAGTTTTTGTTTAATTCTTTGGGAATTACAACATTTTTTGCAGACGAAAAATATATTGCATTAAGTCCTGGAAAATAAATTCTGTTTGTTTTATATACAATCCTAGGCTATTTAATCCTTGACGAGGCAAATCTCCCAGGGCATTGTTACTTATTTTATTACACCATTCTTGTGCAACTATGAATCCACCCTAAACTTGAATTGCCTTGTTCAGCATATAGTAGTGATATGTGAAAGTTGCAATTCTTGAGCTTCAGATCAGTCAGGAAATACTAATGCTAAAGCTATGCTAGTCTGAGCCAAAGCTCAATGGGCGCTGGTGCATGTTCTGGAGTCTACAAGCTTCTCCATTCCCCATTGTGTGCTCACAACCACAGCTGTGTGGACAGATTGCATGTACGCATGAGCAAAACATAACTGTATTCCGGAAACAGCTTCACTTAGTCATGCTAAAAAAATCGGCTTTGATGCACTTTTTCTTAGGAACAGTTCAGCATATGTACAGATAACGTGTGAACAATCTCATTGCCCGATAGTGGCTTCACTTGCGTGAAGTGGGAATCGCACAGAAATCGCCACGTAAATGTCGTTCTTCCTTGCATGGAATATAAAATTGCTCTCAGCAGGAGATATGTGCAGCTCCCTTCTGCACAACAGCCTGAAGAATGGATGCATGTGTGAGGCTCTCCCAATTCTTCTGAATCCTCTGTCCAAGAATCTTTCCAGGTTGTGGGGTCAAAGGTGACCAAAGGTGATCTAGTCCAACCGCCTGAAATGCAGGAATCTTTTGCCCAACGTGGGGCTCAAACCGCTGACCCTGAGATCGAGAGTCTCATGCTCTACTGACTGAGCTACCCCAGCAGGGCTGGTTATAAATCCACCTAGTGGGTTAAGCTCAGCTTGGCTCATTGCAAGTTGAACATAACCCACCAGGGAAATGCTCTTGATGAGATCTTTAAGCCATTGATTTGCTACTCCAGGCTAGCCCTGCTTCAATCTCTACCTGCTTTTCCACTTATGGCCCAGGACTGTTTTCACAAACTCTGCCTATATAGACCATTCCTTGCTGTGAATGTAACCTCTGTTTGGCAACCTCAAGCTTGAAGTTCTGATTACTCCTGCACATGTTGATAGATTTAGTTCAATTTGGCTGTTCCCTGCTCTTCCCATTCCTCTGATCGTGACATATGGTATGCATTACAGATTTTCAGAGGCTAAGGGTATATGTAATTTACAGCTAGATCCTAAATTAGTGTAACTAAATTGCAGTCAGTTTGCATCTAGCGATCCTTTTCTATACAGATTGCAAATCCAGACTTGCACATGCAGCTAATGATTATCTCCTTGATGAAATAAATATAACATGAGTAATATTAACAAGTAAATGTTATTGAATCATAGAATCATAGAATCATAGAATCATAGAGTTGGAAGAGACCACAAGGGCCATCGAGTCCAACCCCCTGCCAAGCAGGAAAACACCATCAGAGCACTCCTGACATATGGTTGTCAAGCCTCTGCTTAAAGACCTCCAAAGTAGGAGACTCCACCACACTCCTTGGCAGCAAATTCCACTGTCGAACAGCTCTTACTGTCAGGAAGTTCTTCCTAATGTTTAGGTGGAATCTTCTTTCTTGTAGTTTGGATCCATTGCTCCGTGTCCGCTTCTCCGGAGCAGCAGAAAACAACCTTTCTCCCTCCTCTATGTGACATCCTTTTATATATTTGAACATGGCTATCATATCACCCCTTAACCTCCTCTTCTCCAGGCTAAACATGCCCAGCTCCCTTAGCCGTTCCTCATAAGGCATCGTTTCCAGGCCTTTGACCATTTTGGTTGCCCTCCTCTGGACACGTTCCAGTTTGTCAGTGTCCTTCTTGAATTGTGGTGCCCAGAACTGGACACAGTACTCCAGGTGTGGTCTGACCAGAGCAGAATACAGTGGCACTATTACTTCCCTTGATCTAGATGCTATACTCCTATTGATGCAGCCCAGAATTGCATTGGCTTTTTTAGCTGCCGCGTCACACTGTTGGCTCATGTCAAGTTTGTGGTCAACCAAGACTCCTAGATCCTTTTCACATGTACTGCTCTCAAGCCAGGTGTCACCCATCTTGTATTTGTGCCTCTCATTTTTTTTGCCCAAGTGCAATACTTTACATTTCTCCCTGTTAAAATTCATCTTGTTTATTTTTGCCCAGTTCTCTAATCTGTCAAGGTCGTTTTGAAGTGTGATCCTGTCCTCTGGGGTGTTAGCCACCCCTCCCAGTTTGGTGTCATCTGCAAATTTGATCAGGATGCCCTTGAGTCCATCATCCAAGTCGTTGATAAAGATGTTGAATAAGACCGGGCCCAAGACAGAACCCTGTGGCACCCCACTAGTCACTCTTTTCCAGGATGAAGAGGAACCATTGATGAGCACCCTTTGGGTTCGGTCAGCCAGCCAGTTACAAATCCACTGAGTGGTAGCATAGTCAAGACCGCATTTTACCAGCTTCTTTACAAGAATATCATGGGGCACCTTGTCAAATGCCTTGCTGAAATCAAGGTAGGCTACATCCACTGCGTTCCCTTCATCTACCAGGCTTGTAATTCTGTCAAAAAACGAGATCAGGTTAGTCTGACATGACTTATTTTTCAGAAATCCATGCTGACTATTGGTGATCACAGCATTCCTTTGGTGTGTAACCTCCGGGTATAGGGCAGTATATAAATTCAAATAATAATAATAACAATAAAATATGTTCAGATTCATGCAGTTCCATCATCTTTAAAACAGGTACTTTATGCCCATTTAAATACGGAGCACAACTGCCCTGTAGTACTATTTGACTATAATATCCATTGCATATGAAAGATTTATTTCTAGTAAGTGACTTTGTTCTTAAATAACAGCAAAGGCATGAATTAGCCTTTACTCCTTATTTCCTTAATGGCCATTTAAAAAAAAAATGCACTCAAAAATAAAGACAGCAAATAACTCTTTCCCACCCCTACCCTGGCCTCTTTCCTCAGTTCTTTTTGCTGTAGAAACCATTAATAACTTGTGACTTCAAGTTCATAGGTCATATCTGAGAAATTCAGAGCAACCTAGGAAAACTTAATTTGGAATGACATACGTGCCAACCCTCCCCTTCAAAAATGGCAAGAGGAATTCACATCTGAGTATCCATTTTTTAATATATATATTTTTAGAGATGCTTCCATTGACTGTATTGTATTTTAGTCTGAGTCTGGAATGTGAATTAATACAAGTTCTTCCTCCAGTGATTTAGCATAGTGCAAGCATATTGAAAATGCAGACTTCTTTAAAAGATCCAAAAATAGAGAAGAAAACAGAACGGAAGTGGAACTTGGGGAGGTTATGTCAGTATAATTTAAAGCAGGTATGGCCATTGGTCACCTCTGGGCCACTGCCAGTAGTCTGGTCCTCCACACACACACACACACACACACACACTGCTGCATTTACGTATAAGCTAAATTCAAAGGGGAAAAAAACTGGATGTACATTTCCAAAATATAAGATTAAAAAATAAAAATAAAACCTACATACAGCAACAGTGTTGTGTGTTGTGTAGGCTCCTATGATGGGCCCCACCTGCTCCCTAAAATATCACTGGTTTGACCCTTTCTATATATAGGGTGCCTACATTCTGCATGGACTGATTGCATGGCAACATGTGCAAATGGCTTTAGATACCTATTAGGTCCATAAATTACCATATAGCATATATTCAACACAAAAAACAGCGACAATTTGCTGTTGACAAAGGACAGCTGGAAATATAAAGGGCCCCATTACCTTCAGTAGCTTAGGGCCTCATCAAACCTAAATCTGGCCACACACACACACACACACACTGTGCTATGAGAGGTGTCACTTTTCAGATTGGTGTCAAGGAATGAAAGGTAGTTTCTAATTCCCAATACAAAGGTGGGGAGGACTAGCAGAATACATTTTGGCACTTGAGACGGGTCCCAAAAGAGCACCCCCCCCATTCCCCATCAGTGAAGAAAGGGTCGGGGAAGTTCTACATCAGGAATGGGGTGTCATGGGTCAGGAGTCAGCTTTGCCTGTTGAACAGCAGCCTGAAGGGGGAGTGACTCCACTGGCAGCTGATCAGGCTCCAAGGACACAGAGGAGAAGGTGCTGATGAGAACTAGCTGGCTTCAGCCTTCTTAAGCAGAGCTTGCAGCAGCAATTAAGAAATGAATGAAACTGAATTAGGAATGAGCCGACGCAAGTTGAGTTGCACAACTCAAATTGATTCGTTTTGTTGTTGTTGTTGTTGTTGTATATGTCAACGACCCCAAAGTTTGAGAGTCAGTAGCACAGATGTTGTAAAGGGCGTTGTGAACAAGCCATTGAAGGAGATAACAGTGGCTACCCAGACCTCATTGCTAGTTGTGAAGGGCCCCTCACGACTGCTCAAGCTTCAGGGGCCCCAAATGTAGGTCTGCTAGTGACAGAACTCATTCAACTACATATTACACTGCAATTTTGAATTACTGTTGCTCTAGTGTGAGACAGAAATGGCAAATACGTTTTCTTGACTCCACTGTCTTCATCCTTTTATTTGCATAGGAATTACAAAAAAGGCCATTTAAGTGAAAGGGGCCTCTGTGACAAGTAAGATTTCCACTGTTGTGCAAGATTTCGTAAGTCGCCTACTCAGTTAAATTTCCCCACAAAGTATCTCTTTCTCTTCATTAGTTAAATGTTGTTTAGGAGGAAAAGGGCCTTGACTTAGGAAAAGGCCTCTAAAACCATTCTAGTATTTTATTATTTTATTTTATTTTAATCAGGATGCATTTCTGCAGAAATTGGGGTTGGTTTCAGCTTGTGATATTTCATAAAAAGGTAAAGGACCTCTGACAGTTAAGTCCAGTTGCAGACGACTCTGGGGTTGCGGCGCTCATCTCGCTTTACAGGCCAAGGGAGCCGGTGTTTGTCCTCAGTTTTTCCGGGTCATGTGGCCAGCATGACTAAGCCGCTTCTGGTGCAATGGAACACCAAAACCAGAGCAGCACACGGAAACACCGTTTACCTTCCTGCCGCAGCAGTGCCTATTTATCTACTTGCACTGGTGTGCTTTCGAACTGCTAGGTTGGCAGGAGCTGGGACCGAGCAACGGAGCTCACCCCATTGTGGGGTTTCAAACTGCCAACCTTCTGATCAGCAAGCCCAAGAGGCTCAGTGGTTTAAACCACAGTGCCACCCGCCTCCCCTGTTACAGCTTCTGGGCTTGATGAGGCATGTGAACCTCACCTGAGCCTTCTCCAGCTGAGGAATCACACACCTGGGCTATCAAGCCCCACCTGGGCTGTGGTTCCTTGCCTGCCTTCCCTCAGAACTTACAGCTGTAAATTCTGGGATCCTGAGGTCAGGGGTGGTACATCCCATTTTGCCACTTGGGGCAAAACAGGAAGTGCCACCTTGCTCCGCCACATCACCACCCGTGGGACACTCACTGCCACCTAACAGTGGCACTGGAGCTGTGCCATACCCTCCAACATTTCTCCAATGAAAATAGTGACATCCCTTTGCATAATGATAATTTTACTCATTATACCCACGCATCTTATGCCCCAGCACTCTGGGCAGCTTCCAACATATACAAAAACATAATAAAATATTAAACGCTTAAAAAACCCCCAAAACTTCCCTATACAAGATTGCCTTGGGGGGTGGAGAACTCTATACCCTCCAACATTTCTCCAATGAAAATAGGGACATTCTAAGGGAAAGTGGGACATTATGGGATCCAGTCAGAAACCAGGATGGCTTCTCTAAATCAGGGATGTCCCTGGAAGATAAAAATCTGCTTTAAAAAACCCCAAAACACAGACTTTTGTGGTTATGGAACTCACATAGAATTGCATTGAAAAGGGGGGGGGCAATTAATGGGAATTCTTAAAACACTCGGCAAGCAAACCAGGATGAATGCCCATTGTCATATAGCGTCTCCATAAACAAATTGGAACAAAGGCTTTGTAAAGACTGGTCTAACCTCTCCGTCGTCTAACCATAAGCTTTGTGCAAGCAAATCAGGACAATGCTCGATAAACAGGTCACATGGAGGAGCCCCTAGAAAAAGCTGCCACCAGAGGAAAAGCAAGTGTGGTAATGAGAGAAGAAGAAGAAAGGGGAGGAGAGAATGACCCCACTCTTTGGCTTGTTCTTGCAAGACCATCTTGTGGTGGCATGTCATTCTGGCCTTTATATAATAGCGTATCATGGATTTTCAGTTCATACTTTATAAAAAGGAAGCTGGTGGTTTTTTTCCTTTGGCCTCTTACAGCCAAACAAGTTTGTCTGAATGAAGCATTATAGTTTCCCCTTCTGTTTTGTTTAACTCCAGCTTTGCTCCTTTCCCTCAAAGCCATCTCCTTATACACCCTTCAGTGCCCTCACCTTAGGAGGCTGTAAATAGTACTGTGGTTGCTAGGCAAAAAATGTGACCTTTAATGCCGACCATCCTGCTTCGCGTTCCCTGTCACACTCCTCCATGCTGTAGCCGTCTCTGGTTTCAGTGTGAACTTCCCCTGAGTTCTCCTTGCATCTATTAAGCTGTATAGCTCAGGTTGGGGTTCTTTAGCAAAGTATCCCCATAAACAAGGGGGGGGATGTGACTTTGTGTTTCCTCTCACAGTGGCCAAAGGACCTATACAGTGGTACCTCAGGTTACATATGCTTCAGGTTACATACACTTCAAGTTACAGACTCCGCTAACCCAGATATAGTACCTCAGGTTAAGAACTTTGCTTCAGGATGAGAATAGAAATCATGCTCTGGTGGCGTGGCAGCAGCAGGAGACCCCATTAGCTAAAGTGGTGCTTCAGGTTAAGAACAGTTTCAGGTTAAGAACGGACCTCTGGAACGAATTAAGTACTTAACCCGAGATACCACTGTACAGCCATATAGACAAGAGCAGCTTTCACTTTGAGACAGAGCATTACGTTTCCTGAGGTGGGTTGTGCAAGCACACCCAGTATTTGAGGCTTCTTGATGGTCTGCAAGAAGGTCTGCTGTAGAGTTTACACAGGTCTTGACAGTGATAGGAATTGGCAGCTGTGCTGAAAAACCTGTTGAGTATTTGACTGGGGCAAGTCAGCTGGTCTACAGCTGAGACTAAAGGGTAGCTGTTTTTTATTTTGGTTCCAATCCCTCTTCCATATTCTAGACCTGTGTACCCAGGGAAAGTAGATTGGATGTGTCCTATGTCTACAATTTCACCCACATGACATTGTCCTCGTCCACGGCAGTCTGCATGCCCCGTCCCCAATTTAATCCAGATTTTCCCAATCCATGAGTAACACAGTAAGGCTGCATTCACATGGCAGTTCATTCCATTTAAATCTGACATTTCAGCAACTGTTAATCTCTGCATTCTGTTTTAGCTTTCATGTGCCATAAAAGCCACTTGTGGAAATATAGTGGAATGTAACAGAGATTTAGTGCTCATTTCCATGTTAATCGCTTCCAGGAAAAACCCATTGAGTTCAATGGGGCTTGTTCCCAGGAAAGTGGGTATAAGGATGGAACCGTAAGTTGATGAACACTGGAATTAAATTTCACAGCAGTTCCATCCCTGTCTATTGTTTCACAGCAGATACAGTGGTACCTCGGGTTAAGTACTTAATTTGTTCCGGAGGTCCGTTCTTAACCTGAAACTGTTCTTAACCTGAAGCACTACTTTAGCTAATGGGGCCTCCTGTTGCCGTCGCACTGCCGGAGCACTATTTCTGTTCTCATCCTGAAGCAAAGGTATTAACTTGAGGTACTATTTCTGGGTTAGCGGAGTCTGTAACCTGAAGCATATGTAACCTGAAGCGTATGTAACCCGAGGTACCACTGTACTCAGGACAAGTTAGAGCATCTGCTAGATTAATGCTGTGAAATCGGATATGAGAAGGGAGCAAAAAGGTATTGAAAAACACTGCAGTTTTCTTTTTCATAGCTTGTATTTTGACTAATAGGTTTCTACCCATCCAGCTCTGTCTCATTTTTATCAAATTCAGGTGAGGTAGCAGCCTGAATCGGTGTCTGGGCATGGTAATGATCTGGTCTGGAAAGGGGCCAATAAACTCAGTCTCAGTCTAGTCAAGACAGAGCTCCTGCTATTAGTGTTTTGTCTACCCACCTGTTATTCAACCTGTTTTGGAGGAGGCTGTGTTCCCCATAAAGGACCAGGTTCATCGTTTAGAGGTGTTTTTTTAATTCACCCCTGGAATCACAGGTGGCCTCAGTAGCTCAGAGTGCCTTTTATCAGCTTAGGCTGATAAAGTGTGACCCTGTTTGGATAGAGATAGCATTGCTACAGTTATCCATGTTCTGTAGTAACCTCTCATTTGGATTACTGCAAAGGGTTATGCATATGGCCAGATAATTAAACTGGTCTGTTCTGGGACCAATTCAAGTGCTGTTGTTAATCTTTAAAACCCTAAACAACTTGGATCCAGTTACCGGAAGGTAAGATCAGGTTCTGAAGCCCTTCTTTGAGCTCCCTGACAAATGGGAAGGTGACCACTAGATAGAGCCTTCTCAGCGATGGCACCCTGGCTGTGGAGTGTCCTCCCCAGAGAGGCTTGCCTAACACCTACACTGTAGCATTTTGGCATGAGATGAAGACCGCTTTATTCCCCCAAGATTTTTAATCTCACAATCTTTCTTCATATTGTTTTACTGATACTGTTCTCTGATGCTGGCTTTATCTGATTCTAGATTTCATACCTATGTTTTTTTCATCATATGGCTTTAAATTTTCTCTGTAAGCCACCCAGAGAAACCTTTCTATTTCTATTTTCTATTTATTAAATTGGTGTGCCACCCTATACCCATAGGTCTCGGGGCAGTTCATAACAACAACAAAATTGCAATATACGAAGCACAAAATACACAAATAATCAAAGAACCAAATACTTAATAAAATTAAAAATAATCAAAATCAAAACAAAACAACAATAATGTATATGCGCTAATAACAATACACCCCCCCAATGAAAGCTCCTAAACAATACTCCAGCCCACAAATACAGAACTCTAAATTAACATGTAACATTTAACGATTTAAAACAACCTCACCCTCCTTTGTCATTGGGCAGTATATAAATATGGAAATCAAAGTAAAATAAAATGCAGACAGCTTGAATGAATATATATGAAACATCTATCTGATGCCGTTTGTATAGTGATATAGTTTTGCAGTCATGAGGGAGCCTTGCCCACTGGGCAGTCTGAGATGTGTATTAATAAGAAAGGAAGTACGATACAAAAGACTGGCCTGCACAGCTCTAAGTATTCAACCTCAGGCAGAGAGCTGTCAACCAGGAAATGATCCATGCCTAAATGTCTTTGACAAATGACTGGTATGATGTCAACACACCAAGGGGGAGGGGCCCCGATTCCACCAGAGGTTAAAGAATTCCCCAAGCAGTTTTGAGCAAGAGTGGCGTAAAAGGTACAGTATTGGATTTGGAATAGGGAAAGTTATATTTAAACCCCTGCAAAGCCATAAAGGTCATGGTGTGACCTCAGTCTACTCACTATCTCTACCTAACATAATTCACGGGACTGTCCATTGTTGTGATAATATGATGGGGGAGGAGAGCATTACACTGCGCTGAGGTTCTTGAAAAGGGAGGGGGGAGAAATGTAAACAATAATGTAATAAATGGCTAACACTCTTTTTTAGGGTCTTGGACCAGCTGATAATACCCACCCTTTCCATGGAAATTCCCAGGACAATCAGATGCATCTAATGCTTGTTTACTCCTTTCAGATCAGAATGCATCCACCTTGGATGGAGAAATGTTGGAGGGTATGGTAGGATGTCCCTGTTTCCATGGGAGAAATGTTGGAAGATATGGAGTTATGCAACCCCTGAGCCAAGGAGATAAGAAACTATACAACCTTTAGAAGACATTTGAAGGCAGCCTTGTATAGGGAATGTTTTGTTTTTAATGTTTAATGTTTTATTATGTTTTCAAATGTGTTGGAAGCCACTCAGAGTGGTTTGGGCAACCCAGTCCAGTGCGCAGGATATAAAAATAAATAAATGATGATGGTGGTGGTGATGATGATGATGTAAATCAGAGAAATGTTGGAGAGTACGGACCAGGGGTGGGTTTTTAAAACCAAGACACATGTTACCTTCGAGGCAAGCTTCCTGGGACCACAAGCTGCTGGAGGGCAGAGAAACAATGTTGTACAGTGTTGGGAATTCCATTCCACACTTTGCTGCAGATATGTGGATTGTTACATGTCACATGTCTGTTTACATTCCAGCACAGATTGCTGGCGTGAGCGGAACTTCCGCTCTGTATTGCTTTTGTTTTCTCTCTCTCCGAGAAGAACAGCAGGGAGAGAAGCCATGTTTTCTTTGTCCTGATTTATGTAGAATAAATGTGTAGTTTAGTATTGTATCCATGCCTCAAGCCTGATCTGTTGTGCAGTTTACACTGCTGAGTAATGTGTGCTCAAGCCTGCTCGGCAGCTTGAGTCACAGACGCATGTCAGGGAGGATGACTGATGGATCTCCACAACGGCAAGGCTGAGAGGGGAGTGATGGTACACAACAGCAGCAAGAATACTCATTGGAAGACACAAGATCTACCCACCTTGGAAGAATGGCAGATGAAAGTGATGGACTACATGGAACTGGCGGAAATGTCTGGCAGAATCCGAGACCAGGGAGAAGAGTTGGTGGAAGAAGATTGGAAGAAATTTAAAGACTATTTGCAGAAATATTGTAAAATTAATGAATGTTAGAATGATGTTGGATTGAAATGAAACTGCCTTAGCAATAAAGTTAAAAAGAATATGTAAAAATGGATTGATAACTAGATGAAAATACGAAGTTATAATATGTTAAAATTTAGAATTAAGATAAAAACAAAGAGGGAAGGGATTTGCTGAATTAATCATGTGAACTGGAATACAAAAAAGGGAGGTGTGAGGAGGTCAGGAAACAAGTAAATGAAATATAAGACATGAAAATATTGATTTGTTTTTAATTGTTTTTTTAAAAAACTTTAATGTATTTTGTATTTGTATTTTTGTATCCTTTCCCCCCTTCTATTATTGTTATTCTTTTTTTGTTATTCTGTAACTTTTCATTGTTTGCAAAATTTCAATAAATATCTTTTAAAAGGGGGGGGAGTGATGGTACTTAACCTCTGTAAAATTAGCAAAGATTTATCACAATAATGATAATCTCTGCTGGAAATGTAAAGAAAAAGAAGGTACCTTTTTCATATGTGGTGGACCTGACCCAAGGTGAAAGACTTCTGGGAGAAGATTTATAATGAATTGGAAAAAAATGTTGAAATATACATTTATTAAGAAACCAGAGGCCTTTCTTCTTGGAATAACAGGTCTGGAATTGCCCAAGAAAGATGTTAAATTATTTTTGTATGCCACAATTACTGCTCGAATTTTACTAGCTAAGAACTGGAAAACACAAGAAGTACCAACAGTGGAAGATTGGCAGATGAAGATGATGGACTTTTCAGAGCTAGCTGACCTGACTGGAAGAGTCCGTGACCAAAAGGAGGAGGATTACCAGGAAGAATGGACGAAATTTAAAGACTAGTTAAATATGTCAAATTAACTTACCGTATTTTTTGCACCATAACACTCACTTTTTTCCTCCTAGAAAGTAAGGGGAAATGTCTGTGCATGTTATGGAGGGAATGCCTACGGGTGGCATGCCTACGGATTTTCCTCCTCTAAAAACTACGTGCGTGTTATGGTCAGGTGCGTGTTATAGAGCGAAAAATACGGTAATTGGAAAGCTTGCAAGCACCAGATAGGCTTAGGATTTAAATACGTAATGTGATGAATCAACATGTTTAAAGTTGAATTGTAAAGAAAGAAAGAAGTCAAGTGATCAAGTTAATTTTTTAAGAATTTAGGTTTTGGAAAACCGTTAAAATGATATACACTGAAATTCAACCAGGGGGATACGAGGAAGTCACTTAACTATGTTATGAAGTTTGGTTTACCAGTAATTGTGGTTGAGATGTTTGTTTGTTTGTTTGTTTAAAAAAGTTTCTGGAAAATTATAAAAAAAAAAAATTGGGGGGAAAAAAGACTGAGAGGGGAGATGCTCCGAGCGGCTGGGGCTGAGCCTGCTGGTTTTTCATCCACCGATTCCGACATACAGTAGGCTAGTTTTACACTTACTCATGCACCCCCCTCTATCTTTCATCCAGGAAAGCAAGAGGCATGATCAGGGTTCCAGAACATGTTCCAGCCAAGCAAAAACACTCAAAAAGGAGTAGAGTAAAAGTACAACAACAACAACAGTAGACTGATGAGGGGTGTGACCTGGAGGGAAGGACAGTAGCTAAGGAAGTGGAGCACTGGAGCCAAATGGAGAGAGTCCCAGGTGCCAGACAGAGAGACCTGAGGGCAACATCTGGCCTTTGACCTTAGCTTCCACACTCCTCGTGTGGACAATATTGAACCAGGTAAACCAATGTTCTGGCACTTTCCTCTGTGTAGCCACTGAAAATCGATAGCATCATTTTTCCAGACGCAATCTCCACCTACTACATAGTGCCTGCTTGAAAAGTCCCACGCCCATGTGAAGAAATATACATGGGCTACAGTTGTACAGTGAGCTATATATGCATCACGTTCACAGAATCGTATAGCTGGAAGGGACCTCAAGGGTCATCTAGTCCAACTCCCTGCATTGCACTTTGTCCTTTGCCTACTCAGAATTTGAAGTGGTGCAGAAGTGGGGAACATGTGGACCACCAGATTTCATTGGACTACCATCAGCCTGGCCAGAAAGGCCAATGGTCAGGATGATGAGTCCAGCTGAAGTTCAAGCTGCAGATTCCCCACCCTTATGGAGTAAGAACCGCTACAGAGGCAATTTTAAAGCACTGCCCATGTAACGGGTGGTTATATGTATCTTCCATTTCTTGCATATGAGAGCATCCAGCTCACAAGATAGAATTTATATTCCTATCATAAATGTTTTTATTGGTAGTCCACTCTGGCAAATGATGAGTGAAAATTGGCTAACAGAAGCAATTTTTATTTCAAGGTAACGTTCTCTAGGCCACGGGTTGATTTATGATCTTCTGAACCAGCACCAATAGGCTGGTCAAGCAGAACCATGAGTGGTAAAAGAAGATCACTAGACCTATTGAAAGTAGGAGATACTTAATTAAGCAGCAGATGGAGGAAAATCCCTGCTTATGAAAACAATGTTAAATCTTTTTGTCTGCCAGGCCCGTGTTGTTTTACTTTTTTTTTTAATGCCAATTAAGGTATTAGTTGACATGAAAGAAAGCCACAGGGATGAAAAGAAGTGAGAAGGAAAGAAAAATAATAAACAAGGGTAGATTAATCACTTGACAGCACCATGTTTTGTTACATAATTTTTTAAAACACAGAAGACCACACACTTGTACCACCAATGATGTTAATATGAGTGCCTCATGTCAACAACATTAGCACTTTTTATTCCATGTTATCACTTAAGCTTTTAAGGCTGCAACCTGATTGTAACATGTTGGGTGCCTTATTCTTTTCTACTTCAGTATTAATTCCTATCAATCGTTTTATCTCTGAAAAAAGGAAAAGGTTCCATATAGAATTAAAATCATATGGGTGGTTGTCAGGTTTTAGGGTTTTTATATATATACATAAGTGGGCAGTATGTTTAAGATTACTTTTTAAGGAAATGAAACAATCCCTTTACAAAAATTCTGGACAGTTTACTAATTCTATACAATAATGACATTTCTCTTTTAGCATTCAAGACCATAGTAATTAACCATTGCTAGATCACCACCTCATAAATCTCTGGGATTATTTTATCAAGCACTAAAGGTAAAGGTAAAGGGACCCCTGACCATTAGGTCCAGTCGCGGCCGACTCTGGGGTTGCGGTGCTCATCTCGCTTTATTGGCCGAGGGAGCTGGCGTACAGCTTCTGGGTCATGTGGCCAGCATGACTAAGCCACTTCTGGCGAACCAGAGCAGCACACGAAAACACCATTTTCCTTCCCACCGGAGCGGTACCTATTGATCTATTGCACTTTGACGTTCTTTCGAACTGCTAGGTTGGCAGGAGTAGGGACCGAGCAATGGGAGCTTACCCCATCGCGGGGATTCGAACCGCCAACCTTCTGATCGGCAAGTCCTAGGCTCTGTGGTTTAACCCACAGCACCACCCGCGTCCCTTTATCAAGCACTAGACTAGGCCAAATGGGATCCCAGCTTCTTTATTTCTCCCTTGGGACTCTCCCCAGGCCATAGAAACCAACTCCTAGAGCCCAAGGTCACTTCGGCCCCCCAATAAAATATTTGAGCCCCTGCCCCCAGTTGATGGGCATTGCCATTCAAATGGTGTGTGTGCACTGCATCTGTGATCAATTATGCAGACTGGGTCTTAGCTGGACCCCCTCAATATTTTGTTCAAATTGGCACCCCTGTGCCACGCCACACACCCCTCGAGTGTATTTGCTTGGCTGGACCTGTGATCATGACTGCTGGTTGCCTAGAAAGAGGATGGAGATGTCAGGAGCTCGTCCTACTCTCAAGTAGGACCTTGGCAAAGACACATGCCCAACTGGCATGTTCTCTCCCTCCTGGTTGATCATTTGGGAACTTCAAAAGCTTTCTTCTGCCCGAACATCACAGCGACCGATGCCAACAGACATCGGCACGCTTAGGGATCCGCAGAGTCTTCGCCGCTTGTGTAACAGAACTCAGCATTTTGGCTAATCTACTTTATTTACATATAAACACATATGGAACACTGCGACATGGCTCCCTCTCTCTCTCTAGCATCAGACGGCAAAGAGAAAAACGAACAAAGGACAATAGCCCCACTTCACGGAACACGGTAACACAAACATCCTGTCTCCGTCACTTCCCACTCTGTGGAGTCAAAACATATACCGTCATGTGATAGACAAAAATCCCATGACTGCAATCATGGAGCAGGAGTTCTAACAGGAGATACGTGATATATACAAACCTCTGACTTTTGCATGACTGGAATGAAATCTGTGGTACAAAAGTAAGAGTTACCATTTGCTGCTCCGGGCCCTGTCCACCTCAGCAGGCCATCTCAACCATGAGACAGAGTGAGGCAGCCACCTGAGGCGGCAGAATCCCAATCCTCACTTTCCTTTCATGAAAGGAACAACATTTCTTCTTCACATTTATGGAGCAGCAGTGGTATGCAGTCAGTGGACCAGGGAAACTAGGCTAGTTCCCTAATTTGTCCCCAGGCAAATTAGAGAAAGTATTTAATAACAACAGCAGCAGCAGCAGCAGCAGCAGCAATAATTATTTATTTATACCCCGCCCATCTGGCTGGGTTTCCCCAGCCACTCTGAGCGACTCCCAACAGATTATTAAAAACACGATAAAACACCAAACACTAAAAACGTCTCTAAACAGGGCTGCCTTCAGATGTCTTCCAAAAGTCAGATAGTTGTTTATTTCCTTGATATCTGATGGGAGGGCGTTCCACAGGGCGGGCACCATCACTGAGAAGGCCCTCTGCCTGGTTCCCTGTAACCTCACTTCTCACCGTGAGGGAACCGCCTGAAGGCCCTCAGAGCTGGACCTCAGTGTCCAGGCTGAACAATGGGGGTGGAGACGCTCCTTCAGATGCTCCTTCAAGCCTGGCGCCTCCTTCCCAAAGCCCGGGAACCTTCTGCCTGGCTTAGGGAGGGAGGCATGATTCTCCAACAGGGTCCAAGAGCCCTTCTTCCATCTTTGGGAAGCAAGCCAACATCCTGTCAGATATGGTGCTATGGATACAGATCTACACAGGCAATCATCTAGGTAGGCAAGCAGAGGTGCAACTTCAGTTCTTAGCCACTGTGTCCATTCATGTGGGTGATGGTAATGTCTGGAGTGCTGAATATTTTTATAGGGCAGATGAGCCTCAGCAAGACAGTGTATAACAGAAGAACCTTCTTCTTTCAATTGCATCTAAATTTTTGCACTCGACAGTAATCAAATAAGGAACACTGAACAGAAGCTTGTTCTCATTACAGAGCAGGCAGACTCCAGATCTTCCCCATCAGCCCTTTTTTCCTTCCACTAATCTTGGAGAGTTAATTATAGTTACCAAAGGGCTGTGGAATGAAGTTTATCTCACCATGAAAACAGAGGAGTAGCGGAAGTCCTGGAGGGATTATGAATGTGTAACTGTCAGATGCCAGAGTTTGTGAACAAATACTGAGGGCAACTTGGAGAAAGGGGGCTCTCCGACCCAAAATAAGAGAAGTGGACTTTATTTTTAGTTTAAATTTGACATACAGCAGAGGAGAATTCCAGCCAATTAACCCTTTTGACCCCCACCCCCAATGATTGCATGTGTCCTCCATAAAATACGAAGGACCAAACTCATGACTGGAGTACTCTGCATAGCTATGTATCCCAATATGCTTGTTTATAAAATTTCTATTCCACTTTCTAGCCCATCCCATGCCCCTCTGCAGCAGCATATAAGCCAATAACAAGGTATCAACCACAATGCACTTCAATGTAATAGAAAAATGTTATACATTTAAAGCTGTGTTTCCCAAACTTAGGTCTCCGGCTGTTCTTGAACTACAGTTCCCATCATCTCTGACCATTGGTCATGCTAGCTAGGAATGATGGGAGTTGTAGTCCAAAAACAGCTGGAAATCCAAGTTTGGGGAGCACTTATTTAAAGCAACCAGGCAAGCATAGCTACCCAAAAGACAAAACAATCTGTGTTCTGATAGAATACCACCCACCAGCAGTTATTGCTGAAAAAGCCTACCTAAACTTGTTGACATTTATTGTTGCCACAAAGGCATTCAATATCTTTTTTCAGTTCAGAACTGTCTGCCTCCCACTTTAGAATACGATGGAGAAATCTTGAGACTGCATGCATCAGTGTGATGATACTAGGTCATTTTAGTTGTTCTTTAAAAGGCAGAATCCTGTAAGTCACTTGGGGACAGAGCCGTAGCTAGATGATCTTGCGCCCCTGGCAGAACCGTCCAGGTTGCACCCCTCAGTCACAGACAAATTAACTTTTCTTTCCAGCTCTCCTCCACCTCTACCCCCTCCATCTATTCAATCCACCCTCTATTTAAAACCATTTCTTATGAGGCAATAATCAATATTTATATTTATGGACATATATTTTAGCCAATTTTGCACCTGCCAATATATTTTAGCCAATTTTGCACCCCCCAATCGCCTGCACTCCTAGCTACGGCCCTGCTTGGAGAGCTGCAAATGTGGTGGCGGTGTGAGGAAATGTCCTCATAAATGCTTCTGTATCGTGCAGAGAAAACCAGCACATTTTAAAAAGACTGGGAATAATTATTTCCAAAGGTTCCAGTGCAAGATCTATAGCTGACTGACTGGCAATGCTAATGCTAACTCTTGTTTTTGGACCTTGTGGTACAATGGTTGCTCAGGATATGAAAATGCCACATTCTCTGATCGATGCTGTTAGACAAAAGCTTGCCATTGTGTGCCTGCTGCAGTCCCCCAGTTCTAAATGCTCTGATTATTAAACCATTCTTAGAATAAGCTGTTTCATGCTCTTTGTACTATGCTAGACTACATCCCTGGTGATTAGCTGCCTCTTGCCTTTGAAGATTTAAGTGCAAGGAAACTATACTTCTCTGACCTTTTCATTTATTTTCTGAACTCTCGGAAGATTATTGTTTGGCACAATAGCAGCAACACACACACTGACTATGCAATAGTTTTCTCAAATAGAAGATGCATGCAGGAAAACAGAGCATTTCTCCCTGTCACCAAACTCACTACCACAATGAAATCTATTTCTGAGACATTCAATTTGCCCCTGCGTATTTCTTGATTTGAAACGACACTTTTAGTGAAAAGCTGGGGTCTTATGGTCGAAGTATTAATCGGGGTTTGCCAGCTGTGTCTTACCGTGAAGTCTTGGCCTTCTCTCCTGAACAGTTCGTCAAACATAATGTGGATCTCTTGTGTATTGAGAAGAATAGACTATTGATGCCAGGTCTCTGCAGTGTCCCTATTTTTGAGATGTGGTCTATCAAGCCCATATCCTTGAGTTTTAATTTAATTCTTTGTCATGTGCCTGTTAAGTTAAGTGTTCACACTTCACCCACAGTAATTACTATATTGTTCCATGATTGTAACTCTATCTGCACTATTTCATCACTGTTTAACCTACTCGTATATCAGTATGGAGGTCCAAAATAATCAGACAAATAAGCAGAAATCATGTAAAATGTTCTCTCTCTCTCATATCTCTCTCTCATATATATATATATATATATATATATATATATATATATATATATATATATATATATATATATATATATATATATTTGCTTTCGTAGATTTTCACGGGTACAGGAATGCAGGTTTTGGTGTCTTCGGGTGTCTTCCCGTGTAAGAGTCGGGGTGTCTGTGCGACGTTTCGACGAGGTCTCACTCGTCATCTTCAGGCTGGTGCTTTCGGCTTCTTGTTACTGGAACAGAGCAGAGTCTGGTGTTTGAGTTCCTATAAATACTGTTGAGGGGTGTGGTGTATAGCCTCCAACGTCTGCCCAGAACAAGAAGCCGAAAGCACCAGCCTGAAGATGACGAGTGAGACCTCGTCGAAACGTCGCACAGACACCCCGACTCTTACACGGGAAGACACCCGAAGACACCAAAACCTGCATATATATATATATATATATATATATATTTGCTTTCGTAGATTTTCACGGGTACAGGAATGCAGGTTTTGGTGTCTTCGGGTGTCTTCCCGTGTAAGAGTCGGGGTGTCTGTGCGACGTTTCGACGAGGTCTCACTCGTCATCTTCAGGCTGGTGCTTTCGGCTTCTTGTTACCTCCTTGTCTGATATTTTCCCTTCTGGACATGGGATGCAATTGTAGCAGCAAAATGGTTTCCCTTCTTTCACTTTCTTGCTAGAACCAGGATGGCAGCTCTCACTGCATGTAGAAAGTGGCTGGGCCTAATCCATAAGTCAGAAAGCAAAATAATGAGCTTGGAATCTTTAAATTTCATGGGCCTTTCCACTTATTTTTGCAATGTTAAGGAATTTCAATCACATATGCATCTGTCAGGGAACTGGAGGCCTGACTTTAATTAACAAAACTCTAGAATAGTTAGGGAGTGAGGGACAAAGAAGAAACCCAGAATTACCATAGCAAATTATTGTAAGTATTCAGAAGGGAGGCTCAAAACTCATCTTCCTGACAGTACTATACACAGTTTTGCTTTTCCACTCTTCAGGACTCCTTCCAAACTGGACAAAAGTGGTCATGCATGGACTCTTAACCCTTGTCTTTTTTATTAAAATGGGGAAAATAAGTTGATCTTTAGCACTATGAGCTCTATGCTTTTCTCTAGCAATTAAACGTTTCCTTTTAAAAAAGGTATTTTCTTGTTGGGGCTCCGTTAATTGGATGTTGAAAAATGAAGAGGAACTTGGCAGGCCTCTTATCATCGTGTGACTCTTCTCCCCCATCTCTCGGTTCAGTGTTTTGCAGATGGCTTTGCCAGTTTCACAATCCATGCACCCCACTTTGGGCATAAATTGAGTCATGTTTGAATCAATGCTACAAAATAGCAGCTGGCTGTTAGACACAACAAGGGCACAGAAACTCTCTGGTTGTATTAGACTAAGAGCCTGTGGGAGAGTTTATTTAGCAGCAAAGTGAAGTAAACAGTACAGGTGTATGGAATGCTATCAATATTTCATTAAGGGGTTTATGAAGTAGAATGTGTCTTCAGGATTAGGACTCACTGTAAATCAGTTCTGGCACCTCTCAGATGGGTTCTAGCACCTCCCAGAAAAATTATGGAGGGGTGTTCAGTGTAGAAGAGGCTGAGCCATTGCAAACAGGAACTGAGCAGGAAGACCAAACCGTCCCTTATGTATCAATAAATCAGTCAATTAAATTTGTATACCACCCTTCATCTGAAGATCACAGGGCGGCTGACAATCTAAAAATACAAAATGAAAACATGAAATAGCTAATAAAACAAAAACAACATAAAGGAGAAGTAGAGCTGTGTGTCATCAGCATATTGCTGTCAACGTGCACCAAATCTCTGGATAACCCCATTCAGTGGTTTCTTGTAGATGTTAAATGGCATAAGGGATAAAATCAAACCCTGAGGAACCCCACATTGAAGGCTCCATGGGGCTGAAGAATACTCCTCAAGCAACACCCTCTGGAAACATCCATCCAAGCAGGACCAGAACCACCACAAAGTGGGGCTGCCCATGCCCCAACTCGGACATCCGCTCCAGAAGGATACCATGGTTGATGGTATCAAAAGCCACTGAGAAATCGAGGAGAATTAACAGGGACACATTTTCCCTGTCACTCTCCTGACAGAACCTTTCATACAGGGCTATGTATGATATAAAAATATATATACTTTTTTGAGGGTATATTTATTTAGCTCTTTCATGGGCAATATAGGATGGACTTGTGAATGCATTGATGTCCAAGGTGACCCCAATGTAAGTTGTTAACATTTAGTTGAGAGCAAGAGACATTATTTAAGTGTTTGTGGCTTACATTGGCCCAATTCAGTCTCTTCAGAAACCTTTCTACTTGCTATTCTAATGTCTACATTCCAATTCCACTGGGGCAATTCATGATTTTAAGGTGTGTGTTTTTTTAACATGCCAACCTTTTGGGTAGAGCTGTTTTTTAAAGAAAATTATATTGTACCGCATTCGCTTGTACAGCAACCTACTTAATACATTACAACAATTTATTACTTGCAAGAAGGCTCTGTATTGATTGTTTGTTTGAGATGTGTATCCGAGAAGGTTATTAGGAAGATTGAATTTCAAAGAAACCACTTCAAAACACATTGAGGGTAAGATGAGTATGTTATATATGTAGAGATTGATCATTTGATCCATTCACAGGTAAAAATGTGCTGGGTTTTTACCCTGACTGTAGCACAGAATGCTAGGCTCAAACAGCAAGCTTATTTAAAGGAAGCAAGTGCATTTATCACCCAAAGGTAAGTATAATGAGGAAAGTGTGGCTTGCTTAAAAAAAACTGTTTGAAACGAATGCAGTGTTAAGTCTTCAAGGCCTGATTGTAGGCCTAATTTGAACCAAACACATTCTGTTTGACAAAGGGCAAAACTTCAGAACCTGATTAACACCAAAACCATGAATTTCATACGATATTTTTGCATTATTGGCTGACATTGCTTATCACTTCTATCAACTCACAGATTAAAGTTATAATTTGGCCATGTGCCAAGCAACAGAAGTAATGGGAAGAATTAGGTTAAAAACCGAATGATTTGTGCTAATGTCTGTTCATCTTTCACTTGAAGGTAATCCCTACACTTTCAAAAGTAGTTTGCCATGCTGCATGTGCACAGCTTAGGCTACCGTTTCGGAGGCATAAACCTAAAATGCTATTGAGCACAGAAAATTAGTTGCACTGCCGGCTGGGCCATTGATTAAAACAGGGTGGTAAATATGAGCAAGTTTCCAAAATAGCATGCAGAAGAAATAGAAGATGCATCATTGATGCCTGACATGCATATTTTTGTGTGTTACTGCATCTCTTGTAATTGTTAAAAGCTGTTTTTAAGGATCTTAGGGTGAAGGGCAGGTGATAAATGGAAACCACCACCATTTTCTACATCATGATCTCCCGCCTCTTTTAGTATTTAAGTTATCCCAGTTCCCCAGGTCTCTTTATTCCATAGCCTGTTTCATCATAGGAAACTGAAATAGTGGCGTTGCCATTCACAAAGGCTATCCTGAAAGAGGACAGGGGAGAGACAACCTTGTCTAGCACCAACGAAAAACAAACACACTTCCCAGTTACTTTAGGTCACTTTGCAAAGAGGTGGCACGACAAAGGTTTCTGTGGAAAGGCCGGAAGGAAACAAGACCTAATTCCCCACCCAGCAAATACAAATTGTTATGGTCACAGTACACATACAACTGAGATTTAAACTGAGTTTCAGTTTTAATCAATTGGTTCTGGTTTTATTGTACTGTATTTTAATGGTTTAGGCTGAAATCCTAATCCCTCTCATCCCACCCTCTTACCCCCCCCTAAACCCGGCAGAGTTTTGCAGAGCCATCAGTGTGACCATAGATTGGCTGCTCAAGGCAGAAAATGAAGAGCGCATGATGATTTTGTCCCAGTCCCTGTAGCGGCCCTGGATAGCTGCAGAGCTCAAGTCCAGATGAGATCCAGTGCTAGCTGGCAATGATTGTTAAACCATATTGGGATCCATATTGGGACCCCTTCCTACTTTTGGAATGGTCCATTTTGCATCTTCCCCATTTGCTTGCTTGTGTGTGTGTGTGTGTGTGTGTGTATGGTTTTACAAATTCATTCATACAACTAACATTCTTGCAAAAAAATTAAGAATAAAACAAGATTCTTCCGAATCTTAGGACGTCCCTCCTCCCCGTCATGGGTTCTTAAAATACCTTTGTCAACAGCATATTAAAAATTCATCCAAATTTCTATCTTCCATAGTATTCAAAGTCTTTGTCACATTGCAAGAGTTATTTAAAGCATGCCAAAGAGTTCAAGTGTTTACAGTGTTCTTTTAAATATAATCTCTGTTTGTCCCATTCTCTACTGAAGTTTTGATCCTCCTGATGATTTTCCCGGTCAGTCTTGCCATTTCAGCATAATCCAGTATTGCCTGCATATTTTGGGTCAGCTGGGAAATGTGTGTGTGTGTGTGTGTGCGCGCGCGCTTTTTCTTGTTCCAATCCTCCCACAACCCTCAAACACAGAGAGGGGGGGGGGGAGAGAGAGACTGGTGTAAGGAGAGTTTGAATTGCTCTGCTACTGTGTTTCATAAAATCATAGAACTGTAGAGTTGGAAGGGACTGCAAGGAAGAGTAGATGCATTAAAGTGAATGGACTAATTACCTATCCATCTACAGTGGTACCTCGGGTTAAGAACTTAATTCATTCTGGAGGTCTGTTCTTAACCTGAAACTGTTCTTAACCTGAGGTACCACTTATCTAATGGGGCTTACCGCTGCCGTTGTGCAGCTGCTGTGCGATTTCTGTTCTCATCCTGAAGCAACGTTCTTAACCCGAGGTACTATTTCTGGGTTAGTGGAGTCTGTAACCTGAAGCGTCTGTAACCCAAGGTACCACTGTACTCTGAGTACAATGTAGTTGGAGATCCCCCCAGTTTGCTTCAACCATTAGAATGAAGTGGACATAAATGGCGAGCAAAACCTTCTTCCTCAAAGGGAGATGGTTATTTCACCTTTGTTTCAGTAATTTAGCAGTTTCATCATACAGCCTATTAATTGCAACTTAAGTGGGGGAAAGCATGGGAAATGTTGCAAACATTTTTTTATCTGCAGTGCTATTATGAACTAGCAGTTACTGTATACTTATTTTGTTCCAGTAAGCTGCCATTCTAGTCCATCTGCTCACATGCGTTATCTAGTGTGAGCTTGATTTAATTGTGCCAAACCTCCCATTTCCCTGGAATGTTATCTAATATCTCTTTCATGTCCCCGCACTTCAATGAAAGTTAGAAACTATGTCCGAAGATGTTTCAAATCTTGAAACTCAATTTATTTAGAACAGTGGAGGAGTGGATCTGGAACTGGTCAACCCTCCAGAAGCTACTTTGATAGACTGATGCTGACCTAATGAGGGAGGTGCTCTCAGTATTGATGCAACCGATATGCATTTTGTAACTGAGCATCTATTCTGTTGCACAAAATATCTATGTTTTATGTGTGGCTGGCTATTAAGGGCAGGGTTGGAAAAGCACACAATATCATGAGTAGGGACTCCACCCTCCTGACTCCATCATCCATGAGTGTTAGCCCCATGTATAGAAGAAACACATAGCTTGCTTCCTATGGCCATTTACACAAACTGTAAAGGTGACAGCTGATGTGAAGCCCATCTTTATCAGTGTGTTATCATGGCTATCATTTGGCAATAGACCAAGCCCTCACCTTATGCAGGTTACTTTCTGGGGATTCTACATAAAGCCAAATCACATATAGTCAAATCACACTGGGTGCAATGGTGGATAGGATTGCCAGAGTCTTTTTCCCTGGATGCCCAGCCCCTTTCCAACCCTTTTTTGGAGGAGAAAATGATGGAAACGCTTTCATTCTGGAGAAAGTTTTTGTGTGTTTTTTTAAAGTAGGCCTGGGGAAATATATGGGTTTTTTTCTGTGCAAACTTTTTAAAAATTCAGTGTGTGCTGCTCTGGACAATACACTGAATTAAAAAAAGGGGGTTGATTCGGTTTTGTCGATTTTTTTGTTTGTTTCGTGTTTAAAGCAATTGCATCTCCTTCATGCATTCTCTTAACATTTGTCTAAAGCAGTGTTCCCCAACCTTGGGCCTCCAGATGTTTTTTGGACTACAATTCCCATCATTCTTGACCACTGGTCTTGCTAGTGAGGGATGATGGGAGTTGTAGTCCAAAAACAGCTGAAGGTTGGGGAACACTGGTCTAAAGTGTTACCTCCAAGTTATGCAAGGTGTCACCATGACACCCCTAAAACACCTTTCTCACCCAAGACAAAAGAATCAGTTAGAATGGAGCAGTGTAAACCTTCCACAGAGTTGCCCCACAATCTGTCTCACTCCCATGCAAAGAGATGATGTCTTAGCATAAATGAAGGAATGACTGGGTCTCCTGACTCACTCAGGCCTCGGCCTTTCTCAAGAGACTGCCAAAAAGTTGCCAATTAGTGCTAATTGTAGTGGATAAGTTTGATGCTGTGGAGTCCAGTACACTGGGAATTGGATTAAGACCATCAGACTCATTTCCTATCCTGCTGATATGTGGAAATTACTGGAGCTTTTATTCAGGTCACCACCATGTTTATAGTCTTGCCCCTTTCCAAGGTATTGTCTGCTTGTAGAAAAGGCCAGAGTGGTCTTCCTGCATTTAAGCCCATTCATCCTAAAGCATTTGATGAATTCCAGGATTTTCTATTGGCTGATGATCTATTTTCTCTCTCTCAACTGTGTGTTAAGGGGCATAATATGTACCAAGACCTTTTATTCTTGTAAGTATACTTTAATGTGGAAGATTTCCATCTGTCGATGTCTAACCCTTTAAAGTTGTGTTTGGATCAAGTTCCCTTCGTTAGGCTCCATTATTATGCTCCCCTTTGATCTGGAAGATTCCTTGTCTATGATCAAATATACAATGAGCTGAGAGTCATCCTCTTTCATCTCTTGTGATCAAGATGTGTGAACCACTTATTTAGCTCAACCCCGCTTTAAGGATGAGCATTGTCTTTTTCACTTCGCCCCGGTGGGGAGGGTTTTTTTTTTTTTTTGGAAGAACTGATTCTTTTATACGGGTCTACAAAAGACATTGGCAAAATGTCACTTCGCATTTGTCAAGAGCACGCTGGCCAATCTTTTCATCAAGTGACCATTTTACAATGGAAAGGAGGGGATGTTGGTAACTTCCATTAATTAGCCCGGCAGAAGGTGTATGCAATTAAGCTACTCAAATCTACTCTCAGATCATCTGAAGGTGCATATTAAGTTAAGCCTCCCATAGCAAGTATCAAAGAAGGATGAAACTGCAGGAGATCTTCTTGTGCTAAGGTAGCTTTTGAGGTGAAATATTCTACCCTCCCTGGTCTTGTTTTAAGCTTAAAAGTTGTCTAAGCTTAAGCCCTAGTCAGTACTAACACAGTTGTTCTGTCTTACTGATCAGTTCTGAAGTCGAGCAGGGCAGAAATAAATGGGAAGATGATAAACCCAGCAATAAATATGGGTAAGTTAGTTTAAAACCAGCCAAACGGCAGCCCAAGCCATTACTGGTCAAAAAGTAATGTTTGAAATGGAAGACTCTGGTCCTAGCTCAGACTTAATATTTGATAAGTTAAGATGGCATCTTACAGTCCTCTTTGCATCAAAAGGACACATGATAATTTCTGAGATGAACATCTCTTAGTTTTTGCTATTGATCCTGTGGATACCATTACAGAGATGAAAAACAAACGGCAAAGCCTTAGCACAAAGGGGACCTGTGTATAGCTTTGTAGCAAATACTGCGTCAGACCCTTTTGAATTCCCAAATGTTAGAGTTCTTAGATAACAGTGTAGCGGCGAATATCAGGCATCAACTGTAGCATTCCAGTCCTCCACAAAAATTTATGAGTGCCATTTTTACTTAAGAAATCATGATCTTTTTGGCACTTAGGCAGCTGTTCTGTTATGAGCCAAATGAATCTATGCCATATGGCTATATATCTATAGAGAAGCATGAGTTAAAGAACTGAGAAGGCACCTTTCTCCTAATCTTCATTCCTAGAAGGCTGAGTATTTCAGCCTTTGAGAAAGAGAGAGAGATATAAAAATCAAAATAGAAATGAATTCTGCATTTTGGTTACTAGCAAAAAAAAAAAAAAAGAACACACAAAGGCCTGTTTGCAGCTGTGGAAAAGACTGCTAATAGATTTTTTCTGCCAATAACTGCCCATTACAAAATTGCAGTGTGTTTCTGGGCATAATCACAATTACATTACACCATACATAATATGGCCTGCTGAATGAACTTCATCTGAATTAGCAAGGGCTATGTAATTCCATTACATAAATTGGGACTGAAAGAACGATGATCTGGAAATACTGGAATTCTGTTCACAGCTTCTTGAAAAATGTTGTGAGCTCAGGCCTATAGTTTGGGCACTGGCATGGCTTGGATTACAAAGGAGGCCACTGTGGAAGCATCCATTAAGGAGAGACGGCAGAGCAGATTTGTGACAAACAATGGTATTGCTCAAAATGGGTCCAAGTGTGATAAGACGGAAGGGTGTCATGAACTGGCTGAATGCAGAGGAGTGGCAGGAGGCACCAGCTAGGGAACAAGGCTCAGAGCCAGGGAACTGGTGGTGGGATGATGCTGAGTGGTCAGAGGAAGAAGAAGGAGAGGAATGGGAGAAGGAGTCACTGGAAGTTGAAACGGTAACAGTGTTTAGTGAGCAGGAAGAGGCTATGGCAGAGAGTTGTCCAGAATCCGAGATGGAAAAGGAGGCTGGTGAGGAGAGGGGCTAAGACGCAGAGTTGAGGCAGGCTGCTGTAGAAGCAGGGAGTCGCTCCCTCCTGTGGAAACCAGCTCTCCCTGGGTCTCCCAGAACAAGAGGAATGAAGAGGGTGGAACAAAGAGAGGCAAGGTGAAGGAGCCTCTGGTCGCTGGGGAAGGACCTGTGGGATAAGGAGCCTTAGAGAGAAGTAGAAGGCAGGGACCTTCAGTCCTCACAACTGCCTCATTGGGGCAAAGACCTGCTGGGAAGCATTGCGGGGATCACTAGTTGTTTTGTTTCTGAGTTGTTTTGTTTCTTTGAACAAAGAGTTAACTTCACGGACACCTTGTGAGTTCTTGGAACCCTATTTCTTTGAAATAAAAAATGTGGTCAATATAACATACATTTATTCTATAAGAGGTTGAAACAGTTCTGGTTATAGAAGAGGGTTATTGCTTTAATACCCTACTTGTAGACTTCCCAGAGGCAGTGATGCAACGGGCAAGGGCTCTAGCTCAGTGGTCAAGCATTTGCTTTCGTTCCAAAGCTTCAATCCCTGCAGGTCAAGTCAAGTTGTTTTATTACAGTCAATGGCCAATATAAAGACAAAAACACTGATCACAAAATTCAAAAGCTCAGAACAAAATAAAATCACGTAAAATCACATGTCCATAGCAAAGCAGTTCTAGGTGGTCATTTATCTGTCAGAAAGAAAACCGTTCTGAACTAGGAACGTCCATGTTATACTAATCCTGAGTGCCAGTCACTGTACAGTGGTACCTCGGGTTACATACGCTTCAGGTTACAGACTCCGCTAACTCAGAAATAGTACCTCAGTTTTAGAACTTTGCTTCAGGATGAGAACATAAATCGTGCTCCAGTGGTGCGGCGGAAGCAGGAGGCCCCATTAGCTAAAGTGGTGCTTCAGGTTGAGAACAGTTTCAGGTTAAGAACGGACCCAAGGTACCACTGTATGTCATATTTTAATTGCTGCTGAACAAAAATCGACCACCTTGTATGTTATACCAGGATTATTATCTAGGAGCAACAGAGTGGCAAGGAACTGTTCAGAACTTCCAGTATATTTCTGGAGTATTGGTAGAATAAGGTCAGAACGTAAATCTCTATAAAACAAACACTGGGGGGTGGGGAACATGTGTTCTACAGTTTCAATTTGGCCAGAGTCACAGGGACAGCGTCTCTGCAAATATGAGGTTTTTCTATAGCGCCCTTCAAGGACAGCAGAGGCGAGGACACGGCATTGAGCCAGGGTCTCCCTCTGAGGGTTCAATCCGTGGTGTAGGCCCCAGCTTAATGCGGCTGACTTCAGTGGAACTAAATTCAAGTAACTTGGTAAAACTGCCTTCTGAACTGGGCTGTTCCTGATTCACACCTTTACCATGCTTCTGATCCAGTTATTAATGTTTAAATCTTGTTTATAATTGATCAACGCATTCTGCAAAACATGTTTCCCTCTCTTTTTACATGTAGGGAAATATGTTCAGTGTCTCTTCTCAGTATATATGCTTGATCTCAGATATATTTACCACCGTGACCTTTCGCACTAGAAGCTGAATGATACAGTCCCACCAAATTAGTTCTGAATCAGTAAGTTAAAACAAAACAAACACCTCAGCTAGTGAAATCTGAGACAGGACTGGATTATGAGATGGTGGTTGTTTCTAAACCAAAGCCAGTGAACAGAATACAGAATATAGGAAACTTGGGTTCATGAGGCCACCACAGACTCGTTTAGTTAACTCTGTTTTTTTGTTCCAAAGACCTCCTTGCACAAACAAGATTCGGAGACTGCCATTTCCAGGTTATAATCCTGTGGCAACATCCTCTGTTTAAGCAAGTAAATGCTTTTAATGTCTTTCAGTCATGCACCCTTGCTGGCTAAATTGGGTTATGCAGCTGTCATTGCATTCATATGAAGCTATGAACTCTGTTCAGCAGGCATAACCCAACAATTATTTACCTACAGCTCATTCTGAAATGAAAGAAGTGAGACAGAAGCCCCTGATCTTGCAGGAATGTTGGCTCCCACTACCCCCACTAGTTAGAGATGAGGAGAAACTCAGTTTCCCTACCTAGTTCACACTTCTCGAAACAGTACGCAAAATGAAACATAGTCATCTTTCAAAATTCACGTTTCTCTGGATTTTGCAATGCAGTTCTCCAACAAAGTTATGTGTATCATAATGCATAGACTAGGGTAAAATATGAATAAAATTCATATATTGGTGAAGACAACATAAAAATGCACAATATTAGGCAAAATCACTTTGCAAAAATGTGTATATTAGGCAAAATTTTCATGCAAATATGTGCGTATTATGATAAATTTGCTGATGGATTTTGATGCAGCCTTCTTTTTTAAGCAAATTGATATGGAAATGCAATAAACTGAAGGTAAGATTGGGAAATGAGAAATTAAGAGAAAACAAATCTGACAGCTCTCCTGATCCATGTTCCTAATCCTATAAGAGAATTCAATAAAATTTACCTCAGGCTGTAGCTACAATCTTCAGCACATTGACTTGGAAGGTATCTCCCCTAAAATCAAGTATTTAGGACCTGGGATGCCAGACAGCAGGGAGGATGCTTGAGTGCCATGTCAAGTGTCATAAAAATATTTCAGGCTTATGCTGCCTGTTGTAAAAACACAGTAGGGGAGGGAAATGAAAGAAATGACTCACTGCTATCATTTTAGCGGAAGTATCACCACATAGAGAATTACAGCCATCCAAATCACTGTCTCAAATGTTGCCAAGGCATATTCTGGTCCATGTTGCAAGCCTGGCAGAGTTGTTGATGCATTTGAAGATGGGTAGAAGAATTTACTCTCAGACCAGTAGTTTACAACCAACATAAACTCTAAGGAAATCTAACTTTCCACATCATTTCTGAGACCTATAATAAGTGTCACAACAATGAAGTGCTAATAATGGGTTTAAAGTGGACTAGGAGAACCATTTAGCCACCATGCCAACTTCAAGAGATATGTGCCTAAATCAGGGTTGGAGAACTTGTGGACTTCCAGATGTTGTTGGACTCAAACTTCCCTTGGCCCCAGTCAGCATGGCCAATGGTCAGGAATGATGGAAGCTGGAGTCTAGGAACATCTGGACACCAACAGGCCTAAATTTTTGAGAGTAGCATTTGCTTTCCAAAGCGCCATACTTAGGCTGCCATAAAGAGACGTATTTAGAGATGTTCACTATAGTAACAAGCTCTACACTGTTTCATTCAAACATCCATTCATGGCAGAGCAAAAGCATATTTCAAGCTTGTGTTTTCATATCAAACACTTTGCAGTAATTCGGTGTTTTTTTAAAAAAAACCACCACATTTAAACATAACTATATTTATCGAAGGTCATATGAAAACAAACAGCTTGTAAATAGTTTTATGAATTGCGCCACACTTTATAAGCCTCCCTTGCTAGGCATCAATATTATATATAAACCTCAGTAATAAATAAAACTTGGTGATGTTTCTAATAACGTCTTTGGAGAGAGGTGGGGCAGGGGCCAGAGAGGGGAAAGAGAGAACCTGTCTAGTTATATACACTGACAACTTTTCCAGGGCATGTTTACTTCCTCTTGCCAACGGTTTATTCCACTGAAGTGTAAAAGAAACGATAGCTTATTGTGTTTCTAATGATGGTTTTATATCAAAAACTGACTCTGTGATCTTAAAGGCTTACAAATTGTCCTTAGGCGCAAGTTTATACAAGTGCACGGCACCATCTGCATGTAATTTTAGCAAACAGATATCATGGAAACTTGCAGTCTCTCCCAGAATAGTTTAATTAGATGTGAAAAGTGGGCTATGCTCTTCCATTAACTTCACCAGTTATAAAAACAGTGTCAAGTGTTTTGCGATTGAGCTGGCTCCACTGTATGGCTCTTTGAAGGTGTGTCTAAGGATCTGGAAGGCATCCATTGCTTCAAACTACCCAGTGTTAAGATCAAGCTTCTACTTTGCATTATTTCAGCAGAACTTCATAGGAGCGAAGGAAGCTGCCTTAAACTGAGTTCAGTCCATTGGTAGATCTAGCTCAGTATTGTTTCACTGACTGCCGGATTTCAGGCAGGGATCTCCCCCAGCCCCACCTGAACATGCCAGAGATTGAAATTTGGACTTTGGCCTCCAAAGCAGATGCTCTACCACTGAGCCACACACAGCCCTCTCCCATAACTGAAGATTTCAACTTGCCATGCCACAATCAGTGCCAAACACTCCCTTGACTCCATGGGATGCCAGATTGAGTTACCAGTTTTGTTTTGCTAGCAACCTGGACCATTTAAGTTCAGCGTTGAGTGATGCTGCTGTGAATATATATATGTATGATGACAGTTATGCTGGTGTTACTTGATCCTTTGGCAAATGACTAGGCAAATTCTAGTTCTAGTAATATATCTCTATTCTGGTGAGCCACTGATTCAAACAGAGCAGTGGGACATAAGTGATAGTTTTCCAGATAGAAGGGAACTTGAAGGAGGAAGGATGCAAACATTTTGCCCACTTGTGCCTGTAGCAAACAGATGTCTCATGCTTCTTATTTTTCCAAAAACCTCCCAACGTGGGCCAAAACAACACATGAAGCTGCCTCATATTGTTGATTTTTGATAAGATCTGTTGGAACAGTCTCTCTTGGGAGGTTGTCGGCTCTCCTTCCTTGGAGGTTTGTAAGCAGAGATTGGATGGCTGAGATTCCTGCATTGCAGGGGGTTGGACTAGATCAGGCATGGTCAAACTTGGCCCTCCAGATGTTTTGGTACTACAATTCCCATCATCCCTGACCACTGGTCCTGTTAGCTAGGGATGGGCTGGGGGGCCAAGTTTGGCCATGCCTGGACTAGATGATCCTCTGGACCCTTCCAACTTTACGATTCTATGATTTGTCCATCTAGCCCATTATTGTCCACTCTAAGTGGTGGTGACTCTCTGGGGTCTCAGACAGAGATCCTTCCTATCATCTGATGGAGATGCCAAGAACTGAACCTGGGAAATTCTGCATGAAAATCATGCACTCAACCACTGAGCTATAGCCCATCCTCAGTGTGGTGTACACCCGTGTGGTGTAGTGGTTAAGAGTGGTAGACTCGTAATCTGGTGAACTGGGTTCGCGTCTCCGCTCCTCCACATGCAGCTGCTGGGTGACCTTGGGCCAGTCACACTTCTCTGAAGTCTCTCAGCCCCAATCACCTCACAGTGGGGGAGGAAGGGAAAGGAGATTGTTAGCCGCTTTGAGACTCCTTAGGGTAGTGATAAAGCGGGATATCAAATCCAAACTCCTCCTCCTCCTCCTCCTCCTCCTCTTCTTCATGATGTGCATGCACTCTATGGAAAGTGACCATTCTCTCAGACCACTTTCAACTTCCAAAAAAATTATCGTCCAGCTGCGGTCTCCAAAGATCTATACTGCTGCTTGCTTTTGGTGCTGCTTCTTATTGCTGCCTATTAAAATTAGAATCTGCATATTAAAATTAAAAAGCCACCCCATAAAGGTCTTTGTGGCAATATAGGACACTTCCAGATGACCTGCTTATTGAGCATTCATCCTAATTTGTTTGCATGGAGATTAGATGGCGTTGGCTCCGCGATGTTGTATCAAAGCAAAGGTTCTTCCACACTTCCCATTTCCTCATCACTTTTCTTGTGGCAAAAAAGCCTGATCTTTTGGGATTTGTTGCGCAAGAGCTGCAAATCAGCTTTAATTGTGCAACCTGAATTTTCTGGTATGCGAATGGATCTGACTCGAAAATAGTGACAGTCTGGAAGTGCCCATGGAGGAAAAAATTCGTTTTACACAAATATTCCACAGCCTGCCAACTCAGGGCATTTTGCATGGAGCTCGCTGGCTTCCACCCCTCCAGTCCAGCTTCAGTTGTGTCTGTATTCCTTCATCTGCTCTTTTGCTAATTCTACGAGAAAGGGAGCACATGCTGTTGCTCAGCAACAGTTGGATGGAAAACAGTCTTTTACCACTTCTGGAGTCTTTTTATGTTTCTCAGTGTTTCGATGATATCTTCATAAGCTGCCCTGGGAATTTATTTGAAGAGCAGGATAACAATTCTGTAAATCATATATATTAACAGTGATCTCACTTCTCCAAGTATTGGTACTTATGTAGCAGCGTCCATGCAATAGATATCAGCAAGCTAGGAGAACCCAAAAAATTGCAGAAGTATAATCTTTAGGTTGAAATTCCTAAACTGGGGTACCCCAAAATGCCATGATGAAATCTAAGTACGCACAGCGGCCATGGGATGCTGACTGATTATTGTGGGGCGGGGGATAGGAGAAGATGGGCAGAAAACTGGGCGGAAATGAGTATGGAAGGCAGCATGCTGATCAGGAACACTCCACACTGCAGCATTATGCTGCAAGTCTGACTTTACAACTGACTAATTTTATGATGGGAAGGGTCATAATGAAGGGAAAGAAAGGCGAAAAGGAGGAAGTGGGAGACTGGAGACTGGAGATGTGGGCCCCTGTCTAAGGCAAGGAACTCAGAGAGGTTGCAAACTATTTTGAAATAGCTTACAATCTTTCACTTTCTCCTGCCTGGTGGTAGCTAAGTTTCCTTCTAATATTGCTTCAGATTTCCAGAGATGAGATAAAATGCACACTGAATTTAGTGAAGTGAGTGCCAAAAATTGGGCTTGGGTTCTAGAGGAAGTGTAGAGGTTATGGCTCCCTCTGGTTTTAGTCAAATTGTGCCCCCCCCCTTGTGCTGTCTTCTAAGAACAGTAGCTAAGGGGAGGCTGAGCTAGTCTGCAACAAAAGGTGAGGTGGTTGATTCTTTCTGTCCTCCCTGTAATGTGAGCATTCTGCAAAACTCTTTGCAAAAATCTTTTTGCTGTACTCTTGCAGCCTTCACAAGCACAGTAGATAGTAGCATAGCAGATAGTAGCATGTGCTTGGATTGTTGCCATCAGCACGAACTACCAAAAGTTCCTTGCCTCTTCCTCACCCCTGGCCTGCTGCCCTTTCACCTTATTCGGCACAGTTATCAGGTCAATGGGGTAAAGTGTAACAGAAGTTGTTGAATTCAGAATATCCTGATGGATGACTTTCCTGGCATGGACTTTCAGGAGAGGAGCCATGTGGTGCCCTTTGCATTTGGAAAAAGAAAAAGAAAGAAAGAAACACCCTCTCTCTCTGTATAAGATAGTTACTAACTCTGTCTGGAATTAGCACGCCGTACTTGGAAAGTGGACTGTAGCTCGTAACAGCACACTGCTTAGCTTTCTTGTAATTGTAGGTCATTTTTTGGTGTGTACGGCAGACAAGACTGGCTCTAGGATTTGAGGGCTCTCATGTTGTGGCAGCCTCAGTCGAGCCCCCTAACCTGGAAAAGTAAAGCCACATGAACTGATAATTCCCTGAGGCTGCATCTGATCTCCTTTGTTATCCTTTGCAAAATAGAAATGGTATCACTTCTCAAATGATGGGGCATTGATAAATAGGGTGGTCATGTGTCCTCCTTTACGCAGGATGGTCCTCCTGTTTCAGGGATGGGACACCTTTTGTATCCCAAGTGCCATGTTCCCTTTTGGGAAACCTTCTGAGAGTTACATGTGTCAGTGTTGGTTGGGGCCAGAGGCAAAAATACATTTTTCTTTTCTACTGTAGGCTAGTTTCTACACACAAACCTCTATGTCCTTCCTTCAGATAAGCAAAAGGTGTTTTCAGAGTCCAGGGACACATTCCAGTCAGACCAAGACACTTGGGGCTCAAAGCAGGGCAAGTGAGGGGTGTGCTCAGAGGAAATGAGGTGTGTGGCCTGAGGAGAGTTTTGAGGGCCAGCTAGAAAAGTCTGGAGGGCTTCATTCAACCACTGGGCCTAAGGTTCCTGGCATCTGCTCTGCTTGGAGTTGCCTCCTTCTTGAAGAGATGCATTTTCAAAGCCCAGTTTAAAGGTGAAGAACCATAAGGAAGGAGGGCAGGACCCTTACAGCGACTCATCAGCAATTAGCACCCAAACAGCAGTTACCTCAGAACAGCTTGCTCCACTATACCATAGTAATTGACTACTCTGGGGCTTTCTAAATTAAAAGTGCTGTAATAAATGAACCTAAACAATTAGTAAAACATGTTTCTAAATTTTCATGTATACACATAAATTGGCATTATGATCCATTTCCTCCTCCTTTTTTGGGGTAATAGATCACCCTACTGGCAAATGTCCACCCTGGCAACCTCTAGAGCAGTGATTCCCAATTAGCCAAGAACTGCAGACTCCGTTTTTCAAAAGCCAAACCATGGCCCCCCACAATTTTGATATCTCTGTGGTAGTTTATTGTTATGTGAATGGTGCCATGGACCACAAGGGTGGGTTATGTAGACCCCCTGGGGGCCTGTGGACCACCAATTGGGAACCAGAGCATGATGTAATGCCGTGGTCTTGTGAACTTCTGTTCCAGACCTCTAACTCAGCCAGTCACTCAACTCCCTGCATGGAATAACTGGTTGCAACCGATTCACTGCACCACACAGATAGAACAGGCCAAGGGAAGCAACAAAGTTCTCTTCTTATCTCTTGCACAATGTACTGTAGGGCTTTTTGGTCTGAGTCCCAGAGCAGTAAGATTTAAGGATCTAAATTTAGGTAGTGTGGCAGCTAAATTATAATGCCCTGCAGTAAAAACGAATACTGGAACACCAAGTGTCTAGATGTAACTTTAAGGCTGAAGCTTTTGGGGGGGGCAGGGGCAAAGTTTTTGAGCTATTTTTAGTTCTGCCATACATCCAATTTCCACCCGGACACTGCTGCCGACTTCAGTACTGTATTCCAAATACGTCCGGGAAAATCTGGATGTATGGCAACCCTACATTACTACATTTCTTAAGACCCATTGACAGCCATGCTCACCTCCCCAGCATTTTTTGTTGATTCATTTGAAGTGTAGTAGAATCAGCAAGATGGAACCAATGGGTGTGGGGATCCAGCTGTTGACTTTTAAGGGCCTCGTTGCTGGAAGAGAGAACCTGGGATCAACAGGCCGCTGGTCACTGTTAAAGCTACATGTGGCACAATCCTATGCATGTTTTCTCAGAAGTAATTGTGCATCTCTACTTGCCCCACACCCATAGTCACAAATGGTATCACCTCTGGGGCAGGACAGTATGGTTTGAAGGGAAGGGCCTTAGGTGTCGAAATGAATCCCTGGCTGCAGATTCTCCACCCCTAGTACAGATTGCTTTGTGTGGTTTTGCTAAAACAAATGCTTTGGGTAAAATAATGGTCTCTATAGTGGATATATTGCATATTTTCATGTGTATGGCTGTTTCTCTTATTTAGCCTTGAATCCACCTGACAATCAGCACCGCCACTGCTTCTGCCTCGTTTATCCTTTCTGCTTTTCTGCCAGTGGTGCATCTGGTTAACTGGCTGTACTATTTTGACTTAACTGGGGTGCAAATTCAGCTGCCCTTTATTTAAAAATTAGCTGCCCATTATTCAAATAAGTTTATGAAGGTGTGCTTTGAATTTCTCCCCCCTCCCCTAGATTGACATGAAATGTCACTTTTATTTTCTTTTGTGTGATATGCATGAGATGTATGAGATTCTATTTTGAGATGAAAGGCATAGCATAGCATTACCATATTTCTGATAGTATCTTTTTTTCTGTGGTTGGAATATCCCTACAACCCACCACTGAACGACACAAAGGCAGATTGTTCCATATGGTCAACAATGCATCCTATGTGCTTCAGCTGAAAATTCCAGAAGTACAGTGAGTGTTGTTGGAGAAACTGTCATCTTTTTCATCACAGCATTGGGTCCAGAATTAAGAGCGTCCAGTTCTACAGCTCCGTGGAAACTGTATAAAATGTATGCATGTGGAAATGCTTCCACAATGGTAGTATGCTACACTCGTGTGACTTATAAAGAGAGTGCACAGAATTCATGTCGGCAGCATGCCGGGCTCAAGTGAAAGTTAACTTTCTGACTGTTATTAAAGCCACATTCACAGGGAGGATTTGAAGAGTCAGAGATGTACCAAAAGCACATGGAATTCCTGAAGAAACACACATAAACCAATTTGTTCAGAATAAAGCTAAGGGCCACAGAGTGAGACCCAGTTTCAGATGCATGCCATAGGGACAACTGTATGGGCCTTTTCCCACCTCACTTAGCTTGGTGCCACATCATCCTAGCATGGGGAACAATAAGCCAAGAGTCTGTGAGTGTTGGGTGATGATGGAAGCTGGAGAAACAGGCACGTCTGCCCCATGTAAGTCCAGCATCTGTTTTGGGGGGCTCTCCTGGAACCCTAATGGGGAAGCAAGATCCATTGGGGTGCTAATGCCTTGAACCCCTCTATCCTGTGATCAGGTGGCATATCTGCGTATATGAAAACATATAATAAACATATCACAGTCTCCACTGACCTTCATTGCAAAGGAATCTGAATCCTGGATAAGTGTGGGAATCCCTGGGGTCTCTTGAGACTGGGGTGCACAGATCAAATTGGCAGGGACATAGTTGATCACTGAGCTCTTTTTTGAGGCAGGACCTTCTATGCACTGACTAAACTTTGACTAACCTTTAAACAAAGGACTCAAGAGGCAACTTGTTTTACTGGAGAACTTTATGTTCAATCTGTGGTTTAGCCAGTTTTGTTGTGCTTATTGCAACTCTCTGATTTTATTATGTCAATAAAATAAAATAAAATAATTCATGGCCTATAGATTCGGGGGGGGGGAATTGTGGAAAGTAAGATTATATTAGTGTTCTGAAACCACTGTGGAACTATCATGGCTGTTCCTAGAACATCATGAAGAAAATGGGACCCGTCATTAGAAAAAACCTTTATGAGCCAGATTGAACTCTGTAGGAATACTGCTGATGTGAGTGGAGTTATACTAGGATGATTTTGATCTATTCCTTGTGAGAGCTATTTCTCATTCACCAAGATAACAGCTGCAGAATGCTCATGACAACTGTAATCTTTTTTCTTTCTTTTTTTAAAAGGATTAGAAGTAAAAGACTCTCCAGGACAGAATGACAGTCCAAACTTTCTAGCTGTGTAGTAATGGAGTGGAGTAAGCAGTATTTTTTCATGATTGTGTTTAGTGTGAAGCAAGTCTCAATTCTCGTGCAAATTCTTTGCTTTCTACACATGCACACTTAGATATATATGGATTCTGCACTGACCTGTATTTCCACCCCCTCCCCTGTGTGGCTGAAAATTCCCGCCGGCTGACATAACAGCTGTACAGTGCTGAAGGAGATCCAAAAAAGGCTGAAGTGCCATTCTCTGGTTGCTGTTTCCAGCCCGACAGCATAAACGAAGTAACCATTTGCCAGCTTCTGATTCTCTGCTCTTGGTATCTGCTTACAGTACATGACGATTGCAGGGCATTGCACATCTCACACTGAAGCAGGATATCTGAGTATCGAGAAAACCTTATGTAAGATGTTAAGATGTTGTTACACTGCTGCAGGTACTATTGCAGGTATTAGTGTCTAATGTGCACTCAGAACACTAAGAATCTACATTTCATGGAGTAAATACTTTTTTCATATTTTTCTGTATTATTATTTTTTAATGAGGAACATGCACCTGTTCATTAAACCAATTTCTTTTTGTGCCATTTGTGAACCTAAAAAAGGACAGTGCATTTTAATAGTCCTAATATCACTATAACAAACTGCCTATATTTGTTTTTTTAAATTTTAATAAAAGGAGGCTGGCTTAAAAGGTTAACATCCCTAATAAACTAAAAGGGTGATAAAAAAATTAGAATGTTAAAAGATTTCTTGAGTTTTTGTAGCATGGGTTGGCAACAGTTTTGCATCTATCATACTGGAATGCCAGACTCAACACCTATCTCTCTTTAGAATTTATAACCTGCCCCTTCATTCACATGGAATGTGAAGTCATAGATTTTAAGAATTGTAAAGAAGAGTATGCACCTTTTTTAAAAAAAGAAAAAGGTGAGGTGTATGCACACTTTTTCTTTATCTGTTTTAGAGGTGCAACCTCTACTTGAATTGCTCCTATATCCTGTATTTTCCCAGTGGTGACTCCTTCAAACTCAGTTGCAGTTTGACTTAATTACCAAACATCAAGCGCTGGTTATTCTGACTGTAATTCAACTCACAGCGTGGACAGAAGCAGGAAGCCGTTTTATTACTTCTCCGCTTGCACAGAGTGAGTTCTTCCCTACTTTCGTCTCTAATCATAGCAACACATTATGGGATAACTATGAACCAGTGTTTTCAAAAAGGGGGATATAAATCTGGAAGAAACTACGGTAGTATACTCCAAAAGGCCAGAGAAATGTTGATGGAGCCAAAGAAAAGTAGGTACTGCTTTTTATCAATCCAACAGTAGGAGTTTTCTCCTGGTAAAATGGTGAGTACGGGTAGATGTACCTACAATGTGTTAGGCTGGGAATATTTCTTTCCCCCTTCAGAGAACTTTCCTCCCAAATCTACTAGGGCTAATGGACTGAGTACTAGGATACAATGGTGTCTTTGTAAGATGCAGGGGAATTTTAAGTGGGAATCTCCAGGACATTCATTTCAGCAGACATCACCACTGAAAAGGTCTAAAAATCACTGCAATTTTAACTGAAAGGAGAAAGTATGAATAAGCACAGATTTTGTTTTTTGATATACAGGCTTTTGAAGGAACTGGCATAGGCACATCATTCCATACATTTCTACTAGACAATGTAAGTGGATAGATTCATTTCACTGCCGTTGGAACTATTTTCTCAAAGGCAATTCTTTGTTAGCAACAACAATATGCATGCAGATTTGAAGAAACGGAAAACGTTTCCTCACCAGAAGTTATGGTTCCAGGATGTGTAACTTGGCATATTTCTATTGATTTCATCAGACTAACTTTGTTTATAGTAACAATTAATTTCTACATAGTCAAAGCTATAAATGTTTTTGTACTATACTTCTCGCTAGAATAATTACAGAGCAATGGATTTCTCATTCCCACTTACAATGAAAGAATGGGGAATGGGTTTTGTAAAAAAAAAAAAGGATTTACGTTTTGATCTATGGAGAAAATTAGTACTGTAATAAGTCTAAATTCTCCTTCCCTTAACTGTGTTGCATATTCTCATCCCTACTGTTGAAGAATAAAGCTGGAAGACAGGCTGGCACTGTTTTAGAGCAGAGCCTCCTTGGTAGCTGCACCACATCTGTAATTTTCCCTCCCTGGGAAGATCATTTAGTGGGAAAGACCTGGTATTAATCCCTAACACAACAAGGTGGGCAGGGAGGCCATGCACTGGGAGAGGAATGAAACGTAAAGCTCCCTGCTCCTCAGCTGATTGGCGTGGATCCTTGAAGGTCCAATTTTGATCCCTATTGTGGTGCACTGGGGAAGTTTTACCCTTCCTGTTCAGTGTGCCACAATGGGGATAAACCATCATTCATCACTCATCAGATGATTCACGTAAATATGGGGGGGGGGGTGTCTTCCCAATTGTTGTGTGTGAGGCATGGAGGTTAAAACTTCTCCATCCAGCATACCACGATGGAGATGAAAGTCAGACCATCCCTGCCCTTCAGCAGATCAACACTGTTGAACTGGGTAGGCACAGATTTCATCCTTATCCCAGTCCATGGCAAATTCTGTGAAACAGATGGAGAGACCTAGCAACCAAACTAGGCCCACAGACCAAAGGGTCCTCCATCCCTGACCTAGCCCAATAGTCTGAACCATCTGACAGAAACTTTTTTGTTTCAAGTTTTCTGGAGCACTATAAGAAAAAAGTGTAAATGGTTTAATGTTAAAGGTTTGAGACTATTAATCCACGTTGTGTGCATAGTTACTTGCCTTAGGTTAATTCTTGGTAAAAGGTGGGATATGCAAATCATGGGCAACCCAAAGATTATATTCTAACAGCTGTGCATCACTGAAGATAACACATTCATTAGATATCTTTTATTTTAAGGTATCAGTTAAAAACCGGTTATAATCGAAAGCCCTCATTTCAGAACATTCTTCCATAAAACTCCACTGAACAAGCATCACTAAATGGCAATATATGATAGCCATCTTCGAATATTGAAAGGGCTGTCACATGGAAGATGGAGCAAGCTGTTTTCTCCTGCTCTGGAGGGTAGGACTCAATCCAATGGATTCAAGATACAAGATAGGAGATTCCGACTAAACAGCAGGAAGAACTTTCTGACAGTGACAGCACTTCAAGAGTGGAATGGACTCCCTTGGGAGGTGGTGGACTCTCCTTCCTAGGAGGTTTTTAAGCACAGGTTGGATGGCCATCTTCATGGATGCTTTAGTTGAGATTCCTGCACTGCAGAGGGTTGGACTAGAGGACTCTCAGAGTCCCCCGCCAACTCTACAATTTTACGATGATTTATTCTTAATTACAGTATTGGCAGGAAGCACTGTGTATTGTCAGCCTTAACTGACACTGCTTTTAAATGAAGAAGTCATTGCAGTTGTTTATTTTCCTCCAAAGGTACAGTGGTACCTCGGGTTAATTACTTAATTCATTCCAGAGGTCTGTTCTCAACCTGAAACTGTTCTTAACCTGAAGCACCACTTTAGCTAATGGGGCCTCCTGCTTCCGCCACAGCATGATTTGTGTTCTCATCCTGAAGCAAAGTTCTTAACCCGAGGTACTATTTCTGGGTTAGCGGAGTCTGCAACCTGAAGCGTATGCAACCTGAAGCGTATGTAACCTGAGGTACCGCTGTATACAAGCTTTGGTGGCATCACCACAGTGGTGACAATTTGTTGGGGGGGGGGAGAAAGAAAACCTGGATTCAGCCCAAAGTATCCTATCCCATCCCAAGATAATTGATGCCATACTTCCTCTTGGAGGTGTGCAATATTTTGAGGACTATCAGTTTGAGGCATTAAAAAGAAACGAGAGCCAATTAGATAAAAGGCAGAAGATGGCACTGCATCCTCTTTGTGTGGGCTACACAACTGCTTCCCACAACTCTGCCTTGCAGACTCTTGGGTGGATGGCTGTGGCTTCTGAGCCAATGCCACACAACTTACAGATATCAGGACACCACTGAATCCAGGCCCCAGCAGACAAGCATCAACCTAGAGTGAAGCCCCCTCTCCCCTCTAAGCATCTTTGCCCAGTCCAGTGAGACTTACTGCCTTACTTTGGGGGTTTGTTCTGGCTGCCTTCTATGGGTTTAGGACTGCCATACATCTGGACACTACTGGGATTTCAAAGGCAGAATTGACATGGGGGGGGGGAATTTCCCAAAAGTGGTGCTTTGTCCTGGAGTTCAAGAAAGTCAATCGAAAAATCATGGGTTTTTTTTCCATGCCTTTCCCTTTTAAAACGCTCAACAATTTCCGTGGTTTCCTTTAAAAAAAGCGTTCAACAATTTTGGGGTCTTCCAAGGACTATTATAAACTTGATGAATGTTAAAATGTCAAGGCTTCGGGAATGAAAGGGTTACAGCGAGATAAGAATAGATTGAAGGAAATATCAGTAAGACACATCCTTGACAGAATTGTTAGAAGTTGCTGAAAAACTTTGGTCATCGAGATGCAGAAAGGGGAGGTATGGGGGAGTCTGAGAAACGAGGTTTATGAAAATTTGGTTATGAAATTATACGTGTTTGTATGTCTTTTTATATGTTTGTATTGTTTTAAAAATTCTCTGTAAAACTAATAAAAGTATTAAAAAAAAACAATTTTGGGGTCTTCCTAAGAACTTTCGGGGTGCCCTGGTTTTTTTACTTTTCGAAATATGGCAACCCTAGAACCCAACCGGGATTCGACTTCTCAGAACTTTTTAGGTGGATTTTTGCAACGGGTCCCCTTTCTATTGTCCTGTGAGGCTACCTAGAAGCCGGAATCAAGAACCGCACGCCGACCGCCCTCGCTTACAGGGCCGGTTCCTTTCCGCGACCCGCCTCGAGCCTGCTCCGTGTGCGCGAGCGAGTCGGTAGCGCCGCCGCCGCGACTCCTCCAATCGCTGGTCAGGTCCCTGCCCCAAGGGGGCGGGCAGAGTCTTTGATGTCGGGGGTCCCGGGGTGGCGGGAGAGTCCGCGAAGCTGGCACCCTTCCCTCCTTGCGCGGCAGGAAAGAGCGAGGCAGCAGCAGCAGCAGCTCTGGAGGGAGCGAACGTGGAGGGGAGGCGGCGGCGGCAGCAGCAAGAGGCAGCAGCAGCAGCAGCAGCAGGGCGCGCCGAGCCGGCAGCGTTGCCTTTCGCTGAGAAGTCCCAGGCGAGCGGGGACGCCGGGGCGGAGAGGAAGAGGCGGCGGCGGCGGAGGAAGAGGCGACGCGGCGGCTGCGGGCGCCGCGGGAACATGAGGGAGCCGCGCCGCCCGAGGTCGGCCCAGCCGGCGAGCGGCTGCAGTAGCTGCCGCGGCCGCCGCTGAGGCAGCGAGGAGCGGCGCCGGAGGCGTTGGAGGCAGGCGGAACCATGCGGGGTCCGGAGGGGTTGGCGAGGCTGCTGTACCTCGCCGCCCTGCTCGCCGCCAGGACGTGGGAAGCCCGCCTGCACCCCAAGCAAGGTAAAAGAGCCGGCCGGTTCGAAGAGCGCGCCCGCCCGGGCTCGGGCACCCGCGCGAGAAGCCCCGCAGGTCCCCGGCCGCTCGCCTCACGCCCCTCTCCGCCAGCAAGCCGCTTTCAAGGAACCCGAGGCTTTGGCGCTGCGCTGGCGGAGGAGGAGGAGGAGGAGGGACAGCGGCGTGAGGCGAGCGCGCGTGCGCGTAGGGAAGGAGCCTCGCACGTGCGGGAAGAGCGCGCGGCGCGCGCTGAGGCGAAGGCGGAGCCCGGCTGGGGCTGGGCGCTTGTCTCTTTCAGGTGCCTTCCCGCCTGGAAGGCCTTTTTTTCTCCCCGTCCTCGTACATGGTTACACTATGGCAGATAGGCCAGAGCAAAAGACATTTCAGGCACCCATAAGAAAGACATTTGCCCGCAGTTGTGTTTGGAGCTCGTTATTCAGTGCCTGTTCCCCCTGTCCTTTTATTCTTGCATGGACGTCGGAATTCATAAGCGCCTGAGGAAATAACATTTTCCCACTTTTATATCATAGGATGTGTTTTGGAATATGCCAGACTTTCAGTGTTAACTCAGCTAAATTTTTACTCAGGGTCAGCCCACTGAATTAGCATGATTAACTTAGGCTCCTTAATTTTTAGTATGTGTACTCTGAGCAAATTTTAATCAATTGGCACCCAATGAATGCTAGAAAGAGCCCAGAGATTTTGGACTGGTTTTAGTCATCTGGTGACTTAACATCATCATTATTCAAGTTTTAAAATGGTGCGTAGGAGTGTAGCCAGAAAATAGCCTGTATTGTATTGTTAGGAAGGTCAGGTATGAGTGAAGCAAAAGCCATTGTTTTTGCCCTTTGTATATTGATGATGCATATATTGCGCCATTGTTAGTTTGTACATCTTTTTCAAACCATGATGACCGAAAGATTGAGTCAGAGAATTGGGCCGGCTTAGCTTATTGCTGTCTGCACCAGGCATGGCCAAACTTGGCCCTCCAGCTGTTTTGGGACTACAACTCCCATCATCCCTAGCTAACAGGACCAGTGGTCAGGGAGGATGAGAATTGTAGTCCCAAAACAGCTGGAGGGCCAAGTTTGGCCATGCCTGGTCTACACTGACCGGCAATGGATCGCCAAAGTGCTTGACCAGGGCTTTTGCCCCAATCCTATCAGGAGTTGGTGCATGTGCAGATTATTTGTGCAACCTTTCAAAAGGGCAGATCGTATTGCACTGGTTTCCCCAAAGAATAGAAAGTCTAGCCTTGTCTCCTTTGGTAGGCAGTAGACTGTGATGGATCCCATGCCTGTATCAGGAATCTGCACCATATTCAAAGTGCGTACCTTTGCTGTTTTGTTGCAGAGACTTTGGTGAAACATCTGCCGTCCTATGAAATAGTGACACCCACGCGGGTGAATGAATTTGGAGAAACTTTTCCTCAGACTCACCACTTCAAAAGGAGGAAAAGAAGCATGGAGACAGGTGTGGAACCCATCCCTTTCAGGACTCACTACCGCCTCAGTGCCTATGGACAGGTATTCCAGCTGAATCTGAGTGCTGACACCAGCTTCATCGCTCCTCACTATATGGAAGTACATGTGGGGGCCACTGAAAGGCAGCCCCCCTCAGATTTGCGCCACTGCTTCTACCGTGGGCATGTTAATGCACAGGAAATGCACACAGCAATCTTCAGCATTTGTGGTGGCTTGGTAAGTACTGTGTTTCTTTCATTCAGGTTTGTTCTGTCTGAGTGGGAGAGCTGACTTGTTGGAGAGCTGGCTGCTGAATTGGAGGTTTTATGGGTTGCAGACCATAAAGGAAAGAGATTCTGAAGCACTGTTGGCTTCAAATAGAGATGATATTCTTTGGGATACATATATGGCGTTTATATATAATATCTACATTTACCTTAGTAGCATTCTGTCTGATATCATGAACTTTGTAAAATGCAACAAAACTGTGTTGCAGTTTGGGATTCTGGCAGTCTCTTTTCTCTGTCCAAAGTATGATGCTGGAATTCAGTAGAGTATACCTTTTCCAATGGCACTATATAGGGTTGCCATATGGCCTTTTTAAACAGAGTCTGGGCAGAAATCGCTTAAATGTTGGAAATCGCATAAATGTCGGAAGTGTAGATTTTGGTTAATTTCATTAAAAGTAGCTGAAAAACTTGTGTTTTGTTTTCTGAGATTTTGCAAACTCAGAAGGGATTATAAAGAACCATTGCAGCATACATGGTGTGTCACTTCAATTCAAGTTTCGTCCGTCCTACTCACTAGGGAAAGTGCTCCCCACCACTAGCAAATTGCAAGGCTTTATTCACATTTTTTTAAAAAAAACAGATTGGAAATTAAGGCTGAGAAGTGATGTATTCAAGACCATGCAACAGCCTGTGCTAGGGCTTGGAAGCAGAACTCTCAGGTCCCATGTGCTATCTGCTATCTAAAAAGTTACTGTGTTGCCTATGTGCCTATGGGTGTGATATTTGAGCACTTTCTACAGCCAGCTAGCCCTTCTGAGCCTCGATTCATCTCCAAAAAGTGGATTCAGCATCTGCTGCTGAATAACTCAGGTCTTTTGAATTTCAGCCCGTGTTTCATATTTCCAGCTATGACTTAATTTATGTCCAGATCTACTTTTAGCAATGTCAACAGATTAACTACAATTTTAAGTTCTTTTTAAGGAAGTTTATTTGAGATCTGAGCTATGGAAGACTGAAACTCTTTGAGTGCTGGAATCTTGAAAAGAATGGGGGAATCCAGCTATTGCACTTTTGTACACTTTTTGACATAAGGCTTTACTGGTACATGGATGAATGGAGTTAAATAGACTATATTTTGCAAGCCATTTAAACCTACAAAGGCATTTCCACTGTGAGTTCCAGCTGTGTTTTGCTGCGATGGTACTTAAGGTGAACAGAGGGTTATGGAAAGGTCCATTGAGCATGTGTCCATTGAGGTCCATTGAGCATGTGTAAATGTCCTGTGAGTGCAGTTTTTGGCCACAGGAGGGCTGCTGAGAGGGGATGGGTCAGTGGCAAGAAATCCCCATGCATGAAAAGCGATGGGGTAAATGGACTGTATCCTGTGTAATTTCTGTTGAAATGATTGGCTTTCTAGTGTTTTAACTGTTTCCTGAGAACCATTTGGCCCTTTTATTGAAAGCTATTTATATTATTTCAGGGACGAGGGTGGCGCTGTGGTCTAAACCACAGAGCCTAGGGCCTGCTGATTGGAAGATCAGCAGTTCGAATCCCCGCGACGGGGTGAGCTCCCGTTGTTTGGTCCCAGCTCCTGCCCACCTAGCAGTTCAAAAGCACATCAAGTGCAAGTAGATAAATAGGTACTGCTCTGGCGGGAAGGTAAATGGCATTTCCGTGCACTGCTCTGATTCGCCAGAAGCGGCTTAGTCATGCTGGCCACATGATCCGGAAGCTGTCTGCAGACAAACGCCGGCTCCCTCGGCCTATAGAGCAAGATGAGCGCGCAACCCCAGAGTCATCCACGACTGGACCTAACGGTCAGGGGTACATTTACCTTTACCTTTGTTTATATTATTTACAAAAAAACACTTTATTTATTATTGGTATTAATCACATCAGGATTTTATTTTATTTACTATTATTTCCTAGGAAGTAGAATTGATGGTGCAATTGGTGCTTAATCTATATTCAGTAGTTGTTCTAGTATCTCTTCCTGCCCTTTGCTGAAGTGCATTTATGGCTCAAAGTGTGTTGAGATTCATGATCTAGAGTTATGCGTATTTAAGACATGAAAGTTTGTGGCTTGCCACTTTGGCTTGTTTCCTGATTGCAGCCCCAGTTTCTCAATTTCGTTTTGGCAAACCTCCATACTAGAGATACATTATGAGCATACAGTAACTTCAAAACAGGATATTGCTGTTGTGGTTTCAGTTTGTCTTATTTGTTATAATTTAACAGTGTTGTATCTTCTAGCTTCACTGTTGCCTCTTATCAGTAAACAAAAAGAGATTTCATAGAATCATAGAATTAATAGAGTTGGAGGGGACTTGGAGAGTCATCTAGTCCAATCCTCTGCAGTGCAGGAATCTTAACTAAAGCATCCATTACTCCCAGCACATTTCCAAGCACAATCCAAAGTGTTGCTGCTGACCTTTAAAGGGCTTCGGCCCTGTATACCTGAAGGAGCATCCCCACCCCCCATCATTCAGCCTGGACACTGAGATCCAGCTCCGGGGGCTTTCTGGCAGTTCCCTCATTGTGAAAAGCGAGGTTACAGGGAACCAGGCAGAGAACCTTCTCGGTAGTTTTGCCCACTCTGTGGAACACCCTCTCGTCAGATGTCAAGGAAATAAACAACTATCTGACTTCTAGAAAACATCTGAAAGCAGCCCTGTATAGGGAGGTTTTTAATGTTTGATGTTTTCTGTAGTTTTATGATTTGTTGTAAGCCTCCCAGAGTGGCTGGGACAACTCAGCCAGATGGGTGGCATATAAATAACATAATCATTGCCATTATCATTTCATTTTGGGTGAAGAGAGAGGCAGCTCCGCCTTCTCTCTGTCACCCAATAGCATTTCTCCATCTTCTTCACTCAAGGGACCTATTGCTTGCTTGTTCTTCCTCTTGCTTTGAACGTAGCCAAAGAAACCCTTTTTATTTTACAAACCTGGGTCTGCTTCACAGAAAATCTGTAATTATCAACCTACTTGTAACCTCCCGTCCATGCTTCTTAATACAGAAGTTGAGAAATTGGGGTGGGAGAAATGCTAAAGGGCTGGTAATGGTCTCTACCCATGACAGACACCCTCCCTCACCCTTGTTCTTCTTTCACAAGGCAGCAGAAAAAACCTAGGCCACAGGTGTGGTCCTTGGCAGCCAGGACTCTAACTCTGGCTATGAGGAATCAAACTGTATCTTTATTGCCTATTCCCACCCCAGGGTTAGAGGTCATGTGAGTTGTAGTCTAGCCACACATTTCCCATATTTGCTCTAAAGGCCTCTCAATCTACTGGTACCCTCCAGGCAAAGGTTGTCTTGAATTGGCTCAGCACTTAACACCTAATGTTTAGCAGAAATCGTCCAAGCTTTTGAAGGATCGTCTAACTGATTTGGGGCGGGGGATACGTATCTTTTCCTACCCTATCTCTCTTCCCATGAGTTCCTCGTGAGTACCCATGTTTATGCCTTTGTTACCTAATGAATGTTCTGCATTCTGTTTTCATTCTACACCATATGAGGAAGTATTTCCAAACCAGACAAACCAGGATTGCAAGAGCACCAAACCATAGTTTGATATTAAATCCAAACCAATCCATGTCTTCAGGATTTGTAAATCCTTCAAAATATCAATAACCAAGTTGTGTCATTATCAAGTGGCATCATTTTTTTGGAGTTATGGGGATGCAATCTTATTTTGTAGAAGGCTAGTTATATTAATATCAATAATTATATAATAAGAAGTGTGAAAATGATTCCAGATGAAAAAATCTTTCCTCGTTTTGTGCCAAACCATGATACATTAGGGAACAGTTCCTTTCATTATTGCAATTGAAGTATGAGAAGCTCCTTTGATTGATTTGATGACAATTATGTCACACAGTTTCACATATTTGTGAGGAACTGCAATGGATCATTGCTGTAAATGTCAGAGGAAGAAAGAAAAAAAGGACTTAAAACAGCCTACAAGAAGTTTACAAGCTAAGATTTCAAACATATTCTGAATATGCATGCAATTTGCCTGAATATAATCAGATATATAGTTACTTGAGTAGAGTATATTATCATAATTCTGCATTTGTCCAAGCCTGTTTATATAAGAGTTTATAGCAGTGGCAGGACTGAAGGTCTAGGCACCGTGACTGCAGTCCTTCACTCAAATATATGTACTCAACACTGAAATAAATGAGATACATTCATTACTGTTCACTGTGGGTTCCAGTGTGCAATATTACATGTACTTATCTGGGAGTGAGCCCCTTTTAACAAAAAGTCATTTACTTCTGAGTAGTCATGTTTAGGGGTGTACTGTTAAGAGGGCACTTCTACAAGCACTGCTTCAGATATGACAAAATTCCTCTGTGGAAAGCACATCTAATGAAAATCTATGTGTAGGTTGCCAGGTGTAAACATACCATAGTATTTAACATTTTCTTCATAGAATCGTAGAGTTGGAAGGGACCTCAAGGGTCATCAAGTCCAACCCTCTGTATTGCAGGAATCTCAGCTACAGCATCCATGACAGATGGCCATCCTACCTCTGCTTAAAAACCTCTAAGGAAGGAGAGTCCACAACCTCCTGAAGGAGACCATTCCACTGTCAAACAGCTTACATGGCAGTGTTTTTGCTGTGTGTGCATGCACACAAACACACTGAAGGGGTCCTAAGCATATGATAAGTACTTCTGGAATAAATGCTGTGGGCTAACTAGAAACATTTCTTAAAGATGTGATTCAGTCATGCAATGTGCATACGTTCTGGCGTGCAGATGTTAAAAGGGAATGACTGAGAAGGGAGCTAAGGGAAAAAATGGAAATATGTATCAGTGCTGTAACCAAAGGACACAGGAATTTTTTGCAATGACACATGTGTCTGATCATTTGCAGGCAGGCAGACATCATTTAGAATTCATTCTAGACGCCACAAGCTAACTACATTTTTCTAAGTTCTATATTTTTCTTTTACTTTCACTTCATTGGTCAGTTTTAGCTTCCTACAGAAATGGGCAACCAGATCTGCTGAGGATTTCAGTGGCTGCAGGTGGATCAAAATGGCCTCTTAAACATAGTCCAGAGAGGAAACAAAGAGGTAAAATATATTAATTCTTATTAAACTTAGTTGTCACCAAAGTCTGTTAAGAAATGCAGGGTGAAGTATACAATTGACCACAATACAGTCTTTCTTCAATAGGACAGTCACTATTTAAAAGGGGGGGGAAAGAGTCCTTTCCTAATGTAAAAGGCCTTGCTTCTTGGAGAATCTGGTGTTACTCTTGGCAGACACAATAAATCTGGTGAATCATCTACCTGTAATTAAACCAGTTTTATGGTCACATATTACCTCACTTTTCCATAGTTCCAGATGTTGTGGATCTAATTCTGCTATATGTGGTTAAGATATCTAAATGGTCCCAGGATATTGCTAGTTGCTTGAAAGATACAGGGCACAGACCCGTAGACACAAATCTGCATAATATCTGCATATGCCAAGTTATATCTGTTTATGCAAATGTATAATTTAAATGTTACAAAAGGCAAGCTCACTAATTTTCGATCAGGATAACCTCTATATATTCAGTTAATTCAGAGTAAGTTCATTTGCAACCCACTCTAGTTCACCTGAAATCCATTCATCTTTTAATTCATTTACCCAAAACTAATTTCCTCACAGGTCCTGCTCCAAATAACTCTTAATTCCATTTGACTAACACTTCTCCATCACTCCCAAATCATCTAGGAAAAGCCATCTTAAATTTATTCCCCCTAATTTATATCCTCCAAAATTCATTATCCACCCAGAAACATTTGGTTGACTCAGAAAAATACATGGGCCTTGTGCATTATGGGTCCACCCTTACTTGATCTATATAGGTCTGGGTCTCATTTGTCTCATGATATACTCGGCGAACCTTAAGGAAAGGTTACTGCACGGCGAATGATCCATTTTGTTATATAGGGTCAAAATGACTATAGTGCTGCTATTACCACTGCTGCTGCTGCTGCTAAATAATTATTTGATACTCATAGTCTGCTAGATGCCTGTGGTCTGTAAGATCATGTTCTAAACATAGAAATGACACAGCCCTACTGAAAATGCCTTCAGACAATCTAGTAGGTGGAAAATGTGGTATTAGAATCAGGTGGCATAGTATTTGTGGCTTGTCCGAGTCGAAAGCTGGATATTTCTCCTGCAGGAGCTGTTATTCTGTCCAGTTTTGACAAAACAGTATGAATTATTTCTTTATTTCTTTATTAAACAACCTTCATGAAAAGCAGTGAGCATACAATCTTCAGCATTGATGAGAGTCTGATGACTGAGTTACTTCTCTACAAGAAAACACATTTCCAGTGTTGTGGCTTCATAATTTAAAATCTAGGAGGTGCCACTTTAGTAAAAGATGCAATATTTATTGTTTGCGAGGTCTGCTAGGAGGCTTTGTTCTGTGGTATCGTTGTAGTTCTCCATTACAGAAAATGTTAGGGCTCAAGATTTATGTCTAAATGGTGTTTGTGATACCATAGGTCAGGATCGCATTGTTAGTAATCATTGCAATTTTTAGTTGAGTCTATAATTTTGAATTAGAAAATTTTCCTAAGTATATTTGCATATAGTAATTTGTATTGTAGATTTTCAGTTTTCATTGGAAAAAGTTCTGAGACCCTAGAAGGTTATTTACTTCAGCATGTTTGTTTTATTTGTACTGTATTTCATAAACAAAGCTAACTACTTTGTAACTAACCGTATTGCATAATATTTGTTTGCAATTCGTACCCATTCATTGTTACTGAGGAACTTCAAAAATGGAGAATTTACCTTGGGGGAAAAAAGCATTGGGAAATTTTCTGCTACACATGACTGGCTGCAACTGAGTGTTGTTCTTTCCCCCCCAAGTATTAGCAGCTATTTTATCAAATAATAAAAATAAAGGCACTGGTGGGAATTACTCCAGTGATGAACTCCATATTTGTATTAACTGAGAAAAAGAATACCTGTGACTGACTTTTTCTGTAGATAAGGATAACACATTATGATGAAGTGGGTTTTTGCCCATGAAAGCGTATACCCCAATAAAGCTGTTAGTCTTTAAGACACCATAAAACTCTTTGCTGTTTTTGCTAGAACACAATTATTGCTCTAGAATTAAGAATTTTACAAACATTTTCACACGAATCTTTACTGCATGGTATGTTTTGCTTGAATCCTTTTGTTTATTTTGTTTCAGTTTTGAATTGATGGGCTGTGCATCAGAATTTTATAACCGCTTGATTGTAAAAACCCTCAAAGTATTAGGAATTGCTTTAAAGACTATTTGTGAAGTTGCTTTCAATTTCACAACTTTTGTTGTTGAAGCTGTTAGCCACAACAGTATTAGATAATGCACACTATAACGTAACAAACTATATATTTTCACTTTATACAGTAGAATTAGTGTTGGAGTTATGTGAGACTTCATTAAAGTAGTAGTAGTTGTAGACAGAAAGCTGTTGTAACAAACTAGTTGATGTAAGAATTTTACATGAATATATGTGGGTAACAACTTGCTTGTCATTTAGTATTTGAGTTAGTGATTGCACCTAACTTACATATAGAACCAATTATATAGTAATAGTTTAGGGATATGCTCAGTAAATAGTGTAATTATATGTCCCTAGGTGGCACTGAACTTTGCGGTATCTGAGCGGACTCAGGAATTTCCTGTTGCTGTTTTGATATTGTTGAGGAGAGATGATACATTTCTTATGTAGCTTATTGACTGGTCTAAGCCTTCCATGACATGCATTGCAAGGCAGTAAGAATACCAGTATTACTGGGCATACTGGGAACTAGTTTAACCAGTGAAGCTCTTGGCAATAAGTTGTGAAACGTCTGGGGATGGGGCTTCTCTGTGTGACCTGGAAATATATGCATGACAAGATATGTGCAGTTTGACTGATGTGATTATATGAGTCATCAAAAAAGCAAGAAGTGGAAGAAAGACTTATCGAATAAATTTATTTATTTATTTAAGAGTTTTGTGTACCACCCTTTGGCAGTAGCCCCAGTGTGGTAAATGGTGTCAAAAGTCACCAAGATGTCAAAGAGGGTCAACATTTTTATTGCCTGTTCCTCTCCCAGCACAGGGCACCAAGCAGTTTGAGTACCCCAAACCAGACTTGAAACCAGATTGAAAATCATTACCGTCCAAGCTGAAGCTGCCCCATCATCACCTTTTGGGTGTAGATGAAAGTGGCTTTGGGGAAGTGACCTCATGGGTCTATTAGGGTCCCATGCCCAGTTACATTTGGCTAAGAAGAAGAAGAAGGCTGATCGCCGAAGAATTGATGCTTTTGAATTATGGTGCTGGAGGAGACTCTTGAGAGTCCCATGGACTGCAAGAACATCAAATGCATCCATTCTTAAGGAAATTAGCCCTGAGTGCTCACTGGAAGGACAGATCGTGAAGCTGAGGCTCTAATACTTTGGCCACCTCATGAGAAGAGAAGACTCCCTGGAAAAGACCCTGATGTTGGGAAAGATTGAGGGCACAAGGAGAAGGGGACGACAGAAGTCGAGATGGTTGGACAGTGTTCTCGAAGCTACAAACATGAGTCTGACGAAACTGCGGGAGGCAGGGGAAGACAGGAGTGCCTGGCGTGCTCTGGTCCATGGGGTCACGAAGAGTCGGACATGACTAAGTGACTAAACAACAACAACAACAACAAATAATAATAATAATAATAATAATAATAATAATAATAATAATAATAATAAATAAATAAATAAATAAATAAATAAATAAATAAATTTATTTATACCCCGCCCATCTGACTGGGTTTCCCCAGCCAATCTGGGCGGCTTCCAACAGAACACTAAAATACAATAACCTATTAAACATCAAAAGCTTCCCTAAACAGGGCTGCATTCAGATGTCTTCTAAAAGTTTGGTAGTTATTTTTCTCTTTGATATCTGGTGGGAGGGCGTTCCAGAGGGCGGGTGCCACTACCTAGAAGGCCCTCTGCCTGGTTCCCTGTAACTTGGCTTCTCGCAGCAAGAGAACCGCCAGAAGGCCCTCGGCGCTGGACCTTAGTGTCCGGGCCGAACGATGAAGGTGGAGACGTTCCTTCAGGTATACTGGACCGAGGCCCTTTAGGGCTTTAAAGGTCAGCACCAACAATTTGAATTGTGCTCGGAAGCGTACTGGGAGCCAGTGTAGGTCTTTCAAGACCGGTGTTATATGGCCTTGGCGGCTGCTCCCAGTCACCAGTCTAGCTGCCGCATTCTGGATTAGTTGTAGTTTCCGGGTCACCTTCAAAGGTAGCCCCACGTAGAGCGCATTTCAGTAGTCCAAGCGAGAGATAACCAGAGCATGCACCACTCTGGCGAGACAATCTGCGGGCAGGTAGGGTCTCAGCCTGCGTACCAGATGGAGCTGATAAACAGCTGCCCTGGACACAGAATTGACCTGTACCTCCATGGACAGCTGTGAGTCCAGAATGACTCCCAGGCTGTGCACCTGGTCCTTCAGGGGCACAGTTACTCCATTCAGGACCAGGAAGTCCCCCACACCCACCCGCCTCCTGTCCCCCCAGAACAGTACTTCTGTCTTGTCAGGATTCAACCTCAATCTGTTAGCCGCCATCCATCCTCCAACTCCTCCAATAGACAAGAAGTTTGCCACCCCTTCCTTAGTAAAAGTAAAACCGTCCTGAAATGTGACATTCTTCTTCCACGGAGTGTTGTTCTGCCATTTTGTATTCTCCTGTTTTAAGTCTTGTTTATTTAAGATAGCCTTCAGCAATTGTTCCTCTTTTGGTAATATTTAAAGATCTCACATTCATTCCAAAGGATCTATTCAGTTTTTTCATTCATAGAATCTTGAACTGATTACCGTATTTTTTGCTCTATATGACTCACTTTTTCCCTCCTAAAAAGTAAGGGGAAATGTGTGTGCGTCTTATGGAGCGAATGCAGGCTGCGCAGCTATCCCAGAAGCCAGAACAGCAAAAGGGATCGCTGCTTTCGCTGTGCAGTGATCCCTCTTGTTGTTCTGGCTTCTGAGATTCAGAATATTTTTTTTCTTGTTTTCCTCCTCCAAAAACTAGGTGCATCTTATGGTCTGGTGCGTCTTATAGAGAGAAAAATATGGTATATTAACAGATAGTAAAGTTAGAAGGGTAACGTATTATTGTATACATGAGTACATGCACAAAATTTCACACTCATTTCGCCAAAGCATAATGGCTTGGCACCAGAAAGCCCTGCACTCCTGTATATATGCGTTAATCCTATTATGTGACCTGGTTAGTAAAACTGACTTTGCTGTCCAATGCTAAATGTTTCTTAACCCAAATTTTAGGCTAGTGGCTAGGTTCAGAACATGATCCAGGGTAAAATCTATACATTGTTCTTTTTGTGCCTGGCAGGTTTCAGTGGATTGCCTCCATGTTTCCTTTTGTGTGCGAGTTTAATATTGTTTTTGTTAAGCATGAGCACAGGTTATTGTTTTCAGAGTCAGCACACCTTCTTGCCAAACTGTAAAATGTTTTCAGCACATCATTTTTCTACCTCTTTAACTTGGAGACTGAGAAGATCCTTCCAGCATGCATTCTATCATTTAGTATGCACAAATGAAAGGGCTTTTGTCCTCTTCATGCATGTACAATTCCTGTTGAAGTAAAAGAGGTTTAAACTTGTAGATGGAAAGGCAGAATTTGACCTCATGGCTATGTAGTGGGCTTTAAAGCAGCCTTTGATAGAGTTGTGGTCTGTTGCTCTACAAAGGAGTATTTGACTTGATTCAACTGATGATTTATCCTGGAGTGCTAAGCTTGTTTGTTATGTGCTTTTGTTTACAGCACATTGCATTCACCGTTTCATCACATAGTGCAGTGATATTAAAATTCTATTTGAAGTGAATGCATTTAGAAACGCAGCCTCCCTGCCCCATCATGTATAATTCTTTATAAACAGCAGGGGTAAGAAACCCTTGGTCCTCTCTCAATAGGCAAATTGAGACCTTCGCTCACTTGCCATGTGGGTTCTTGCAAGGTCACCATAGCCTTTATTAATCTGCTCCTACCTTTTCTCTCTCCGCTGATTCCCATGCATGTCCTAGTAGGCTGTGTCAGTCAGGAATGGGAGTTTCTGGGAGACATGAACAAAGCTTGGTTTATTAATGTTTTCTGATGAGAGAACCTGGCTGCATAAGCAGCTGTGTGGGCCAGAGTGTATTGAGTCATAATTCACCAAAATCCAAAACCTATTTTAAAGAGTTACTGCTGAAAACAGATAGAAAAAAGATATCTCTTGTTTGTATGGGGAAGAGGAATGCAGGAGTCTTTGTTTTGCCTCATTCTGGGAAGAAAAAGAGGCAACTTGTCTATTTTGTTCCATTCTTAAAATTAAGACTTACAGATAGATCAGTCAATAAAGTAGGCATCTCCACCTTACCTTTGTGCATACCTGGGATATTTATTTTGAAAATAGCAAGATAGTTTGTGCAAGTGTATGTTTATTTGTGTGTGTGCTAGTGCAGAAGTGTGTAACCACCTTTCTACAAATGGTCTTTAGCCATTTGAATATGTTTTTCCTGTCTTCATATAATCCATAATACTGTAAAGCCATTTCAAAATCAGTGTCAGGTTTTTTTTGGTCATTATGACTGAATTGGGATGTCATAGTTCCTCTGCTTCAGACTTGCCAGTTGTGTGTGTGTATGCCATCTTGAGCAAATGCTCTTTGCCTGTGTAGATGATGACAAAACACTTATCTGAAATAGCTGTTCATGTCTTCATCATGTTTAGAGTTACATGGCCTTGGAACTTGTTTATGTTCATTGGTTATAATGTTTTAATTGTAGAAATGCCATGCTGAAGATACTGGATAGCCAAAACTAACGTATTATTTATTGCAAGCATTTATAGTCTGTTCTTCATCCAGGGCAGAAAATACAAATACAATAAGACAACAACAAGATAAACAAAAATCAGCATCATCAATAAACAATTGATAGTAAACATCTGCGATAAAACCGCAGCAACAAAATCAGAAATCAGGACAGTGCGATAGAAGGTGCTATCGGTACCTAATGCACTTTATCCCTCCTGAAAGGCCTGAATGAGTAGGTGTATTTTCACCTGTCAGCAAATGTAAGAGCATGATGCACCTCAGAGGGGTGACCTCACTCTATCAGCACTGAACCATCATCTTGGACTCAGCTACATTAGTCGAAAAACAGCATTTCAAATGTGTTATAAGCATGCAACACCAGTTGATGCTGTGAGCACAAAACTTTTCTATGTAATTTTACATAGTGTGTTTTTTTCTTTTGTTATAACGATTTAAATTATAGCTTATTTATAGTGGTTTCTGCCCCTGTGTGTAGATCCATCCCTCATTGAAGTACATATTTTCAAAGGAAAACCTTTACCCATAAGTTCATACCCTTGGGTTTATAACCTTCAAAAATGCTTCCTGATTCTCTGAATGCATTAATTTTCCAGTTCTTGGTTCCAGAATAATATTTCATTTACTGGACAACCCTTTATTCAGCTTTATATTTTTGTTCAATAATCCTGATCAGAGACCACCAGACTCTCTAACATCCTCTTCAAGCTTGCTCTGGCTGAAGATTTGTTATTGTTAATCAGCCCCATCTTCCTCTCACCTGGGGCTCATTATACAGTGACTGACAATTCCCCAAGAGCCATCTTTCAATTACTTGCAGCTGTCCTTGGAGGCCCAAGTCTACCAAAACCCATGGCAGCCTGCCATAGCTACTTTTTTGAGTTTTGTTTCACATAAATCTCACAGTATTACAAAATGAGCAGCCAGCAATTGCTGTTACATAAACTGCAGTTTTCCAAGTTCTTGGAAGAATTAAGGCTGAAGAATTGGACTCAGTGGGATAGCCTCTTGCTTGGGAAAATAACAGGCAAGTCAAAAAGTGGAAGCAGCAAGAAGGCAAGTGAAGAAGCCTTGCTGGATATAAGCAAAGAAGTAAACAGGATGCTTCCATACCATCAAATGAAATAATTTTCTCTGCTGATGAAAATAAAAGAACAAATACAGTGGTACCTCAGGTTACATACGCTTCAGGTTACATACGCTTCAGGTTACAGACTCTGCTAACCCAGAAATAGTGCTTCAGGTTAAGAACTTTGCTTCAGGATGAGCAGCAGGAGGCCCCATTAGCTAAAGTAGTCAGTGGCGTAGCGTGGGAGGTGCAGGGGGGGGGCCGGCCACACCGAGCGCAACATCTGGGGGTTAGGGTTAGGGGGCGCAAATCCACGGGTTAGGGGCGCAAATCCACGGGTTAGGGGGCGCAAATTACTTGCCTTGCCCCGGGTGCTGACAACCCACGCTACGCCACTGAAAGTAGTGCTTCAGGTTAAGAACAGTTTCAGGTTAAGTACGGACTTCCGGAACGAATTAAATACTTAACCCAAGGTACCACTGTACCTGATGTCCAAGATGGAAATGATGGAACTTATGAATTGACTTTAGGAAAACCAAGTAAACCTTCCACTTCTAATAAAAAGGCAGAGTACAACATCATTAGAAATACATAATGTTGCTATGCAGAGCATCAGATAGGGTGTTAGCCTGCATGCCACAGCTGCTATCACCACAACCACCTTTATGGATGCTGGCTTGATCACTGAGAGGACAAGAGACTTGGAGTTTATCACAATAAAGTCAAGGGACCCCAATAAAAAGTTATGTAGTCTCTGGATCAGGAATTGAATTATCTTTGTCAGAAGGGTGAAATTGACTGCATCTCCTTTGATGGTCATGAAGATACAACTAAAGTTATGCTGAAAGCAGACAATTCACATCAGCAGTTCCCCAGTTGCCCAGCATCAGAACAGCATTATTCTGTGTGCAGTGAGCCAGGTGAAATATATCTCTACTACTTCACTCTGGAAAAGGGCTCAAAGAGAGAAAAAACAGCTGGCGTTATTGCTAATGATCTTGTAGATGTCACGAAGACAAAGGGCATTGGTTAGAGCCTTCAGGCCATTGAAAGTGATTATACAAATGTTAACTGGCTGGGAGCATGTTACCATGTAGTGGGTATAGGTCAAGATTGGTCGTAAGCTTGATCTGGTTGGTTTGTGCTCTCCACACCAATGACTTACCCTTAAGACACTTGATCACAACACTTGATGGGAAGACCTTATCTAACAACAAGTGGACAGGTAACATTGGCAAGACACTTCTACATAACGTGAAATTGAGCTTTCATTCACCAAACTCTCAATTGGAGAGCCTCTTACTTCACTGATTGACAATGTTGTAAAGGATCTGTCTACTGATCAAGCATCAGATCACACATGCAATAAGGATAGGAAAACTTCCCACAGATCTGGCCCTTCTTGAAATTGGTTGAGTGAGCCATTCAAGGTGGTTAACAATAGCAAACAAGCTTTCTTGCATATGAGTTTCAAAACATGGCCTTAAAGGCAAAACCCTCAACAACTTAAGACTGATAGTGGAATACGTGGTTTGTGTGTACTACCCCTGCTGGTTCAACATCAAAGTAAAATGTGGGTGGAAGGCCCACACCACATTGTGTTTCAGCTGCTGCAATTTAGGCTGCAAAAGCAGGCTATAGTGGATGCTGTTTTGCCAACCATCCAGAGCTCAGCATTGTATGCATTCAGCATAATAATAAATCAGACACTCTTGTGCTCAGGTGACATGAATTCTCACTGACCACAGTTTCTAGAGAAAATGAAAAGGTTCATAAAGCAAAACTATAATACCTTAATACACATTTCAGTGCTGTTATAAAATAAGAATGTAGATCTGTAATTGTACTACTACAGATTTCCAGGCAGGAATAAATTGTGCAACTGTTTCTAGAATTCCGTGCCTGGTACATCAGAAACATTTTGTTCAGTTCCAAAAAATGCTATAAATGAGAGCGATTAATTTAATATACATTTGTAGTATACAATAATTAATTTTAAAAGTTAGATATGACACTCAGATAAAGGCTCTTGTAGATGACTGATGTAACTATCTGCAGTACAGTCACTTGTATATTAGTAGAATTTGCAACTCACTTATTCTGATGATAATTTAATTTGTTAATTGATGTGTTTAACCCAGATTCCACTAAATATGCAATACTTTTTCTAGAAATAATTTCATTAGAATTGTAAGCTTTGGTTTCTAATCTACATTTATCCTTTGCTTTCTTGAAACGACATAAAAGTATAATAATGAAATCCTGGGCATGTCTTCTGGCTGCCATGTATTCGGAAGTTCTTGGACATAGATGGGATTCGTCGGTCAAAGAGATTTCCACCCCCCCCCCAAAAAAAAGCTCAACAACTTTGCAAGCGAAAAGAAAAGAAAAAGTGTTCGACAGCTTTTGTGTCTGGATTTTCACTTTTTGAAATACAACAGTCCTATAATATGTTGGTTGGCATGTATTAGCTCAAGAATTACTACAGTTATCCAAGGAACGGTGGGAGTGAACAAAGGAACCATAACTGATTACCTGTGGTCACCATGGTAGGCACAGAAAGTACCATCAAAAGTTGATAGGGCAAACATTTTAATGTGTTGCCGCCGCCACTGTGTGTGTGTGTGTGTGTGTGTGTGTGAGAGAGAGAGAGAGAGAGAGAGAGATTGACCCAATGTTATCTGGAATCATCAAAGCAGCCGGGCAAGCCTGGGTTGATTTTGGTCTGATAAATGCACATATCCCTGGAGCTCAGCATGAATTTTCCCCAAAATAGCTCAAAAACATCTCCTTTTTTTATTTAGATTTTGCCCCCGCCTTTTGTGTCCAGATTTTCACTTTTTGAAATACGGCAACCCTATATTGTTCATTCCAACATACTCCCAGGTAAGTGCATATAGGATTGCAACATCAGTGTTTCAGCATCATCAAAAAGCTTGAAATCCCAGTTTTGCCTGTAAGGTTTAAGGACCATTAATTCATATAATAAATAATGCAACTGTGATTACTTTTTAAAAGGCATTAACCTACTCACATTTGGGTTGCTGCAGCTTCTCCAGTGACACCTTCTCTTTCGTTTTCAGATGGGCACATTTAAGTCCCATGACGGTGAATACTTTTTGGAACCTTTGATGACAGCAGCTGAAGATGAACAAGAAGATGACCATAATAAACCACATCTAATATATAAACATGACGAATTTAAGAAAGATTCTTATCAGAATTCCTATAAACCTTGTGAAACTTCAGGTACAACTAAATCTTAAACAGTGATGGACAATTATCTTGTTAGAATCACCAGTGGTTTGTTGATACTATCCCATGGTGGTATTAGTCTTCATCAAGATATGCTTGTGTTTCTCTATCATGTTGGTGGTGTTGGGTAAGATGCTGTAAGTCAGGTGTGGGGAACCTTTAGGTGTGGGGAATGACCTTCAGATACTGGTCATTGGTCATGCTTACAGGGGCTGATGGGAGTTATAGTTCAGCAACAACTGGAGGGTCCCTATACCTGCTGTACATGATTGTTGAAGATGAAGGGTGTATCTAAGCAATGAATTCACATTTAACAGACTTGTTACGACATAGAATTCTGGGAATTGGTGTCAGACTGAGAATTATGTTAGAGAGCCTCAGCTTTTTTCACAAAACTGCATTTCCCATTTCCTGTGGGCAGGGAAAGACTGTTAAACTAGTTGAAGTCTGCAGTGTAGCTGTCCCCTCAGTATCTGTGCTGAAGTGACATGATCTGCTACTGCTGGCATCTAAGAAAGGTTGGCTGGTTAGTAAAATACGGCTGCTCTGATCTGTACTCAAGAGACCTGGCCAGCATTTTCTTCCATGTTCATTATTAGATGCTCCATATTAAAGGCTGCAGTGTCCTTTGGTATGACTGGACTAGAGCTGTTTTTTAAAATTGTGTTGTGTATTTTAGTTCCAGAGGAGAATGATGCTTGTATGGAGAATGTCAAGCAGGGTTTAATTGCAGAATCAGGTTGGATAAAGTTCTTGTTTAGCTTTAGAAATTTAATTGGAAGATGTGAACAGGCCATTTTCTTCCTTCATTTAGTCTTACATGGCTTCCTTTCATTAAAAGGCTTTGCAGTCTGGAGGTGTGTTGTGACACTTGGCTGATCAGGCATCAGATAGTGCCAAAATACTCTCAAACCTCCCCCCCACCCCCGCCATGTTCGGTTGGCTACTGAACAGTGTCCATTCCTTTTCCAGGAATTGGACATAGCATTTCCAGTAATTCCTGTGTAGTGGAAATTTGTATGATTTTCAATTAGATAACCTGGGGCTGTTATTAAAAATGGATAAGCGTTTGTTTGCTTTTTGAAGGAAAAGGCTTATGTTTATAAATTTGGAAACAGCAAAAATGGTAGATACGTGCTGTTGTTTTAACATATGGTCTCTGAGCAGCATTTTTCTTAACTAGATCACATGCATTTTTGAGAGTTGGCACCATTGCCAAGTGCTCAGCCTAGGGCTTGCATACAGATTATATTTTTACAATTGTGAATAATGCAGAATGCCCCTTAAACAGTATTTTGTGAAGTAGGGCGGTAGAGAGAAATGAAGGCAGCATGCTTTAGGATATACTTTAGCCTTTCAATTCTGGTTTGATGTAGCAAGATTGGCTATTTTCTGCCAATTCCTCATGTGCGGAATTGTTTCTTAATTTGATACCTAGGAAATAAATGTTAATATCTTGCTGTTCAGTGCATTTTGTTTAAAAAGGCATTTCTTGTATACCGTGATTCCTCTTATGGTTAGAGAAAGAGGCAGCATTGTACAGGAAGTGCAGTTTCTGTGTTCAACATAACTATACGCCAACATCACCCGCCAATCAGACTTTTCCATTGCTTCCTCAAACTACTTCTCCATTTTTTACTCACCCTGCTGCTAGAAAATGGAAAAATCCAAATCCCACATAATCACAACTATTGAGTTCAAAATAAAGCATAATAAATTCTGGGCATTTATGCAGACCTAAGCCTAAGATTTGGCTTAATGTTGCATCTTAATTCAAGATCTTGGTTTATCTCTCTCCAGACAAAGAGTCGTACAAGGGCTTACTAGGGTTTACAAAGGCTGTGCATTATGTAGCCTATTGAGATTTCTGGTTGTTATGTCATATTTGTGACTAATCAAACTCGGATTGCATTAAATTAAATCTGTGGCACCCCCTTTTGTTTGTGGTGTCACTCTTCTCCACCTGCATCAGAGCAACATCTGCTTCTCTATCCTTTACATTTGTCACCCCCTGGTGTCCACCCTGCAGTATAGCTGTTTAAAAAACTAAGGCTGCAATCCGACACATATTTACGGTAACTGGAAATCTGTTCCATTTAACTTTGTAGGATTTAGACAGTGCGAGTAGACATCTATTGGGATTTTTATTGTGTATATAATGGTATCATAGGTGGTCAAGACATATAATACCAGTTTTGCAAAGTGAGTCTTCAGATTTAACGTGTTCATTCATGGAAAACTAGGTAGGGAAATGTATGTTTAGCAAGAAGATTGTGTCACCTTAGGAAGGTCTGTGTGGTGCAATCCCATGTGTATTTTTTGAAATATTTTTGTGTAGATTAGGCAGTATTGTTAGTTCTTCACTGTTTCATATGAGAGCAATTGTTTCTTCTTATAAGAGTAATTATTTCTTGTGGAGTTTTAATTTTTAACATCTTAATTTTCAAGTCATGTTCATCACTGTGCATCACTGCCATTTCCTTAGTAAAGTCTCTCCCCCCCCCCCCCCGCAATATAGCTAGGTAGGCAGGCAGGCAGTTTTATAAGTAGGTAATACTTGTAGCTTATGACTTTATATTTCACAGTTTATCAATCTGCCATTTTTGTGTCTCATTCCTGTATTTTGAATTTTGCATATCTTTAATTCCACTGGCCAGTTGTTTTTATATCACTGCATCTCAACCATTATTTTTTTGTGCCCTAATGCTGTGATTGATAACTCCACATTGTGTATAAATGGGTTGTATCTTCTCAACCTCTTGTTCTGTGAAAAGAAACCTTTTTGCTAAGCCATTGAACTAAGCAGAAAAAGATTCACTGTACATAAAACATTGGTAGTGGGTACAATAACACCAAGAGGGGTACTCTTGTTAAAGTTTGTTTTGAGGGAAATTGAAACTTGGAAAAAAGAAAGGTGATAGACAATATTCCATAAGCATTACACACTCGAAGAAGCACACTATGTACTGGATAACAGCCAGCATTGAAGAGGCCTGTTTAAGGGTTGCTGTCTCCATGCACAGGTGTTGCCATATGGTGTCTGGATTTCTAACCAATGGGTTTTGGAATAACACTTTTGTTCTTATTGTGCATGTGTTATGTAGCAAATGCCAAGTTTCAGAGTTGCTTTATCCACTGAGAACAACAGGAGTAGAGTGTTATAGGAAAGCCTTCAGGCAAACTTGCAAGTTTAGGACATATTTTCTTTTGGTATTCAGCATCCCCATCTTTGTTTGGAATGGGATGAAGAATATGAGCAAGACTGATTCAGGCTTCTTTTCAGGGCTGGGAATTGTTGGCCTTGTTCCCATGAGTCCTGGGTCTTTATAAGGTGCCTGTAGGCAATTATTGACTGGCAGAGAAAGAGCTTGTGTTGCCCAAATAGCCCAAGCAGAAATTTTAGCTATTGAATGTAGTAATGACATTGAATGTAAACGAATTTCTATGCTAGCCTGACTCTGCTTATTGGCAAGTGAGCATAGATTAGTTTCTGTTCTCTTTTAGGCAGATTGGTAACATTCCAATCTTCTTTTCTATCTGTTCCCTTGTTTGTACAATGGTGCCCAAAGCAAGAAAAGCAAAAAGGGCAGAACTGAGTTCCTGTGCGTGCAAAGGGTCCTCTTAAGTATGCAAGCAAATCCCATTTCTGTTTTTTATATTAAAAAAACTATCCCCCCAAATGACCTGAAAGAGATGGGGACTGAGAAGTGTGCATGTGAAGCAAGAGAGAACTCAGGTGTGAGCCTGCACATGCCAGAATTCGGAGTTAACACCTAAACAAAGCAAATACCTTGTTTCTTCAGCCTAGTGCATAAAGGGCAGAGGGAGGGATTGAAAGCCAAACAGACAAAAACTTATGTTCATTCTTCAAGCCAATTCCCCCACTTTCTGTGTGATCCTTTAAGCTCCAAGGGGACCGCAAGAAATATGTTTAGCGTTAGGGTGTTAGCCTTGCAAATTGTATGTGCAATAGTAATTGTTTGTTTTTATTTTGCAGAAGAGCCAAAGAAAAGCACTTTACTATTTCCATATGAGAGCAGCTTAATGAAAGACATAAATGTACTTCAGGAGCACACCGCTGTAGAATATGCTTCTAAAAACCTTTCTGTCGAGAGTGATAGAAACAACCCACATTCCCGGAGGAAACGTTTCCTTTCCTATCCAAGATACGTAGAGGTGATGGTTACGGCTGATGCCAGAATGGTTCAGCACCATGGACGGAACTTGCAGCATTATGTATTAACGCTAATGTCAATAGTAAGTAAGCCTATATTACAGATGTATTCCAACAGGTACTTCAGGGGAATTAATGTTGTATCCCTGTCAGCCTGGAGGAACCAAAGTAGAGCCCAGACAACTGTTCCTGGCTTCCCCGTCATTGTTTTAAGCAACGTATCATTTAGACTGCAACCTCCAGAATTGTGATCAAAGGCTTTTTGTGTCCCCACCCAAATGGCAACCTTTCCCTACCTGATGACATGTTGCGGTGTATCCATGAGCCTATGAGTGCAATTTCCCTGGTCTTGCTCCAGGCCAGAAGGAGAGTTGGAGAATTAGCCAGACATGCTCCCCAGCTTGAACAGCCTTGTGAGATAGGGGATTTCATAGTTACAGAGCAGAAGATTTGCACCTGCACTCCAGCTTCTTGCTGCCAGGATTCCATAATGCAAGCATTTTTAATTTGGAGAAAAATTGACTCTCTTTTGCAGGAAGGGGTTATAGAGAGGAAAGAAGTAGGCTTCTGTATACCTCAGGGTTCCCCTGTGTATGCAGAAAATACCTTGTTTGTGAATGTCCAGTTTTGCTTCTGAGCTGATTGGCATAGGGTCACACATTTTGCTTTTAGAACGAATGATACGGCTATTCAAGGGGGGGGGGAGAACATTCATTTGGGCTAGCATAGTAACCTGGCACAAACCCAGGCAGCTCTTTGGATCCAGGCCCATATTACTTGGTTGGCTGTATCCAGTGACAAATTCTTTTTGACAGTAAATTTGGTTCTAAAAATGATGTCAGGGGAATGTTGAGCCCCAGATATCCACAAATAATGCTGTGAATACATATAATGTCAGATTTGCTTCTACTAATCTGTTATGTACAGTTCAGACCAGTATGGATTAAAATAAACCTATTTCATTTCATTTAAATTAAAGAACTTTGGCTTAACTGGGTTGTGGATGAGGTTTACATCTAAAAAAGCTATGGAACTTTTGTGTGTGTGTGTGTGTGTGTGTGTGTTGTGTGTGTGTGTGTATAAGCATAGATATGGTCTCATAAGAATTATCATTGCCTTTATTAAATAGAAAAATAGGAACTTAACCCAGTGTACAGGCTTATTAAAATACTTGTTGCACCTAGAAAATAACTAGAATTTTTGGAAGGGGAGAGATTTGAATACCATGCCAGAGGTTTGCCATAATACATGACCTTTTCCTGGTATGGCAAGAATGTACCAGTAGTTTCTCAAGTTTGATGGGTTTGTCCCATTGATGACAACCGGACAATTAGCTAATTTTCATATTACATTTGCCCTAAATAACTGTTTCGCTGATTCTGACTGGGAATTGGCATTCAAGTGGCATTTGTTAGTTTCTCTGCTTATGTATATATTGCAGTTAGAGAAAATGTGACATGAAAATTGGTTCAGACAATGCAATCCTATGCTTCATTATTCCTAAGTAAGATCCACAGTATTCAGTGGGGTTTGCTGCCTGGAAAATATGGATAGGATTGCATGCTAAATCAAATAGGGCAGAGGAGTTGAATGAATGCTCAATGCAATGTTGGATTCCACTGAATGTACAGTACCATAGAATTTTAACACTCTGGCTTTTATTTATCTAGGTTGCTACAATCTACAAAGATTCAAGTATAGGAAATCAAATAAATATTATGATTGTAAAATTAATTGTAGTTCACAATGAACAGGTAAGAAAATGCATTCATTTCACGATTCAGAGTAACTTGTTGCAATTTTCAGTTTTAACGTGTACTTTCAGAAGTTAATGCTTTTAAAAGTATTGAAATGAAATGCTTGAAATGAGATTTGCTAGCTCCTCTTCCAAGTATTTTGTACATACATTGCAGGCAGACAGGCTGGTGCAAATGTTTAGAATTGGGATCTAGCTATTAATACTGATTAACATGGCCAGGTTTATTATTTATCGGGGGGGGGGCTATTGGGTTGTTGATTTTATTTTGATTATATATTTTGTGGTTTTATATTTTGATTTTATTCTGTGAACCGCCCTGAGACCTCCTGGTATAGGGTGGTATATTATTATTATTATTATTATTATTATTATTATTATTATTATTAGATAATATTTTAATGCTGACCAGGTTCAGCCTTGACCCTGCCAACTAGCCTTTCTACTTGCTCAAAATTCATACAGATATGTACCATTGAGATATCTTTTCCAGAGCTGGTCTTACATTATAATATAACTGCAATGGATTTAAACTTGCCATCCTTGCTTTGTCTTGGCAACTTATGTACAGGAAGGACCAGCTATCAGTTTTAACGCAGCTACCACTCTTCACAACTTCTGTTTATGGCAGCAAACACAAAACATTATGGATGATGCTCATCCTTCTCACCACGATACTGCAGTTCTTATCACTAGGTACAGTATCTGAGAAAACTCATTTTTCGTTACTATCCCTGTTCCATAAAATTACTGCGTAGAAGTATCATTGGGCCTTCTTAAGCTTTGTGTGAACAATCAGGATTAAGAAGAAGAGGAGGAATAATTTGCAAATAAGAGGGGAGGGATATTGAGAAGTAATGCATAAACCCCTGATCTGCTTCCAGTTTTCGTCTAGTTGAGGAGTGGCTGATATTACATCTGTAACCATGTGGGGCATGTTCTTTTGGAATTTAGTGCCATTGATCTTAATAAAAAATATGTATGCTTAGGGTCACAGCTAGGCCCCTTGATCCCAAGGTGCTGCTTTACTGCAAGTACATCTTTGAGAACCAGTCAAATGGGGCACTTGCCCATTAAAACCATTGAAATTTTAATGAAAGAATTCCAATTGGGGGCCGGATTCAGAAAAGTATGTATAGGTATCTGCAATATGTTTTCCCTGTTGTTTTTAAGACTAAAATTTTCATAGAAAACCTTTGTTTCTTTAAGGGAAGATATCTGCAGAGCTAGAGAGAAATGTGACACCTTAGGTAAGTTAAAGCATAAAGATGATCATGCCATTTTTCTGCAAATAAGAAAAATGGTTGTCTTAAATTGTAAATGAGTATTTAATGTAATTTATCTTGTTTTGTAAACTTTTTGAACATATTTTGAACCTTTGTAAGCATATGGTTACATGATGATAAATATTTGGATCACAGTCCTAGGCCTGCATTTGTCTGTGAAGACAACACTGCTGCTATATAACCTGTATCGCATTCAGGTAACAAATTCCATTTTATAGGTTTAGCTGAACTGGGTACAATGTGTGACCCACTGCGTAGCTGTTCCATCAGCGAGGAAAATGGATTAAGTGCTGCGTTCACAATAGCGCATGAACTTGGACATGTGTAAGTCTGTCTTTTCTACCAAGTAAATCTTGCATTTGCCTTACATAGGGGACACAGTATTTTTATTTTGCAGGTAAGCCTCTGCATGATTGGCTGAAAAAGCATGAGCTTGCAAGGAAGTGCTGTATTTACATACTAATACTTAGCATCCATATAGCAGTTTAGACTCTAAAGTTGGGAGTGTTCATAGTGGTTCATATGCAGTACATTATCTTACTGATTTCCAACAAGAACACTGTAAGATATCTCAGTGTCGTGACAAGTGGTGTTGCCGAGAATAGCTTGAATCTTGGCCTTCTGATGCAACTCAGTATCATATCTTGGCCGGTGTGCTACTCCAGGTTAACATCGAAACCTGGCATACAGTGGTACCTCGGGTTACATACGCTTCAGGTTACATACGCTTCAGGTTACAGACTCCACTAACCCAGAAATAGTGCTTCAGGTTAAGAACTTTGCTTCAGGATGAGAACAGAAATCATGCTCTGGTGGCGCGGTGGCAGCGGGAGGCCCCGTTAGCTAAAGTGGTGTTTCAGGTTAAGAATGGTTTCAGGTTAAGTACGGACCTCCGGAACGAATTAAGTACTTAACCTGAGGTACCACTGTATTTTGAAATGAATTTAAGTAGCAGACAGCAGTGCTCATCTGACCATTGGTTGCATTGCTGCTGCTTACCAGGAAGTAGAGTGGGAGGGGCAAGGCTAGTGAGATATAAATGTACTGGTGGGAGCAGTAGAGTGGCTCCGCCAGTGTGTTTGTACTATGCCAATCTTACCATTGCCTCCTCCCCACTTTTACCTCCTGATAAGCAGCAGCAATGTGACTGGCCAGAGGTCAGGTGAGCTCTGCTGCCCCACCATGCTAGGAATTTGCCAGAATATTATTGTGTTGAGACTCGCCTGTGACTTTTCACTTTCTGCCCCCAAATATGCACAGCTCTTACTCTGCAATATCTTAATTCCCAGTTTCTAAAAACATTGCTGAGATTCAAATTATATATTTCCATAGGTGAGTTGTTAGAAATGCAAATAACCCCTAAAATACCATTATATTGTTCAAGTGCTGTCACAATCAATGAGGCGATGCATCGGTTTAATGTTGCTGCATTGTTATTGAAAAGTAAATGCCCTTTCTGAATTTGTTTTCTATTTGTATTAGGTTTAATGTTCCCCATGATGATAGCTTTAAATGTAAAGAAGTTGGGATTAAACATCAGTATCATGTAATGGCCCCGACTTTAAACTACCATTCAAACCCATGGACTTGGTCAAAATGCAGTGAGAAGTACATTACTGAATTTCTTGAGTAAGTATAGTTCCAGTCCATCCACCTCCTGCATATGTTTAGCACATGGATGCTGTAGTGGTGGGCATTTGTGTGATTTCATGCAGAATTTCAACCTTTACCTTTATTAAAATAGGTGTTAAATGAGGGGCAGGGGGAGAAAGAGAAAAGCTTCAAATAAATTAACATTTTGGGGTTTCCTTACAAAAGGTAAAAACAATTCATCATAGTTTAGAACACAACTATATTACATTTGAACATGTGCTTATTTTGTGTCAGAAAATAGGTTATGCATCAATTCACAAACCCAGAGTTGATTTCTTGTAATAGCACTGCATTAAGTTGAATTCTTTAATAGCAGTGCGCCATAGCAAATCAACCCCAGTCCTAAAATTTATTTACAAAGTATGTTTGAGTCAAAAGCAATGGGTCGTTTAAGAGAAGTTCTGTTTGTTTATTATAGCACTGGTTATGGGGAATGCCTTCTTGACAAACCAAATGGAAGAATCTATGACTTTCAATCTCAGTTGCCTGGTTCCCTCTATGATGTGAACAAGCAGTGTGAGCTTATGTTTGGACCTGGGTCACAAGTATGTCCTTACATGGTAAGTTACGTAATGCAAAACACAATTTATAATACTTGCATAACACTTCAAAACTTTGCTGAAATTATCTTGAAATCCTGAGAAGATGGTTGAAAATGTTTTTGGCACCCCTCTTTAATTTATAATTCCTTGTTGCCTTTGCTGTCCTTGGAAACACACGTATCCTGCATTTTAGTGCCATACCACAAGATTTCTATTAGCTTTTAATTGTTTCTTTTGTTAGTGTCCCAGCTAATGGAGGAGCTAGAAATAAATATTTAACAACATTTAATGAATACTTTTAATGGAAACAAAATACATCAACTCTGTTAACTCAGTAATCAGTAATAAAGGAAGGTTAGCAGGAAGATAAAAGAATGAAAAAATAAATAAAATGATAAAGTAGCATCTTTAAAAAAATGTTGCCAAGGTAGAGGTGTTCATTCCTCTGCTATGGGCAATATTCAGAAGAAGTAAGATATTGCTTGAAATGCAGTATCGAAATAGAGTTTGATAGTAAAGGGGCAGCAAAGCCACAAAAGCTAATCTAAATGTAATCAAAATGTATTTTTTGAATACTTCTTAATCACACTGAGCTAAGAAAGAGACGTATTATCAGATACATAGATTTGTCCCTTCCTTCCTCTTCCCCCTCCTTTGATTCCAAAATGGAATTTAAAGTTTACCTAGTGTAGTTCTTTGGATCTTAGCTCAAGACCAAAAGTTTATAATGTAAACTTAATTAATAACAGACCAGTCCTACCAGATTGGGGGACTGAGTGGTTACTGTCATATCCAAAATAATAATAAAAAATGGACTCACTTTGCCTGACAGAATGTGGAAGAAGCATATTTCATCCCCTGCTTCTTCTGTTGAAACTCCTGTTGGTTCCACTGGGGAGGGGAAATAAGTATCCCAATCCCAAAGTGGAGTACTTCATTATTTGAGGGCATGTTAGAAATGGGAGGGCTTTGGATTAAATCCATTTACTCTCAGCACATCCCTGATATGCCCATTCTCCCTCCAACCACCATTGGAGCAGAGACAGCTGTTGTGGTTTCTGCAGCTGCAACAAACAGGCCTCTGCAGCTGATCCACCTGCTTTGGCCATGAAGAGGAAGATCCCCCAAACTCCTATGCACTTTAGGATACCCATAACCTTTAGTGGGCTGAGTACCTTCTAAAATGACCATTTAGAGATTTCTTAGCCTCACTCACCACAAGATTGTATTTGGCATGCAGATATCCAAGTACAAAATACATGTGGATCATGTTCAAGATGAATGGTCCATGTTTCAAATAGGGCTTTTCACTTTAAAATGTAAACAGGACCACAATCTTTTCCTGGTTGCTCCTTGAAAGTATTTGGACACATTTAAGAATGCATGCACGCTTCATTTTTAATTCAATATATTAGAATATTGGTGTTTGAACTCAGGACACATGGATGGCATCTAATGATTTAGTTTTGCTAGTGCAAGGACTTCTGGCTGTGGAATGGAATTTCCCTCCCTCTCCAGTCCCTTCTCTCTCGCAGCTGTTCTGAGAGTTCTCACAACCCTCCAGAGCAAATTTTGGGACAGTGCCGTGTGCTAAGGGATCTACTTTGTTGCATACCACTAAATATCCTGTAAAACATCCTTATCTTTAGGTTGCATTCTTCTTGACATCCTGGGGTTGTTCCCAGTTGACAACTAGGCCTGCCCTGTAGCTTAAAACCAAAACATAGTTTAAGTTGGGGCTATTGCATCTATAGATTGATGAAAAATAAGTCTTACTCATGTAACAAAGTAAATCCTGTTTGTTTGATAGAAACAATGCAAACGTTTGTGGTGTACAAGTGCAGAAGGCATTCATAAGGGTTGCCGTACGCAGCACATGCCTTTGGCCGATGGAACAGAATGTGGCCATGGAATGGTAAGATTTCTTTTCCACATCTACCTTTCCTTAAATCACTGGCTTTCTGTCCACATCGAGATCTATCCTTATCTTCAAATGTCTTCATGCCCTCCTTTATCTCTCTGCTGTTACATCCATATATATATATATATATATATATATATATATATATATATATATATATATATATTTGCTTTCGTAGATTTTCACGGGTACAGGAATGCAGGTTTTGGTGTCTTCGGGTGTCTTCCCGTGTAAGAGTCGGGGTGTCTGGGCGACGTTTCGACGAGGTCTCACTCGTCATCTTCAGGCTGGTGCTTTCGGCTTCTTGTTACTGGAACAGAGCAGAATCTGGTGTTTGAGTTCCTATAAATACTGTTGAGGGGTGTGGTGTATAGCCTCCAACGTTCTGGGCAGAGAGGAAGTTCCTAGATTAGTGTGCCTTTTCTTCTTTTGTTCCTTAATTACTTGGGGGATATCTTGAGTGATTTCATGAGTGATATTCTGAATACCACTCTCTTTTCCAACACATGAAAGAAACAGGACACGAAATTAATTTTGCAGATTCCAAATTGCTCTTTAACATGGAACATCACCACAAGAGAATAATCATGGAAGCCATCGAGATAGAGAAACACCCTCACAACATGAACAAGCGTGACGACACGTCCCGCCTGCCAGACATCTGGAAATTAGCCCTCCCCACAAAAACCGACACCAGAACCAGAGGCACACAGAACGCCGTCACCAATCAACCACACCAGACCCAAACCCAGACCCTCTCCACAGACATATTACAGACTCCATCCAGTAGCCAAACTATAGTGGCACCTCCGGATGCTGCACCCCCCTGCAATCCCTACACAGATCTGGCTGGCACAAGGCACAAAATCACAGCTCGCCCCTATACACGAAGCCAAGCCAGAGCACAACTAAATGCAGCACAGCCATCTTCTCAGAAAAACTCTTCACAAGCTCAAGAGGTCAAGACACGAAAGCTTTAGCAACTAATCTACACTTAATGACCCACCCAGTGGTATTCAGAATATCACTCATGAAATCACTCAAGATATCCCCCAAGTAATTAAGGAACAAAAGAAGAAAAGGCACACTAATCTAGGAACTTCCTCTCTGCCCAGAACGTTGGAGGCTATACACCACACCCCTCAACAGTATTTATAGGAACTCAAACACCAGATTCTGCTCTGTTCCAGTAACAAGAAGCCGAAAGCACCAGCCTGAAGATGACGAGTGAGACCTCGTCGAAACGTCGCCCAGACACCCCGACTCTTACACGGGAAGACACCCGAAGACACCAAAACCTGCATATATATATATATATATATATATATATATACCATTAATACTGAAAGAAATCAATCTTGATTTTTTCATTAGTGGAGTGCCTTGCCGGACGTCTCCTCTGCATGAAAATTGTGATGTAGAAGGCAATTCTGAATTAACAATTAAGAACGTATCTATGCTTCCATTGGAGGGAAACAGTATCTTCTTTCCTGCTGTAATCCATTTTTCCACTAGAAGGCAGCCATTAAACCCATCAGCAGTTTAGATGTAGTGCAAAGCAATCTGGTCTAGTGTTTCCCTGTACCCAGTCCAGACAATGGCAGAGACATGAGACATAAGAGTCCTTACACTGGGTAATCAGACCAAAGACCTATTTCGTCCACCATCTTCTTTCTCACAGTGGCCTACCAGGTGCCAATGGGAAGCCCACAATAGCCCTCTCATTCTTTTGTTGTCCCAGTGAATGAATGCCTTGTCTGTGAACACCAGTGAACTTTGGTATTTGGAGGCATCAACTAGATTTCAGAGACATCCTATTCCTATAGCATCCTGAAGGTAGTCTACAGCCCTCACGAGTGGCAGTCATTAGCAGCGTTATATTCCAGGGACAAGTACAGGGGCTAATCTCCAGCTGATCTCCTCAGCAACAAAAATGGTTGGAGTGGTTGTGGAAATATTTTTTTCTAAGCTCAGGCTGTCCCTATAGCTTGCTGTGTTCTGAGGTACATGGCTAGAATAGAGGGATAGTTTCTCTAAGGAGTTGCGGCAGTTGGCAGAGCGGGAAAGCAATTGCTGTGTTAAAGCCACTGACCTATTCGCCAAGGGGGGGAAATCCCATTGCCCTTTCCTTGTTTCCAGAACAGACAGCAGCTGATTTATGACTGGAATTTACTGTGGGAAGTGCATAGTTGTTCTCACAGTAGTTAACATTTCATAAAGTATTTTCCTGTGAAATACACTGAACAAACCTAAAATCGGGGTACTTGCTTCAGTAATACCCTGTGGCAAAAGGCCTTATTAACACAGCTTTAATTATCAGTGGAGATGGCTATTCTTACCCTTTAATTTGGACTCCTATCTTTGCATTTGTGCTCGTGGATTACAAGTCTTGCGTGCATTGCTTGATATATAAATAATAAAATAAGTATATCTGAAGCACAAGCACTGCTAGGCTGAAGAAAAACTGCATGACACGAACATCTGGGATAGGTCTGGTGTGTAATTTTTCTACTGTGACTTCATCTCGTTTCTTCTGTAGAGATGCTGCACAGCATAAAAAACTGATACATCTTTATCGAATAAGCTATTAAATCCCACATGTTAACATGGGCCTATTCCAGTTCTATGGAAGTGGCCATATTAGTACAATATTTCTATGTATAACTTCAAACATTCCAGAATCGTCTTTCCAGACAAATATAAAACTAACTCCACTTTTATTTCATGTGCTACACAGTTCGCTCTCAGGTATCATGCCATATTATCCTGTTCACTCTCTTAAGATCAGAAGGTGAGGCTCCTCTCTGTGTCCTATTGGTTTCTACAGCCACTGCAGGCACTGTAGCATTGGTTTGACTTGACCCCCAATGGCACACTTTCGCATTGTCACTCAAGACAACTTGATGCCAACAACCAAGAGTTGAAACAAGTTTGTCTGGAGTAAGGGGGGAATATTCTCAGTGGCTGCAGCTAGACTATTAGTTGGGGCCATACCAGGTGTAGTCCAGCTATAGCTGGAGGTCACCATGTTGGCACCCCTGATTAAAGGTACCTTATTTGCCCTCTGCCTGGACTGGCATGGTTGCATAAGGCCTCCATCGTCTACTCACATGCTATGGGTAGATTGTGTGGCTGCACACCATACTGAAAATAAACCCCTTAATTTGGAATGAAAGCAGGAAATCTATCCTGTCTGAGTGGAAAATGAAAAAGTTTCTACAAGTGCTATGAAAACAGCTGGTTTTCTTATTGTCCCATGTTTCATAGGAACAAATCCATTGTGCATAAACACTAGTTTTACACACATAAACTCCTTTAGTCTGTTGCATATTGGAGGCCCATCTTATTGCACATGTTTTAGGTTTGCTTTCTATTCTGATCAGCATAAATTGGGGTTCATGCTTATTTCATTGCACAGTGTATGTGTAAAAATATCAGCTGCCAGATTTTCTGATGTTCTGAATGAAAGCTACTAGGAGCAGATTGCTTTTGAATTGCTAGACATCTCCTTTAAATGCATAAATGAAAGCTTAGATGCTGAACTTTCCAGATTCCTGAATTGTTAATAGTATTTTGAAAGTAAAGTTCGTTAAATAGTGTTTAAATGACACAGTAATCTTCTAACACTGGTTCAATTTTCTTTGATATCAATTCCTGTTCTCCTATTTGCTTATCAGAGTCTGTGCACACTGAATTGGTTTTTTCTAATTTTGATGATTTTGTTATGTTTATTAATTGAGCAGCATTGCCGGCATGGGATTTGTGTAAGCAAAGAAAAGGAAAAGCTCCCTGTAGATGGAGAATGGGGATCCTGGGGACCCTACAGTTCATGTACCAGAACATGTGGAGGTGGCATCAAAAGCGCAACCAGACTGTGTAATCGGCCAGAGTATGTGTTTCGTTCTTCATTTTAAATATATGTCCATTGAGACTATGTTTACTCCGCCTAGTGCTCTGAAAGCAATAATAAATTAATAGCAGGTTTCCATACCGGATCAGATAATGCCATACTGTTTAGCCTTTCCATTATCACTTACTTAAAACCACCTACTTTACCTGGAAGGAATTGCTACTTGCCCCATGTGAACAGGTGAGTGGTGGACCACAAAGCTTGTTTTCAACCCCTTAGGCCACACAACAGATGCTATTAATCTGGAACCCAATTTTATTGTTCTGTTTAGTCAGATGCAGGCAGGCATGGCTCTTTGCCTCTGAGTTCTTAAAAACACATGACTATACTTTGGTAAAAGGTAAAGGTGACTATGGGATGAGGTGCTCATCTCACTTTGGCTGAGGGGGCCAGCATTTGTTCGCAGACAGCTTTTCAGGTCATGTGGCCAGCATGACTAAGCCGCTTCTGGCACAACGGGACACTGTGATGAGTGCCAGAGCGTACGAAAATGCTGTTTACCTTCCCACCGCAGCGGTACCTGTTTATCTACCTGCACTGGTATGCTTTCGAACTGCTATACTTTGAATCATCTGTCAAGAGTAGCATGCCTGTTCGAGCTCTTAAAGACACATTACCATACTTGGATCATAATTTCGATGTATCTTTTGAAATTTAAAGGCAGAAATTATGAATAGTGCATTACTCAAAGCCAAATGAAACACAAGCTATCTTTATTGTATATATTGTCATAGTTGGTTTGTTCAATCCTGGCATTTTGGCAGTGGATAGTGAAGCCTTAGAATAATGTGGTGGGGTTTGTAAAAATGCATGCTTATGCAATGATGACATTTTATATTTAATTCCCATTCACTTTGCAATTGTATTCCCACCATGATGCACATTACAGCTGTTAAGTTGTGTTAAATATTCATGCTTGCAATGTGTTTTATTACCTATTGAAAGCTGCTCTGGAAATTTTTAATTGAAAGGCTGTGTGTGTGTATTCAAATAAACAAAAACCACACCAGTGTAGTTTAGTTCTGAAAATATTGTTTATAGTGTTGTGATAGAAGTCTGTTAAAGCTATGCAGTGGTGGCCATCACCTTAAGAACTTAAGAAGATCCTGCTTAGTCGGGCCAATAGCCCATCTGGTCCAGCGTCCTGCTCTCACAGTGGCCAACCATATGCCTGTAGGAAACACACAAGGAGGACCTGAGCGCAAGAGCAGCCTTCCTTCCTGTCATTTCAAGTGCTCTGATGGTGTTTCCTGCTTGGCAGGGGGTTGGACTCGATGGCCCTTGTGGTCTCTTCCAACTCTATGATTCTATGATTCTAACTGGTATTCAGATCATTACTACCTCTGCAGGCAAAGCCTAGCCATTGATAGCCTTTTCCTTCATGAATTTTTCCAATCGTCTTTTAAAACCATCCATGTTATTTAGATTAAATCAGTAAGATTTCTTTGGAAAGTTTGTTTTGAATATGACTGTCTGTCTCTGCTTAACACGCTTGCAATGCAATTTCCATTAGGCCAAAACATGGAGGACAATACTGCGTTGGCCGCAGGATGAAATTTCGATCCTGTAATACTGATTCATGTCCCAAAGGCAGAAAAGATTTTCGGGAGCAGCAGTGCTCCGAGTTTGATGGTAAACATTTCAACATCAACGGGCTGACATCTACCGTGCGCTGGCTTCCAAAATACAGTGGCAGTAAGTAATGAGAAACTTCCTCTTTAAACTAAATATTCATTTGCGTATAATTTCTCAAGCGACAAAAAACATACTTGGCTTTTTTTGTCCCAACAGTTTCTACAAAGGATCGCTGTAAGCTTTTTTGCCGTGTTTCTGGCACAACGTCCTACTATCAGCTGAAAGACAGGGTCATTGATGGTACTCCATGTGGAACGGACACCCATGATATATGTGTGCAAGGCTTATGCAGGGTAATTGAGTTCACTAAAACAACACAAATCTTTTTGGAAACTATTTGAGAGCAGCAAGGAGTTTTGTGGTGCCTTAAAGTCCTAACATATTTATTATGGCATAAGCTTTCATGAACTACAGCAGATGTCATATGTGTGCATTGTTGGGAAGTGGAATTGTAAACAGTGAGAAGTCAGAGGGAAATGAAAGGCAGAGAAGTACAAATAGTGCTAAAAACAGTGGTCATTAGAAAACAAACACCCAACCTAGTTGGAGTTGATAAAACTGACATCCTGGAATTGGTATTAAGTGAACTGTTGCCCACAAAATCAAGTTCATAGGGAGCTTCCAGATCAGACACACAAATATACATGTACAGCAATGTCCATATGATGTTGTCATCATAAAAATGCCAGTCCACACACTTTTTATATTAAACCTGAATTTTCCCTGAGCATGGAAAACCTAATTAATAAACAAAAAACCATTTGCAGACAGATGATGTGTGTGATGACACGTTGGTGGGTGTTTTTTATTGCCACATCCCCGCTTCTGTTTGTTCCTCCCCTGAGCACAACCTCTCCATTTGTTTCGAACATGCTCCTAGACACAATCCAGCACACCTATGCTTTTGATATTTTGTTGTCGTAACACACTTGAATTAGAAGTATGGTTTTGGTGTGCTCGTTCATTTGGAAATTTCTTTTATAGACTAGTAAAGCTAATCATTGTTGCAACACAGCACCAAATGCATTATTGATTATGAGAATTGTTGAATGAATTATTACTTGCAAGGTGTGAGGAATGAGAGGTTAAAATGAGCAATTTGAATTACCTGTAAATTTAATGCTGTTGCATGTACTTAAAAACATTTTGACATGTTTCCATAGCAAGCAGGCTGTGATCATGTGTTAAACTCTAAGGCAAGGCGAGATAAATGTGGAATCTGTGGTGGTGATGATTCTTCATGTAGAACTCTTGCAGGAACTTTCAATAGCGCTCATTATGGTATGTTTCTTGATATCCATCTATCTATTTACATATTTAATTGCATATGACACTGGCTTTCATATGCCAAACAGATTCTCAAGTTTGATTTTGTGTGTGTGCAGTCAGCTGCGTTTTTCTAGTAGCGAATTCGAACAATTCAAAATTAAAATAATAAATATTGGCATTAAATCGTTTTTTCTACATTCCACAATGCTGTCCACTATGCCAGACATATTTTCCTTTCAAAAAAGGCTGTATTTTCAAACCCCTATATTATAATATTATTTATTTCTAACATCACTTTCATTCCCAAACCCAGCTACAGAAAGGAAAGCTGTTGGAGTATTATGAGCAAGTTTAGTATAGTGCCACATATTTTAATGGTTTAAATCAGTAGTTCTAAACTTTTTTCAGACCTGGGGCCCACCTTTAACCCAAACATGCATTACCAATGCTGTGTTTTTACTTGTGAGATACATAATTTTCTTTTTCTTATTTTGTCTTTGTTGTTATGGCCTGTGATTAAGATAATTAATAAACAAAGCAATATTACATAGGGAATAAATTGTTTTCGTTGCTCCTTGGAAGTGATTATCTAGTGGTAACTTGTTATTCTGGCAGGGGACAAAAACAAACAAACCAAAAAGCTGCTTTAATTTCTCTTCAGGTTTATCACTTCTCTTGGGAAGTTTATTGTTTACAAGCATAATCTTTCATAGGATTAATTTAAGTTTAATTATATTCTAGGCTATAACATTGTAGTAAAAATTCCCATAGGAGCAACAAACCTTGACATACATCAGCACAGCTATTCAGGCAAGCCAGAAGACGACAACTATCTTGGTAAGTGTTTCAGATAATCCGTTACTGGCTTCATTCCCTATGAGAAATCCAACAGCCCTAAGACTCTCTTGAACACCTTTGCATAATATCACTCTGACTCAGTGGTATTTTACCACTGCGGGGTTCAAATTGATTCTTACAATTATTTGAACCTTGGAATTTATTTTAATGTTCCATATCGTAATTCCCTAGCAATAATTAAATCATTACAAATGTGCAAGATGCATGTAAGTATGAAGTAAAGATGCACTAATGGTGATTGTTTCTGTTAATGTTGTTATAGCATTATCCAACACTCAGGGGCATTTTTTCCTGAATGGAAATTTTGTTGTGAGCTTGTCTAAAAAAGAAATCAGTATGTACGGAACTAATTTTGAGTACAGTGGGTCAAACAACACAGTGGAGCGAATAAACAGCACTGGCCAGCTGGAAGAGGAGATTCTTTTGCAGGTGAATCTTCAATATGTTAATTAATAGTATGCATTTGCGTTTTTTTTATGTACCAGGAGTGAGGAAAAATTCATTGAAAAACAGTTTTTAAAACATCTTTGTTTAGGTGTTGTGCGTAGGGAATTTATACAACCCCGACATTCGCTATTCATTCAATGTTCCTGTAGAAGAAGGCCAGAATCTGTTTATATGGGACCCGTATGGGCTTTGGCAGGACTGCAGCAAAATGTGTCAAGGTATTGTCGTTTTCTTGGTTGATGTGATTTTAAAGATATTTCAAAATTTCTTGTCGTAACCTGCTGTAAATTATATTTATTTCTCTTTCACCTTGCTGTGGTTTGATTATGGAAATGTGTGCGAAACATAGTTTTGTGTAGGTTGCAACTTGGTAGATTCACTCTTTAAAAGCAAGGAAATTCTGACTTTAAAAACTTTGGAACAATGAAAACATGATCGGAAATGATGCTCCTACTAGAATGGGGACAAGTAAAAGAGGATGCCTTCACCCTTGTGTGGCTTCCTTTTATTACATATACAAGACAGCAACACAATTCCCCTGACAGTATGTAGACTGATATGGCTAAATTCCCCTGACAGTATGTAGACTGATATGGCTAAATTGACCCAACCTGCCCCCCCCCCCAATACACAAACAAAACTCTTTGTGATCCACTGAATGCAACCAACTGTGCTCTGGGTTTCCCAACCTCTCCACCACCAACCAGAACAAACAGACAGACAGACAGACAGACAGACAGACAGACAGACAGACAAATAAAGAACCTCCAGACACAAAAGATTGAAATAACATTACCCTCCCTTCTTTCTCCCCCTCTCACTCACCGATTCTTTCCTCCCAACCTCACAATGCTTAACACAGCAGTGTCTCACCCCAAATGTAACTGGCCTGTAGAAAAGATCTTATGAATTGAAAACAGAGGTGTTGTATGTACACTTGTTATCCATGAGAATCTTTCAATAAAAACATTTTTTTTAAAAAAAGACATTTCTAGTTCAGTATACCAAGAAGCTTAGGGAAAAGCTCCCATCTTTATGAAATGTCCATGCAAGAAAAATCTCTTGGAAAAATTGCATTTTGTGAATGCTGTCCTGCTCATAACTAAGTTGCAAATTATATATACGATGTCTGTGTTTTGATGTTGTGCTAAACTACTAGTGTGGCAGGAACGGACCCAAGTTGAGCCTCTCACTTTCACACTTCTCCCTTCCTCCTCAAGGTAAGACTGCAAAGAAATGGGCAGCTTTCACTGGTTTTAATTAACTGCAGTTTAGTAGGTAATTCAGTCCTAAAATGTGGTTGATGTTAACCAATATTTGTTTAAACACAACAGCTTCATAACTCACAGGTTGTTGTCTGTTTCAAACAAACCATAGGTAAGATTAACCACATATTGGGCTCAAATAATATGACAGGCTGTGTTTAATTCAAATGGAGGTGAAAGCTTCTGAATCGAACTCCTCATGGCTACTTCAATTTTACCAGTGTTGAGTCTCTTCCCTGATGTTGGAGACTGTCAGCTCTCTGAAGTGAACAAGGAAGGTAGATGGGGAGGGGAACTAAAACATTTATTGCAAATTTTGATGAGATTAAGCTTTGATGAGATTAAAGCCTGAAATAAAATCTCCTTTCATCCTGTTTAAATCTCATTTTAACTTTTTCTAAACCTTTTATTTAAGGTCTTCACAGGAGGAAGGTTACATGCATACGAAGGAGTGATCACTTGGTGGTCTCTGACCAAAGATGTGAGCATATAACCCGTCCCACAGCCGTAACAGAACAGTGTAATACAGAATGTGAATTAAGGTATAAACATTTATCAAATTGTATGACTAGATTAACGTTTACTCAAACTGTTACATATTCTGGACTTCCTTTTGTAATTTTGAAGTGTGTGTTCCACAAACTCATTTAATTCAAAATAAAAAATTCCTTCCAGTAGCACCTTAAAGACCAACTAAGTTAGTTCTTGGTATGAGCTTTCGTGTGCATGCACACTTCTTCAGATACACTGAAACAGAAGTTGCCAGACCCTTCTAAATAGTGAGAAGGTGGGGAGGGGTATTACTCAGAAGGGTGGTGGGAATGGGAGATTGGCAGATAGCTGAGATGAGCCTGTTGACGACTCTTAACGACTGTAATAGGTCTTACAGGAAAAGGCAAGGGGTGAGAAGACACCACCTTATACCGTAAACCAACTGACCGACAAACATATCTGCATGCCTCTAGCTACCATCCCAAACATACCAAACAGTCCATTGTATATAGCCAGGCACTACGTTACAGCCACATCTGTTCCAATTCTACAGACAGAAACTCTCACCTAAGAGATCTACAGCAAACCTTTTTAGAACTAAAATACCCAGCAGATGAAGTTAGACAACAGATCAACAGAGCCAAACTGATACCCAGAGAGAACTTGCTGCAAGACAGACCCAAAAAAGAAAATAACAGAACACCTCTAGTCATCACATACAGCTCCCAAGTTAAAACAGTACAACGCATCATCAGAGATCTACAACCTCTCCTGGACAATGACAGTTCTCTTTCTCAAGCTCTGGGAGGAAGACCTTTCATTGCCTACAGACAGCCACCCAATCTTAAACAACTCCTAACCCACAATAATACTACAACCAGACTTAACACGGACACTGGCACCAGAGCCTGCAATAAACCCAGATGCCAACTTTGCTGCCACATACACCCGGACAACACCATTACTGGCCCCAACAACATCACACATACCATCTCGGGACTATTTAATTGCTCATCGTCTAACATTGTATACGCCATCAAATGCCAACAGTGTCCTTCAGCTCTCTATATTGGCCAAACAGGCCAAACCTTATGCCAAAGAATAAACGGACATAAATCTGACATCAAGAATCACAAAACAGAGAAACCAGTAGGAGAACACTTCAATCTCCCAGGACATTCTATTGTTGTTGTTGTTTAGTCGTTTAGTCGTGTCCGACTCTTCGTGACCCCATGGACCAGAGCACGCCAGGCACTCCTGTCTTCCACTGCCTCCCGCAGTTTGATCAAACTCATGCTAGTAGCTTCAAGAACACCATCCAACCATCTCATTCTCTGTCGTCCCCTTCTCCTTGTGTCCTCAATCTTTCCCAACATCAGGGTCTTTTCCAGGGAGTCTTCTCTTCTCATGAGGTGGCCAAAGTATTGGAGCCTCAGCTTCACAATCTGTCCTTCCAGTGAGCACTCAGGGCTGATTTCCTTAAGAATGGATAGGTTTGATCTTCTTGCAGTCCATGGGACTCTCAAGAGTCTCCTCCAGCACCATAATTCAAAAGCATCAATTCTTCGGCGATCAGCCTTCTTTATGGTCCAGCTCTCACTTCCATACATCACTACTGGGAAAACCATGGCTTTTACTATACGGACCTTTGTTGGCAAGGTGATGTCTCTGCTTTTTAAGATGTTGTCTAGGTTTGCCATCGCCTTTCTCCCAAGGAGCAGGCGTCTTTTAATTTCGTGACTGCTGTCACCATCTGCACTGATCATGGAGCCCAAGAAAGTAAAATCTCTCACTGCCTCCATTTCTTCCCCATCTATTTGCCAGGAGGTGATGGGCCCAGTGGCCATGATCTTCGTTTTTTTGATGTTGAGCTTCAGACCATATTTTGCGCTCTCCTCTTTCACCCTCATTAAAAGGTTCTTTAATTCCTCTTCACTTTCTGCCATCAAGGTTGTGTCATCTGCATATCTGAGGTTGTTGATATTTCTTCCGGCAATCTTAATTCCGGCTTGGGATTCATCCAGCCCAGCCTTTCGCATGATGAATTCTGCATATAAGTTAAATAAGCAGGGAGACAATATACAGCCTTGCCGTACTCCTTTCCCAATTTGGAACCAATCAGTTGTTCCATATCCAGTTCTAACTGTAGCTTCTTGTCCCACATAGAGATTTCGCAGGAGACAGATGAGGTGATCAGGCACTCCCATTTCTTTAAGAACTTGCCATAGTTTGCTGTGGTCAACACAGTCAAAGGCTTTTGCATAGTCAATGAAGCAGAAGTAGATGTCTTTTTGGAACTCTCTAGCTTTCTCCATAATCCAGCGCATGTTTGCAATTTGGTCTCTGGTTCCTCTGCCTCTTCTAAATCCAGCTTGCACTTCTGGGAGTTCTCGGTCCACATACTGCTTGAGCCTTCCTTGTAGAATTTTAAGCATAACCTTGCTAGCATGTGAAATGAGTGAAATTGTGCGGTAGTTGGAGCATTCTTTGGCACTGCCTTTCTTTGGGATTGGGATGCAGACTGATCTTCTCCAATCCTCTGGCCACTGCTGAGTTTTCCAAACTTGCTGGCATATTGAGTGTAGCACCTTAACAGCATCATCTTTTAAAATTTTAAACAGTTCAGCTGGAATACCATCACTTCCACTGGCCTTGTTATTTGCAGTGCTTTCTAAGGCCCATTTGACTTCACTCTCCAGGATGTCTGGCTCAAGGTCAGCAACCACACTACCTGGGGTGTACGAGACATCCATATCTTTCTGGTATAATTCCTCTGTGTATTCTTGCCACCTCTTCTTGATGTCTTCTGCTTCAGTTAGATCTTTACCACTTTTGTCCTTTATTATGGTAATCTTTGTACGAAATGTTCCTTTCATATTTCCGATTTTCTTGAACAGATCTCTGGTTCTTCCCATTCTGTTGCTTTCCTCTATTTCTTTGCATTGCTCGTTTAAGAAGGCCTTCTTGTCTCTCCTTGCTGTTCTTTGGAAATCTGCATTCAATTTCCTGTATCTTTCACTATCTCCCTCGCATTTTGCTTGCCTTCTCTCCCCCGCTATTTGTAAGGCCTCGTTGGACAGCCACTTTGCTTTCTTGCATTTCTTTTTCATTGGGATGGTTTTAGTTGCTGCCTCCTGTATAATGTTGCGAGCCTCCACCCATAGTTCTTCAGGCACTCTGTCCAGCAAATCTAAATCCTTAAACCTGTTCCTCACTTCCACTGTGTATTCATAAGGGATTTGGTTTAGATTGTATCTTACCTGTCCAGTGGTTTTTCCTACTTTCTTCAGTTTAAGCTTGAATTTTGCTATAAGGAGCTGATGATCTGAGCCACAGTCAGCTCCAGGTCTTGTTTTTGCTGACTGTATTGAGCTTCTCCATCTTTGGCTGCAGAGAATATAATCAATCTGATTTCGATGTTGCCCATCTGGGGATGTCCATGTGTAGAGTCGTCTCTTGTGTTGTTGGAAAAGCGTGTTTGTGATGACCAGCTTGTTCTCTTGACAGAACTCTATTAGCCTTTGCCCTGCTTCGTTTTGATCTCCAAGGCCAAACTTGCCAGTTGTTCCTTTTATCTCTTGATTCCCTACTTTAGCATTCCAATCCCCTATAATGAGCAGAACATCCTTCTTTGGTGTCACTTCTATAAGGTCTTGTAAGTCTTCGTAGAATTGGTCAATTTCAGTTTCTTCAGCACCAGTAGTTGGTGCATAAACTTGGATTACTGTGATGTTAAAAGGTCTGCCTTGGATTCGTATCGAGATCATTCTATCATTTTTGAGACTGCATCCCAGTACAGCTTTCGCCACTCTTTTGTTGACTATGAGGGCCACTCCATTTCTCTTACGGGTTTCTTGCCCACAGTAGTAGATATGATAGTCATCCGAACTGAATTCGCCCATTCCCGTCCATTTTAGCTCACTGATGCCCAGGATGTCAATATTTATTCTTGCCATCTCATTTTTGACCACATCCAACTTACCCAGGTTCATGGTTCTTACATTCCAGGTTCCTATGCAATATTTTTCTTTACAGCATTGGACTTTCCTTTCGCTTCCATGCATATCCACAACTGAGCGTCCTTTCGGCTTTGGCCCAGCCGCTTCATCAGCTCTGGATCTACTTGTACTTGTCCTCTGCTCTTCCCCAGTAGCATGTTGGACACCTTCCGACCTGAGGGGCTCATCTTCCAGCGTCATAACTTTTATATGCCTGTTGTCTTTGTCCATGGAGTTTTCTTGGCAGGGATACTGGAGTGGCTTGCCGGTTCCTACTCCAGGTGGATCACGTTTGGTCTAAACTCTCCACTATGACCTGTCCATCTTGGGTGCCCTGCTCGGCATAGTTCATAGCTTCTCTGAGTTCTTCAAGCCCCTTCGCCACGGCAAGGCAGTGATCCATGAAGGGGAGGACATTCTATACAAGATCTCAAAGTAGCTGTTTTACTACAAAGGAATTTCAGAAATAGACTGGAAAGAGAAGCTGCTGAATTGCAACTCATTACCAAACTTAAAACCATGGAGAGACCTGGTCTGAACAAAGACATTGGATTCTTATCTCATTATACATGACTAAGCCATTTCTCACCTTCTCACCCCTTGCCTTTTCCTGTAAGACCTATTACAGTCGTTAAGAGTCGTCAACAGGCTCATCTCAGCTATCTGCCAATCTCCCATTCCCACCACCCTTCTGAGTAATACCCCTCCCCACCTTCTCACTATTTAGAAGGGTCTGGCAACTTCTGTTTCAGTGTATCTGAAGAAGTGTGCATGCACACGAAAGCTCATACCAAGAACTAACTTAGTTGGTCTTTAAGGTGCTACTGGAAGGAATTTTTTATTTTGACTATGGCAGACCAACACGGCTACCTATCTGTAACTGGAATCATTTAATTCACTGTGTTTGGATTTTTTTTATATGTTTTCCTTAAGTGGTATAAAAATTCCTTGAGTTGGTGTTTCTTGCATTGAACGATTACAAATAATAAAAAAGTAAGCTTAATGTTTGTTTGTTTGTTCCCCATTCTATTTGAACACCTTCATAATTTAGGTTACCTTTACACACTAAAACATATTTAGTTTTATATAATAGTTTATACTTATAGGTGGCATAACACTGGCAAAAGTGAGTGTTCAACTCGGTGTGGCCCGGGGTTTCGATCTTTAGACATCCACTGTATGAAGTACTCTGTTTCAAAGGGACTGAGTGTTCCAGTGGATGATAAATACTGTGCTGATCAACAGAAACCACCAATCCGAGAACCCTGTCATGGAGACTGTCTTCTAACAAGCTTCCATTACACAGATTGGTCCGAGGTACAGATCTAGAACCTTCCTATGTTTCGTTTTTGCATTAACAAGTGTGCTGTAGCCTTACTGTATTTTCTGATAAGTAACCGAAAGCTCTGTTTGTGTGTAAACCACTGGCCGTTTACAAGCATAATAATTTTTTTAAGCATTCAACAATTTATAACAACCACAGAACAAGATGCTAAATCCTTTTCAGCCCAAAGCATGCATTGATGCACATCCGTGCTTCTATTCCTTAACACGCACTTGTTTATTTTATAATGATACGTTTCTTGTCTTTTCTCGATTAAACCAGTGTTCGAGGAGTTGTGGACGAGGTGCGAGAACCAGAGAAGCTTTTTGTATGAACAACTTTGGCCGCCGGCTGGCAGATAGAGAGTGCCACGAACTTCCAAAGATTATTACGGAGAGCTGCAATGAGTTCTTGTGCCCCAGCTGGACCACTAGTGATTGGAGTGAGGTAATGTGTGCAGATTGATTTCACTGTTGTGAAGCCATTAAGCCCTTTCCATCCGGTGCTAAGGATCCTCAGAATGCCAAGGGGTCTCTTATTGCCAGAGATTCCTGGAGTTCTTACCATCCTAGGATCCCTTCTTAACTTAAATTCCTTTTGCCCAAACTCATTACTTAGCCCTGCTCCCACTCCTCACTTAAAATCAGTACATTTTGGGCCGCCATGGATGGGAGCAAAGCTTGACTCACATTTAAAAGTAGCAGTGGCAGTGGCAGTGGCAGGCACCCACCTCTAAAACAGCTGTCAGACACCTGGCAGGGAGTGGCATCACAGAGGTGTCGCCTTGAGACCACAGGTGCCCATAGAAGGCCATTTGCTGATTTTTGATTTTTGTACTATTAACATAGGTTTAGCATGCTGTTAGTGTGAGGAACTTATAGCGGGTGATAAGAAAAGTTAGGATTTTTATTTTTACTTGATTTGTATACTTCCAAGAGCCTTGTTGGAGAAGGAGCTGTAATGTAAAAGCTGCATGAATCAATCAACGAATAACACTCAAATCCTTTTACCATCTCTGATACTCTGCCTAGTGTCCTGTGACTTGTGGGAAGGGAATGAGGCATCGACAAGTATGGTGTCAGCTGAATGACGAACAACTGGAAAACGTTTTCTGCGATCCAAACTCTGTGCCACATTCAGTGACAGCATGTGAACTTAATGAATGTGCAGCTTGGCAAGTCGGACCCTGGGGAGCAGTGAGTACATAGAAGTTCTTACATCATATTATTTTCAAGCATTTCACCACTAAAAAGCCTCTTCCTAAACCATTTCTGTGAAGACAGGGGGACAGGTACAGTGAGGTTAATGATGCTCCAAAAAATCTTTATTACAGCCTAAGTCTTTGTACATGGCCTAAGAATATTTGATGAAAGACTTTGAGGATCAGGTGGAGAACTTGACAAATAGGCAATGGAGGAAGTTATGGGAAAAGAGAATATATATATATAGAGAGAGAGAACCAGGAGATAGAGAGCTCTAAAGGCAAGAGCTAGAACCTTCAAATTCATTCAAAGCAGTATAGGAATCCATTGTAGAAATTTAAGAAGAGGAATACATGGTTAGCAACAGTTGGAACTGAAGAATTTTCCATTTATCTCTGTGGATCCTAAGTCTAATCTGTTCTATCTTTATGGAATTGTTTGTGTTTAGTGCTCTGTTACATGTGGGCATGGATATCAAGTGCGTGCAGTCAAATGTGTTGCTGGCATTTATGGAACTATTTTGGACGATAACAGAGAGTGCAGCACTGCAACTCGGCCAAGAGACAGCCAAGTAAGCAAAACAAGTATTTAGAGAAAGTGCTGTGAAAAAATAACAGTTAAGTGAGTTTTATTCTACCCTTCCAGCCATCTCATGTTTCCAAAATGTACTTTGTCACCTTTAGAAATGTGAAATGGCTTCTTGTCCAGAGACCATCAAGCTGTGGCCAACATCACTTCCTGTGATCCAGACTGATAAAGCGGCTCAGTGGAGATATGGATCATGGACTCCAGTGAGTGATGTTGCAATGGTGCAATCAAACATGCATTTTCCTTCTTTATTTCACAATGACTTAAACTTCTCCATTTCAAAATGTTATTCTATAAGTAAACTGGGATAAGGATAAGATCTTAAGAATTGTCTTCTCTTGATATGAAAAAGAGATGAAAAACTCCTGCATCGCTTTTCGGCAAATTAATTTAGCCCATTTGTTTTGCAATGTTTCTAGTACAACATTATGCATTTGTTCGCTGGTCTTATCTCTTGTTTCAAATTGTGCACCATGCATAGGACACCTTGTCCCCAGGAGCAGAATAATGGGTAGGCAGACTAGTTGTGGGTAAAAAAAAACACAGGCTGCAATTTACAGCAAGAACATGGGGTTGACTTGGCATGGGGCAAGGATCAGTAATAGAACAGCCCACCTGCTGTCCGAGTAAGATGGGTCGTCCTGGTCAGGGTCCTTTGTTCCAGTTGGGGTTCAAGCAAGGCCACTATAAGAAGTCCTGTTGTGCAGGATGGCTTACCTTGACAGCTGCAGGGCTAGGGAGTCAAGTGCTAACAAATGACACCATAATGAAAATAATCTAGGTAAACTGCCAACTACACAGTGACATTCTTGACTTCATTGAATATTTGGCAGTATTTGACCATAGGCGCCCAGCTGACTAGCATGCCATCCCTAACTAAGGAACATACCCTAGCTATACTTAATATCTTAGGGAAGGAGAGGTTTCTTGACTCTGGGTCCTGAGTATGTTCCTGTGTGGTTAGAATAGTACAATTCTGGTTTTGGTCTGTCTTTGCAGTGTTCCGCATCTTGTGGGAAGGGGAACCGCGCTCGTTACGTAAGCTGCCGGGATGGTCATGGCAGAGTAGCAGAAGAATCATTTTGTGCACATTTGCCACGACCCGAAGAACTTTCAAGCTGCTTTAGTCCCTGTGGTGTTTGGCAATCTGGAAGCTGGTCACCTGTAAATATTACTCTTTTTCCCATTTTGTTTTTTATTTTCCTGTTTTATATTAGAACGCCAGTGTACACCTAGGTAGAAGGACTTCCTATGTTTAATTTCTGATGAGGCATGCGTAGCGTTGCTTTGGCCCTTGTTCCACAAATGTAGATAATTGTTAATTGCAATTTTTAAAAATAATTGTTATTCATTGGTTATCACTTTTTCCTGTTACGTTGTGTCACATAAATGTTGGGTTAATTTTTGGTCAGTGCACAGTTACATGTGGTAATGGAATAGTAACAAGGCAAGTTGTCTGTGTCAACCACCATCAACAAATTGATGAGAATTACTGTGATCCCGAAGGCCACCCTGCAAAAGAACAAGAATGTAACATGCCACCCTGCCAGCCAGTTTATCACCACAATCCGGATACACGTGAACATCCAAACCACCAGGATTATCCTCCAATACACAAGGTCCATGATTCACATGACAATGTAAACTCAAGGAATCACCACTCTCCTCAAGGAAACCAGTGGAGAACAGGACCATGGGGAGCAGTAAGTAAATCATTGTCTGTGTACATTTTTCTGCAAACATTTGATGATGATGATGATGATGATGATGATTACCCCACCCATCTGGCTAGGTTTCCCCAGCCACTCTGGGCGGCTCCCAACAGAAAAAGGTGATAAAATATCAAACAGGGCTGCCTTCATATATCTTCTAAAAGTCAGATAGTTGTTTATTTCCTTGACATCTGATGGGAGGGTGTTCCACAGGGCAGGCACCACTACCGAGAAGGCCCTCTGCCTGGTTCCCTGTAACCCCACTTCTTACCGTGAGGGAAGTGCAAGAAGGCCCTCGGAGCTGGACCTCAGTGTCCAGGCAGAACGATGGGGGTGGAGACGCTCTTTCAGCTATACTGGGCCAAGGCCGTTTAGGGCTTTAAAGGTGAACAGATCTTGCTGCTGTTCACTTTTTCCATCCTGTAGGTCCCTGATCCAGAGGTGTCCACATGCAAACTGTCAACACATATACTGTAATCTTCCTTATATGTTTCCCTTCCCTCACTGAACACCACAACTATATATAACCCTGATGTTATATTTTAGGTGCAAACAAGGTTCTCCTTCCTTGCTCTAAACTGAAGGATGGCATAGTGCGAAAATACAGTCTTCCAGAGAGGAGATTGCAGCCACTTTGCTCCTCCTCTAGACCTGCTGCTGCAGTGCAGCTGTAAGCTAAGCCATGGTTGTACTTTGTGTGCTGTCTGAACCCAAGCTTGTACTTTGTCTCCTCCATACAAACCACAAACTGTAAGCCAAGAGCAAGCCTTTGTTGCAGCTCCTGGTTTGTCTGAAGCACCACAAACCTCATGCCTGAATTCAGGTGGCACACTTAGCCAATAATAATAAGTTTTTATTTGTATCCCACCCTCCCCTACCGGAGCTGGGCTCAGAGCGGCTCACAGCCACCACAGCAGATGCAGGACCAAAGATGGAGCAAAGGGACTGTGATCTCATTTCCTTGACCCAACACACCTGTGTGTATGCACTGAGTTTTGTGCCAAGTGTGAACTGGATCATTGTATTCTTTTGGTATTCACACAACTAGGGCAGCATATTGTGTTTATTGCCTCCTAGTGCTCAAGTACTTGTGCTGGTGGATTTCACCGCCGGGTCGTGGTGTGCCAAGATGAGGAAGGAAGAAGTGCTAGCTTCTGTGATGAAGCCCTGAAACCACCTGACTCCAGCCATTGCGATTCTGGTCCCTGTCCAAGATGGAACTATGGGGACTGGGGAGAAGTAAGATAATTAGACTCCATTTGGTTAAAAAAGAGTATTTATTTCTATTAATGCTTTCTAACTTACTATTTGATGTTAGACAAATTCCACACAGCATTATGAACCCAGCAATATAACATTTGTCCATTTTCTAGACAAACCCAGCCCTGGTTCACAAGTAGGGAATGAGAATGAGGCTGACTTGCAGATGTTTTAGCATAGTAAAGAAATGTTAATTTCACTGCTGTCTGTTGTATTTTTAACAGTGGATATTCCATCTCATTTCCAATAATCCACCCCCCCTTTTCTTCTTCTGTTTTCACCTGTCTTTTTGTGTCATGCTTCTCAAATATCTATGTCTTCTTTATTGTACGCCTTTTCTACAGGTATATAAAACAGGCTGCAATTGACTACACTTGCTGGGAGTAAACCCATTAGACCCATATAGGCTTCCTCTTTTAGCTAGTTCTTTTTTGAAAAAGCATTCTATGGTAATACTCATAGTAGTTGTTCTTAGACTGTTGGGCTAGGACCTGGGGAACCAGGGTTTACATTTCCACTCACCCATGAAGTGACCTTGGATCAATCACCTTGTATCAGCCTAACCAACGTAAACACGTATGAACAACGCTAATATAGCTATTTTCCTTACAAAAAAAACACCAGTTCTAGATAACCAGGCAGTATACACATTTATGTAAAAGAAATGGCTACACCAGTTTTGTTTTCCTCATATGGAAAGGATAAGCCCAATGAATGCAACACACAGCTGATTGGAATAAGGAATACAGATGTCTTTGATAAATAAAATTATGAGCAATAAACTACAGGCTCTTCTTGATAACAGTGCCATTCATGAAAATGCTGATCTGTATTTAACTTCCAGTGTACTCAGACATGTGGCGATGGAATAAAGACACGACTGGTGATCTGTCAGCTTGCAAATGGCCAAGTGCTGAATGATCAAAACTGTGAACTGTTAGAGAAACCACCTGAAAGAGCACAGTGCGACATACATGCATGTCCTGTTGAAGTTGCATGGCATCGTGGACCATGGAAATCGGTACGGTAGTATTCACTATCATATTTATTTTACTTTCTTCCTTTCCCCTTTGCCTTTTCGTTTATTAAGTAGAAGTTTTGTTTAAATACAAGAACAGTGCATTCAGTATGCATTTTGTATATATAGTTTGCTACTTGGTGTTGTATCCTAACCCCTGTAACTGCTGCATTGCTTCAAGCCTTGGAAGTGGCTAGTCAATGGCGGCAATTTCAGTGACTCTAATAGAAGTCAAATTGATGTTTTGTACACTCTAGGGTGTGGGAACAAACATGCAGGTTTCTGATCACCGAGAGTGGCTAAGCTTTTTGTTACTAACTGGTTTTGAAGGCAACGAAAAGGGGGACTTGTTTAAAAGTCAGCGTAAAAGTCTATAATGTTTTCTACATATTTATTTTTGTACATAGAAAATAATGAACACTCTTTGTTGTGTATACAGCTGGCTTGCCTTATATTCAGTAATGTATACCATGCCATCCATACAGTGTGTGATAAAGACTCATATTTGCAGGCTACAGAAATATGTATAATACTGCATTGTGTATAAAATACAACAGCTTTCGTTTTATGGTTCAGATAGATTTTGATTTGAAGTTATAAGCAATGGCCTGCACATGTCTAGGGATTGTGTGTCCCCCCCGTCTCATTGGTGTGTGAGTAAGGATATTTAAAGTATCTATTCCTGGTTTGTACAGACTGCAGTTGCCTGAGTTCAGATGAAATGGGGCGGGGGGAAGGTTTAGAACAAACCAATGAGATTTAAGTCTCCTCCCTTCACACCCAATGGGGAGAGCAACAAGGCATGTTTTATTGTTGTGTTTGAACAAGATCACACCTTGGTTGTACCAAAAACATACATAGCTATTGCCATTGATGCTTTCACAAGTGCAATCCCCCCCCCCAAAATGTGAATTATCCAGCCAAAGTTAAGCAGCTTATGGGCTTATTCATGCTTACCACACAGGTTTGCACTTCCCCAGTCTGTGCCCAAGTGCTATTTTCCCTCAGGAAAACCCGATCTTTACCACTGAATTGGAGCAAACAGCAATTCAGGTTTTCTGCAGATTGCCATTTGCTCCGATTCAACGGTAAAGAGCAGGTCTTCACAGAGAAAGTGCTAAGGCAAGAAACAAAAGCGCTCAGACACAGATGTGGAAAGTTCAGACCTGTGCGGAGCTAAGGTAAGCATGGATGAGCCTTAAGTGTGTTGTAGTTAAAGATGCTTGAGTCATGTTCTTAGTATAATCACAGTATTATTATTTTGGGAGTAGAATTGGATAGTGGGAGTTACTGGATAACAGAATAACACTGATTAGTCTAGCTAAGCTGATCGTGCTGGAAAACTCACTGCATTTATTAGAAGCCTCTGGTTTTATTAAGAACGATTTTGCAAGCAAAATTGTTCAGCGTTCTCTTTGACTATGTCAATATCTATAAGGTTAATACTATAATATCCATTTGCAGTGATTTTTCTTCCACTGTTTTGAAGTCAATTTTATAAACAAACATTTTATATGCCGAAAAATATTTAAGTAATTGTTAAAACCTTTTCATGCTGCAAATAGAACTTTCAATCTAGAGCATACTGAACATTCAGAACCAGAATATTTTGTGAAGCATTTCCATGCTTAAATTGCACTCATTACAATTGTAAAATTGTAAAATTAAACTCTGGCTGAATTCTCTCCATTTGAATTCAGTGGTGCTAAAGATGTGTCTGGATCATACCTCGTAATATTTATTTTCCTTAATGACTCTCTGAAATGATAAACACTAATGATTTTGGAACTAATGCATGAATATGCCAGTAACCCAATTAGCGAGGCATGGATTCTAGAACATAAATGAAAATAAGATGAAGACATGGCAAAGCTGCCAGTACTGGAAAGAATAATAGTTTTACTCAGTTAAAAGTGTGGGAATACTTGGGAATGCAATAGAAAATTATTTAGGCTCTAAGTTTATTAAAATATGTGAAGCTACTTTTGTCTTCATTTGTAGCTCCAATACCCTCTCATGTGAATGGAGGTAACCAACCCACTTGGTGAAGCTGTGAACTTCTATATTTACTCCTAGATGGGTTTCTGTTCTCTCTCATAAAGCTTTATAAGTGAACTGACATCTTTATCCTAAATACATTAATTCAGCAGTACATTGGGCTGGATCCAGAGCAAGTTCATTGCACTTGGGCTCCATTGAAATCAGTGGGAAGTTAGTCATGATTGCTGAGAGCCAGTGTGGTGTAGTGGTTAAGAGCGATAGACTCGTAATCTGCTGAACCGGGATCGATTCCCCGCTCCTCCACATGCAGCTGCTGGGTGACCTTGGGCTAGTCACACTTCTCTGAAGTCTCTCAGCCCCACTCACCTCACAGAGTGTTTGTTGTGGGGAAGAAAGGGAAAGGAGGATGTTAGCCGCTTTGAGACTCCTTCGGGAAGTCATAAAGCAGGATATCAAATCCAAACTCCTCCTCCTCCTGATATTTCTCATTGTTGTCAGTAGGGTCCAAGTACAACTAACTTGCTCAGGATGCAACTAATTCTGTTTATTGAAATTATGTACAAATAAGATTTATTGTGCAGTTTTTAGCTTCCTTTTATTTTGTAGATCAAGATGCAGTAGATATTATCAATCCTCTTCTGTGTTTATATATTTCAACCCCTTTCACCATTAAGTCATTGGCCACCATCTGTTCTTGGCTTCAGTAGTCCTTGGAGTCAGATGAAGTATATATAAGTAAAAGAATATTTATTTGACCTGTGTTAATGTAAAGATGTAATTGTCATAAAAGTGCCTCCACTCACTTATTATAGTGCCTGAAAGTATTTATATTTTTAATAGTCTTTTATATTAAAAGGGAAGTCAGGATCTTGCTTTCAAAACCAACTACATACTTCTTCCTCTGCTGCTGAATATTGTCAAGCGTCAGAATACCTCATTACTGATATTTGTCCAATGGTTTGTTTACTAACTTCAGTCTTACTATATGCTGATTGCTGATTTTTTTTTAATGCTTTGGGAGAAAAGAATGATCTGCCAATGTCTGACATAATTCATACAATGAAATCAAAAGACTCTAAACACTTGACACTCCATCCAGCGCATAATTGTGTTGAAAAAGGAGAACAAAATAGACATTTCTAAAATTCTCAAACAGGTTTAATGTGTTGATTGTATTGTTGTTGTTATTGTTTAAAAATGTCCATGTTAATGTTCTATTACCTTGTAGTTAACAGAATAAAATAATAAATAATAATTTATGTCTGATAATTTAATTTAATTATATGGATACTACTTGGTGTCTATGCACAATAATAACTACTTTTTGATTTAATTGTTGTGTCACCTGTCTTTTGTGGCTTCATAATCGTTAATAATTAAATGTGCTTTTATTAATTCATCCTTTGTTTTTGGATTGTGTTTGGAATTAACCATTGATGTGGAAGTGTTGTATATGACAATAAATGTGCTATTCTTCAGTGCCAATGCTTTCATAGGGGAATAATTGTTACAACACCCTTAAATAATTAAAGATTGAAATACTGTAGAGTTTGTCATGGCCTTTATGTGTGGACTTATATTATCTATTATCAAAAATATATTCTGAACCAGGAAGACACTTAGCACTTGGTGGAATCTAGGTACATTCCTTTCCGTGTCAGAAAGAAAAATACCTCAGGTAGGAAGAAATCATTCCATAACTACTAAAGTTTCATGGCAGTTTGAATCCTTTAACCAATCTAGAACAAATACTATTTCAATATGACTGTGTCATTTCAATCAGGGCTGGTTCTACCATTAGGTGGAGTACAGTAGACGCAGGTGGTGCTGTGGTCTAAACCACTGAGCCTCTTCGGCTTGCTGATTGGAAGGTTGGCGGTGCGAATCCGCGCAATGGAGTGAGCTCCCGTTGCTCTGTCCCAGCTCCTGCCCACCTAATAGTTCGAAAGTACACCAGCGCAAGTAGATAAACAGGTACCACTGTGGCGGGAAGGTAGACGGCGTTTCCATGCACTCTGGTTTCTGTCACGGTGTTCTGCTGTGCCAGAAGCAGTTAAGTCGTGCTGGCCACATGACCCAGAAATCTGTCTGTGGACAGACGCTGGCTCCCTTAGCCTGAAGCAAGATGAGCGTCGCACCCCATAGTCGCCTTTGACTGGACTTAAATGTCCAGGGGTCCTTTACCATTTAGACATCTTAAGTAGGAGGTTTTGGGTGTCATGAAAGAGAAAAAAATACAAATTGTTATCAATTTAATATGCAATTGTCATTGACCACAAGGGAAGGGGAAAGGTGGTATTTTTCTACCTTTGGCACTGAAGTAACTATATTAACAGCTAATACGGATTAAATATTCACACTAATTGTGGTGTCCTTTGGCCACATTCTTATGTCACAAGTAACCAGGGGTGCTGGTGTTCCATGGTTTATTGTGTGCAGACACACTATTTGCTTACTCCAGCTTCGTTCCTCCTCTGACACAATCAGGAGAACCAAACTAGGAAGCCACAATCAAGCTTGGCTTCTTGTTATAACCAAACCCAGGGTTGTGCAAGCCATGATTGCTAGTCAGCCTTAAACCATGGTTTGTCCCTGGCTTACAAATCCTGGCTTGTTAGAGTGCAACATGCTTTGATCTTAGGTTTGGATGTAATGGGAGGTTGAGCACAACCATGTCTTACTTTGTTTCTCTACTCATTCCTGGGAAGGAATGAAGCAGGAGTGATAAACCAGGAAGCTGCTTATTCGCAACAATCCACCATAAGCCAGCAGTCCTGGCTTATTGTTATGCGTGAACTCTGTTTTGTAGAGATGGGTGTGTGTGTGTGTACATCTGTTTATTTATTTAGAGCACTTGTACCCTGCTCTTCAGCCAAAAAAGGCTTCCAGAGCAGGTTACATGAAATCAAAGCAAGACACTCCCTACCTGCAGGCTTACATTCAAATAAATAACTTAAGATACAACACACAAAGGAAAAGGGACAAGGAGGAAAGAGGAAAATAAAACTTGAAACTCAGGCACCAGTTTGTAGATAATTTTTTCAGCAGGCACAGTTGAAAGGCAGGAGGTCTCTGGTGGAGCTGGGACTCCAGAAAAGTGGATGCAGTGAACCCTGCTTCCTATCTTTCCCACTGAGGCAGCCTGATGAAATGGCTTTGCCCAGATGACAGCTGAAGGGAGAGGAGGCCTGATGGAGCTGGCGTGTCGCAGCAGAGCTGGTGGAGTGAGCTCTGCTTCTTCAGTTTTGTTTGGTGCCTGCAGATCTTCCTGGATCCTGAGGTTTTTTTCCACCAAGTTCATAATACAGTGGTACCTCAGGTTACATACGCTTCAGGTTACATACGCTTCAGGTTACAGACTCCTCTAACCCAGAAATAGTGCTTCAGGTTAAGAACTTTGCTTCAGGATGAGAACAGAAATTGTGCTCCGGCAGTGCGGCGGCAGCAGGAGACCCCATCAGCTAAAGTGGTGCTTGAGGTTAAGAATAGTAAAGGTAAAGGTACCCCTGCCCGAACGGGCCAGTCTTGACAGACTGTGGGGTTTGTGCGCCCATCTCACATTTATTGGCCGGGGGCCAGCGCTGTCCGGGGACACTTCCGGGTCACGTGGCCAGCGTGACATCGCTGCTCTGGCGAGCCAGAGCCGCACACGGAACGCCGTTTACCTTCCCGCTGGTAAGCGGTACCTATTTATCTACTTGCACCCGGGGGTGCTTTCGAACTGCTAGGTGGGCAGGCGCTGGGACCGAACAGCGGGAGCGCACCCCGCCGCGGGGATTCGAACCGCCGACCTTTCGATCGGCAAGCCCTAGGCGTTGAGGCTTTAGCCCACAGCGCCACCCGCGTCCCTGAGGTTAAGAATAGTTTCAGCTTAAAAACAGACCTTCCCGAATGAATTAAGCACTTAACCCGAGGTACCACTGTACAGGTGTTGGGGGATCTGTGAAACGACGTGGTTTGAGTTGTAGCTCATTCTTTCACAGCATCCCAAACCAAATTTTACCCTGTTTGGGGAAGAACAAAGAGCTAACCTGAAGAGGTATGTACAAAATGAGCTGCTTTTAAGTTGTTTAGCTATAATAAGTTGTTAAGCCGTTTTCCCTACAACAATTTTTTAAATACATTCTGCTAGATCATTCAACGGCTGCAAATATGAGCTGCCTTAGTTTGGAAAGTACTTCTGTTCATGCAGAACAATCACTATACTTCCCACAATAGGCATTTGTGACCCCTAAACTGTGTGTATGGTACTCATAGAATCATAGAATCATAGAGTTGGAATAGACCACAAGGGCCATCGAGTCCAACCCCCTGCCAAGCAGGAAACACCATTAGAGCACTTCTGACATATGGTTGTCAAGCCTCTGCTTAAAGACCTCCAAAGTAGGAGACTCCACCACACTCCTTGGCAGCAAATTCCACTGTCAAACAGCTCTTACTGTCAGGATGTTCTTCCTAATGTTTAGGTGGAATCTTCTTTCTTGTAGTTTGGATCCATTGCTCCATGTCCGCTTCTCTGGAGCAGCAGAAAACAACCTTTCTCCCTGCTCTATATGACATCCTTTTATAGATTTGAACATGGCTATCATATCACCCCTTAACCTCCTCTTCTCCAGGCTAAACATGCCCAGCTCCCTTAGCCGTTCCTCATAAGGCATTGTTTCCAGGCCTTTGACCATTTTGATTGCCCTCCTCTGGACACGTTCCAGTTTGTCAGTGTCCTTCTTGAACTGTGGTGCCCAGAACTGGACACAGTACTCCAGGTGAGGTCTGACCAGAGCAGAATACAGTGGCATTATTACTTCCCTTGATCTAGATGCTATACTCCTATTGATGCAGTCCAGAATTGCATTGACTTTTTTAGCTGCCGCGTCACACTGTTGGCTCATGTCAAGTTTGTGGTCAACCAAGACTCCAAGATCCTTTTCACATGTACTGCTCTCAAGCCAGGTGTCACCCATCTTGTATTTGTGCCTCTCATTTTTTTTGCCCAAGTGCAATACTTTACATTTCTCCCTGTTAAGGTTCATCTTGTTTGTTTTGGCCCAGTTCTCTAATCTGTCAAGGTCGTTTTGAAGTGTGATCCTGTCCTCTGGGGTGTTAGCCACCCCTCCCAGTTTGGTGTCATCTCCAAATTTGATCAGGATGCCCTTGAGTCCATCATCCAAGTCGTTGATAAAGATGTTGAATAAGACCGGGCCCAAGACAGAACCCTGTGGCACTCTTCTCCAGGATGAAGAGGAACCATTGATGAGCACCCTTTGGGTTCGGTCAGTCAGCCAGTTACAAATCCACTGAGTGGTAGCATAGTCAAGACTGCATTTTACCAGCTTCTTTACAAGAATATCATGGGGCACCTTGTCGAGTGCCTTGCTGAAATCAAGGTAGGCTACATCCACTGCGTTCTTATGTACATAAATGACATGAAACCAAAGGACTTGAACAGATTCATGGGGAATATGTCTATCAGTGGCTACCTGCATGTTCAGAGGATGAATGCTTTTGAATACCGATTTCTGGGGGGAAGCAGCAGGGGTGGGCTTTTCCCCTCTTGTCTCGCTTGTGGTTTTGCAAAAATGTGCCTTTCCTAAGATCAGGCAGGGCTGTTTTTGTGTTCTTAAATCCTAAATTTCATCTGCTTTAATTGGATATTCCTCAGTGAAAACAGAATGTCTCAATCTATTTTGTTGTTGTTCCTGAAACATGTGAATCAGTCAAATCAAACTGTATGTGTTCCAATCCGCTCCTGTAAAAGTTTCATCAGTTCTGCATGGAAATTCAATGAAACCCACTTTTTTCCTGCCACACACAGCTATTTGTTCTCTAGCAGGACTCTTGTCAAGCAAGAGGTGATTCAAACGTATCCTCTTCGACCATTTTATTGATATTTTTTGCTTCAATATTAATGTTTCATTGTTATCATAAAATATATGTAATTACATTAAGTAATATAATGCGGTTAGAGAATATCATTAATTCTCTTAATAAGCTCTGAAAGATATATTAAATAATATGATGTAATTTACTAATGTCATCAGACCTATTCATCATTTTACCTACTGTATTTTTCGCTCTATAAGACGCACCAGACCACAAGTTGCACCTAGTTTTTGGAGGAGGAAAACAAGAAAAAAAATATTCTGAATCTCAGAAGCCAGAACAGCAAGAGGGACCGCTGCGCAGGAAAGCAGCAATCCCTCTTGCTGTTCTGGCTTCTGCGATAGCTGCACAGTCTGCATTCGCTCCATAAGACGCACACACATTTCCCCTTACTTTTTTGGGGGGGGGGAGTGAGTCTTATAGAGCAAAAAATACGGTAATGCTGACCCTGCTGAAATGTTCTTGATTTACACAGCAGATCCCTCTGCCATTCACCATGCTTAACTTAGACCCAGCACCCAGCAAATGGGTTCCTGTGTTCGCTGCTGTCCAACAGTGCAGGTACATTGTAAAAGTACATCTGTCTCAATATTGTTGGCATAATAGTTTTCTTACATTTGAAGAGGAACGTGCTAAAATATTCTTTGGTTCTTCTGTGATCTTTTAGCAAATTATTTGTACTTTCATCTTTGTGTGTGAATTCTTTTGTTGCTGTTGACAGAATCATTCCAGCCATCATCTTTTTCAGTGTTCTTTCCCTAATGTGACTTTCATCTTGTGATAAATGCATGCATTCATCATTTCTGATGCAGGTGGGTGGAGAGATTGATAGTTACAGCTAAACATTTTTGATGGCGTTTTAGGGTGGTTCAAGATGTTCCCTGAAAATCTCATTCTCTCATGCCAGTTTAGTGTGCCTACATAGCCTGATCAACTTTTTTCTTTCTAAAAGAGAAGTAGCTTAGGTATCTTGTTAGTAATAATGGCATCATCACATGTCAGTCAGGTGTTGCTACATAGCAACACCACTGAAACCAAATGAAATCAGTTCAGAGTGAAGGCTATGCTTCCTGAACATTACTCCGAATTAGTTTGTTGGTTCTCAGTGATAATCTCATGTGACCAAATCTGGTTATGTGGGAACTCACTTGCTTCTATGGGAAAATAACTAGTTTAAAGAGAAATAGCGCTGCAGAAATAGATGAATACCAGACCATCCAACTCTACACCATCCAACTGACAGGTAATGCAGAATGAAACCTAAAGGGAAATAGGAGTACAGCTATGCAGCCATGCTAAAAACACTTTGCCCCTTTTTGAGCCTTCCAGAAGAATGTTGGAAAGGGCTCCTCATTCTTGTAGGGCTGCAAAGTCGTTGTTTTGGTTTAGCATCAATAGATACCCAAATATTCACAGTAACCATATGATTGATATATCAAGCTGTTTTAAAACTTTGCCATTTTACCAATATTAAAATAATATTTTAATGGCATCTGTACTTGAAATAATGACTGGCCTTCAAATTGTGAAGTAGGGAGGAAATTTATTGACAGCTTATCCCACCACATGAGTAAATGAAAAATTAAGTGTGTGTGTGTGTGTGTGTGTGTGTGTGTGTGTGTGTGTGTGAAAGAGAGAGAGAGAGAGATTTTCTGATTCTCGGATGGTAATCATATGCCATAGCAAAGATCCCTGTTAAGACAAAAGCCAAAATAATAGTTCCTTCTGTTGTAACGGGTTTGTGTGTATGTCTTTTTTATTATTCTTAAAAAGCATATTAAACAATGCATGAAATGTTGATATATCTGTGCAGTTGGGGGAAAGCGTGTATTGATAGTAAATATTGAATAAGTAATTTTAAACTTTTATGCAGTGTGAAAATCAGTTTATATAGAGACACGCTTACATATTGTTCAATAATAATTGAATCTTAGAAGCATTATAATGTTTCCTTTTTCCAATATGTCGTTTAATCCTGGGGGGGGGGGGGACATAGCTGAGAAGAGTAGACCAACACGATTTTATTATGGAGATTTCAGTTGCAATAGAGGTGTCAAACATAATGGCCTAGTGACCTCCTGAAATGCTCCTGCACAATATACTATTGAATTATCTTTATAGTTTGAAATCTGATGTTCATTTTAAAATCAATGTATTTATTTATAAGCATCCTATACATACAAAAATATCTAAATAAACAATCAGGCAATTTAAGAGCTGCAGACAATCTATACTAAAGTCATTGTTATTCCTGGTATAAACAATTAGCAATACAATAAAGATTTTCTCTTAATATTCCACAATAATCAAATTGTTATAATATTCAGTAATTACCAAAAAAACCTATACTTCATAAATAGTTGAGAACACATTCTATTGAATTGAATTGAATTCACATTCTATTCTATACAAAGTAATTTTTTAAGCACAAAGGTGCAAATCTATCCATGATCACTGTTTATGATGCAGACAGATGAGTTATTTTCAGTTTTAAAATACGGGTGTATTCCTTGCTTGGTGGCAAATCATTGGTCCTGCAGTCCATTTGAATTTAGCACACCTAGTCAGAATCATGATTTTGAAATTGTTGTTGTTGTTGCTGTTATATCTTACCCTCCCTTCAGGCAAAAGTCCCAGGGTGGGTTGCAACAATTTCAAATACAACATTAAAAACAGTTTTTTTAAAGTTACAATCTCAAAGTAAGGTCTTAAAATATGTATCTCACGTATCAAAGGTCACAGTAAAGAGTTGAGACTTTAGCATTTGCTGAAAGCCATTAAGTGACATTTCCAGATGTGTCTCTGTTTTAAAACAGAGATCTAAATGGAACCCGTTATCTGGCTACTGCACTTTTGAGCAGTTGACATTTCTGAGTCATCTTCAAAGCCAGTCGCATGTAGAGCACATTGCAGTTGTCCAGTCTGGTAGTGTCCAGAGCATGGAGTACAGTGTCCAAGTCATTTCTGTCCAAAAGGGGCCAGAGCTTGGCAAACCAGTGAGAGTGGGGGGAAAGCACTCCTAGCTACTGAGGCCACCTGAGCCTCTGGTGACAGTGCTGAATTCAGGAGTCACCCCTGGACCTGCGCCTTGCAGGGGAGTGCAACCCCATCCAAAATGAGCTGTCTCCCCACTTCCCAGGCATGAGAACTTGCGGCACACAACATATTTGTCTTTTCATAGATTCTTTTTTTTTCAAAAAAATATTATTGGGTTTTCACAATTTATATAAACACACACAATACACAATACAAACATACAAACACAAAAACAAACATGTATACTTTCAAATCCCATTTTTTCTTGAAACTTATTTCACCGACCTCCCCATACCTCCCCTTTCTGCGTTCCAATTCCAAAATTTATTTCAGCAAATCCTCCCCCTTAATTTTATCTAATTTTTCCTTTTCTTTTCTTCTACTTAATCTTTACCGCTGTAATCCTCTTACTTTCTATAATCATAACGTTTTAGCACTCATAAATTTTACAATGTTTCTTAAGATAAATTTTAAATTTCTTCCAATCTTCTTCCGCTGTCTCCTTCCCCTGGTCTCGTGTCTTTTCATAGATTCAGCTTTGAGGTATTGGCTCCCCTCCACCTAATATCCCAATAACTGTCCCGATAATTAGATGGAAGTGCTTTGTTGTGCCTGAAGACAGTTGATTGATGGATTGATATAATATTTAAGAACTTCTTTGTGGAGGATTGCAAGAGGGTGGTGTTTTGAGGAGAGAGGGGTAAAATCGGGATGTGGAAAATATGACAACAACGAGGAGAGGCAGGACTGAGATTTGGAGATATGCTTCAGAGGTCCAGACTATGGGGAGCCCCGAAAAATCAAGAATTACAATTTGGATTATAATTTGGTCTTTTTTTGTTTTTGTTTTTTGTTTTAATTGGATTTTGATGGATATGTTGATTGGATGTTTTTTATTGGAAAATCAATAAAAATGATTAAAAAAAAAAGAGGAGAGAGAGAATGTGCTGCTGTTGCCAGAGAAACTGGTTAGATACTTCTCATCTTGATCCAATCAGACACAGTTGCAGCCAAATGAGGCTGAAGGTGTGTCTGTGGATGCACAGCCAAACACTGATGTCACTAATTCACAACATGTTGCTTTTTTTCCATCCGAATATTTAACTTCATCCACATTCCACCACACTTAGCCACACACAGCAACGTGCCACTAGAGTTGGACTGGGTACAAAGTCTGGGTGTTCAGGGCTAAATAGGCAATGTAACCTCCTGCACAGCACAGCAAGCAAGGCGAGAATATTAGAAGTGCATCTCCACTGTTCGAAGGGATGGTTTCACTATCCGTTAGTGATGTAGCCTAATTTCATTGGCTGCAGTCATGGAATCATAGAATTGTTGAGTTGGAAGGGACCCTAAGAGGTTCTCTGTGTAATCCCTATCTGGTTGGGATCATTCAGTGAAGAAGAATCACTGCAGATGGATCTGAAGCAATAATATTATTGGGGCTAGGAAAACCTGAAAGGCTACTGTGATGAGTGTGGGGTTTTTTGGAAGGTTTTTCAAGCTGAAGCTTGAGTGTAAAAATTCCTCAGTAAGGCAAAGAAAAGGAAGAAGAGGAACTATAGCTGGGGAAGCAGGGTAGGGTAAGAAATGGTGAATGGCTTCATGAAATTTCACAGGCCTTGTCACCTCAATCTCTTCCAGTACAGTTTATTGCGGAACATTCCAACTATTCAAGATTCTACAATCAACTGTGTCTTGAGGTGTCTGAATGTGAATATTACACCTGTATCATATGAATTCATTTGTATTCCAGCGGCTGCCTTTGATTGATCTCCCTTGAATGTTATTATTTAAAGGGAAAGGGGATTTAGCAGACAAAGCCCAGTTACCAGAGAAGCATACAGACTTTGAACAATACTAATCAAATCCAGCTTTTGCCCTTTGATGTGTTAATATTTTTAAAAGAATCTGCCATACAACAGATGTTAGTTTAGTCCAGTTGAGATAAGTAATAGAATCTTAGCATAAATAAGAGATCATTCAGCTTCAATTTAGTCGGTATATTTGATTCTTCAAATTATGGCGAATGGTTTCTGCATGCTACGTCCAATGCAAGTATTTTGTATAAATCATCAAATGAATAAGATTTAAGACTGAAATCTTGTACACCCTTACCTGGCACTAAGTCCCATTGACAATGATAAGACTTATGTTGGAGTGGTGATGTAGAGATGATTGTGATGATTGTGCTGCATATCTTCTAACAGTATAATTGCAAAAATGTTCAAAGAGAAATAAAATGGTTAGAAAAAACAGAGTGGTGGGGGAGCACTTTTGTAGAAAGTGTGTGCATCTGCCCATAAGGGACTATACTATTTTTCTGAGCTTTAGCTAGGCTTATCCTTTTTAGAGTAAACCCACTGGAATCAATGGAATTTTAGTTAGCCCCATTGGTTTCAGTGGGCCTTTCCTTAAGGCTAGAGCCAATTATTTCTTTTGTCTGTGTGAGATGCAGCAAGCAATTGATTACTTTGCCAAAAACTACTTATGCAATAAAGTGCCAATGGGTGTGATAGGATGTCAGGCTTCAGGGAACTGGCTTCCTTCCTCCCCCTTTGGCAGTAGATAAGCAGAACAAAGATAAAAGAGTCTCTTACCAGTTAGAAACTTTTATTATCACAGCGAGAACAAAGAATCCATTCCTAGGAATGAAGGTTTTCTAAATTGAGGGTCCCACCCACTTCCTCCCTAGTCACCCACGTCACTACCGTGTCTTGTAACCTGATCTCGCAACCACTGTGCTTTCTCTGCTGCCACCTTATCTGTTCTTCTTCACTTTGGACTGAGCAGATGAACACTTTCAAGCGACACTGAGTCTGTTAACTCTCTCCCAGTTCTCCTCCTCCTAGCTGCTCCCCATCCAGTACTTCCCAGCTTCTGCCTTCTGAACTATGCCCCTCTGCAAACCACTGTTCCAAATCTATACTGTCCTGGGAAGATTCAGGATCCTGATCAGGAGCAGGGGGAGGCTTCCCTCCATTCCTCCTCAGTGCAGCCCTCCTCAGCACAGTCCCTGACATACAATCATTTTTTAAAGGAGTCAGACAGCAGATACCTTCCCTGGAAAAGGCGCTGAACTAGCACAAAACAGAACTTGTTAAATCCTCCAAGTGTCAGCAGTGATAACTCTATTGTGTTTATTAAGTTGGAAGGACAGCGTTCTAATCCATTGACATTAACTGGCAGCTATATTATTGCTCGCTAAATACCCATCATTTTGATGGACAGTTTGCTTGTGGAGAAACAGTTCGTATATTGCAAGGATTCCCGAGGGAAGGGGAAACAAGTATGCAGTGACTTTTGGCATAGCCTACACGATCCCATTATTACAGAGAAGGGTCGGTTTTGCCCTAAATTGTCCCCAAACTGCATCACTCTCCTTCCACCCACCACCCCTTAGCAACCAATAACTTAGATAGGGAAAATCAGAGAGGTGAAAAACCCTAAAGTCATGGTTAACCAGGCCTGTCTGCACAACCCAACCATTTGGATAACCTAGGCCTGTGATCTTAGACACAATCCAATGGATTGGAACCTGGAGAATTGACTTGGTGTATCTCCGTGTTTCTACACATATGATATTATGCACTCTATATACTGTATCTAGAGACATGTGGCCAGCTGTTTCTTGAGCATTGGAGTTTCTTGCACAGCTGTTGTAAGCCCTGAAACAAGCAGAAATGCATAGTTAGAAGCAGATATCTCAAGCAATCTTATTCCTTTCTCGTAGCTATAAAATAGTTTGCTTTTATTTGTTTCCAAATAGCCGCACAGTATTTTTTTTTTAAGGTAATGTTTTCCACTACTGAAGAGGCAGGATTGATCTAAATTGCAGTCCAAATGATGGAGGCCCCTTGGTGGCCCATATGTGGGGTGTTTCTTGAAAGGAAAGATATAAAAGCTATATGAAGAGTTCCTGTCTGCACGGTTTCCTGAAAAGCGACCCTTTAAAGCGCAAGCAAAGAAGCTTTTGAACACAAACCTGAACAGACTTCTCGGTTTAGTTTTACAGATGGAATTAAGTGGCAGCAGTGAAAAAACTTTTCACTTTGCAATAAAATTCACACGATCCAGCCAAAGTTAAGCACTTTTAAGTCCTATTAATTTCAGTGGGAGATTTAAGCACATGCATAAATCTCTCCTGTTGAAACCTGTGGGAGTTTAAAGTGCTTTGGCTAGGGGGAAAAATACATTTATTAATCTATTATAGGGATGAATGCCTAGGGCAATTTGCAGGAAACTACCTTTGTAACAAGGGATTATTTACTGAACCTTTAATTGCTGATCCTTGTGTTTTTTTCTACATTTAGATATGGACAGCTGAATGCAAAATACACCTTGTTGAACACATGAATTGATAGTTTCCTTGGTATACTACATGCTAGTGGGGGCTCTTACTGCTTCTACTCAGGTAGAAAGTGATGCAAATCTCAGAGTTTGGGACTTCCTTCATGAAATTTATGTGCCCACAAGCTGAGACACCCACAGACCCTTCCAAGTGTCCCTATTTTCCAGGGACAGTCCAGATTTACAGAAGCCTTCCCGGTTTCTGATTTGATCCTGAAATTTCCCACTTTTCCTTAGGATCTCCCTATTTTCATCAGAGAAATGTTGGAAGGTATGGAGTTATGCCACCCCTGAGGCAAGGAGATAAATACCGTATTTTTCGCCTGCATTTTTTCGCCTCCAAAAATGAATGAGAAATCTGGGTGCGTCCTATGGGGCAAATGCAGGCTTTCGCTGAAGCTTGGAGAGCGAGAGGGGTCGGTGCGCACTGACCCCTCTAGCTCTCCAGGCTTCAAGAAGACATCCGCAGCCTAGGCAGCCCTGCAGGAGTTCCCGCAGGGCTGTCTAGGCTGCGGATACCAGCCTGCCCCCCGGCACGCGGGGCGCCCTGAAGCAGAGCACCCCTCGCGCCGGGCAGACATCGGCCAGCCCCACAAGCTCGGGGGACAGCAGGGAGGCGCAGCGCGGCCATCCCGCTGTTCCCCGACCTGGTTTTGGGGGAGAAATAAAGGAAAACATTTTTTCCTTTATTTCCCCCCCAAAAAACTAGGTGCGTCCTAAGGGACGGAGCGTCCTATGGGACGAAAAATACGGTAACTATACAACCTTTAGAAGACATCTGAAGGCAGCCCTGTTTAGGGAAGTTTCTAAATGTTGAATATTTTACTATGTTTTTATATAGTGGAAGCTGCCCAGAGTGGCTGGGGCAACCCAGCCAGGTGGGCAGGGTATAAATAATAATAAAATTATGATGGTGATAATGATGATGATGGAATAGGTAGGACATCCCTATTTTCATTGGAGAAATGTTGGAAGGAACGCATCCATGTTTCAAGGGGTAGTAGTAGCTCAACCACAAAACATGATCCCTGGATTTTTCTTCAGTTCAGATTTTGATCTGAGCTAGAGAAGAATTCCTTATACTCATTGTGTCCCAAGCCCTCTCCATTCAGCTGATTCCCTCAGGCTCCTCTACCCTACCCTACTCTCCCACACCACTAACTGGACTACAGTGAAGACCACAGTATGGCTGTAGCAGCAAGTTGCACTGTGTGCAGGCTACTGGGAAAGGTGACAGAGAGCGGCCTCCCATCTCCATGGGGTGTAGCAATATGCCAGCCCAGCCAAAGTGGGCCCTGGAAAATGTGCTGCACCTAGACCACGGCTACACAGAGATGCAGACTACATCCCCAAAGGCTCCTTTTGGTTGGTCTGGTACTGTGCTACATATCACACAAAAGTCTCAAGAGCAGAGCAATAGGGAGGAAAGGCATGTTGGGAATACTGCCAGGGAGATATAGTCCATCATGGCCCCAAGCCGGCTGCCGGACGTCCATCGATCTCCCGTAGTCACGCAGATCCAGCAATTAACTACACGGAGCCTCAGAAATAGACTGCCACATTCCAGGGCTCGTGCACACTCTTTATCAGCAGAAAACACAGCCAGAAAGCTGCACCGCAGAAGAGCATATTTACAGACTTTATTTAGCGTTTAGCAGAACAAAGAAAAACATGACCGTTCTGAGTCAGTGTCTCCGACCGACTGCAAAATCGAAAGGAACAGCAAACATAAACATCCTGTGAATAGGACATGCGCAGACTCTGTGACTCACAAAGCCTGCTCCCTTTAAGGTGGAACGGAAATATCCTAACAAGGCATCCCTCCCGTCAGGCTCCCTACAGCTTAATGTGGTACATTCTGGTGGTTCCCTCGCTGCAAGATGCCAAGTTACAGGGAACCAGGCAGAGGGCCTTCTCAGTAGTGGCACCCGCCCTGTGGAACGCCCTCCCACCAGATGTCAAAGAGAACAACAACTACCAGACTTTTAGAAGACATCTGAAGGCACCCTGTTTAGGGAAGCTTTTAATGTTTAATAGACTATTGTATTTTAATATTTTGTTGGAAGCCGCCCAGAGTGGCTGGGGAAACACAGGCAGATGGATGGGAAATAAATACTGCCACCTGAAAACTGCGGCCTGATAAGTGGGTGGGGGTGATTTTGAGGTACCAGCGGAAGATAAGTTTGAGTGACTAGGAGGTTGAGAGTGGACCCTATCTGGGAGGAGATAACTCAGTTTCTTTCCAAGCCAATCTGAAGTGAACCGAGCCAAAGGTGGCTCACCCATCACTAGTTCAAAGTTAATAAGAGGCACAGTCGGGCACAGTTATGTGTAAGGAACAAATCCCATAGATTTTAGTAAAATTCAGTAGAGAACAACACTGGAGTATGAGTCTTTGGCCTTTAGCTTTTTCATCAAATAAGTATCTTAACACTTAAGGGCTCTTTATATATGTAAAAACCATGAGCAGTATCCAGTGAAGTGGTTCCGCTGGCACAAAGATTTCTGTCTACCCAACAGAACTTTCCTCCCTCTCCTCTCCTCACGCCCCATTCCTCCCCCAAATCTGCTCTGGAGTTCTTGTGCTGACAGAACAACTTTGATGGATCCTGCCCTCTGGCACCATCTGTGTAGTAGACAAAGAGAGAATTTTAATTCCCAATATGTTTCAGGCATCAGCCTGTCACAATAGACCAGTTGCTTTATGTAAGACAGATGAATCCACTTGCCCATTCAGTAGAGTTCAATACTCTCTTGCATGTATGTTTTGAAACTTTTATTAAGCAGTGAAGCTATTGTCACATTATCAGACTAGGCCAAGGAAGACTTTTTAAAAAATCATACATTTGGTACTTTCTCCACTCCTAATATTTTTTCCACAGCTGCTGCATCTCTTGTTGCTTTCCTTCCATTACTAGTTTTATAGTTCCTATGTGAATGTACAGCTAATGCTTTTTCCTTTATCCTTTCTGAATTACTAACTTCCACTCTATATTTTGTCTGTTTTGTCATTATTTTATTGTACATTAATTGACACTTCATTGACCATTATCAAGAAATCCTCTTAAGAAGCTAAACCTACTACAGTGACTTCATAAAACACACTTGCACAAACACCATCTTCTATAGTATACAGCGGTGCCCCGCAAGACGAATGCCTCGCAAGACGGAAAACCCGCTAGACAAAAGGGTTTTCCGTTTTGGAGGTGCTTCGCAAAACGAATTTCCTATGGGCTTGCTTCGCAAGACGAAAATGTTTTGCGAGTTCCTGCGGGGTTCCCCCCCTTTTTCCCAAGCCACTAAGCCACTTATCAGCTGATCCTAAGCCGCTTAACAGCTGATCCGCTAAGCCGCTAATAGCGCTAATCCGCTAATCCGCTAATGGGCTTGCTTCGCAAGACGAAAAAACCGCAAGACGAAGAGACTCGCGGAACGGATTCTTTTCGTCTTGCGAGGCACCACTGTATATTGTCTGCGTCCTGTTCTGTGTTATTCTATACAAGCCCAACTTAAAATGAACATTTTGCAAACAACAAAATATTCCCCATATTCCTTGCAAGCAATACTGGTGCCCATTTGATCAAAGACAGCATTGGTTTTATTTCAGAGCATTTGCATGCTGTCGTTATACATCTGAGGGATTCAGCAGATCACAATTAAAGCATTTATATCTTTACATTTCAAACAATACATTTATAACAAGCCGCTGTATGAATTACTAATGAGCAGCCATCTGCCTTTTTATATTGGCTCTGTAAGCATTATCCTTCTAACGCAAATCCTGTTGATTTCAAATGGTGGGAGTTCAGCATTGGCTTAATTGAAACTGATGGTGCTTTAAAGCAGTGCTATTTTTCTAGAAAAAGAGGTGCGGGAACTCACCATGAACGCCTCCCTTGCTCTCTTATAATGCCAATGGTGAGAGGTGCAGGAACTGATTTCTGGCGAGTTCCTGCTGAAAAAAAGGACTTGCTTAAAAGTGCTTAACTGTGGCTGGATTGCACCCTTAATTTTTGATTACTAATCACTGAGTAGACCAGGCATGTTGCCTTGCTACAAAAGTAAAGAACAGAACAACATTCTTACCTTAACACTGTTGCCTTCAGTGACTATTGTTTGGAAACCGCAGACCTCGGAAACAGAGGTAAAATGGAAGTAAAGTGTCTGGTGAGGAATAGCTCATATTGGGGAAATGGAAACCGCTGAGGGAGGACATCCTAATATATTGACACTGGATCTGTTTTCATGTTGGTACTTCAGATAAAGAAATTAAATGATTAGCTCTGCCTTACAGTATATGTGAACTTTAAAAAAAAAAAGAAAGATGAGCCTTTTGAGACAATAGAAAATACGTTGTGTCTCGTTCAAACACCTGCCACCATTTATCAAGTTCTGTTTACAGTGTAAAGACTTTAATGTGGCGCTTATCACTGGGGTCCTTTGATACTTAATCCTTCCAGAACTGGCTCTTTGAAATGCCTTTATAATGATAAGGTTTGCAAAAGTGGCAGGTTCTCTGTTGCCTCATGCTCAAGGGCTTGGATAAGAGAAAAGAATACCTTGCAGGAAATATCAAATATCTTTTGCATGGGTCTTTTCCCCTCATTAGAATACCCTCAAAGTGTAACAGAATACAAAGCCTTTAGTGTTCGAAAGTTTAGCATAAGAAAACGAATACACTGACATCCCTAGTCCTAACTGTATTTACAACGAAGTAAATCCTACCTTTCAGTAAAACTATAGGCAAGTTCCACCATACAATCTATATGTAAGTTCCATAGAAATATATGAGGCACACTGCTAGATACAGTGATGTAAAATCCAAGTCTCAGTTAGTAGCCTTAGAAATGTTTCCATTTGCTGAAAATAAGAACTGTATTAATTTTTGCTTTGGGGGAAGTAAGGCTGCTGAAGGTAAATCTTAAACACAACTACAAATGAGCAGGCAAAGCATTACCTGCCGACTTATTTTAGCTGCCCTGAGTATTTGGGTCTAGCTGCTATTTTAAGTTCCCATTATGGCCCACCATGTAGTAGTGTCACTCTGCCAATGTGGGAAATTTAAATGTCTGCCAAGCCCAGGGCAGATCAGGGCAACAGAAAACAGAAAGATAATTGTTAGTGATAGGGTGCTCTGGTACTGACCAGCTCTGGTATTAATCCCACCTGACTTTCCAGTAAGATCTCCTCCACCACTATAAGACTGGTGACAACCAGAGTAACGAATCATACAGAGATGGATGGTCACACAGAGGATCAACATGCTATTAAGCACGTAAGCAAAATGGAATGTTTGGGTGCCAGGCCATGGGAACAAAGAACAGGACGTGGTCACTGTCAACATCAGTGGTAGTGCCACGTCAGGACTTGAGGGTAGAATCCGAGGAGGACCCACTTAGCAGAGTGAGCAAGGGGACCACCAAACGCAGCAGGGCTGACTTCAAAGTAAGCAAAGCAACACAGAGAGATGCTCTGTAAGACTGTTAAGTCTGGACTCCAAAATTATGTAACTGCATCACTGGCCAACATGTCCTGTTTGAGAACTTCAAGACTCATGTGGCTGACCACACAGTAGAACCCTATGAATGTTTGTTCACGTATAAGTGCCACTATCTTCAATAGGGCCCTCTCCCTTAAGTGGGTATATGATTGTGGCTCAAATGGACCTGATTCAGCGTAGCAGCATTTCTTTGCCATGCAATATTTGCACCAGTAATTGGCCATGCTATGAAAATGTCGTTCTAAAGTCAAACAGCTGAGAACGTTTGATTCTTCTTTCTTTTACAGTGCTCTGTATCCTGTGGGAAGGGTGTAAAGGATCGCGACATATATTGCGTTAACAACTTCCAAATTAAACTAGGTGATAATATGTGCCAGCATTTAAAGAAGCCTCGAACCCACAAAGTTTGCAGAGCTGCCCGATGTCCTGGATGGAAGGCCAACAGGTGGAATGAGGTATTTTTTAGTCTTGCAGTCAAGTCACGATGCAGTTCTGCAGCAGAGAGAAGGCCATACCTTCTGCAATGAAATATAGTACCTAACTTTTTTGTACTGTGGTGCACCCAGTAGAGTTTGGCTTGTATGGTCCAATCTACCGTCTAATGACAATTGTTATTTATTTATTTATTTACTTACTTACTTACTTACTTATTTGTTTAATCAGTTTATGGACCAATTAATATATTAAAAAGCTCTTAGAGTTTTACAACAGCAGCATAAAATAGAATACAAATTAACTGAAAATACAAACTGTCAATGAAACTCAAGGAACAAAATACAAAAAAACCCAAGCAGTGCAATCTAAAAAATAACACTTGGGAAATGTCGGGGGCGGGGGACAAATACATTCTTAATAAGAATTTAAGACACTTCCAAGTTGGGGTACCAATCCAGTTTTGCTACAGCATTTAATTTTCTTAGACCATTATTTGGACACAATAGTCACATGGAAATAAGCCCCAGGATTTGACTGGATTTTAACTCTCCCACTGAAATCAGTGAGATTTTTAAGTGCTTTGCCTTCACTAGGCAGTATTCTCTTGTATTGTGTGGTGCCGGTTATTCAGAAATATTTCACAAAAGTGGCAAATCTGTGATACTAGGGGAGCCACAGGTTGATTCTGAACACATTGGACCACCGTTGCTATAATTCAGAAATGCACAATTTGCACACCACTGGGCTGAACACAGTGAGCCAACAATAGACAGTAACTTACCAGCTGCTCAATAAGGCCTCTTGAATTTGGGGGTCTGCCTGGGCTGGCATGGGTTGTCAGACACCAAGCAGGCCACAATATTTGGCTCAAGAGCTGTCACCAGTTTGAGACGCCATAAGCTGCGCAAGCCTGCTACAATCATCCCCTTCCATCTATCTCATTTTAGTCTCTCTTAACATGTGGCGAAAGCATAACAGGACCTTAGGAAGCTACATTATACTGAATCATCACCAGGATAGTCTCAGGTCTCTCTCAGTCCTACCTTGGAGATGCCAGAGATACAAACTGGGGCCTTCTGCATGGGAAGAAGATGTTCTACTATTGATCTACAGCCCTTCCTTTATGATTAGGACAATGCGGTCATTTATTGTTGTTTAGTCGTTTAGTCGTGTCCGACTCTTTGTGACCCCATGGACCAGAGCACGCCAGGCACTTCTGTCTTCCACTGCCTCCTGCAGTTTGATCAAACTCATGTTGGTAGCTTCGAGAACACTATCCAACCATCTCGTCCTCTGTCGTCCCCTTCTCCTTGTGCCCTCCATCTTTCCCAACGTCAGGGTCTTTTCCAGGGAGTCTTCTCTTCTCATGAGGTGGCCAAAGTATTGGAGCCTCAGCTTCAGGATCTGTCCTTCCAGTGAGCACTCAGGGCTGATTTCCTAAGAATGGATAGGTTTGATCTTCTTGCAGTCCATGGGACTCTCAAGAGTCTCCTCCAGCACCATAATTCAAAAGCATCAGTTCTTTGGCGATCAGCCATCTGCAGTGATCATGGAGCCCAAGAAAGTAAAATCTCTCACTGCCTCCATTTCTTCCCCTTCTGTCTGCCAGGAGGTGATGGGACCAGTGGCCATATATGCGGTCATATATGTGTCCTAAATTATTACACATCATTTTTCATTGTGCCGCATTGTGTCAATGCAGTTCTGAAGTTAATTAACATTCTGGGGAGGGATGTGCCTTGTGTCAGCGAATGCAATTGATGGAGATGACTACAAAGCAAAACACGTATAGAGGATCTGCTCTCCTTTCATGCTTACATACAGATCACCATAAAGTTAATAGTTACAGTACAAATGAGTCTGGAGAATAGAAACTCCAGCTCCCCATCTGCGATTTTCAAATAAAGTTAATGGAAACAAGTTGTGGTATGTGCTTTTTTCACTCACGTACAAGAAGGCTATATATTCTGCCTTTTCAAGAGGCACACATTTTAGGAAATGTGCCATGGAGAATTAACATTTAAAGGCTGCAGAGGAGAGTATGACTTTAAAAATAATGAAACAAATATGCAATGAAAGGGTGGAGGCAATAATGGCTAAATATGATTCAGTCATTTTTGAAGTCTGGAAAACATTGGCAATGGTAAGATGAAGCTGCTTGAAAGCATGTGGCCTTTGATTTCTGTGTGAGAGAAAAGACAAGTGACATCAGCATGTGAATAAATTCCCTCTTTACCAGTTACATGAATGCCATGTACGAGGGGTAGGAAATAAAGAGTACATTTGCTCAGTTGCTTTTCCACCCTCCTTATAAGCCTGCACAGCTCGTGACTGACAATACATGCTAACAACCATATATTGTGGTTTTCCAATGCCGGAACTCTCCAGTTTTGCCTGCACAACAAGGGATGGGAGATAATTTTGATGCGTTTAAAGGTGAGCTTAATCCACATTTCCCAAAACGATCTGCAAACTGAGGTTCAGCCATTCTTCACAATTCACACTTCCCTGAATTTTGCAATGCAGTTTTTCAGCCAAGTAATGCATACAAAGATGCACAAACCAGGGCAAAATGTGCATATAGGTGCATATATTTTACTGAAAATAACATAAAATGCATTATACTAGGGAAAGCTGCTTTGCAAAAAAATAATAATGTAGATATTGGGCAAAATTGCACACGAAAAGGTGGATTCTAGGAAAAACCATGAACTGATGTGGAAATCTAAACTTAAAATCAGAAAAATGGGAAACTGAGAGAAAATGACGTTGATATATTTCCCCATATATGGCTTGTGGGTGCAATAGCTCACAACTGACAATTGTCTTCCACTAACAGAGCAAGATTTCCTGTGCTGTTTTACAGCAAAGATCTATACTTGCCTACTCATAAGTGTCATTCTGAGTTGAACAGGACTTACTCCGAGGTAAGTAGGTAGGCTGCAGTCTTGTCTCCAATGTACCTGGGTGTAAGCCCCATTGATTTATTTTAGAGTACGTATACCCTAGCAGAGTTAGTGACTATTAAAAAGTATGGATGTTGTATTCCTAACAATACATGGGTTAAGCAGCCTTGAGCTCATCAGGGCTTTCCTCTGTGCAGATATGGTTTGGATTGGCCTGTTATGTCTCATTCACCCATTTCCCCGGTTTTTCTATGTCTGTGTGTGCACATTTATTTATTTCAGTGTTCCGCGACCTGTGGAGAAGGAGTTCAGCACCGGGATGTTTACTGTAGGTTGAGAGGCAGCGGTAGAGTTGATGAAGTGCTGTGTAATTATCTGATGCAACCACCTAGTAAGAGGCCTTGTTGGCTGCCTGCCTGTGTACAGTATCACTGGCTGACTGACGAATGGCAAGATGTAAGTATGGCCGAGAAATAAGCTTCTTGCTTGAGATTATTTAAACCAGTTACAGATGTCTGCAGGTTTGGCTGCAGTTACCCTACTTGGGACGCGGGTGGCGCTGTGGGTAAAAGCCTCAGCGCCTAGGGCTTGCTGATCGAAAGGTCGGCGGTTCGAATCCCCGCGGCGGGGTGCGCTCCCGCTGCTCGGTCCCAGCGCCTGCCAACCTAGCAGTTCGAAAGCACCCCCGGGTGCAAGTAGATAAATAGGTACCGCTTACCAGCAGGAAGGTAAACGGCGTTCCGTGTGCTGCGCTGGCTCGCCAGATGCAGCTTTGTCACGCTGGCCACGTGACCCGGAAGTGTCTCCGGACAGCGCTGGCCCCCGGCCTCTTGAGTGAGATGGGCGCACAAACCCCAGAGTCTGTCAAGACTGGCCCGTTCGGGCAGGGGTACCTTTACCTTTACCTTTACCCTACTTGTTAAAAAATATTTGCGGTGGGAAGACCGTCATAGTTTTCAACGGTGACATGCAACACCGTTCCCATATGTGTATTATTTGTGCATTCTGCTGTTTGCCCACATATTTCCAGTTTGTCTACTTCAGTCCCTGCCAATGAAGATGCCCGTAAAGTGCGGTGGGTGGTAACGCTACTGACACACATGTTTTAAGGATCAAAGGTGATCTGTTGAAGAAAGATCTGAAGGTTGCTTTATGATGTATGACTCTATGGCTGCATTAATAGAGTGCCCCAATAGTGTAAATGGGGCAAATTGATACATTTCGCTGCTCTGGGTTTTCCTTTACAACTCTGAGTGGCTTTGAATGTCACAATGACACACAGGGAACAAGAAGTGATTTTGATGTGAACTTCCTTATTCCGTTGACTCTCGGTCTTCTATGAAATAGACATATTTCACCCAGTGTGGAAAATCCAAATACCTATTGAGGAACAACTTCAACAGCTCTCCACTAGGGTGACATGAAACATGTAGCTTCCGTGAGATGCCCACCCTGAAATGTTACTCTTAGCACCAACCACTTAATATCATATATAAAGCTTTAATATAAACGAGTAGCTACAGAATTCCACTTGTTTTCAGTGTGGCCACATTTGGGATGGGCTTCTCTGGGAGGAAAAACTCGGCTTCAGAAATGTAGTCTATCTTACAGGATTTGTTCTTGTCATCTTCAGTGTTCCTCGTCGTGTCAAAAAAGGGAAACATACCGCAAGGTGAGGTGTGTGGATGAAAACGGGATCCAAGTAAACGAAATACTCTGTGATTCTGCTGTGAAACCTCCATCCAGCAAGAAATGCAAACTGGCTTCCTGTAAATATATTGTCATTACAGTTGACTCCTCACAGGTATGTATATGTGCATTTGTGATCAGGTGATTTTATAGATGAAAACAGCAGATGCATTTTTAAAAAAGCATGGGAGTACAAAGAGTCTCTCCTACCAACAGTTAAAAACATTCCTTGAATTCTCTCAGCTTCCACCAATTCAGTTTGCTTTTATTATGGTGTACAGGCCTTGGAGCTGCTTTTCCCAACATGAACATCTCTTTCTGTTGAAAAAGTTTTGTATTTTGTGGCCCAAAGATTTTAGGGGCTGCCACACAAAAAAATGTCTTCTGCAGAGCAGCTGCCTCCCTGAATTTCTGAGGGAGGTGGAACTACCAAGAGATAAAATCCTATGCTTACTTTCTTGGGAGTAAGCCCATTGAAATGGGGACTTCCTTCTAGGAAACATGCATAGAACAAGGCTGCAATAAAGCCGCCCCTCCTTCCAGAGGGGAGTTGTGAGCGGGGGCCATTTCCCGCATCGGCAGGGGCCGTTCTGGACCCTGCATCTGCTGCCCCAGCTGCCGCGCCACACCCCCTGGCAACCAACCAATCAGGCAGAAACTGAGGGGGTGGGGTTTAGCTGCTCAAATGCGCCAGCGGCAGCATTGCCCTCTCATTGCGCTGCTGGGTTTCGTCAGATCACCCACCCACCCTCCCTTTAGTTCATTTCCATGTTTTTGACCTTGCTATGGACCTGTGGTTGGTCGCCTTGGTTGTCCAAGGGGCCTGGTAGGAATTTTTATATACTTTGTCCGTGTGTCTTTCTTATCCTCAAGCGGGTGGCGGGTCCTCGACTCACAAGTATAATAGCAATTAACTTCATGTGCCTTTTGTGACAGTAATTATATTTTTTAGTGTCCAGCTGGTTGTTATCTTGAGAACCAGCAGAAGACCTCATACTGTGTAGAAGCCCACAATGCCTGGAGCAGCCATACCAACAGCCTTCGGAAAATAGCATACAGAAATTGCCCACTGGCTCAGTCACCACTGATGAATAAATGTAATGTTGTGGCGTGTCCACTTGCCGCATCATGGAATGTGGGGAAGTGGAGTCAGGTGAGTATTGACTCAGCAAGGTTAAGATGCCTCAGCCCAGGAAGGAATTGTGGCCTCCACTTTGACTTGTTTGTTGTTGTCTAAATTATTTCTATGATCTCTGTTTAAGTGTTCAGCACCTTGTGGAAAGGGGACGGCAGGAAGAAGAGTAGAATGTATGACCCAAAGTGGTTCACCCAGTGACTTGTGTCTGTCACATTTGAAACCTGCAGCTAGAAGGATTTGCCATGCGAAAGACTGTAAGTAATTCAGATATGTGCAGCGGATACAATGGAATGCTTCATTCACACACACACACACACACACACACACAAAATGACCTGACACGTCTATTTTTAGGTGAGATGATAACCAGCTGCAAAGAAATCCAGATCAGAAAAAAGATTAGAAAGGATGGGGAATATTTGCTAAACATTAAAGGAAGAAAGATAAAGGTATTGTTACTCCTTTTATCTGAGAGGGGAGATATGTGGAGGAAATCCATCTTTTTCTAAAGGAATTCTATGTTTCTGTTGCAGATTTTTTGTTCAGACATGTGGCTAGAGGATCCCAAAGAATATTTAACACTGGCTAAAGGGGAAGCAGATAACTTTTCAGAAGTATATGGATATAGGTACTGTGATTTTAAAATTTTTAACCTTTCTTTATTTGTAGATATACTGTATTCATATGTAAGTTGCAGAATTATATGTCTGTTCCTTGTTATGTTCTGAATTAATGTTGAAGAACCTAGGAATTGCTAAATGGTGGTACCCTTCATGCTCCAAACCGAGCATGTGCAAATAGTTTCAGAATTCATCTGGAGCAAACTCCAACCCCCATAATTCATGCTATTATTTGGCCAGAGCTCTACCAAAACTCACAACCTGAGCGTGGCTTATTTCTAAGCATTGCATCTGCAGTGGCTCCGTATGCTGGGCATGATCCAGCCAAAGTTAAGAATTTCTAAATCCTATTTATTTTTAATGTGAGAGTTAAGGACATGCTTACACCTCTCTCCATAATATCAACAGGACTTAAAAGATATCTAGCGTTCCTGGATTGTTTTCACAGCTTTCAGCTGCAAATCTGTAGGCGTTTATACAACCCTCCATGCTGCATAATGTAACCTCATTAGTTTTCACCCTCTTCAGGCTTTTAATATGGAATAGCACTTTGCTGCGATGAAAGCAAAAACTAAAGAACGCTTATTTGTAGGCTGCAAAATCCATACGAGTGTCCTTTTAATGGAAGCAGACGGCAAGACTGCATGTGCAGGGATGACTACCCTGCAGCTGGCTACACCATTTTTAGGAAAATAAGAATTGACCTCAGTTCTTTGGAGATTAAAAGTGAGTCTTTATGTAATAATACTGTGTTTTGCAATGACTGAGTGACTGTTGAAAACACAAATTGTATTCCCAGCAGTGCCCTTTTGAAAGAAAAAGTCTATCCCCCCCCGTCTTTCATTACATAATGATATATTGGAGGTGATGTGAGATTCTATGAAATCTCTTCTTGGTGGGGTTTGATTTGTGATAGGTTTCCGCATGCGCACATCATTATGGTGTGATGCTCCTATCAAGAGGTGAGCTTGTATGTGTAGCCCATCTCCAAAGCAGCCAGCCATATTGTTCTCTTTTCTCATTCTGTGCAAAGGCGATGCTAGAGATTTGTCATCTGATCTCTGCTCTCTCTCGACTTTTGCAAATAGCAACCACAATCCAGATCAAGGCAGAAATGAGGCTTTTATGGTTTTCCTAATGGCACTGATGTCAACATCAGAAGGGGAATGACAGTGGAAAGAGCTCTCCCTTGTTGCCAACCTCCCTCAGAGGGGGCAGTGGGCCTCACATGAAGACTGCAGGATCCAAGTAGGTTCATGTCAGGAGAGGCGCTCCAAATATATATTGGGATGGACAGAGCTTTATAGGTCAAAACCAGCCCTTTGTATTGGATATGCAGAGGCAACCAGTACAGCTTTCCCAAACAGTCTGCAAAGGCAGCCCCACATAAAGCTCCTTGTAGCAATTAAACACAGTACTGAGCTTCCCAGGCCATAGATTACTGCAGCCAAGGCTATCCCTGCCCTGACAGGGTGATAGCAACTTCAGAAAGGCCGTTTTCAGTGGGGAAATAGCTCAGAGAGAGAGAGAGAGAGAGAGAGAGAGAGAGAGAGAGAGAGAGAGACCCAGGGTGGTTGCTATTTGAAAGAGTTTAAAGAGACCTGAGACCTATTCAAGCACTTTCGTGGCCATGTCTGGTCCAGCCCTTAAACTAGATACTTTAAGGGAACTGGGGGGGGGGCAGAGTGGTATATTTCCATGTTTCCCATGCACTTAGGCCTCCACCAACTCAGAGTTCTGAAGGTGCAGGGCAGGGCTGGTCCACCCATAAGGCAACCTGAGGCAACTGCCTCAGACAGCAGGATCCACAGGGGCAGCAGATCTGGCCTCCAGGGAATGCATTGCCTGTTGTTGTTGCTGCTACTGCTGCTGCTGCTGCTGAGGTAGCAGCAACAACTTTGGCGCTTTCCTTGGAGACCAACTTTGCCTCCTCCCTGGCAGCTTCCCCATGCTGCCTCTACAGCAGCCTCTTGGTGTATAAGAGGTGCTGCTGCTCATCCACCCCCACCATTGTTCCCATTGTAGACCTTTATTTCCCTCCTTGTTCCCAATGTAGATCTTCATTCACCCCTTCTTCCACGGGGATGTAGGTGGTGCTGTGGTCTAAACCACTGAGCCTCTTGGGCTTGCCAATCAGAAGGTTGGTGGTTTGAATCTCCACAACAGAGTGAGCTCCTGTTGCTCTGTCCCAGCTCCTGCCAACCTAGCAGTTTGAAAGCACACCAGTGCAAGTAGATAAATAGGTACCACTGCGGTGGGAAGGTAAACAGTGTTTCCATGCTCTCTGGCACTCATCACGGTGTCCCATTGTGCCAGAAGTGGTTTAGTCATGCTGGCCACATGACCCGGAAAGCTGTCTGTGGATAAACACTGGCTCCCTTGGTCTAAAAGCAAGATGAGTGCCGCAACCCCACAGTCATTTTTGACTGGACTCAACTGTCCAGGGGTTCTTTACCTTCCTTACCTTCCATGGGGTGGGCATGAATCAAGATTAATTAAACTAGTTTTGCTTGCCATAATGAGCTTTCAATTTTTTTTGCTAGCCACCGACTTCCGTTTTGCTCACACCATACTTGGGAAGCCCGTTCCTTTTGCCACAGCTGGAGACTGTTACAGCGCTGCTAGATGCCCACAGGTACGTGCCAGGGACAGAGATGGGACTCAGTTTTCCTTTGTCATGCATTTCCCCCCAATCCATTAAGTATTAGCAGTCTTATACCCAGTGTTGCTCAGGAACTCTAAGAAATCAAAAGAATAGTGCAGTTTTGAAATCAGTGTAGTTTTGGAAGGCTCGGTCTGCCATCTTGAGTCAAATGGCATCCAACTGTATCCAAACATAGACGAAAACCTTCCCCCTTGATCTCAGGAGCCATCATGCCATATTTGGTTAATATCACAGAAGGTTTGAAAAGTCAGTTCTGCCAACTTGTTTGAAAATAGTGTCCAACTGGACAACAAACAAACTCTTTGATCTCAGAACCAAATGTGATTCCAGTATCTCCAGAAGTGTCCAAACAAGGGGTGAACAAACAACTTTCCAAGATATAAAGCTGATTTTGTTGAAAACTTTAAATACCCAAGTACCCCTCTTTTCTTGCTTGCTCCCTTTTTATTTCATTTTGGCCTCTTCTTCAGCTGGTTTCTCACATTTTATCTGTTTTCAAATGTTCAGTGACTCCAATGATCAGAAGGACTGTAGAATTTGGCTTGCCATTCATTGCATTTGATGGGGCACATTCCCAAGCAAGTGTGTGGGATTTTCAGCCATTGGCAAGCACTGTAGAGATGTGAGAATTTTCCTAGTGTATGGCAGAAATCAGTACCCAAATCCCATGAGGTGTTCTGTTCCTGTTTCTTTCTTTCTTTAACCCTGTCCCCCTCTTTTCTTGAAATCCCCTCTTTCTGTTCACCTGCTCTTTCACTTCCTTTGTCTCCCCACTTCTTACAGACCCCCCTCCCTCCTGACCCATTGCAGCTGGAGTTTGCAATGCAACACTGCCCTCTTGTGATCTCACAACTTCTCTTCAGCAGTTGTGCTTTAGGTTGGAGTCAAGGCAGTCTTTTTCAGAGCGGTACGACAGAGGCATTGACCTAATCCAGAAGTTTTTGACCGTTTTGAGTCCATGGCTCCCTTGACCAACTACATTCTTTCTGTGGCTCCCCTGTAGGGATATGTGCTCCAAACCTCAGAAATCCCTTGTCTGCAGAACTGGCAGCCCCTCACATCATTTCAAACATCCTCCCTTGCAGAGTGTTCCCTCAGCCTCCTCTCCTCTCCTCTCCTCTCCCCTGACCAGCCCCAGAGGCACCATTTGCCTGCTGAGCTTGTAGCCAGGGCTGCTGCAACAAACAGCTGTGCAAGCCTTCGGGAGGCAGAGACGTGAGAAGGCATCAGAGGAGGGAGGGAAGGAAGGAAGGAAGGAAGGAGGGACAGAGGCTGGTGTTTCCCGCAGCACCCCTGACCATCATTCAAGGCACCCCAGGGTGCCATGGCACACTGGTTGAAAAACACTGCCCTAATCCATGGCAGGTTCCCCAACTTTAGGGTGTATCTAGGATGTAACTTTTAGAAGGCAGCCCTGTATAGACTAGCTTTTTAATGTGTAATGTTTTATTATGTTTTTATATGTGCTCGAAGCTACACAGAGTGCCTAGGATAACCCAGTCAGATGGGTGGGGTACATATTATTATTATTATTATTATTATTATTATTATTATTATTATTTCAAATATCTAACGCGGTAGCGACTGGTGCCTGTTGAAGATGGGCTGGGGGCAGGGGAGCAAAAACGTGCAATGCTGGACAGATGACCACGCATGCACACACACCCCTTGACACAATTAACAAAAGCACACACACATACCTGACAATGTTCCTGCTCACCTGACACTTGCACAAACAGCTGACTCTCTCTCTCTCTCTCTCTCTCTCTCTCTCTCTCTCACACACACACACACACACACACACACAGAGAGAGAGAGAAATTAAAGGAAGGAAGTTGGAAATACTAAGGGCCTTATACACACGGTCTCGAAATTTGCCTTCTAAGTTGCTTGTTTCCTCATATTTTGGATAAGAACCATGTGACATTTCTCCTAGCTGGGTGATACGACAGCTTTTCTGGAGCTAAAATCTGCCTTTCAACCAATTGGTAGCTAGAGCAGAAAGATTTTCTAAATTGATTATACGTCACTGTGCTGTTTGCTACAACATGTTGTCCCCCCCTTATCCCCCTTTCTTAACTCTTCTTTTGTGATGCCGCCCCATACCCTCTCCACCCCACCTCAGCTCTCCTTGCCTCATCTTTCTTTTATTGCCGCTTCTGCTGTTTATTTCTGGGCACACCTGCACAAATATTAGAAATTAGGTCCAATATTAGAAATTGAAAGACCTACATTGGCTCCCAGTACGTTTCTGAGCACAATTCAAAGTGTTGGTGCTGACCTTTAAAGCCCTAAACGGCCTTGGTCCAGTATATCTGAAGGAGCGTCTCCACCCCCATCGTTCTACCCGGACACTGAGGTCCAGCACCGAGGGCCTTCTGGCAGTTCCCTCATTGCGAGAAGTCAAGTTACAGGGAACCAGGCAGAGGGCCTTCTTGGTAGTGGCGCCTTCCCTGTGGAACACCCTCCCACCAGATGTCAAAGAGAACAACAACTACCAGGCTTTTAGAAGACATCTGAAGGCAGCCCTGTTTCGGGAAGCTTTTAATGTTTGATGTATTATAGTATTTTAATATTCTTTTGGAAGCCGCCCAGAGTGGCTGGGGAAGCCCAGCTAGATGGGCGAGGTATAAATAATAAATAATAATAATAATAATAATAATAAGCCACGCTCTAAAGCCGATCTATATGTTTTTCTCTTTCCACTTGAAAAGGGGCAGTTTGGCATCAATTTGGCAGGCACTGGGCTGAGACTATCCCCTACGACAAAGTGGATCGCTCAGGGAAATTACGTTACAGTTCAGATACACAAATCTCAAGTAAGTCTGTTTGCACCAATGATTATTTGCAGGGATGGGGTGTTTGCTCCAGTTGCTTAAATTAGCAGCAAAGGAACCTTGAGTCAGGTACAGTGGTACCTCGGGTTAAGTACTTAATTCGTTCCGGAGGTCCGTTCTTAACCTGAAACTGTTCTTAACCTGAAGCACCACTTTAGCTAATGGGGCCTCCTGCTGCGCCGCCGGAGCATGATTCTCATCCTGAAGTAAAGTTCTTAACCTGAAGCACTATTTCTGGGTTACCGGAGTCTGTAACCTGAAGCATATGTAACCTGAAGCGTATGTAACCCAAGGTACCACTGTACTAAGGAGTTGGAAAGCGTCAGGCATTTAAAAGAAGAGGCTGTAAAGACTTAATCTCAGAAAACCTCTTAATGAAGAGAACAAGGAAAGTGGCAGCAGACATCTGGAAGAAGCAGGCCTGTTTTAAGGCAGGGCGGCTGGGGTGGGGGGAGTGATTTGGAGTTGCCTGCCACATGGCACAGAAGGAGAGGACGTGCAGGTCATTGCTTCATCTCCTTCCCATGATTCCTGGTTCTCAGACAACTTGCGCATCGCTGCAGCGAGGGGGTGCTGTTGCTTCCAAGGCAGCTATGAGTGCATTCTTCTCATGAAGTGATTTTCTGTTCTTTTCAGGATGACACTAAGATATACGGAAGATGTGGAGGATTTTGTGGGAAATGCATTCCTAATGGAAACACTGGTCTCCAACTTCAAATAAACTAGAGAGAAAAAGAGAGAAGAAGAAGAAGAAGAAGAAGAAGAAGAAGAAGAAGAAGAAGAAGAAGAAGAAGAAGAAGAAATCCTTAAGAATTATATTGAAGGTGCTGTTATTTCCTCAATCCTTTCAACTCTGCAGTGTTTGTTTACTCTGAATTCCTTCTCCTCCTTCTATGTTAATCGGCAACTCTGCTTCTTGCCACACCCACAACCTCCTATGAGGCTGCCACAGGTTGCTGGGCACATTCTTAAAGCCATTTGCCCATTTAAAAGGAAAAAGGACCCCTTGGTGTTATATGCGCACACATAAAACTGCAACGAGTGACATGAACATGGCAAATGTGATTACAAATGCACATAGCATATAAATACATTTCTCTGAGATCTGGGGTTTCTTGCACCTCCCTAGCACTCTGAACACACTGGCTGAATGTATAGTGAATGTACATGGGGACATAGCCGGCTCCAGCCTCGGCATGTTTCTTTAACAGTCTGTATCCTGTTCTGCTGGGGATTGGGACCTGCAGAGAAAATGGTAACAAACAGCAGGGTCTCAGCAAGGCCACCTCGGAACTTTTTTGGGGGGGATTGGCCCTTTCATTGCAAATTTGGGGGGGCAGCCCCCACTACTTAGCACTGATGGAAGAGCCACAACTTTAGGCCAAATGTACAGAGGACTTCCCTTAAGTGTGACACTGGAGTATCATCTGGATCAGAGTCCTCCTCGGGGCAACACTGGGACTCTGAAACAAGGTCCTATATGCAAACCAACCCTGCAAAAAAGTAAAGTCCCAAACTGCAGGTTCGGGCCCTCTCTGCACAGTCTGTATGCACATAGAAGCCAAACAGATAGGCACGTAGCTGCATGGAGGCCAAGGGCGTAGGACTTGCTACTACGATTCCATTAGAATCATAGAATCGTAGAGTTCGAAGAGACCCTGATGATCATCTAATCCAACCCCCTGCATTGCAAGAATATGCAGCAGTCCCATATGGGGATTGAACCTGCAACCCTGGTGTTATCGGCACTGCGCTCTCACCAACTGAGATACTATACATGTCATCGCCCTGTGAAGGAGCTCCCCTTGTGCACATTTCACCTGCACTAGAGCATTCTCACCTGACCCCCTGGCAAAAAGAAGAGAACTTGAACTGGCTTTTTGTAAAGCTGTTTATTAAATGAATATGTTAAGATCCGTGGACTGACTCCTGACCATTAGGTCCAGTCGTGACCGACTCTGGGGTTGCGGCACTCATCTCGCTTTATTGGCCGAGGGAGCTGGCGTACAGCTTCCGGGTCATGTAGCCAGCATGACTAAGCCACTTCTGGCGAACCAGAGCAGCACACGGAAACACTGTTTACTTTCCCGCTGGAGTGGTACCTATTGATCTACTTGCACTTTGACGTGCTTTCGAACTGCTAGGTTGGCAGGAGCAGGGACCGAGCAATAGGAGCTCACACCGTTGTGGAGATTCGAACCGCCGACCTTCTGATCGGCAAGTCCTAGGCTCTGTGGTTTAACCCACAGCGCCACCCGTGTCCCTTAAGTTCCTTATTACTGTACAAAACAAAGAGTTCACATTTGCTAACCTGGCTCGATCAGTTACGTTAGAAAGCACAGAAGGTCTTGAAATATACAATGTCCAGCATAATCCAAAATATATTTAATCATATTTAAATCCCTCTAGGTTCACTGGGACTTACTCTCTAGTAAGTTGGTTTAGGATGGCAACTGATCAACTTTGCAAAATCCTGCCAGGCATTATATTTGTCCCCAGATCTATCTCAGATAGGTGCATATCAATATAATTTCTGCTGATACAGTTCCTGTAGCTTTCTTCATTGTGTCCTTGTCCTCTTTTCACTTCACATTTTTGGTACTTACACAGATGCAACAGCTCAGCTTCAGAAATCTCCTTGGCACAGGCTTAGCAAAGTTAACGTCTATTGTGGCTAAAAGCAAGTAATCACATAAAGAAAACCAGCATAGTTCTGAACCTAATGTTAGCAATCCTACCTCTCATCTATGTACTATGAAAACAAATTAATTTTGTATATTATAGGGGTGGTTTTTTTAATTCAGTTGTGTGTGTACACACATACACACACACACGGAAGTATACAGCCATTGCCCAGATACTTCAAAATGAATGCCCATACTATATGTTAAAGGAAACCTCTGTTGCATCACTGAAACTCTCATGCAAGAAGCTATGTAGGAAGTAGAGCTCATTAACTTTAGGGAGATCTAGTTTAGATTTCTAGTGCTCCTGGTGGTCTTCATTCAAGTGTTCTGCTTTTTCCACATCAGGAAGTCATTGCTCTGTGCCACATTTTCTCCACATAGGTGGAGAGTTTTGTCTTTGAGAAGTGTTCTGGTTGTTGGACTTGCCAGAAACCCCCAATATTAATATTACATTGAATTACATACACTATTTCATAACAAGTTCTCAGGTATTTGGAATGTATAGCATATAGTACGGTTCTATTTTCTTTGTGATGCCTACTGTTGAAGCCAAATACCAGCTAAAGGTACAATCCTCATTCCATTCAAGTCTGTGACAAATGCCCCATTCATCTTAATGGATCAGCATTATTGCAACCTAGACAATTAAACCAAATACCGTCAACTGCCAGTAAAGCATTGGTAGAGGAAAAAATGGCAGCTATACTAATATCACCCACAAAGATATTTAAAACAAGGGCTCAGTCAAACCACGGGATTTTGAGCAGTTAACTGCCTTTGAGCTAACACATATAGATAACTATTTTGTGACCTCTGTATCAGAAAAGTATTTTTTTTTTTTGCACTATGTGCCTTATTCTACTTGTAAACATGAAAACTGTAACATTATTTTCCTAGAAATGTTTACATTTACAATACCTATGTTATAAATTATAAAAAAAAACTTTATGTAATAAATATGCCATGTGATCACTGCTTAAATACACTGCTTAAATACAGTGCTGATGTGTCAGCAAATCACTAATGGGATGGTTTGTGCAAATCATTCAGCGTCTCTTCAACGTTTGACATTTTTATCTACATCAGGAAGAAAGAGCCTGTGCAACTTAATTTATTAAGACTGCAGTCCTCTGTACAGTGGCACCTCAGTGGTACTTCATCCATTCTGGAAGTCCGTTCTTAAATCGAAACCGTTCTTAAACTGAGGTGTACTTTCCCTACTGAGGCCTCTCGCCACCCATGCCCTTCCACCGTGCGGCTTCTGTTCGGCTTCCAGGACAAAGTTCGCTAACCAGAACATCTAATTCAAGTTTTGAGTTTGTTGACTGAATTGTTCATGAACAGGGCTGTTCGTAGACCGAGGTACCACTGTATACCTACCTGAGAGTAGCGATGTCAGATAATTCCAATAAACACAGAAATGGGAGCAGAAATTGCTGGAGTTGACTTATTCCTCCCACATCTGAAATGGAAATCCATCAAGGGAATATGATCAACATTCACTGTTTTCGTTACTGTCGGTCTGCAAATGACACACAACTGGAAAAGAAAGCCCTGGTCTTAGGGCATTACAGTGGTACCTCAGGTTACAAACAGTTTGGGTTACAAACTCCGCTAACCCGGAAGTAGTACCTCAGGCTTTGACTGTGGTAAAGAAGGTGAAATATCTAGGGGTATATTTGACATCTAAAAATTTATATAAGGACAACTATGAAAAATGCTGGTCAGAAATTAAAAAAGACTTAGAAATATGGTCAAATTTGAAATTGTCAATGTTAGGCCGAATTGCAGTTATCAAGATGAATGTGTTGCCTAGAATGTTATTTTTGTTTCAGACTTTACAGATTATTGACAAGATGGACTGTTTCAAGAGGTGGCAAAAAGATATTGCGAAATTTGTCTGGCAGGGCAAAAAGTCCAGAATAAAATTTAAAATACTTACAGACTCAAAAGAAAGAGGGGGATTTGCCCTGCCGGACTTAAAACTTTATTATGAAGCAGCAGCATTCTGCTGGCTGAAAGAGTGGATGCTCCTCGAGAATACAGATATCTTGGATCTGGAAGGTTTTAATAATGCGTTTGGTTGGCATGCATATTTATGGTATGATAAAATCAAAGTGCATAGTGCCTTTAAAAATCACATTGTCAGAAAAGCGTTGTTTAATGTCTGGATAAGATATAAAGATTTGCTGGAAAATAAAACCCCTAGATGGTTGTCACCTTTGGAGGCTAAGGCATATAAGAAAGCCAATATGGAGGTCGGATGGCCAAAGTATTGTGAGATTTTGGAACAGGATGGAGACAAATTGAAATTAAAGAGTCATGAAAAACTGAAACCTAAGGTACAAGATTGGCTCCATTATTACCAAATAATGGAGGTTTACAAACAAGATAGGAAAATTGGCTTCCAGGTGGAAAAATCAAAATTAGAGACTGAATTGTTAGAACCCAATACTAAGAATTTGTCAAGAATGTATAATCTGCTGTTGAAATGGAATACACAAGATGAAATAGTTAAATCAGTTATGATTAAGTGGGCACAAGATATTGGTCATAACATTATGTTTGCTGACTGGGAAAGGTTGTGGAACACCGGTATTAAATTTACGGCATGTAATGCCTTAAAGGAGAATATTATGAAAATGATCTACAGGTGGTACATGACCCCAGTCAAGCTAGCAAAGATTTACCATTTGCCTGATAACAAATGTTGGAAATGTAAAGAAACTGAGGGTACTTTTTACCATCTTTGGTGGACGTGCCCGAAGATCAAGGCTTTCTGGGAAATGATATATAATGAAATGAAAAAGGTATTTAAGTATACCTTCCTTAAGAAACCAGAAGCCTTTCTCTTGGGCATAGTCGGCCAGTTGGTGTCAAAGAATGATAGAACTTTTTTCATGTATGCGACAACAGCAGCAAGAATACTCATCACAAAGTATTGGAAGACACAAGATCTACCCACACTGGAAGAATGGCAGATGAAAGTGATGGACTACATGACATTGGCTGAGATGACCGGCAGAATCCGTGATCAGGGAGAAGAGACAGCGGAAGAAGATTGGAAGAAATTTAAAACTTATCTTAAAGACTACTATAAACTTGATGAATGTTAGAATGTCGAGGTTTTTAGAAAGAAAGGGCTACAGTGAAATAAGATTAGATTAATGAAAGGATTAAAATGAAAGAAGTTGAAAAGAAATAGTTACATGTTGCTAAAAAATTATGGACATAGGGATGCAGAAAGGGAAGGTATGGGGAAGTCCGAGAAAAGAAGTTTATGAAAATACGTTTGGAAATATTGCATGTTTTGTATGTTTTGTTTATATGTTTGTTTGTTATAAAAAAGTTGTAAAACCAATAAAAATCTTTAAAAAAAAAAAGGAAGTAGTACCTCAGGCTGAGAACTTTGATCCAGGATGAGAATGGAAATCATGCCGCGGCAGCCCCATTAGCGAAAGCACGCCTCAGGTTAAGAACGGTTTCGGGTAAAGAACGGACCTCTAGAACAAACTACAGTAACCCAAATGGAAGGGTACCAGAACGTGAGTCACAGAAGCCTGGTAACCTGGAGCCTGATAGCAGCATTGCTGGGATACCAGCCTATGCTGGAGAAAGGTAGTGCATGTCATTGAGGAGACTAGCGCCTCCACTGTAGGTAATGGATCAAAGAGCACCTGCAAACAGAGGCCTCCCTAGGCTCCCTTGTGCCCTTGGCAAGGAGACATTGGCCACCCAGGAGTCAGCTGCATGTTTAAAAACAGTGTTTTAAATACAGTGGTACCTCAGGTTAAGTACTTAATTCGTTCCGGAGGTCCGTACTTAACCTGAAACTGTTCTTAACCTGAAGCACCACTTTAGCTAATGAGGCCTCAGGCTGGGGCTGCGCCACCAGAGCCCGATTTCTGTTCTCATCCTGAAGCAAAGTTCTTAACATGAAGCACTATTTCTGGGTTAGCGGAGTTCTGTAACCTGAAGCGTATGTAACTTGAGGTACCACTGTATGTTATGAACATGCAACACCAGATGGTGCTGTAGAACACAAAACTTTACTTTGCAATTTTACAGAGGCTTTTTTTTATTTTGTTATAACAAATTTAATTTATGACTTATTTATGGCAGGTTTTTTCCACCCCGGAGCAGTGGAGGAGCAGCCCAGGGAGCATGTGCATGGGTGGGCAGGCTCCTAGCCACTCTGAGCTAGAGCCCAGAGGCATGATTTTCATGACCACCTCACCAGCCCTGAGCCCTTGGCGGAGGCCAACTTGGCCAACCCCTAGGTGTGCCCCTGTTGCCCAAGCTACAAGGCTGAACAGGTTGACCGCCACTCATCCAGACAGGGGTGACCATCTACTTGACAGCATCTCTGTCTTGTCTGGCTCTGAGCTCTCCTCTAGCTCATTATCACAGCCAGACATCATATCCATGTCATCATGTTCCTTTGAGATTTCCTTGAAAGTTATTGGAAGCCGCATACAAATTTACAGCTTTCACTCCGTGGTGCATTGCTGGTGCATTGCTATGTTTAAAAAGATGCTGAGGCAATCCAGTTAAGTCTATATTGTGAAGAAATGCTTACAGTCTGGGATCTACGTTGGCTCCCAGTACGTTTCCAAGCACAATTCAAAGTGTTGGTGCTGATCGTTAAAGCCCTGTAAACAGCCTCGGTCCTGTATACCTGAAGGAGCATCTCCATCTCCATCGTGCAACCCGGACACTGAGGTCCAGCAACGAGGGCCTTCTGGCAGTTCCCTCACTGCAAGATGTGAGGTTACAGGGAACCAGGCAGAGGGCCTTCTCGGTAGTGGCGCCCGCCCTGTGGAACGCCCTCCCATCAGATGTCAAGGAAATAAACAACTAGCTGGCTTTCTGAAGACATCTGAAGGCAGCCCTGTTTAGGGAATTTTTTAATGGCTGATGTTTTAATGTATTTTTAATCTTTTGTTGGAAGCTGCCCAGAGTGGCTGGGGAAACCCAGCCAGATGGGCGGGGTAGAAATAAATTACAGTGGTACCTCAGGTTAAGAACTTAATTCATTCTGGAGGTCCGTTCTTAACCTGAAACTGTTCTTAACCTGAAGTACCACTTTAGCTAATGGGGCCTCCTGCTGCCACCACGCTGCCGGAGCACGATTTCTGTTCTCATCCTGAAGCAAAGTTCTTAACCCGATGTAATATTTCTGGGTTAGCGGGGTCTGTAACCTGAAGCGTCTGTAACCTGAAGCGTATGTAACCCGAGGTACAATTATTATTATTATTATTATTATTATTATTGTTATTATTATTAGTGTGGCTCAGCTCACCTCAGTTTTGTTGTTCACCGCAGAAAAGATCTGAGGCATTGGCAAATGACTTTCTTTGTACTTGAAAAGTCGCAATGACATCTGCATGGAAGATGAGAAAGTGTGGGGAGGGATGTGGAGACCAGCTCCTCTGCCAAGGTAAACCAGTGAAAATGGAAACATGCTTATCCAACCTTGGTGGGGTCTCAGGGGATTCATATTTTAGTGCATGTATAATATTCCGCTAGACAATTTCTTCTTCAGACTGAGATGTTAAGGTGATCAGCATTATTTCACAGGGTGCTCATACAAAGGGAGGCATTCTTCAGCTTGTAGTCTATGTCCTGAGAAAAAAGTCAGAAATTTTCAGATGAATTTCTGAGTTCACAACTACAGAAGGAAAGATGGAGTTTGAACAAAGCAAGAAAGGAATGCCAAGTTTTTCGCCTAGATCTTTAATTTTCAGTACTTTCAAGGGAGTATATTTCACTGTTGTGACCTACTTCAGGACATCCTAAGCTTTAGGATTCAAAATGGGAAGGAGAAAGTCATCACTTTTTATATTTGATTAAAAAAAATTGTCAGGAGTGGCCAGCTTCTGAAGTCTGGCAAGACCATATGTCTATAACATCTATATCAAATCTGACAATCTGATATGATTGAACATACTTGCTGCTGGGTTAAAATGTGGAATATTGAAACGAAAGCTTCAGTGATATCATGCTCATGTTGAATTTCCATTCCATTACTTAAGTGAAATGACAGAAAACTTATAGAGCACTCTTTATTTTATTCTTATTTCTTTTTTTGTTGTGTGTTAGAATAATGCGCACAGCCCCATCTAGTGGCTTTGCTTAACATTGTTATAAACTACACTGATTCAAAATAACCATCCTTACCATTTAATGCACGGATGTTAAGCCCAGTGACCTATAAACAAGCATAAAACGCTTTGCTGGAAAAGTGCAGTTTTGAGGCAGTTGTTGGCATTTGTCTGTCTTGGGAGATGATGGAAGAGTGTGCCTTTGGGGGTAAAGTCAAGGAAAGTTACCACGCCTGCTGTGGCTTGTAGAGACCAAAACAGAAGAGACATGTTTTATTGCAGGTGAGGCAGATGAAGGCATCCATTTTTGCTGCTACAGGTGTACCATGGTGATTCTTCTCTCTGCTCTCCTCTGGTCACTGCTGTGGATACACAACCTGATTGTCTCCAGGCACTGCGATTGTCTCCAAGGGATTCCCGTGTGGTGGGGTTAATGTTGCTGGCCTTCTGCATCATGTTGAGTGATAGGCCAAGCTTTTCATAAGCTTCTGAGAAGATATTTAGGATGGTTTGGAGGACACCCTACGTTGTCATCAGCATATTGAAGCTCTGTGATGGAAGTTATGGTAACCTTACTCTTTGCTTTCAGCCTACTCAAGTTAAAGAGCTTTTCATCTGTTCGATACATGATCTCTACTCTGGTGGGGAGTTCCCCTTTGACAATGTGTAGAATCATGGCAGTGAAAATAATAAATAGAGTTGGGGCAATAAGGCAACCCTGTTTTACACCTGATCCCACTGTGAACGGTTCACTTTGAGAGTCATTGTTATCTGCGATTGTTGCTGTCATGTTATCATGGAGGAGCCAAAGCATGTCCACAAATTTATCTGGGCAGCCAGTTTTCAGAAGGACAGTCCACAGGGCATTACGATTTACAGTGCTGAAAGCCTTAGTCAGGTCAATAAATGCTGTATACAGGGGTTGGTTTTGCTCTCTGCATTTTTACTGAGGCTGTCGAGCAGAGAAAATCATGTCCACTGTCTGTCTAGAAGGTCGAAAACTATTTTGGGATTCAGGAAGGGTAACCTTGGATATAGTTAGGAGGCGGTTTGCTCAGATCCTTGCAAGAATTTTGCCAGCCACAGTTGGTTACCTCAGCCACTCTGGGTGACTTCCATCAAATTAATGACGAGGCGCACAGATCACCTTGCTGCAGTCTTTCTTCCTATAGAGAGATACATTGTGTTCCTGTTTACATTAAATTCATTTGCAAGTAGGAACGTTTTAACACAGATCTGTGCACTCTTTAGTCCTTTCCCCCTCCCCTTAGAAGAAGAGTTAGTTCTTCTACATTATTCAGATTAAGCAAAGCAATCGTTCCTGGTTGGCTGGAGAGCAGTGTGTTCGACACCAAATGTGGTTTTCACAAAATCGAATGTGATAGGGTGTGCTACCATTTGAGGATGATACTAATGGATACTGCTAGGTAGAAGTTAGGGAGGACAACAGTAGGGGTCGCTAGAGCAAATGGCCGATGGTGCTAGAGCCAGTGGTAGGTGGAGACAACTGCTCCATTTTTATAAGGGCAACACTAGGACTAAGGATGAGCAGGCGGACAGCTGGTGTCCCCCTATGGCAGGTGGGACTGACTGAGCATGGCGTGGATTTTGTGGCCCATTGCCTCACTTGCCCTAATGAACTAGCTTCCACTGTGTGTACCATCCTAAGGGAGTATGCTATCCTAAGCAAGAAAAATTGAGCTTTCTGACTGCTTTGTAAAGTCTCCCTTGTTCTTACATAGCCTACAGTTTAACACAAATATTAGGATTTTCTTTTCGGGGAGGGGGGGAGATGGCAATAATTTTGAGAATAGCAAGTACATAATCTCCGCATCCTTGGGCCTTTTTTATACTTAAGCCCATAGAGGATTGGCTTGTTTGGCTTCAGATCCCTTTTTAACACATAAAGGTTTTCTTTTACAGTTTGTGGCAGTTCGTTTTACAAGGCCTCAGCTTCATAGGTACTGGGTGTGTTTATTCTGGCTGTAGGAAAAGATTCTGTGCTCTGTTTTCTGATAAGTTTCCCCTTGAGTTCAGTTATGACAGATCTCCCTTTGAATATGCTTTGCTGAAGAAAAATACCATCGCACAAGACAGGCATCTCTGGCTATATTATATTTATGTCTGTAGTCTGTCCTTAAACATCAACAGCTGTGCACACATTGATCTGGCGCACGGCCGATTCTCCACTACATCCAAGAAACCCTTTTCGAAAAAGTTTCTTGGGGATTATGTCTACATTATTTCAATATGATTTCCTAGCCTACACATATTTTCCCAATATTATCTGTATTTTTATTTATTTTGTCAAGATGGATCAAGATACCAGGTTGTATCCAATGTTAACCGTACTCTTTGAAATTAAGGGAGATGTCTAACTTAGGTTCATTCATTTCAATGGGTCAACTCTGAGTAAAACCTGGTAAAACCCAAAAGCTGTAATAGGAAACATAGACAATTGTTATACATTTGTAGCTATGGTATTTGCTGACAGCTTGGGAGCAGATATTTCTGGCTTTTTGTTTTTAAATGTGCTTCCTCACTGAATGGGGAGAGGCGGGAAAGTTTTTCCCATCTTGTAGTTGGTGTTCCATTCCTTTATGACGTTTCTGTTGTGTTACACTTACACCTAGGGTTTGCAACAGAGGAATTAGACCTTGACGTACACAGGTTCATTTAGGAGGTGGGCTGCATCCTGTACACTCTCATTTACCCTTTGAGTGTTCAAAATGAGCTCCTGAAGAGGACTATGCAGAAATTATATGCCAGTTGTCCTCATTGCATGGTAACTTTTATGGCCACCTCAAGTAGAAGGAGGTTCCGACCAATGGAAGGAGGTTGTCTGAAAATGTCTGTTCCACAATGACCTTCATGACAACCATTCTTTAAGCAAGCAAATGGCCAAAAGAACAGTTCCTGCACAGTTTGTCACATTACGTATCCCCTTGCAAGTTCCTCATATAGGTCTCCCCTCTTCCAATTTAATGCAGATGGCCTTGTGCAGCAGGAGAAATGCTAATCTGAGGTCATTCCAATCTGAAAAGAAACATCAATTTTGATACAGGAGCAAAACAAGTTTAATTCATGGGACATTCCATATGCCAAGAGGGATATAATGCTTTTTACACAGTTAAATAATTCAAGCTGTAATTATGCAACATACAATTGGCGTGTGCACTTATTAAATAAATTAAAAAGCTCTCTCTTTAGGATCTTGAAAACTTGGAACAGGAAAGGATAGGGATTTGATGATAGAGCTAAGAGCTTTAAAAATAGTTCAAAGGAGTTTGGGAGAAAAACACAAAAACGCAAATGGTTTTAACTTGGCCCATCGGTTAGGTATATCTCCAGCTTATCTGAAACTTGAAGGCCGTGACTTGTGAAGAAAATAATAAATTAGAAATGCAATCATATACACCTCTATCCAAAAATAAGCTCCATTGAGTTTGATCCTGTGGTTTTCCAGCCCAGACACTTCTGGACTATATCTCCCATCATCCATTTTCTGTCAGCCTTGCTCGTTGGGGCTGCTGGAAGTTGGAGCTGAACACCACCTGCAGGGTCACAGGTTCTGCACCCTGCCTTAGGCTGTCTTACTCTAATCAGTATTTCTCAAACATGGGTCTCCAACTGTTGTTGGACTACAACTCCCATCATCCCTGACCACTGGTCCTGCTAGCTAAGGATGATGAGAGTTGTAGTCCAACAACAGCTGGAAACCCAAGTTTGAGAAACACTGCATAGACTCTGCTCCCACTCCCAAATAGGACTTTATAGATCAGCAGATGATGATGATGATGATAGATAGATAGATAGATGATAGATATAGATAGATAGATAGATAGATAGATAGATAGATAGATAGATAGATAGATAGATATTGATGAGTGTTGGCCTCATAGTGCCACATTTGTAAAGCTAAGCAGAGTCCGGTATGGTTTCAAATTGGATGGGTGACCTCATGTTGAGATTTCTGCACTGCAGGCAGGGGTTTGTCCTAGATGACCCTCATGGTCCCTTACAAGTCTACAGCTCTATGAGTCTATGTTTGCTTCCAGGCCCAATGTGGATTTATCTTGGGATTGCTTATGGAAGTCAGCTTCTGCACATTAGGGATGGCACAGCTGTCCATTTCATTTTCTCTCAGTAGGCAAATTTGTATTTCAGTTCTCTGAGAAGAGTGTAAGTAGATAAGCCAGTGTAGAAGTGATCATGTGCATACTTTATTGGCTGTAGGATCCAATAACATTAGTAGGAGTAATTTCCAAATAAATGCGATTAGGGGTTTACAACATGAAGTAGTGTATAGTGGTAGCTGTGGTGGTACTAAGTAATACTGTTGCATGCAATACCTTAGTCTAGCCACTCCGGGTCAGTATTCCTACATCTGAAAGGCTATTGCCAAAATGGCCAAAGAGGTTTGAAGACCCACCAAGGAAGAATAATGCTGCTGCCTTTCCATCAGGAGACTGGAATAAATCACTCTCTCACACACATCAATCCAGACATTTCACTTGGATGACAGCAATTGCACATCAGTGAATGGAATATATCTGAATATGAAGGGAGCAACAGAATAGGAAATTACATTTTAGATTGTAAGCATCTTTTTTCAAAAAAGATTACAAACTTCTTAGGTCAGGGGTCTTTCTTACTTATTGTACTTCTGAAGGCAGCCCTGTTTAGGGAAGTTTTTAATATTTTAATATTAATATTTAATAATATTATTTAATATTTAATGCTGTATTGTTTTTAACACTCAATCGGGAGCCGCCCAGAGTAGCTGGGGAAGCTCAGCCAGATGGGCGGGGTATAAATAATAAATTATTATAATATTATTATTACTAATAGGTTTGGGATACTCTATAAATCCCACACATCTATAAATCTAAAGCCAACATGAATTATTCAGTTAGGCAAAGGACTGGTTCTTTTCTCTTTTTTAAAAAACATAATACAGCAAAGAAAGTCACTGGCAAATTGGCAGCAATGCCACTAACAGACCTACTAGCCGTTCTAGGGAAGAAAACGTCAAATTGACCTCAACTAAATACCAAACAACAGTCCTGATCATGCTCATTCAGAAGGAAGTCCTACTGAATCAGTGAGACTTAGTGCATCGTATCCAAACTGGTTATAAAGGATATAGTTCAATTACATTGGGCAGGACTTGGGGCTGGGTGCAGAGAATGAACACCCCCACACACACCAGCCTAGCCCTCACTGCTGCTGCTGGATGGGCACAGGACAACGAGGGTTCAGGGGCTCGCAAATTAGTCTCTTAAGCTTAAGCCAAGAGAGAGTATTCACTATAAGATTGAATATCAATATAAGTATCAAGAGTTTGAGATTAGACCACTGAAGAAGCCCAGAAAACTATCTTGGGAGTGTGCCACCTGCAAGCCTCAGTTAAAGGGCCCCATTGAGGGCAAACAGTGGCCTTTTGATTACTTGGACTGCCAGGGCGAAACAGGTGCAAAACGCCGGCACCCTGTCGCCTACAACTTCATTGTCTACAACTTTATTAACATCTATCTACAATTCTACTAGCACCTCTCGGTATTGTGAATATCACCGAACTTATCTTTTGTTGGTATCTTCATGAACTTATCCTAAAGACTGAGTTAAGCATTTGAAAAATCTATTGAAACCAGACATTTTAGGCTGGGTAGTTCGCAAGTCTTTGTGGCTTTGTTTAATGTTTTGTATTTTTCTCATAAGGTTGATAAAGTATGTATAATTATTGTTCTGTGTATATTAATCGCCAGTGCTGGCTGGGCAGCCATTCAGTGAGGGGGCCACGGGTGCAGCAGCAAGGCAAGTCAGGCTCCAGGGCCCAGAGAGCCCTGGCAGCAGGCAGGGCAGGACAAGGATCTCTGCATGGGGGCACCTAGTTCATTCCCCCCAAATTGTGCTCCCAGGGCTACTGCCTCCCCATGCTATGAAGAAGAAGAAGAAGAAGAGTTTGGATTTGATATCCCGCCTTTCACTCCCCTTCAGGAGTCTCAAAGCGGCTAACATTCTCCTTTCCCTTCCTCCCCCACAACAAACACTCTGTGAGGTGAGTGGGGCTGAGAGACTTCACAGAAGTGTGACTGGCCCAAGGTCACCCAGCAGCTGCATGTGGAGGAGCGGAGACTCGAACCCGGTTTCCCAGATTACGTGACTACCACTACACCACACTGGCTCTATGCCCCTGGGTGAGCCACTTGTGATCAGCGGGAGAGGCAGGTGAAGATGTAGGCTGAGACAGTGAAGAGGAGAACCAGGTCTAGGAAAAACTTGTCCATCTATGGATACCAGTCTTGCATCTGAAGGCCTTTCCCCATACATGTAAATAACATATGGTTCAGTACCAACTCCCAGTAAAGTATATGCACTTCGGTGGATATAAAAAACTCGGGAACATCCATGTTCGATTTAGTTTGTTTTGAGTTTTGAAGATGCCGTGTTTCTGCCAGATGTACTACTTCTAGTTGCAGTTTTCCGAAGGATGTAGTATCTCTGGCAGAATTTTAAAGCAGAGGAAACTTGTGGCTTTGCATGACTTCAACTGGCGCCCACTCTTTTCTGCGTTAATTCCAAGAGATGTTTTATTAACAGAGACAGAAACTCGCCTCGCAGTCCAAATGTGTACAGCCCACAACTTTCTTGTCTGGATCCAAGGCAAGATGTTTCTGCCAAGCATTCATAAACAGAAATGATGAACAGAGACCCTCGTGCAGACGTCGAAGGCTGTGGAGATTTGGCAGAAAGCACACGGAAGAGGGCTTCACCCCCAATCAGTCTGACTGCCCCAAGGATCCTAGGACGCCTTTTAAATGACACATTTAAGGATCTGGGAGTCTGTGGCCTCTTTCAGATATTTTGATGCAGCACACACATACATATCCTTGCTTCTTTAACTGTTCAGGGTGGCTTCCGAGACGTTAAAACACACGGCTGAGAAAACTCAAGCATATAGCTGAGGTTCCTGAAATGCCAATGTAATAAGAATTGTAAATGAGTGCAAATAAATGAACATTTAGAACTTAAAAAGAGTGTGAGGAGAGATTGAATTATCCCTAATGGCCTAATAGATTAAGTTGCAAATCTGGTTCCTTTTAATTTAATGGGAATTTAGCCACTGGAGTCCAAGCCACCCTAGATCCTAAAGAGAAAATCCAGAGTTCTTTTTTGCTGCTTGGCTATTTTTGGCTGGCAATGGTTTGTTTGTGTTTAAAAAGGTTACAGGGGCCTAGGAAAGGCCATATCCTTTGGTCTAATCTGCATGACTCTACCTGGCCAGAATTTCCAGTTCCAGGCTGCTTGAAGCAAGCACAGTGGTGTTTTTTTGTAGGGGAGCAGTATGTTCAGAACCACAGTGGTTGCTTGAAGCAGCGCCCAGGTGCCAGTGTTGGGCACCCACAACCATCTTCACTATACATTTAAAGTACTACTATACCACTTTAAATAGTATTCAGCCACTTTAAATTCTGAGAGCTTTCGTTTGTTTAGGGCACAGAGAGTTGTTAGGAGATCTCTGTTCCCCTCACAAATCTACAGTTCCCAGAGCTACTTGGGAAGAGGAATTGACTGTTAAACCACTCTGAGAATTGTAGCGCTTGCCCCCTGTGTCCCTATCCGGCCACTTTGATCTACAGAAACGGGCACTTTTACAAGTTCCACATAATGTTTGTTTTGCACTTGCAAGAAATCAGACTTTCCGTGTGGCAGCATGTGAGGGGAATGGGGTGGGTAGGGGTCTCCTAAAAACTCTCAGCAGCCTTAACAAGCTGCAGTTCCCAATATTCTTTGGGCAAACCATAACAGTTTAAAGTGATCTCATAATGCTTCAGGGGTGCCCAAACTTTTTTCAAAGAGGGCCGGATTTGATGAAGTGAACATGAGTGAGGGCCAACCAAAGTTGCTGACCTTTTTTTTTAGGATTGGAGTTGTTGAGCTTTGCTTTTTTTAGAATTGAAGTTCTAGAGCTTTTTTTGGGGGGGATTTTAACTGCCACTGGAACCAGATTAAATCGACCAGAGGGCCAGGTTAGGCCCCCAAAATGGACTTTGGAGATGCCTGCTAGATGTACAGTGCAGATGGGACCTATATTTCACTTGAAGGCCAATAACCTTCACCCTGAACCAATCAGAGACCCTCCAGATGTTGTGGACTGAAACTCCCACCATCCCTGTCCATTGTCTGTGTTGACTGGTGCTCATGGGATCTGTAGTCCACAGCATTATTATTTTTTATGGGGGTGGTATCATGTTGGCTAACCCTGTATCCTATTTGATTGGTGCTAATTCAAAACATACTTGCTGGATCAGAACGAGGAAGTGGCCTCAGGGATGATATCTCTAATTCCGCAGGGGGAAAAGATGGAAAGTCAAATAAAAATAGTTTGAAAGGTAGTGCCAGTTAAAACAAGCCAGGGGAGGGTGCAGCTTGCAGTCTGGATCCTGACCTCCTTCCCTCTTGTGGATCATTTTGACAGGTGGGCATGGCTAGCCACTTGTCAGTCACCTGACAAGCACTATCCCTTGCCTGAAATCAAGCTACACGGGCAAAGAAACAGGTCTTTGCAAGTGCTGGCAACCAGCAGGGGTTGCCAGCTTCTGCAAGCACCAATGAGCTGTCTCAAGGAATCACCTCTTTGCTTGGTGGTGGGCATGGCTTGTGGAAAGCCACTTCCCAGGCCAAACTAGGAGACTGCAGACCAGAGAGTCCCTTCCGCTGACTCAGAGGCAAACCAATTCTCATTAAAGCAAGAATATTATCATGGGGTGAACCCATGCGCATGTTCCTAGTGAAATAAATTCAGGAGACGACTATGAACGCTGCTCTTATTTCATCCTGGTAGGGCTGGAATCAAGCATCTCTCCAGGAAATGTAAGTTGCAGTGGGAATGCCCTCTGATTTGTCTGGGGTGAGCGTGTGTGCGCTTCGAAGTTTATTGATAACAATGGAAAGGCAAGCTAGCTATTGGCCTTAGAGTTTAGTCCCCAAAGTACCTTTCATCGCTGGTAGAACTCAGTTGTCATTTTTACACTAAACATAGCCTCTTATAAACACAGTACATGCCTATGATACTGACAAGCTGTGCATCGGACAGCTGCTGCCTAGCAGCTATTCTAAAGGAAGCGAGGAAAATGTATCCCATTCCTAGACACACGGGCTCCTTGCCAAGGCTGCTCAAATGCACCACATGGCCAGTGAGTAAACCTCCGCCGCACCGTTTCTGCAGATTTACTTTAGTTTTTAACATGCTTTCTTGGCCTTGGGTTGAACAAAGGTGCAATATTGGCTAGGAAATCGTTTCCCACATGTTTCGAGTCACCTATAGCTCCTTGCTCTCCAGCGCCCTCCACAACACACCAAAGAGTTCAGAAACTGGTCTCTGTGGGTTGATCTTACCTTATTTGCAGCAGAGGGATTGGACTTCCAGGTTTGCTTTGTTCATTTCATTCTTTTCACGGTATTATAGACAGTAACCTTTTTTTCTCTGAGAGAAAAATGCCGAATCTGTAGCTGTGAAATTAGGAGGAAAGCCATGCAGAAGAAGAAGAGGAGGAGTTTGGATTTGATATCCCGTTTTATCACTACCCTGAGGAGTCTCAAAGCGGCTAACAATCTCCTTTTCCCTTCCTCCCCCACAACAAACACTCTGTGAGGTGAGTGAGGCTAAGAGACTTCAGAGAAGTGTGACTGGCCCATGGTCACCCAGCAGCTGCATGTGGAGGAGTGGGGACGCGAACCCGGTTCACCAGATTACAAGTCCACTGCTCTTAACCACTACACCACAAGAACACAAGAACAGTCTGTTGGATTGGGTCAATGGCCTACCTAGGCCAGCATCCTGGCCAACCAGATGCCTGTGGGAAGCCTGAAAGCAGCGCATTAGGGCATCAGCACTCTGCCCACCTGCATTTCTCAGCAACTCATATTCCAAGGCACACGGCCTTATGTGCTAGGTGAGAACATCTGATCTGATTAGATCAGTCCTTGTAAACTTGAGGATATTGAAAATCGTCTGCTGTTTTTTCCCCTTTTCATTTTACAATGGTGACAATGGATTTACAATCCTTTTCTTTTAGTCCCTAATCTCCAATTAAAAAAACAAGATGAAATCACTAATGAAGTCAACTGGAATATGTAGAAACTGCTTTCCCCCCTAAAACAAATGTTTAGGGGCAGTGCCGGATTTACGTATAAGCTAAACAAGCGGTGGCGCTGTGGGTAAAACCTCAGCGCCTAGGACTTGCCAATCGTATGGTCGGCGGTTCAAATCCCCGCGGCGGGGTGAGCTCCCGTCGTTCGGTCCCAGCTCCTGCCCACCTAGCAGTTCGAAAGCACATCAAAGTGCAAGTAGATAAATAGGTTCGCTTTATAGCAGGAAGGTAAACAGCGTTTCCGTGTGCTGCGCTGGTGCCGGCTCGCTAGAGCAGCTTCGTCATGCTGGCCACGTGACCCGGAAGTGTCTCCAGACAGCGCTGGTCCCCGGCCTCTTAAGTGAGATGGGCGCACAACCCTAGAGTCGGACACGACTGGCCCGTACGGGCAGGGGTACCTTTACCTTTAAACCAGCTATAGCTTAGGGCCCCACTCTCTTGGGGCTCCCCAAAAAAATTACAGCGGGGGAAAACTGGATGTACATTTCCAAAATATAAGATAAAAAACAAATAAAATAAAACCTACATACAGCAACAGTGTGCAAATGGCTTTAGATACCTATTAGGTCCATAAATTACCATATATCATATATTCAACACAAAAAAGTGACAATTTGTTGTTGGCAAAGGACAGCTAGAGATATAAAGGGCCCCATTACTTCAGTCGCTTAGGGCCTCAACAAACCTAAATCTGGCCCTGTTTAGGGATACTCTCATTTTGACTCAAGAAAATCACCATTTTATAGTTCAAATCGGGAAAAATAAATACAGTAAATGGACAAAAGTACGAAGAGCATGCATTGCCTCATATTACATAGCTGACAGCTCACAGTAACTTCCACACTGGCATGAGGTTAATAATTTTCCTACTCATATTGAAATACTGCTCCTCAATGAGGCCAAACTTTCATCCGTTAAACACCACACATCCACATTGCTTCACACATTAAACGCTCACTTCCATCTGAGACTCAGGAAACACTGACAGAAAATGAGGCTGCCATCGGGGGTAGCAGCGGAACTGACGATTCACTGTGCTAGAGAAGAAACTTTTTTTTTTTTTTAGTTTCTTCTCTCATTAGATTCACAAAATATTTAGGGGTATGCGTACCCCTGCGTACCCCCTGCAAAAAAAGGCACACACTCTCCCTTCGGAGCATTAGGTCCTGCAATTAGCAATGAGGTGCTCAAATAGTGATACAATTCAGTGACGTCTCTAGCCATAAACAAAGAATTATAGCCACAATCATTTTCATACATGTATACTCTCCTCCTCTTTGCCCAGGGATGGCAAAACCCTTTCAGACTGCGAGGGAAGCATTACCACATGGGAACCTTCCAAGGCCAGAGGCCAGTGGCAAAAGGGGGCTGGATCAGCATGCATGGCTCTTACAAAGCCAGTGGTTTCTATGTACACCAACCCCACATCTATCTCTCCATTCTCCATCCAGGCTAGCAAAAGACATTATTGCAGTTCAAAGAAACATTCCACCCAGGCAGAAACACATGAGGAGGGCATGGAGCAGGGCTGTTGAGGTGCATAGCTTGAGGAAAGAAGCCTGGAAGTCTGCATTTGCCAACACCCCACCCTAGGCCTGAGATTCTCCCCCTTGCCCTAAACTCCCCAAGGCTTCAAATACTAAGTAGTCTTTCAATCTAAATGTAGTTTTTAAAATAAGAACATAAGGAGAGTCTGCTGCACCAGGTCAGTGGCCCATTGATCACTATCGTGTATTGAGGTAGCAATGGACGCCATATGTCCTGTGAGTCCTTCTCCAGTGTTCCAACTGTCTCTCTGGTTTCTAATTTTCTCCTCTCAGTTTCTCATTTTCCCAATTCAGTTCTTCACATTTTTGCGTCTATCTGCATTTCCCCCCCTCAAAAAACAAATCCTTATGCAAATTCATCAGCAATTTTACTGTGTTTCTCCAAATAAACACATTTTAATGCAGTTTTGACTGATCTACACATTTTGTGAGCAATTTCTTCTAATATAATGCATGTTTATATGCTATTCTCACTAATGATATGCATTCATAGGCACACTTTACCCAAATATATTCATTTTTGTACACATTATTTGGCAGATCAACTGGATCGCAAAATTCAAAAAAAATGTGAATTTCAATGGATGGATGTGAATTGGTTCACGTATTGTTTCAGAAGGTACAAATTTAGTAGGCTTGCTTTTAAATGCAAACTGGGTCAAATTTCTGCTCCATCCATACACTCTAGAATTGGCATTAGTCATCCAACAGCCCTTCCTCATTTTCACAAAATGGCGGCCCTCCCACTTTCAAAAGGTGTTTGCGCAAAAATCGCAAGACAGGAAAAACGGTTTATTGTCGCATGACTAAACCCAGTAGTCGGCTCGGTAGGGAAATGTGTTGAGAAGTTGTCAAGATCAACAATATGTATATATGTATATATGTGTGTACACACACACACACACACACACACACACATATATATACACTGTGATTCTCCTGAGACGTTCTCTCATAAGTCTGCCTTCAATTTCTTTATTACTCATGTGTCAGTAAAGTGATTAGCAGTCTTCCATTAAAACTGCAAACCTTTCAGTCTGAATTTATTAGACAATAATAGCTGAATCACTAACACAAGCTCTTGGATGGGTTCCAGTGCTCTTTATATGGAATGACAATGCTCTTCAGGAATCCATTGGTTTCACAATCCAGTGATGGATGAACATCCATCCATCACTGGATTGTGATAATATATTGCATTTTTCTGGAGGGACAAAGGGGGACGCATACCCGTAAAAATTTTGTCAGTCTAATTTTGGCCTCATTGAGGGGCAGTATTTCAATATGAGTAGGAAAATAAGAGTACCCCTAAACATTTTTTAAATATATATATTCTCCAACTGGAACAGTGAAGAGCTATGGAGTGTCTAACCAAAGCACAGCACTTCATCAGAAAGCTCTACTGCTTACATTAAATGCCAAGCATTGATCAATTATAATTAGTGGTAATCAGTGAAATAAATAATAAATAAGAATCTTCTATCAAAGTGGCCCATTGCTCAGTCACGACACAAAAGCTATTTTGTTATGCTAGGCTACATATTTGAGTCTTTGTGTCAGAAGTGATAGAAGTGAAGCACCCACCAACAGGGCTAAATGAGTGGGGAGAGTCTGTGGCAGAGAGAAGTCCAGAAGCAGAGGCAGAAGCTGAAGCAGGAGAGGAAGGAGGCCAAGAGGCAGAGATGAGGCAGGCAATACAGTGGTTAAAATAACTTAATTTGTTCTGGAAGTTCGTTTTTAACCTGAAACTGTTCTTAACTTGAGGTACCACTTTAGCTAATGGGGCCTCCTGCTGCCGCCGCACAGCTGTGGTGCAATTTCTGTTCTCATCCTGAAGCAAAGTTCTTAACCTGAGGTACTATTACTGGGTTAGTGAAGTCTGTAACCTGAAGCGTCTGTAACCCAAGGTACCACTGTAACAACAACAATTTCCCCAGCCAACAGAATAATTTCCAACAGAATATTAAAAGCACAATAAAACATCAAACATTAAAAACTTCCCTAAACAGGGCTGCCTTCAGATGTCTTCTAAAAGTCAGATAGTTGTTTATTTCTTTGACATCCGATGGGAGGGCGTTCCACAGGGCGGGTACCACCACCAAGAAGGCCCTCTGCCCGGTTCACTGTAACTTTGCTTCTCACAGGGAGGGAACTGCCAGTAGGCCCTCAGAGCTGGACCTCAGTATCCGGGCTGAATGGGGGTAGAGATGCTCCTTCAGGTATACTGGGCCGAGACCAAATAGGGCTTTAAAGGTCAGCACCAACACCAAGGTCAGGCTAGTGAAGAGTCATAGGTATCTCTTGCTCCTGCTGCAACAAGTTTCCTTCCCCACTGGTTCGCCAGAACTAGAAGAGGCATGAAGCAGGAAGAGCAAAGACAGGCATGCAGATGCAGTCTCAGATTGCTTGGGGGAAACCCTGAAGAGGCAGCTGTGGGAAGGCAGGGACCTTCAGTCGCGGCAGCTGCTTCATGAGAGCAAGACCTACTGGTTGCTATGCTCATTAGGCCTCACACTCCTGTGCAGGTTTTGCTAATAAAGAGTTAACTCTACTTGCTCGGTGTGATTCACTGCTGGCTCATTACTGGCAAAGTGAGGGAGAAGAGCAGCAGGACTGGAAGAGCTTCCCCGAGTAACTGTATACAGGGCTGACCCTTCCATTGTCCCCCAGGGCTGAAGAACCCTTTTCAGTCTGATGACCACATTCTATTCTGGGCAACCTTCTTGAGGGGATGCCAAGATTGGGAGGGGCCAGAGGCAAAAGTGGGCAATGAATATAAATTTTACCGTTCTACAGTAGACTAGTTTCTACACATACACCTCTCTGTCCTCAAACCAGGCAGAGTTATTATCTGGGGCCAAGGATACATGTCAGCCAAGCAAGAACATTCAAGGAGGGAGATCGCTGAGAGGTGTAGCCTGCAGAAAGGGGGTGTGGTTGGGAAGAAGAAGAAGAAGAGGAAGAGTTTGGATTTGATATCCCACTTTATCACTACCTGAAGGAGTCTCAAAGCGGCCAACATTCTCCTTTCCCTTCCTCCCCCACAACAAACACTCTGTGAGGTGAGTGGAGCTGAGAGACTTCAGAGACATCAGAGAAGTGTGACTAGCCCAAGGTCACCCAGCAGCTGCACGTGGAGGAGCAAAGATGCGAACCCGGTTCACCAGATTACGAGTCTACCACTCTTAACCACTACACCGCACTGGGAAGAGGATGTAGCCTGGGAAGAGTCCCAAGGCATAGAGTCTGAGGGGGACACATTTGGCTTTTAGCCCTGAGGGTCTCCACCTCTGCATTAGGCAAAATGATCCAGCTATCTCAGGCAGCTGATTTTAAGTGTCACGAAAGGCAGTGACTTGTTAATTATTCAGTCTGCTGTTGCTGTATTCCCCACCACCACCACTGCCATGAAGGGGAAGAGCTATTTTGTGGGGTTTCCTGCCTCAGGTGTCAAAATGGTTCTACACCTCGTCCAGCTTTCAGTGGGCAGGGAAGCTCATTTGCTGTTCTGCCTCATGCAGAGAACTGTCTCCCGAAATCGGCTCTGGAACTAAATCCTTTTAGGCCTTGTTTCACTATTGCACTACAGTGGTACCTCAGGTTACATACGCTTCAGGTTAAAGACTCCACTAACCCAGAAATAGTGCTTCAGGTTAAGAACTTTGCTTCAGGATGAGAACAGAAATCGGGCTCCAGCAGCACGGCAGCAGCAGGAGACCCCATTAGCTAAAGTGGTGCTACAGGTTAAGAACAGTTTCAGGTTAAGTACGGACCTCCGGAACGAATTAAGTACTTAACCTGAGGTACCACTGTATTTGCAGCCCAAACCTTATTCCCCTGTTACAGTATTTATTATACAAGGCTGTGTCGTAAAGCTGTATTGGTGTAGGGATTCGTCCAACACATCTAGCAAAATTTGCAAATCCTCTGGAGGAGAAGGTATTCGGAAAAGGCACCAGCTGTCAGGAGTCGCAAGTGAGGAGATTGCTGTTGAATCTGGTTGGCTATGGTGAGAACAGGAAAATGGACCAGATGGTCTTCTCGCCTGATCTAGCAAGGCTCTTCTTACATTCTTGAGGATGCCAACTTTTGAGATACTAGCTGGAGTTTGGCAATGGGCTTTATTTCACTATTTCCTTTTATATCTCGGTAATATTCTATTTCTAGAAGTCTTCCCCAGAATCATGGAGAACTTAAAACTCCAAGCTTTGCAATTTCATACTGGTTGTTTGTTCTCCCTGTTTATGAGAACAATAAAATAAAAGATTCATTTAAAATAATGAGGAAGGCATAACAGCCCAGAAATAAAATTGTGGGGGGGGGAGAGAAAAGCAGAGCAATTCTTGTGAGTTGTTGTTGTTGTTTGTGAATATCATGAACTGTACTGTGGAAACTTTTTTTAGCCGTCAGTCTGACGGATATTAGAAACATGGCGACTGCGTTAAAAATAAAGTGTTGGGCTGTCTTTTGCAGAAAGTTAATAAAAAGAAGGAAGTGAAAGGCTGCTCATTATTTTTAATGACTTTGCTTTCCAGCAGAGTGCTTGTATCTCCCTCCCCTTCCATTCTGCTTTATTTTAGTTCATTATGGTACATTAAACTGCTCAGAAGAATGATGGCTTTGTTCTAAATCACTGCATTTATCAAGAAGCCCACCATCCTGGCTGTTAATAAGGGCTTCTTTGCCAAGGCGATGATTTGGGAAGAGCCGGAGACATTGTCCACCAAACAGCAAGTGAATAGCTGAGCAGCCGAGCAGCTCTATCACTCCAAAGAATTGAAGTGTGAATGAAAATAGCCCAACACCATGGACAAAACCAAACTTTGCCTGACAAAGTGGCCCAAATCATTTCATACCTTCTTAGAACAAGTGTCACTGCTTACAGTCAGCTGAGGAACATATCGCTTCCTGTCAAGCCATCCGTGTAACAAGACTTTTAATGAGTTGAAGCTTTACCAGAGATGGTATTAATTATTGTTTTTTTACAATTGTTTTTACAATTTTAGCACTCAGGAAAAGAGGCTTGATCTGCCAAGTTATTGAGGCAGGATTCTGTAGTCAGCTAATGTATACTCAGAGTGAAACTATTGAAAGTAATAACTATGGCTAACATTGATGATAATGATGATGATTAATGAAATTTATTGGTTGCTTTATCTTGCCCAAGGCAACCCAAAGCAACAAACAAACAAAACCACCACACAGATACACCAAACAGGGGTGGGGAGGGGTGGAATTCATTGAAAACATCCCACTCACTCCTAAAAGGCCACAGATAGTTAAAGGCCAAAAGTGTAGATATAGAAGAAAGATTTGCCTGGCACTTAAAGATATATAATGATGCTGCCATGTGAGCCTTCCTGAGGAGAGCATTCCACAAGCAGGGAGCCGCCACCAGAAAGGTCCTCAGATGACAACTGAGACATCTGGGGAGAGGCAGTCCTTGAGGTGTTGCAGTCCTGAGAGGTTTAAGGCTTTATAAGTCAAAACCAACACTTTGAATTGGGCCCAGAAACTAATTGGCAGCCAGTGCAGTTGGCTAGGATTGGTGTAATATGCTCAAACAGTCTTGCCCTAGTGAGCAGCCTAGATGCCTTCATCTGCCCCAGTTGCAACAACACATGTCACTCCTGTATCAATTTCCAATGGTTTGACTCCCCACTGAAGGCACATTGTCAAATGGATGCCAACGAACACAAGTTATGAGCTTTTTTAAAAAAGAGAACCTTCCATTTAACTCAGTGCTGTTCAGTGAAACCATGCCTGAGAAGAAAAAAGATGAAATATTCTTCCCTGTGTGCTGTAATCATAATTGGCCCCTCCTGCTTTTATTCCTGCTGCTTTTTTATTATTTAAAAAAGCTAAATGTTTCTAATGACATATTTAACATCACATCAAATTTGGCTATTTGGCTATTTTTAGAATTTGAAAAAAGTCAACAATGGATTTGTGTGCAGTAAGAATGAAAGCTTGGGCAAAAAAATTAAAAGGTTACATTTGAAATCCAAACAGCTTGTACCCTTGACCAAAGTTCTTAATTTATCCTTCTAATTTTTAATAATTGGATTCCACGGGTTTATCTATATTATCTCTAACTATAGCCCAAACTGACATCTTAATTGCAGAACTCCATGCAAAGCAAAAGTACTTCAATTTGTTCCACTTAGCAAGATCTATTTGATGCCTTTCTCATCAAGAGACATAATTATATCATTGAGAAGCTAGTTAGCAGATATTGTGGGTTTCAAAGTTTATCCCAAGAGTTTATCCCAACTGTACAGAAACTTTACCATTTCATATTCTTAACAATCAATATAGTTGACCATTCTGCTTTGTCCTTATTTAAAATATCCCGAGATTTGTACCCCTAAAACAAGGAACAATCCCCATTTATTACACCTCTTTCTGCCATACCAGCTCTCTCCTTCACGGCTGTGTGGCCAAAAGTTTCCTCCCGAGTTGCATAAAGGCTTTATTCAGTTGCAAACCAATATGTTTCAGTTGGTATAGCAACCGGGTACTAAGCATGCTTGTTCAGGAAATATTTAAATTTCAAAATTTGAAACATACGGCTTTGAATTAGTATTTTTCCTTAACAATTTAAGCTGAAAACAATCCACCCTGATGTACTATCAGTAGTATACCTTATGTCTATAAGGGGGTGGGGGAATGAAAGGATTCTGAATTTAAAAATGTGCTTACTAACCCCAGCTGCTCCACTCAAGCTCTCAGCCTTATAATTTCAGTGAGATGTGCTTCCTCTTTTAACAGAGACTTCATATCACCATATTCTATTGTAAGAGGAGGGCAAGGCAGCAAGCTAGGAGATTCAGTAGTCAGGGAGAGGAGCAAATAACAGGATCGGATGTGTAACCCCATCCTTATTTTCTTGAGCACCATTTCAAACTCTCCTGTCATAGTTTAGGAACAATCCAGAGATGGGCTACATAGGAATCAGTTGATAAAGTGTCTACCAGAAGACTAACTGAGGGAAGAAGGAACTTCTTGGACTGCCAGAAAACTATTGAAGCAAACCAAAGGAAGGGGGAAGCAGCCGTTCAGGGCTACCACCAGCTGGGCTCAGAGAACAACAGAGGTTCTAGTTTCAGTCCCCAGAGGACTATTGTGACTCTATTTTGCCTTTGAAGGGGAAGACTGGTCATGGCCCATGCAGCAGTGGCGTAGCGTGAGTTGCCAGTGTCCAGGGCCACGTGAAGGGTGGGTGGGTAGGAGGGAAACAGATGAAGTATGCATGCATAATAGCGTCCGCATCACCCAGGAGATCGCAGCCACAGAGTTGATACCCAGTATACCTGAAGGAGCGTCTCCACCCCCATCGTTCTGTCCGGACACTGAGGTCCAGCGCTGAGGGCCTTCTGGCGGTTCCCTCATTGAGAGAAGCAAAGCTACAGGAAACCAGGCAGAGGGCCTTCTCAGTAGTGGCGCCCGCCCTGTGGAACGCCCTCCCATCAGATGTCAAAGAGATAAACAATTACCTGACATTCAGAATAATAATAATAATAATAATAATAATAATAATAATAATAATAATAATAATAATTTATTTATACCCCGCCCATCTGGCTGGGCTTCCCCAGCCACTCTGGGTGGCTTCCAAAAGAATATTAAAATGCTATAATACATCAAACATTAAAAGCTTCCCGAAACAGGGCTGCCTTCAGATGTCTTCTGAAAGCCTGGTAGTTGTTGTTCTCTTTGACATCTGGTGGGAGGGTGTTCCACAGGGAAGGCGCCACTACCGAGAAGGCCCTCTGCCTGGTTCCCTGTAACTTGGTTTCTCGCACTGAGGGAACCACCAGAAGGCCCTTGGTGCTGGACCTCAGTGTCCGGGTAGAACGATGGGGGTGGAGACGCTCCTTCAGATATACTGGACCAAGGCCATTTAGGGCTTTAAAGGTCAGCACCAACATTTTGAATTGTGCTCAAGACTGGTGTTATGTGGTCTCTGCGGCCACTCCCAGTCACCAGTCTAGCTGCCGCGTTCTGGATTAGTTGTAGTTTCCGGGTCACCTTCAAAGGTAGCCCCACGTAGAGCGCATTGCAGTAATCCAAGCGGGAGATAACCAGACCAGAACATGCTCCACTCTGGCGAGGCAGTCCGCAGGCAGATAGGGTCTCAGCCTGCGTACCAGATGGAGCTGGTAAACAGCTGCCCTGGACACAGATTTGACCTGTGCCTCCATGGACAGCTGTGAGTCCAAAATGACTCCCAGGCTGCGCACCTGGTCCTTCAGGGGCACAGTTACCCCATTCAGGACCAGGAAATCCTCCACACCTGCCTGCCTCCTGTCCCCCAAAAACAGTACTTCTGTCTTGTCAGGATTCAACCTCAATCTGTTAGCCACCATCCAACCTCCAACCGCCTCCAGGCACTCACACAGGACTTTCACTGCCTTCACTGGTTCTGATTTGAGAGGTAGAGCTGGGTATCATCCGCATACTGATGAACATCCAGCCCAAATCCCCTGATGATCTCTCCCAGCGGCTTCATGTAGATGTTGAAAAGCATGGGGGAGAGGACAGAACCCTGAGGCACCCCACAAGTGAGAGCCCAGGGGTCTGAACACTCACCCCCCACCACCACTTTCTGAACACGGCCCGGGAGGAAGGAGCGGAACCACTGTATAACAGTGCCCCCAGCTCCCAGCCCCTCAAGACGGTCCAGAAGGATGTTATGGTCGATGGTATCAAACGCCGCTGAGAGATCCAGCAGAACTAGGAAACAGCTCTCACCTTTGTCCCTAGCCTGCCGGAGATCATCAACCAGTGCGACCAAGGCAGTTTCAGTCCCATGATGAGGCCTGATCCCCACTGGAAGGGATCCAAATGGTCCGTTTCTTCCAGGCGTGCCTGGAGTTGTTCAGCAACCACTCGCTCAATCACCTTGCCCAAGAATGGAAGATTTGAGACTGGGCGATAGTTGGCTATCGTGGCCGCATCTAAAGATGGTTTTTTTAAGAAGCGGTTTAATAACCGCCTCTTTCAGCGGGTCTGGGAAGGCTCCCTCATGGAGGGAAGCATTCACCACCCCACGAAGCCCATCGCCCAGTCCTTCCCGGCTAGCTTTTATAAGCCAAGATGGGCAAGGATCAAGAAGACAAGTGGTTGGTTTCACTCATCCAAGCAGCCTGTCCACATCCTCGGGGGTAACAGATTGGAACTGATCCCACACAACTTGACTAGACAGGACTCCAGCACTCTCCCGCCCCGGCCCTGCTCCCATGGTGGAGTCTACCTCTTCTCGAATCTGAGCGACTTTATCTGCAAAATACTTTGCAAAGTCATTGCAGGAGATCATGTGACCCGTACTGGGCCCTGATGGAGCAGGTGGTTCCGCTAAATTGTGAACCACCTGAAAGAGTCTCCTGCTGCTGTTTTCCGCAGATGCAATAGAGGCGGTGAAGAAAGTCTTCTTCGCCGTCGCTATCGCCACTTGGTAGGCTCAACATTGAGCTCTAACCCGTGTCCGGTCAGATTCAGAATGGGTTATCCGCCACCAGCGCTCTAGCCATCTCAACGATTGTTTCATTGCCCTCAGATCTGTGGAAAACCACGGGGCTGTCCGGGCTCCATGCAATTGGAGAGGGTGCTTTGGAGCCAAACAGTCAATAGCTCTGGTTAACTCCACATTCCAGCGGGCCACCAGGGAATCAGCTGAAAGGCCATCAACATGGGATAAAACATCCCCTACCACTCTCTGGAAACCACCTGAAGCAGCTCGGGCAGGGAATCCTTGGTGCAGCGGGGAGGTCGGTACACCAATAGGAATCCTGTACTGACCCTATTGCCCAACTTCCAGAACATGCACTCAGAGAACTGGATCTTTCCAATAGGACGCCTGGTGCAAACTAATGACTTCTTTAAAATCACTGCAACCCCCCCTCCCCGCCCACAAGGCCTGGGTTGCTGTGTGTAAGAGAAACCTGGTGGACAAGCAGCAGCAGCAAGGACAGGCCCATCTGCTTCATCCAACCAGGTCTCTGTCACACATGCCAGGTCAAATCCTCCATCCACAATCAAGTCGTGGATGGCAGTGGTTTTATTCATCATTGACCTGGCATTGCACAGCAACACTTTCAGGTCATGTGGGTTTCCCTTGCTGATTCCAGTATCCTTCCGGTCAGGACCAGACCTGGAGGCAGGGATTGTCCTCAGACAACGACTAAGCCTGCTTCCTCGGTAATGACATGGTCTGGTCTTAGCGTAAGTCCTCCTCCTACCCATGATCACTGAGATCGGTTGTTCCAGTGCATCCACCCCTGTGGAACCTGCCCCAGCCATTTTGTTTGCTGGGACCCACTACCAGGCAGCCCTGACCCCTCCCCTTAAAATCAAATTAAAGCCTATACAAAAAACAAACTAACAGAACAATAAAACTATAAAAACAAAAAACAAAGTTACAAACACAACATAATTAAATTAAACAAATTCCCACACCCAACTAAACACCCACCCCACCCCACACACCTGAGGCCTCCCTGGAGCCCCATAGGCTGCAGAGGTGAGTATGGGGCCCACCCCCAGGCCCAAGGTGGAAAAAGATCTTCCAGGGGGAGCGGTCCTCCCCACAAACTCACGGCAGAGCAGCAGCAGCAATGTCCAGAGGCCTCCTTGGGGCCTTATATGCTGTGGTGGAGTAAGGGGCCCGTCCAGTGGCGTAGCATGGGTTGTCAGCACCCGGGGCAAGGCAAATAATTTGCGCCCCCTAACCCGTGGATTTGCATCCCCTAACCCTAACCCCCAGATGTTGCGGACGGTGCGGCCGGACCCCCCTGCACCCCCACGCTACGCCACTGGGCCCGTCCCCAGGCCCAAGGTGGAAAAAGGGCTTCCAGGGGGAGCGGTCCTCCCCACAAACTCACGGCAAAGCAGCAGCGGCAATGTCCCGGGCCTCCTTGGGGCCTTATATGCTGTGGTGGAGTATGGGGCCTGTCCCCAGGCCCAAGGTGGAAAATGGGCTTCAGGGGGGAGCAGTCCTCCCCAAGACTCACCGGCAAAGCAACAGCAGCAATGTCCCGGGCCTCCTTGGAGCCTTATATGCTGTGGTGGAGTATGGGGCCCAGTCCCAGGCCCAAGGTGGAAAAAGGGCTTCGGAGGGAGCGGTCCTCCCCAAGACTCACCGGCAAAGCAACAGCAGCAATGTCCCGGGCTTCCTTGGGGCCTTATATGCTATGGTGGAGACATCTTAAGGCAGCCCTGTTCAGGGAAGTTTTTAATGTATGACATATTAGTGTATTTTTGGTATTTGTGGAAGCCGCCGAAAGTGGCTGGGGAAACCCAGCCAGATGGGCGGGGTACAACTAATAAATTATTATTATTATTATGGTGGGGTCCCCCATGCAACACCACTGTATCAGCTGGAAGGTAAAAAAAGATGGCTGGAGGAACAGGCCAGGCAATCAGAGGAGGAAGAGACCCTCCTTTGCTATCGCTGAGCATGTCACAGTAGTAGTCTTCTTAATACCTTGGAGGAGAAGGAGAATTCTTGAAAGAGAAGCACATATAATGTGCTTTTGTAATTCACCAAAAGTTAAATTTGTAATTCTGGCTCAAGAATGGATAAAGATATGGTGGGAAAGATCAGGGAGGAGCTTCCACTTTCTACTTCGAGAGCTATTTGTTAGGAGGAACCGCAAAAGAGGATGTGTGACTTTGCTGAAGCAGGCCTGCCTATGGATGGGAACTGAACAAGAAGCAGACAATCTGTTCTATAGTGGTAAGAACAACATTGCTACACTCAGCCAAGAGCCCTCACATACATAAAACATTGGTGTCTGTGTTCAGTTTTACTTATTTTTTCATTCCACTGACTTTTGTGTGCACGTGTGTTTGGAAATATACTGAAGATGTAAGATTACTAAACGAGACTATTGTGAGAACCTCTGGGATATGTTCGTTTTCCAGCCGAAATGTCAAAAAAGCAGATTTAAGTAGGTGCCAAATTGAAATAAAGCCCACGTGGAATGATATGTTTCTCCCACATGAAAGCCCAGTGAGCTCATTTTCTGTTTAATATCATTTTAAGGGATTAAAGAGAATTACTCAATTCCTTTGCAGAGAAAACTAAGCAAAGCTTCCAGCAGATTCGGGATAAACCCATGGAATTATATTAATAGTTGCTGTTGCTTTTATCAATTATATAGTGCCTCTTATCAGATAACGTTCCAAACAAATATCCGGTTAAAACCCATTTTTAATAGAGGAAAGAAGGGCAAAGAAAAGGGAAATCTATTATAAAAAGAAACCAAAGTTGGATTCTCTAAAACAGGGTTGAGAAACCCGGCGGCCCTCTAGACTCCAACTCCCATAATCCCTGGCAAGGGACCTCGTTGACTGAGGTTGATGGCGTCCAACAACATCTGAAGAGCCACAGTTCCCCATAACTGCTCTAAACTAAAGTTTTGAAGATGAGTCCATTTTGGAAAGAGACAAGTCTTTAAGAGACTGTGATTCTCACACCATTAATGTGGATATCTCAAGAAAGACCCAATCAATCCTCTAATTTAGGGTGCCCTCACACTTATTTATAATTACATTTATATCCCACCTTTCCTTCAGGAGCTCCAGGTAGCACAAAAGATGTCCCATTCTCCCACCTCTGATTTTTATTTTTACTTTTATTCATAGCCAAATAGTTATCTAGTTGCTCACTGGGGCTGTTTTCTGGCCAATTTCACCACTGGCTTTAACTTTTCCTAGTGGCTTGATTTGTTTTGTTTGCTTTTGAGCAGGACTTTGAGATCTTTTTAGCTGCTGTTCATTGTATTTTATGGAAACTATCCATTGTGGTTTTATGTATGTTTTTACTTAGGTCGCCTTGGCAGTCTTGTTGTTCTGACAGTTCACCTAGAAAATTATGCAAAAGTAAATTGTAAAGAAAGCATGAAAAATTCAAATGAGACTCCTCCTCCTACCTTTAAGGTCTACAATAAGCTACAAAATATTCCTGCCTATTTTGCAAGCATCCTGAAGATGACAGTACTGCCACAGTTATTATGGTGATCCACTTGCATCCAACAGTTAACTGCTAGTGTCCTTCCTTTGTGAAACATCCAGCAACCATTTGCATCTAGGGGTCTTCATCTCAATAGCTTTGTAAGAGCAGCTGATAGTCTCTCAATATTCCAGAGGGGCTGAAACGTCTATTAATATTTATGAGTGGTTATCTAAGAAATCAGAGCTCTTAATAACACAGCAGAATCATTTTCATAATCCCCTTTCAGGGAAATATTGGATCTCGTTTATCATCATGCTGAGGGGTGTGGGGCTTTTATTTAATCTAAAAAAAAATGAATTGCTGATTAGGCATGTCTTTTTGATCAAAGAATGAGCATATTTTTTTTCTTTTTCTTTTACAGAGATATGAAGAAACGATGGGATTCTTACCATACTATGTGCATCTATGTTTTTCATCAGTAATCACATGCTACTTAATTTGGGCAAACTTGATTGATTTCAGCCTGGAAGCAAGCTGAGATGATTATTTTTAAAGGGATATAAGAAAACCAGTTTGGATTATTTTCCATCTTTGATAAAATCACTAATTTGTTTTATCATGTTTTGGACTCGTGGGGGCACTCATGTAATTCCTTACATAGTTCTTCTTCAACCACCTGCAGATAAAAGTTGCAGGTTGGGGGGGGAGAGAGAAAGACCCATGAAGCCAAGTTTAATCTAGAGTACTTTAGAGTGGACAGAATTAAAACCAGAATATAGAGCTGACAGGATGAGCTGGTAACCCATGCTTCCTCAACCTTGGCCCTCCAGATGTTTTTGGCCTACAACTCCCATGATCCCTAGCTAGCAGGACCAGCGGTCAGGGATGATGGGAATTGTAGTCTCAAAACATCTGGAAGGCCGAGGTTGAGGAAGCCTGTGATAACCTATTGCATGAGTGGCATGAGTGCTTTTTGAAGTTCCCTATGTTGGATTAATGAAGATGCGCACAGGAAGGTGATGGATGGAAGAAGGAGGACCTTGCGTGAGGAGCAGGCTAGAGAGGATCTCCCAGGGTAGGAGGCTGGTGAAAGAAGGGGAAGCTCTCATGTGAAAGTTCATAGAATAGAAGGAATGTGGACTGTTAATTGGCAGAGTCTGTTCTCTGTCCCAGGTGTGGCATCTCAGAGATTAATTGATAGCTATCAAGCAGCAACAAAAGGCCTGGCATGTTACTATTTTCAAAATTGTCATGATGCCTCCTATGCCCTGTAGCTATTGTCAGTTGTAAAAAAAAAAAAAAACACACCACCTCACTGCTTTCATCTGCTATGCATTTAGAATGGGTTAAATTTTTTAATAGAAAAAGGCCATTTTGCGTATACAGCATGCCATATTTGCCAAAGGGATCTGCCAAGACGTTTGGAACACGGTGCAAAAAATCCACTTTCATTAAGCAGAATCGGAAAAGACTTCTGGCTGTTCTTGCTTTTCTCTCCAGCAACCTTGAATTGCTCCATTTTAAGGTAGTTTCACAGCTGTGTGGAAATCACCACTGAAACTGTATTCTGGTGCTACAAACATGTGCATCATAAATAATCACACTACTAGGCTTCCCTCCATTATTATTATTATTATTATTATTATTATTATTATTATTATTATTATTTTGTAAGCAGGACCTGGTCACAGAAGAAGAGTCTGTATTCTTTGTTGGTGGGTATGCTTCACTCTCAAATCAGTTCACGACCCTCATGTGCAAGTTTACCCACAAATAAATCTGAGTTCAGTGAGCTTTTCTCCCTAATTTAGTGTGCACAGGATTGCTGCCCAATGGGCTCAAAGAATGCAGTTTCTAAAGATTCCAAGAGAGAAAAGTGCTGCAGTCGAGACCAGGTGCAAATCTGTGTTAGTTTTCCCAAGAAGAATTTATAGACCCTGTTGTAAAAGAGAGAGAGGGAGGAACACAAACTTGCTTTGTTGGTCTTCTAAACCATCCTATTGTTGTGGTTTTTCGAGGTTTAATTCTAACTTGCTCTGCATTCCTATGGATAGAGATTGATGATAAAGGTGTTGAAAGAAGCAACAGTAAATATGCTATGGCAGAAGATGCTATATTGGAGGCATTCGGTTAGTTCTGTGGAATTTCTCAGATGATTTGTTCAGCTCCACCAGTTCGCCCCCCCCCCCCGGTCGAAAGGTCCAGCTGGATGCACTTAAGAAATGGGAAATTCAGACACCTGTGTGTTCCCCAGGGCTGGTGGTTGAGTTGGGGAGAGCCATAAATGTTTTAAGTAGTTTTGGGAGGTGTGGGTCTGGCCCCGAAGGTGATGAGTAGCATGTGACATGGGGGTGAGGGTATGAAAAAAATAAATGCATACACCTATTGTGATATGCTGGAGGATTTTCCATTGGCACAGTCACAACCAGGACCTACAACAAAATAGAGCAGTATATCTTCATCCCCTACCAGGAGAGCTCTTCTTCAGGGTACCTGTGACCCATGCCCACTTCCAGGGTATTATAGGATTCCAGATGGCAATCCGGCTTCTTCCAATTTTCTTTTCCAGCTTAGCGGGTGCCCTCTTTAGATAGAAAAATGTAGTCTTGCATACTTTGTTGATGTCACCCTTTGGTTTGCCGTTGGTGCTCAGACACTTGTGTTAGCTATTAGAAGAAATGACAGTTCTGCCTCCATTTCTATTGTTCCAATGTGTTACAATCCAGGGCTGAACAATTCACTGGGTGGGCATTACAACTCTGTGCAAGCCAGCAATGCTTTGATGGAAACTAGTTTGTCACTGCCAAGATACTTTGAATGAGTAGAAACGAACACAGTCTCATTCTACCCAGTTTATTGTTTTGGTGTGCGGCTAAGGGGACCATTGGAAGCTATCTTATGCCACTCAGACTATTTATCAATCTATCTCAGTACTGTCTGCACAGTAGCTCCCTAGTATTTTCAGTTGAATGTGCATATAACGGGAGACCTAAGTTTGCCACTTCACAAGGTGAGAAATGGGCTACAGTTTTGTCATAGAGGTAAGATGAGTCACACCAAAGAAGAGATCCTTCTTTTACCTGTCTGTTCCTGAGGTGCTGCTTGACTACCACTGGGGATGGGGAGAGAGTCAATTCAGTTCACATTCCAAGGAGAGTCTATCCAATTTGTCCTTTCCAAAGCAATGCAAGAACAGAAATGTAGTCATCTTTCAAAATTCGCTCTTATTTGAATTTTGTGATGCAGTTGTCCAACTGAACAGTGCTTATAAAAGCGCGTATGTTAGAAAAAGCATGCATGAAAATCAACATATTAGTGAACATAACATTCAAAAATGTATTATAGTAGGGAGGGACGCACATGAAGCAGTGAGGGGACGCCCGCCTAGCTAGCCAGATCAGCTGAATCAACCCTAGTGATCAATGGAGTGACAGATGTTGCAGCCAGTATCACCCTCACATCCATTATAGTAGGGGGGAATTGCTTGCACAAATATGTGCACTGGTCAAAACAGGATACGAAAACGTGTTTTACTGTGAGAAATTCGCGCTAAGATGTTGATGAATTTTCACAAGGATCTGCAAAAATGTGCTGCAGAAATGTGGAAAGCCGAATTTAGGGTTGCAAAAATACTTGAAACCACTCAATGGGATCCAGAAGCTGGAATTGGTGTGGCGCCATTGCAGGGAAGATAACAAACAAAATGTGAACCAGCCCTTAGAATAGCAGAAATCAAGCACAATAACGGAGAGTGGGAGACACTGATGAGGTAATTATCCCTCTCCCATTGAAAAGAAGTGCCACGCACAGGGCTGTGGGGTTTTGTGACAGCAGGAGACCATCCCATGATTATGATGTTCCTTCTTTCCCTTAATTTCTTTTTTTCTTTTCTTTTTCGGAAGGTTTTATGAGGATTGGGTACAGCTGCGCCTCATCAAGCCTCTTCTTATTTAACATTATAAGGGACCTGATTAGTTTAGAGCTTGATTCAGCTGCTGCTTACGGAAACCTTGGCCCTGCCTAGGATGCTCTTGCTACAAAATTGAAGATAGAAACTCTCTGAACCAAATATAAATGCTCTGCCCGCTGATAGGTGCACATACAGATTGCTCTCCCTCCACCTTTCTACTCCTGGAGATATTTCTGCGATTCACTGTGAATCTGTAGTTTAACATATCTCTCTATAGTGTGATTTTTCTTCCCCCTTCAAGAAAGTCACAGAGTAGTAACAAATGTATCTGGCAGTATTTAGAATTCCAAAGCAAAGGCTGTTGTTTTTGCCAACAAGAAATCCCTTAATCCTAATAAAAGCAGGCAGAGCTGAGCAAACGACAGTCAATAGAGGGCAATTTGAAGTTTGACCTGAAAATAATCTGGATAGAATCCTTGAAAGGGTAAGAGAGATTTATGAAGGAATTCTGGGGCTCACACTCTAAGTGCTCCTTCTCACTTATCCTTGAAGGTTCACTCCCTTCTATAGCAGTTCATAACATAAAAACATGAGTCCTGCAGGATTAGACCAGAGGCCCATCCAGTTCAGAGCTTTCTGAGCTCTCCAGGACTTTGGGGAAGTGGGGTGGATGCTCTCCAGAGACTGTGGATCTGTTAACCCTCTCTCTTCTAGTGTTTCTTCTGCTAGCTGTTCCCCATCCAGTATTTCCCAGCTTCTGCCTTCTGAACTATGCCCCTCTGCAAACCACTGTTCCAAATCTATACTGCTCCTGGGAAGATTCAGGATCAGGAGGGGGGTGGCGGCTCCCACTATTCTTCCTCAGTGCAGCCTTCCTCTGCACTGTGACTAGGAGCCATTATTTTCATTCTCCATGGAAAGCTGGGAACAGTGCTGTATTCTTTACCACTAGTTTATGGATTGATGTTGCAGTTGTTTTCACAATTTAGCTTTCTTGAAGGCACACAATGGCTCACAACAGGCTCTGCTTATTGAATGCAACAGGCTGGGTAGGGAAACCATGGAAAGCAGCGATAAATTTCGGTGGGGAGAGGATGTAGGGGATCTTAAAACCCTATATACAAATTGCAGGTGTTTTTTGCCTTTTCCAAGAATTCTTCAAAGTAATCTATTCAGACCTTCACAATTATTCACACTTCAAAATGGGCTGAACCACTTGAGACTGCTCTAATCTGAGTAGGGTTAACGTTGGATACAACCCAATAGTTTTCTTTTTTAAAAAATTCTCCAACTAAATATAATTAACATTCAAATAGGCCATCTGTAAAATAAAAAGGAAAGGAAAAAGGATGTGAATAGCAAGAGATGGGAACAAGCAAAGAAGATTATTGAGGCAGATGAAATGCTATGATAGTAATTTAGAAAGTATATTCACCCACCTAATGTTGTACTTTCATTACCTGGCCACAAGGTCTTAATGTGAGCATTTTCCTGATGTTTGCCCAATTCTTTGTGAGTCAACCATTCTTCCTTACTGTTGAACTTTGGGCAGTTGCAGGGGAGCAATGTCTGATAATGCAAATAGCTTTAGAAATGAACCATTGTATGTTGACTCCTATACAGTCATAAACATGTTTGCTGTAATTGAGGCATGGTAGGATTTGTAGCACGACTGAAAGATGAAAACAGCCCAGATTAATGACTCCTCTCAGCCCATGTTCTGACAGCCCCCTTTTCAAAGCACCAATATTACCCACTTAAAAAATGGAAATCTGCCAACATTTGACGTACCGCTGCCGCCGCTTTCGACATGCCAGATGGTACTAAAAATTCAAAATATTTCCTATAACAGCTGTATCTTTGACAACAAAATTAATACAGGCAGAAACTTCCACTGCTGCATGTAGGCCACACTGGTCAGGTTTCTCACTTTAAGGTCTAATGTAACAAGAGTTAATAAATAGATCTGATCAGCTCAGCACTGAATGTCAATCATGTGTCCACGTCTGATGTTCAAAACCAGATGCAAAGCTCGGTGTCTTTATAGTTTAGCAGCTGCTCTAATAAGACTGTAAAATACACCTTCCCCTAGAGTGACAATAAATGTGTTAACACTTTCTTGCAACAAGCCCTTTCCTAAAGCTCATCAGCTTCTTGCCTCAAGCTCTGTCTTTATGTATTCGGTGACATAAATCTTACAAGCATATTTGACCAGAAAGCTACTCTTCAAAGTCTGGATAGTGCAATTTGGCGTTTTTAAATCCCTTCCTTTGATGCCAGGAAAATAAGATCTATTGAAAAGAGAGAAACTATAAAATGCAATCCTGCTATACACATCTACTCAGAGGTAAGTCCCAGTGACCTCAGTGGGGTTTACTCCCAGGTAAGAGGGTATGGATTGCAGCTCAAGTACACTTCCTTCTGCATAGATATCTGCAGGATTTAGATTTGGAAATTGCTGCCTTTGTGTAAAGCATCATTTGAATGGGTTCCCGGGTTAATCAGCATAACCATGTAGCCTGACCAAAACACTTAAATTTAAGTCAATGCATTTAAATCATCTTTATCCTGCTGAAGTCAATTGCACTAGTGTCTCGATTCTAAGCATATTTGTAACATATTTCAGGCTCTTAACCACCCATCACAGATAGAAAGTGAATTCATTATATATATTTTTTACACTTATGCCTTATGGCCATTCTTTCTGCCATTAAGAAATGAATTACCATTGCTCTGTCTTCAGGAAGGACATTAGAGCTTACATAGACAAATAGCAAGGCCATTGGGTCCAATATTAAATCATAGTCTGCTGGTCTTTACTTTCAGCATGTATTGATGTAATACAATATTGTTATGACTTGCAGCTGCAGAACACCCTTAAATTCCCGGGTCCAGTGGGTGAGAGAAGTTAATTAAGGTTAGGAGTGTCAAAACATAGCTAGATTCGTGTGTATTAGGCCAAACCTGTATGTATGTAAGCTGTGTATTGGACACTTCTAAATCCTGTAATCAACATGTGTCAAAAGCTAATTCAGCCAGGACTAGCTTCTTGCGTGAGGTGTTAGCCTGGGGGTAAGGACCCATTAGGACAACAAAACTTCAAAGGGAACTCAGTGTGAAACGGCAAAGGGATAGGGCCCCTTTCACTCCAAAGATAAAGCAACATGGGGTAGAAGCTGAGAGGAGTTGTGTTCTGTGAGAAGTGGGAAGCAGGAGGCAGAGCAATGGCTGGCTGGAATACAAGGCTGTGCTTATGGATTAAATAAGACCCACCTGGAGTGTAATGCTAGGAACCCCTCACACATATGCTCAGGTAGTATATATGTGTAAACAAATCATATATCATAAAGACACCACAGTCGCCGCTGTGCCTCGTTTTCCAAAAGGAAACATGGAATCTCACACCACTTGGAGATTGGAGTGGCCTGTAACAATATTGTACAATTCTATCCAAGGTGTGCATCTAGGTTTTTTCACCTAGAATGTAGGGTTTTTTGTTCTAAGAGCCATTGTTGTTTAAGCCACTTTCACACCATACATTTAAAGCATTATGATACCGCTTTAAACAGCCATGGCTTCCCTCAAAGAATTCTGGGAGCTGCAGTTTGTTAAGGGTGCTGAAAGGTGTTACGACACTATTCTTCTCTCAGAACTACATTTCCCAGAGTTCCCTGGGAAGTGTAATTGACTGTTAGACCACTCTAAGACTTGTGTCTCTTACCTCCTTATTTGCCTACCCACTCACTCAACCACTCTGAACTACAAAAACTGGAATTTTTACAACGTCCACATGATGTTTGTTTTGCACTTGCAAGAAACCAGTCTTTTAGTGGGGTAGTGCCTGGAACCCCTTGTTGAATTATTTCAGGTGCCTGCTAAAAGCTTTCTTGTTTGAGCAAGTTCACCAAACATCATCGTCATCACAATTAAAACACAATGTTATTGTTTATACTTGCTTTTAAAACTGCCGATTTTATCTGTATTTTTATAATTTTAGTCTTTTTACTGTTTTTGTTTTCAACTATTTTGAAATATTTTACATTATTTAATGTAAACCACTCAGAGATTGTTTTTGTTTTATTAAGCGGTACATAAATTTTGTGAAATAAAGTAAGCATTGATACTTCAGAACCAGGGTTATTCCGACTGTATTATTGTGTTTCTCCACACTCCTGAAGAGTGTGGTGATAATTTTCAGGCTGTGCTGAACTGAATCAGTATCATTGGGCTGAAAGATTATTGCAGCCAACTGCAAGGTCAGGGAAAAAGACATGTCCCCTTTCCAGCATTCCGTTTCACTAGCTCAACTTAAGCACAACCCATTTCATGTTATACACATTACAATATACAGTTTCAAATGCAATTCCTTCAAGAGACTTACAAATCTTTCTGCCTCTCTAGAAATACTGTGCACCATTCTGGCTGTCTCTCGCTCCAAAAAGAATATTGTACTGCAGCAGGAAAAGGTTCAGGGAAAGGCAACCAAAGGGAAGGAAGGCTACAGCACTTGAGGATTTTTAGGTCAGAGAAAAGGCAAGCAAGAGGCTTCATAGTAGAAGTGCACAAAATTATGTATATAGAAAGTGGATACCAAAAAGCTTTCTCCTCCCCCACATAATACTAGAACCTGGGTACATTCAATGAAACTGAGTGTTGGAAGATAAAGGACAGACAAAAGGTAAAGGGACCCCTGACCATTAGGTCCAGTCGTGGCCGACTCTGGGGTTGTGGTGCTCATCTCGCTTTACTGGCAGAGGGAGCCGGCATACAGCTTCCGGGTCATGTGGCCAGCATGACTAAGCCGCTTCTGGCGAACCAGAGCAGCGCACAGAAACGCCGTTTACCTTCCTGCTGGAGTGGTACCTATTTATCTACTTGCACTTTGATGTGCTTTCAAACTGCTAGGTTGGCAGGAGCAGGGACCGAGCAACGGGAGCTCACCCTGTCGCAGGGATTCGAACCGCCAACCTTCTGATCGGCAAGTCCTAGGCTCTGTGGTTTAACCTACAGCTCCACCCGTGTCCCTAAAGGACAGACAAATAAAATGTTTATTCACACAGCCCATAGCAACAGCGCTAAACTCTGGATTCATCCTTCTTACCAACCAGAAACTGTGGGGGGTAACCATTTGTCATCTCACACAGAACCCATTTCCTTTGTTCCCCTAATGGCCAGACGATCACCTCGTCAGGAAGCTACTATTTTAACATTTCCTGAATCCAGGGGTTAGAAGGGTCTCACATACAGCCTGCTTCTCTCCCCTCCACCCCCACAACTCATAACAGACTTTTTGGGAGCTCCTTGCTATTGCAGGAGTAGGTGCACCTTTGTCTGAGCATTTCTGGGTCATACAGCACTTCCTCCACACATGATGCCAGGTGCCCATGAGCCACTAGCAATCCATGTGCAATGATTGACAATTAAAATGCTATCTCTCTCCCCCCCCCATCATATTACAAACCCTTGTAGACATTATTTACTTGTCAAGTATCTTATGCTGTTAGATTACCAAGAACTGCATGCGACAGAAAGCTTCAGGAGGAAAAGATGGCATTAAAGCACACTGAAGTTTGGTGAGACAAGTCTAGACATGTGCATAGCTTTCTTGATGCTCTGTTTGATCTTTGCAAGTGACATAGTTCACTGGTAGAAGAGTGAAGTGGTGCTTCTCAAAAGGCTTTGGCTGGATTAAGGTGCGATATCTGGCTTTGGGTCTGGACAGAAGTGTTCAAAGAATTTATGCTGAATGGAAATGGATGGTTGTGTTGTGGGTGGGTGTGGCTGCTTCCTTAGACCGAGAGAAAAGGCATATTCAACTCTAAGATAGTGGAGAAATGTGGAAATGCTTAATTGCTAAAGCCTGACACTCCCTGGCACAAAGCTTCTCCAGAAGTGTCTTCTTCCATTGGGAAATAGCAGGTAGGAGGAGACAAGGTGTGATCTGGACAGCAGACTCAGAGGACCATTGCTTAGAAGCGAAACAGAAGTGTCTGAGCATGTTTTTGAAGCAGACGCACTATGCATCCACATCATACATTTGAAGCATATTCAACGCACTTTTAAAACACATGGCTTCTCCCAAAGAATAATGGGAATTGTGACCCCCCCACACACAGAACTACAATTCCCAGTGCCCTTAGCAAATTACAGTTCCCAGGTCTCTTTGGGAGAAGTCATGTGCTTTAAAAGTGCATTGGACATGCTTCAAATGTATAGTGTGGATCTGCCCAAAGTCACCTAGATTCGCTCCCATTCTGCATCTTTCCACAGTCAAGAAATGAGAGGATCAAATTGCATGTCACGTTTAACGGGTACTACACGGGTACTTTTCTGGTTCCCCTCCTTTAATTAATAATAGGCAATTTTTATTAGAAATATTATTAGGACTGGGACTGGAAGAGGAATATATCCCTTCCCTTCTCAGTTGCCATCTGGGTGAAAATTGTGGATATGAGGATTAGAAAAAGACTCCCATTGGCATAACCCATTTAACTATGAGGAATGGGGGGGGGGTCACATCGCCTAGGGAGTGAGTGGCACTGTGGTCTAAACCACTGAGCCTCTTGGGCTTGCCAATCAGAAGATTGGCGGTTTGAATCCCCACAACAGAGCGAGCTCCCGTTGCTCCTGCCCAGCTACTAGCAGTCCGAAAGCATACCAGTGTGAGTAGATAAATAGGTAACGCTGCAGCAGGAAGGTAAACAGCATTTCCATGCTCTCTGGCATTTATCATGGTGCTCCATGCGCCAGAAGTGGTTTATTCATACTGGCCACATGACCAGGAAAGTTGTCTGCGAACAAACACTAGCTCATTTGGCCTGAAGCAAGATGAGCGCCACAACCCCATAGTCAAATTTGACTGGACTTAACCATCCAGGGGTCCTTTATTGTTACCTTTACACATCTCCTCCCTACACATTGTGACAATGATAGCAATTACCTCTGTACCTGCAATTAAGAAATAATAATTAAGCATCATGCCTTAAGCATAATTTGTAGTTTGCCCCACCTGAGCCATGTCACTGAATGTCTTAACATGCCGCAAAGTCGAGTATCTGTAGCAAGAGAGAACACAGAGAAGCTTCTGAGAATGCTATTTTTTGGCCCAAGAAGGATAAGTAGGGATCACATGGTTGCCTAGGAATAAGCCCCATTGAACTTGGTGAGACTTGCTCTACAGTATAGATCAGGGGTCAGCAACCTTTTTCAGCTGTGGGCCAGTCCACCATCCCTCAGACCATGTGGTGGGCCGGACTATATTTTTTGGGGGGAAATGAACGAATTCCTATGCCCTACAAATAACCCAGAGATGCATTTTAAATAAAAGCACACATTCTACTCATGTAAAAACACTCTGATTCCCGGACCTTCCGCGGGCCGGATTTCGAAGGCGATTGGGCCGCATCCGGCCCACAGGCCTTAGGTTGCCTACCCCTGGTATAGATGCATTAGAGTTCACAAAACATCTACCCTTACTCAACAAGACTCTGTTGCTGCTGCTGCTGCAGCCAACACAGCTCTGCTTCTGGAGTATGTATTTTCTCAGTATGACATGAGGACTTCTGCACCCTATTACACTGCCGGGTGTTCTAAAAGCAGAACTATAAAAGTAATACTAATTATAACGAACTGAGAGAAGTTGTGCTACAGGGTAATTTTCAACAATCTCTTGAGGGAGGGTGGTTCCCCCTCCCCTCTTTCTATCCCTGTTTGAAGTACTTCCCACTCTTGGATGGCCTTTGGAAGTATTTTTTTAGTACTGGAGTTCTTTTTGAAGTACTTTATCTCACCATCATTCCCTACTCTTAACTTCTTCATTTTCTCTATCTCATGAATCCTTCAGAAATCCATGCCGTGAAACACTGGTGAGAGTTGGGTCCCTGTCACCCATGACGTTAACACTGAAGGTAAAGGTAAAGGGACCCCTGACCATTAGGTCCAGTCGTGGCCGACTCTGGGGTTGCGGCGCTCATCTCGCTTTACTGGCCGAGGGAGCCGGCGTACAGCTTCCGGGTCATGTGGCCAGCATGACTAAGCAACTTCTGGCGAACCAGAGCAGCACACGAAAACGCCGTTTACCTTCCCGCTGGAGCGGTACCTGTTTATCTACTTGCACTTTGACGTGCTTTCAAACTGCTAGGTTGGCAGGAGCAGGGACCGAGCAATGGGAGCTCACCCCATCGCAGGGATTTGAACTGCCGACCTTCTGATAGGCAAGCCCTAGGCTCAGTGGTTTAACCCACAGCGCCACCCGCGTCCCGAAGTTACACTTAGGACCCATCAAAATCAATGTGGAAGCTGCTACAATATTTCAGCCTGAAATCCTAGCCACACTTACTTGGCAGTAAATGCCATTGACTTCAGTTGACCAGAAACTGCTTGGGTTGTGCTTTATGGCTCCTCATGGTTGGTTTTGTATAGTTGCCTTTTTCTGGAATAAGCAGAATGTCACATTTCATACTTGGAAATATGACAACCTTGCTTAAATTACCCAGCTTTGCCTCACAATGTGGGGCACACACAGCACACCCCTACTCCCTGTGTGAGCCTACTACCATCAGGTGTGTTGCCACACCATTGGGCACAGTCTTGTCCTTTGCCTCAGGCAGCAAAATGTATTGGGCCAGCCCTGGGACTCAGCTATACAGCTGCGGATGTAATGTTTTAAGTGCATTATACAAATGTGACACTAGATGGCAATGGTGAGCTAATGGCAAATTCAATATATTTTAAAAAGCATTTATTTTAAAAGCATTTTCACAGGGGTTTTTAAAATATATATGTAGATTCCACCCTGGACATTTAAGTTCTACAGCAGCTGACAACTTCATTGCCGCAGATACTGCTGTGCTGATAAATCCTCTTCTAACTCTGAGCAACCCAATTATATCAGGGAAGGGAATTATGGTATATTTTATAAGGGTTTGATTAGCTAAGGGCCTGGACCTTCCAGGTAAATACTTAATTATTATTATTATTTATTTTTTAAAAAGTAAAAAAAAGAAAGAAAGCAGAAATTATTGCAAATAAAGGAGACCTGCTTTACCTTTTAAGACAAATGGTTGGTTGTTCTACCATAAGCAAAACCAGCCTGTAAGACTAGATTGCCCAGTGTTGCTGATCTTGCTAAAATGGCTTAACTTTCCATTGCACCCGAGATCAGCATCACTCGGCCATTATCTTGATAGCACTGATAACATGCAAATATGAACCCAAATCTTCTTCTGCTTTATCTTGAGAAAGTCACGCAAGGCCTATCATCTTAGCTGAGTCATTCTTGCCCTAGCGGGAAGACCGATGCTCTCATCCTTTATGTGCCTTTGTTCTGTGTGCACTTTTCATCACAACAGTTATCTTATCGGGTTTTCATTTGTGTAGGCTCTCGCTTCAGAGTATAATCCACTGAGCGCTAGCTGCGTGCAACTCCCGTTTCAAAACAGCTCGTGATGAGCCGGCACTTTGTGGAGTGTGCGCTAATTGTTTGCTCCACTCCACTGTATGATACTTAACATTATGATGATGGAGGCACTATGACAGCAACACAGACAGTAGGCTTCCCATCCAGCCACTCCAAGTAAATTACTAAAAAAAATGCTATGTCAAACTGTTTCCTAAATTGACCCAAACTTGAAGAAAATAAGCACATGAGTTGCATGAAAAATAATTCCGCCATGGACTGGAAAGTGAAAATAAAATGATATGCTATACAGAGAAGGAGAATATGCTGATATAACTAATTCTAATAATTTCTGTACAAGCTAGAAAGTCTGCCCCCTGTGTTCATTCATTCTACAGGTAATAATTTGAAGGGAGGGTTAAACATTCAAAGACTTCAAAGGCAAAGGTTGTTCCTCATTTCCAGTTCCTTTATTCTACACACCAGCAATTTGAATAAAGAACATTCTGATACATCCCTTTGTTTCCCAAAATAACCTTTAAGTGACACCATAGTCACAACACTGCTATAGGGAAACTCTCTCCTGTGAGATGATCTAGCACTGTGTCTGGTCCAAAATGTCATTTTCATACAGGAAGCAGGAAGCATAATGCCCCGATGGCAAGCATATACCTACCAATAGGAAACTCAGGATTCAGCCACCCCAAAATGATAAACTCCTGCCACTGGGAAATAGTCACTTTTGTGATGTCCTAACATAATATCAGGTCCAAAGCATTACTTATGAGCCAGATGCTTAAAAGGACAACATCCTCACTCTTGCCACTGTATCCACAAATAAGGACTCTGAGGCTTCGCTACTAATTTAACTTTGTGTTAGCCCAGGTCATACATCCCTGTTTCTGGGATATTTCTCCTTTGGCATTGCAACTGGCCCAAACCTTTGCAAGGTGAAAAGGGGTATTTTTTGGGAGCAGAGAATGCATCTGTACCTCTGGGTTGAATAAGAAAATGGGAACCAGGAAGCAATTTGAGCCTCATCAAACTTTGGCTGCTCTTCTGACTTTTCCTAAGTGTGTGTGTGTGTGTGTGTGTGTGTGTGTGAGAGAGAGAGAGAGAGAGAGAGAGAGAGAGAGAGAGAGAGAGAGAGACCAGACAGAGACAGAGAGAATTTACAAACCATTCGGGTGGCGCTGTGGGCTAAAGCCTCAGCGCCTAGGGCTTGCCGATCGAAAGGTCGGCGGTTCGAATCCCCGCGGCGGGGTGCGCTCCCGCTGCTCGGTCCCAGCGCCTGCCCACCTAGCAGTTCGAAAGCACCCCCGGGGGCAAGTAGATAAATAGGTACCGCTTACCAGCGGGAAGGTAAACGGCGTTCCGTGTGCGGCTCTGGCTCGCCAGAGCAGCGTTGTCACGCTGGCCACGTGACCCGGAAGTGTCTGCGGACAGCGCTGGCCCCCGGCCAATAGATGTGAGATGGGCGCACAAACCCCAGAGTCTGTCAAGACTGGCCCGTTAGGGCAGGGGTACCTTTACCTTTACCTATTCAATACTATTGGATAAAAGTCTGCAAGAAGATTCAAAAATTGGGGATAAATCACCCTCAGAATTATGCAGAAGCACATGATGTTTTGTTTTGCAGTCGCGCTCTGAGTAATTATCCAGAAGAGCTTTGATCAATGATTCAAAATTAAAGTATAAGTGCATGGTACCTATTCCATCGCAAGCACGAAAACCAGCGTCTCCATTTTAGGGAGCAATGGTGATCTGGATTATCCATGTCAGCACCTTGACAAACTCATTACTTTTTATCAGATGAATTATAAAAATGGCCAGCGCTGTAACAAGACGAAGAGTAAATCCCCCAACACTCCTTTTGCTGCTGTTTATGCTTAGCCAGATAATTTCATATGGCAGGAAACCACATTATGGTTGTTAAGTTAATGGAGAAGAAAAATGTTATTTAATGCAGCTGCATCTTTCATAGACATGAGCTCCCAGTCCTTTGCGAAAGACCCTTGTGGGTAATGATAATAAATTTCTAGTTGAAGCGTTGTTAATATGACTGAAAATCTATTGACTGACCATCCCCTTGTAAATTCAGTCAAAAGGCACAAAATGATAATATGTCTAAATAGCCACTTAAATATTATGGTCAATTATCTCTCTTCTTTTGGATTCAAGCTGGAAACAAAATGACCTGCCATATTTACTTTCTACTTCTTAAGGAAAGAGGCCTTCCGGTTACTTAATACGTGAGGGACGGCATTAAAATGCTTGACATTATGACTGATAACTAGAATGAAAGATATATTTGAGGGATAAAAATAATAATACCTCGCCCATCTGACTGGGCCAATCTGGGCAGCTTCCAACATAATTTTAAAAACTCAGTGAGACATCAAACATTAAAAACTTCCTGATATACGGTTGCCTTCAGGTGTCTTCAAAAAGCTGCAGCACAGAGATGTATGTCATTTGTTGACCTACACTTGATTTGAGATAGAGTTGGCCTAAAAAAACCAACCAAAACTCTCTGCCAATTGTGTAGAATAGATCAATGGTTCTCAAACTTTTTTCTCTGGGCTACACAGAATAAAAAATTACTCGTGACATACTTTTTTTTATTGATAAGAGATACATTGGAAAAAGAAACAACTGCTAGGAGGGCTTGATTTATAACACAGAACACCAACAACTTGATAATATGATCACAGGACAGTATAAAACAATGCAGCTACATAAAAACACAGATCATTCCCAAAATATAATTATAAATGAACCTTCTCCAGCACTCTGTTTGAACAACAATTCTAGATCACAATTAGAATTGTGCTCCATATCACTTGGTTCTCTTGCTCTCATTCTGACAGGATATATATCCATATTCTGCAAATAACAAAAAATATTTTGGTGCTGTTATATATTATGCTACACAGAAATATTTAACTGTTTCTTTGATTGTTCTTGGAACTTCCCATCACACTTATCCTTTCCTGCCACACCAATGTGGCGTCCCACACCCTTTTAGAACCACTGGTTCTAAAAGTTTCATCTAGACAATTATCTAGTTTCATCTAGACAATTATCAAATCATGGTCAAGTATTTTAAACATTAATTTACTGAAACAGCAGAAATACTTTTTAACATTGGGATCACACCAGCTAAGCCACTTTGCACATAGTGAAATTAATAACTTTTTAAAAAGCAATTCAGCCCCATGAGGCAAATATTCCTTCATAAATGGTTTGAATCTTTCAGCCCTTTAAGTCCAGAGTTCTGTGCATACATAAGGCAGTGTTGTTACCCACCCAGACACATCTGTTTGTGGTGACTCCTCTGGACTAAAGCCAGACTAGTCATTTCTTCTAAATCTGCTGTCAAAATAATCTGAAGCGCATGCCACACTCATACCCTGTAAATATCGCCGAGGATGATCTAAATCAGGAAGAGCCAAAGTGGTAGCCTCCAGATGTTGGACTACAATTCCCAACACCCCTGTCCACTTGCCATGCTGGCTGAGGCTGATGGGAGTTGTAGTCCTAACGACTTTTGAAGAGCACCACAGTGGCTATCCCTGGCTTAATCGTTAACTTACCAACAACCCAAAGAGCAACTCTCAAGATTCTCACTGGAGAAAGCAAAAGGCACAATGCAAGGAAATTATGGAAACATAATACAAATATAGTACAAATCCTTAAAAAGAGGCCCTGCACTGGATTTCACGGGAGCAACTCTTGCTATGCCCTTGGGATTTCTCATGTGTTACTTGCCTTCAGCTTTGGCAAGACCATAATTCAGTGGCAGAGGACATGCTTTCTTCAGTTGCCTTTGATCACCCATACTTCAGATCAAGTGCCAAGCACCCAGTGAGCTCTTAGCAGTGCTAGAAACAGACCAGTGACACCAATATGCACTGACTGCCCGAAATCTGCAAGGTAACACTTCTGAAATAGGGAGACCACACAAAAATATGATGACATTAAACCATTACTTGAGCAAAAACTACCCACACAATGTATGGGGTCAGGGGATTACAAATGTGGAACACACGCTGCTTTGATTTAGCCAACCTATTGTTTCCTTTTGAGAAAATCTCCATCTAAATACACCTTGAGAGACCTACAAGTCCTGACTGGTTTTGTTATGTAAAACAGGTTGCTGACATGCTGACGTATTCCCAAAAGTTCAAAGAAGGAATGCTTCTAACAACCGATCACCACAATGTGTTTGAAAAGAGCTGATTTGTACATAAAGTGTGTGTTTGTCAGGGTGTGTATGGCGGTGGGGGCAGGTTCAAAGGGTTGGGGAAAAGGAAGAGGTGACATTGTGCCAAGAAATCTGCATGCTATGAACACCAAGCTTTCTAAGCTTGTAAACACATTATTCTGGCTCTAGTGTGCTCCCAATGCTGGCTTTAGAATCCATGTACACATGACATTACCCACAATGCAGAGCGATTCTGTAATTTCTTGAGAAATGCTGCTGTTTGATGCATCTTCCCTCAAACCTGCTTCAATCCAAAAGGAAAACTTAAGCCACATTCAAACTGAGGCAAGCTAAGCATCTTAAAAAGCAGAGAGGTCACCTTGCCAACAAAAGTTTGTATAGTTAAAGCTATAGTTTTCCCAGTAGTGATATATGGAAGTGAGAGCTGGACCATAAAGAAGGCTGATCGCCAAAGAATTAATGCTTTTGAATTATGGTGCTGGAGGAGACTCTTGAGAGTCCCATGGACTGCAAGAAGATCAAACCTATCCATTCTTAAGGATATCAGCCCTGAGCGCTCATTGGAAGGACAAATCCTGAAGCTGAGGCTTCAATACTTTGGCTACCTCACGAGAAGAGAAGACTCCCTGGAAAAGACCCTGATGTTGGGAAAGATGGAGGGCACAAGGAGAAGGGGACGACAGAGAATGAGATGGTTGGATGGTGTTCTCGAAGCTACCAGCATGAGTCTGACCAAACTGCGGGAGGCAGTGGAAGACAGGAGTGCCTGGCATGCTCTGGTCCATGGGGTCATGAAGAGTCGGACACGACTAAACGACTAAACAACAACAACAACAAAGCTGTGTTATTTTGTGGGTAGGGAGACCAAACAGGTGAAAATGTGACTTGAAGTGCAGCAGGGTGGATGTGAAATGCTGTGTTTTAAGCCACCAATGTGTTCATAGCCTGAGTTTCAATTGTTTCCCTTAAACTGTTTGCAGTTGCTTCAAGGCCAAAGTAGCAAGAGAGCCCAGCAGAGTCAGAGAATCTCCATACTCCCTTTACAAGACTAGCACAGGAAGAAGGTGGACAATCAGGCTATGAGAGTTTGCATCGGCTGTCTATTATTATTCGTCTTTGATTTATACAGCTCCACTGGGTCTGCTGCAGACAAACTGCCAAATAAAAGCCCTTAACACAAGAAAGAGAGTTTTGGACAGACGGTTTTAAAATGGCATGCTAAATTCTGTCTGGAGCATTAATATAAAACTATTTATTGAAAAAGACCTCAGAGTGCACTGTTTCAGTATGATGACTTTAACAGCTCTCCAGATGAGGAGAAGAAGAGGAGGAGGAAATTAGCTTATCTGTAACTGTTTTACTGACTCTCAGGAAACTTTGTCACATTTGCCTATCAAGCGTGTGAAATGGGGATTTCACAGCTTGCAACCCATTTTCTCCATGCATGCATCTGATATCTTCCTTACCCAGGAAAGATAAATAAATAAAACAACATCTCTTTGAAAATCTAAAGGAGACCAATTGGCGGGTCGCTTTAAGATGGAAAGTCTGTGTAAAAAGAAACTGGACCTGAAAGTTAGGGGGCTTTTAAAAAAAATATCAAATAGCAGAATTAAGGATGAGTTGGCAGAAGTAACAGCAATGCTTTCAGAGGGAAAAAATGGGTGAGGTTTCTTCACAGGTTTTGGAAGAGAGACATAAGTATGACACTAATATCTAGGATCAAAGTTAGCCTGGGCATCTTCACTGTGCATTCAAAGTTCCTGGTTCTGGCAATATGCCTGAAGTAGCACATCACCACTGTAGTGGCTACTGTAATGGCATGTGGGTGGCACTGTGGTCTAAGCCACTGAGCTAAAAGGTACTTAACTTTGACATAGGTAGGATGCAGCAGCGGAGCATGTCTTCCTAGCGCCTGGGGCAGGTGCGCCTGGGTGTGCCGAGGGGGTGGAGAGTGATGTGAGGAGCATGTGCCCTTCCAATCAGCCCAATTGGACTGATTGGAAGGGTGCGCGCATGGTGTGACGGCACAATGGCACTTTCCTCCCTAGTGCTGTTGGGCCCACCCTCACTTAAATATAGTGCACTCACCTCACAGAACACCAATCCCACAAATTCCTACAAACTACCCCAGATTATCTTGTGGGGGACTTGGGGGGGGCATAATAATTTGGAGTCTCAGGCAGGATTTGATCAAATAAACAATAAAGATTTTATTAAACAAAGGAAGTTTATGACAAAAAGTGGGCAAAACATAGGATGCTTCAGATTATAATGCTATTTCACTTCAGTTCTTTCTCAGTTGTTGCACAGCTGCTGCAGCTTAATACTTTGGTTCTTAAACAAGGTGGTACTTCCTGTCAGTTACACACCCCTTTGACAACCCTACTCCTGAAGTACTCCAAGTAACAGACCCAAGGGATCTCCACACCCCTCTTAACTGGCTTGGGAGTCTTCTCTTTTGGTAGAAGAATCTCTCCCCTCCTGACTGGAATGAGTCCAGTGCTGGATTTATGTATAGGCTATGTAGGCTGAAGCCTAGGGCCTCTAAATCTAGGGGGCCTTGTCAGCCCTCCCGCTCCCCAGTGGGCAGTCTCCCCTCTTGCAAACTTGCAAACCCAATACTTCATGTGAGGGCAGGATAACTTGGGCCTCTAAGTCTAGGGGGCCTTGCCAGCCTGCCCGCTCCCCAGTGCTGCAGTCTCCCCTCTCACAAAATTGTAAACCCAATACAGTGGTACCTCGGGTTACATACGCTTCAGGTTACAGACTCCGCTAACCCAGAAATAGTACCTTGGGTTAAGAACTTTGCTGCAGGATTAGAACAGAAATCACATGGTGGCGGCAGTGTGGCGGCAGCAGGAGGCCCCATTAGCTAAAGTGGTACCTCAGGTTAAGAACAGTTTTAGGTTAAGAACGGACCTCCGGAATGAATTAAGTTCTTAACCCAAGGTACCACAGTATTGTGGAATTGTTCTTGCAACTGTTGATTTTCATGATGCATCACTGTTCTCCTTGTAAGCCATCTCTCTCTCTCTCTCTCTCTCTCTCTCTCTCTCTCCCCCATGATGATGCAAACTGGCCCTTAACTCACTGCAAGTCCAATTTACAAAGATGGCACTTTTAATTTAACTGAAATAGAAAGCCAATATATATCTAGGGGAACCCCTCACCTATGACATTGACTCCTTTTTCCTTTCAGAGAAATCAAAATGACATGCCACAAAGAGCAAACACTGGCTTATTTCAAAAGAGAAAATCAAAGCGCTGACACACAATTTTGCAACATGTGCTATGCAGCTGCTAGTTCTAACCCAAGATATAATTACAGAACCAGGGATGCTTATGAGTAGCTAGCTTTCCATGTTCCCTTGGGGGCTTCTTCTTCTATGTTTGTTCCTCCACACCACACAGAGAGATGCACGCGGGAAGCCCAAGGTCCCCTCACATGCCAAAGGTCGCAAGCTCAATTCCTGACATCTCCCAGTAGGGTCAGGAAGGACTCCTGCCAGAAAGTCTGGCAAGTCACTGCCAGTCAGTGCAGGGAATACTCAGCTAGATGGATCAATGGTCTTATTCAGTATAAATCAACTTCCTGTGTCCCATAGCTGCTATTCATTGGCGCCTCTCCATGTGACAGAGAACACACTATGCAGAGGGGGAAACGAGAGCCCAAGCGAACGGGCACAGCCAACGGTCACTCGTTGCGCTTTGAAAGTTAAGTGGCTTCATCTATTAGAGGCAAACACTCATTTGATTGCTTTGCTGAATCAATACCTCCATGGCGCGTCCAAGGTCATACCTGCACATCATGAACTGGAACACAAAATCTGTTCACATTGCTTGGGTAAATTCGTGCTTCCTGTCTCCCCTCATTTCCCCTGGCCGTGTTTTTATAGGAGTTTGAGTCTGCTCAAACACTCCCTGCCATTTTCTTCTCCCAGCAAAGGCGGCCTTCGCTTTTCAGCTACTCCAGCTGCGGTGTTTAATTACATCCCGTTCCACTGGTGTGTGTGTGTGTGTTTTGGAGCTAAGCACACACGTAGCCCAGGCAGAGTGTCTCTGCTATTTTGGAGGATTGACTCTGTGAGTGTGCATGCGAAATGTCTCCCCAACATGCACACTCCCTTTGTCTCTCTAGGGTTTCTGCTTCTGCGCTTAGTTTATGGCCTGTTGCTAAGGTGAATTTCCCAAGCTGGGAGCTGACTGGCTTTTGCTAACGTCTGGCATGTGCTGCTTAGCTTTGCCTTTATGACAAAGTTTAGCAGGAAATACCCTATTAAGATGTTATCATGTGTTCAGCAGGGCCCTAGTGAACGCAGTAAGGACATAAAAAGGGATGTTGCCCTCCTACCTCATCCTCCCAGGACGATTTAAACAACCTAGGCTTTTTTATTATGATGACACTGGCCTTGCTGAATACACTGAGGACATTTTACAGCTTTCAGTTACCAGACAGCTCTTCTCCCCTGGAGAGAATTCATGTGTCCTTCACTTCCACTCTGGATTATTCACTAAGCGTACTTTTTTCCTGCTATGTTTGCAGCTCACCATATCTGGGGTTGAAGACGAATGCATTGAACAAAGCTCTGGCACATATGGAATGGGGCAGTTTCATCTTCTTGTCACTGACAGTAACAATATCCAGACCCTGAGCCTCCTTATTACGGCCCATAATGTCCTCCTGCTTAACACTGCTTTCCTATCACAAACACACTGGCCTCCCCACTCCCTTTTTTCTAAGAAAAGCCCTGGAGATAAATAGACCCAAACAGAACCTTTTTACCCAAAGAAGAATGCAAAGGAGAAGATGCTAGGGGAATCTTGCTCAGCATCTCATTTTAGCTCCTGGATGTGTCTAGGGCAAATTAGAGGGGCATGATTAAAAACTTCCCATCTATTAAGAAACAGAAGCGTATTTTTCTTTGATGTAGCCTATGTTGTTGGCCAAAAGAAGGAAAAGAAAAATCTGCAAACTTTCACCCTGTTACACATTGCTGATTGAAACCAATGGGGCTGATGTCCAGTCAACCGGGTATGCTTATTAGAGCCAGAAACTTCAAAGGCTGACTCAAGATTGTTGTTCACTGAGTCATTTTCCATCGTAACTGGATAATTTCTGCCGTCCTTGTGGCAGGATAGCTGGGAAGTGCTTGAATAACCACTCTTCCTTAGAAGCCTTCATAAATCATAGTTCAAACATCGAAATGCACCATCATTCAGTTGGACAAATGGCTGAGGGCAGGAATGATCCAGTGGGGGGTGGGCCCAGACTAAGCAGATTCCTAGGATTGTGATCAGCCGCATGTTGTGCAGGATCCAGAGATCTTAAAAAGAGTTAAGAAGTCCTAACAGCAAAAGATGCAATGCTTGGCACAGAAAGCAATCACTTACAAACTTGAGAGCTCAGCACCTGTAATCTAGTTATTGACTGCAGTTCATTTATTGTCCTGAGGCCTACCATTTTGTGAATGAGGGCCATTATTCTCATCTCACTTAACTGATAGTAAGCCTTGTGGTCAGGCAAGTGACCGGCTGCCCTTTGAATGGCTTTCACTTGGCTCTTGTTACGCTGCATTTGGAGGAGGTTCGGTTCCAGTTCAGTTCTCTGTCACATAGGTAAAGGTAAAGGTACCCCCTGACCATTAAGTCCAGTTGCAGACGACTCTGGGGTTGTGGCGCTCATCTCGCTTTATTGGCCGAGGGAGACGGCGTTTGTCCACAGACAGCTTCTGGGTCATGTGGCCAGCATGACTAAGCTGATGTAAATGAGTCCTACGTTGATGTAAATAAAACATCAACAAGTCTACAAACTGAACAATTTCCACATAATTGATAATCAGATATAAAATAAATACAAAAAATACAAAATAACAGCAGCAACACACACACACATACCTCAACAAAACCCCATAAAAAATACCTCAGCCCAAGAGTCCATTAGGGACTCAGAAAACTGGTGCTGATGGGAAAATACTCAGTAGGGCCGGTCCACTTCCCTGTGGGGCCATGTTGCTGGCAGGCCACCTGCTCTCCCCGTGCACAGTGGGGGTGTGGCAGTGCCCCCATGTCATAGGCGAATCCTGGCTGCGTCACGCCCCCGGCCGACCAATCTGGTTGGTCGGGGGGCGTGATGTTTGGTTGGCTGATGTCATTAGGTGTTGGTTGCAGGTGTGAGGGTATTGGCTTTGAGCCGTGTGGCTCAAGCGGTGGTTAGGCATTGGTAAAACCCAGTTCATGGGAAGGGAGTTTGTGGCCATCACCTGCCCCTCCTCTTTATGGGTATTCCGTTAAAGGGATCCGGGGTGTGTGGATCTTGTCATGCCACAACCCCATCGGGGACCCTGGGGGAGCTCTCAGTTGATGTACAGCAACAGGGCTTCCCCTACTGGTGGCTGACCCTTACTGGACTACCTGCATACTGGGCAGGAGTCAGATATAGTCGGTTCAATTCCAGTGCCTAAGCCAATGCCACTCACATTCTGTAACCAATAAAGTTGTGGCCTTAATTAGCCCATTAAACTAAAATACTGGTGTCCATTTGTTTTATTATTCAACGAATGGGGGAGGGCTCGGGGCCTTGACATACAATTGGAAGTTTCAGTTTCAGTTTATTACAACCATAGATCAGCATTTTAAAAATAGCTAAAATACAAAATTATAAAAGCAAGATACAATGAAATGAAATAAACAAAAACAAGCCAGAATAAGAGCAGGAGGGCAAGAGTCACTGACCAGCAGGTTAAAACAACTAAAATTACAACTAATATAACTATTACTAAAGCAATCCAGTTGAAGAGTCATGTGTCTGAAACACAAGATTTCATCAACAAAATAGCAATAGTCCCTCTATATGGCATTTGACTGAAGTAGTTGGAAGCATTGTGAAAGTGTCCTCATCTTTAGAAAACCTGCAACAATATTTTTCTGGGCTTCATCCTATATTTAGTGTTCTGTCTGAGATATGTTTCAGTGGTTTCAATATGAGAATGCTGACAAAGTACTTGAGGGATTTGGCCAGCCACTTATTCCTTGCTGAAAACCTAAGCATCCCTTGCTTGCCTAGCTTGGCCATTCACAGTACATCTAGCCATAGACTGACCAGGTGGCTCCAGGTGTTTATTAAGGTCTCCTTAAGACATGAAGTGGTCCCAGCCACCTCAAAGAAGCCAGGTGTGTGGGTACTCCTTGACCACCTTGACTCCTTAAGAAACTTCCTTGACATCTGACGGGAAGGTATTCCACAGAAATATTTCAAACAGTCCTTATTTTGTCACTAATACAACCTTGGAAGCCCCAGTGAAGCTGTAGAACCAGTGCTAGGATTTGTAATGGACTGGATGAGAGCTGAAAAGCTAAAGCTGAATTCTGACAAAGTTCTAGTGTCTGGAAACAAGTTCTGCACAGACATGAGCGAGCGTCTGTGGAGGTAATACAATTATCCTTATTTGATCACAAATAAAGATAAGTCCTGGTGAATTAAATGGGGGATGAAAGGATATTAAATATGGAGCTTTAGAATAGATTTGTTTTCAGAATTCTCTTGAGTGCATCGTCTTGGCATTTGTATCAGTTCATTTGCATTTGTGTTAGTTTACTGGGTTTCTTTTGAAGCACAATGAAAAGTCTTGAATTGGTTGTTTTTGATTATGTGTTTTGTTTTGAAGTCCTTTGGAGCTTGGTGAGATGAAATTATCCAGAGGACAATACATTTTATTCAGCTTTTCCATTGGGAAAATGTGTCAATCTTTGAAAGCCAAGTGAAACGTACAATGCTGAGATTCAGAATTCAAAACTGTAGTTCACTTCGAAGAATGTGAAGCTCGCTGGAGGATTGTATTGAAACACATAAAATTACTTTCAAAATGATACAAATATTATCATATTATGAAGTCTGCATAAGAAAACCCAAGCTGGAGTGGAACAAAGACCCCTGTATTCCAGCAGTCTCTTCTTATAGTGTTTAACCAGCTGCCTATGAGAAACCCATAATCAGACTATGAGGAGAATAATACTCTGCAGTTTCTAATCTCCAGCAACTGTTGTTCAGAGGCATAAATATACATCATTAGTAGCCCAAGATAGCCTTATTGTCCATGAATTTGTCAAATTTGAAAGCTGTCCAAGTTGGTGGTCACTACTACACTTTGTGGTAAAGGTAAAGGGTCCAGTCACAGACGACTCTGGGGTTGCGGCTCTCATCTTGTTTTAGTGGCCAAGGGAGCCGGCATACAGCTTCTGGGTCATGTGGCCAGCATGACTAAGCCGCTTCTGGCGAACCAGAGCAGCGCATGGAAACATCATTTGCCTTCCCGCTGGAGCGGTACCTATTTATCTACTTGCACTTTGAGCTGCTTTCAAACTGCTAGGTTGGCAGGAGCTAGGACCCAGCAACGGGAGCTCACCCCGTCACGGGGATTCAAACCGCCGACCTACTGATCGCAAACCCTAGTTTCTGTGATTTAGACCACAGCACCACGCGCGTTCCACACTTTGTGGTAGTGAGCCCCATATTTTTTATCATGAACTGTGTAAAGAAGAAGTTCCTTTTTGCCTTTCCTGAATCTGCTGACATCCAGCTTCCTTGACTGACCCTGGGTGCTTGCTTGTGTTTCTGTAGGTGTATAAGGACTACACAGCTTCAGAAATATTCTGCTATTCATACAAAAATCCACAATTTATTAGGTAATAAAACATAATACAATTACTCAGCTTTCTTTAACGAGAAGGAAGTCTTATGTATAACTTACATGAAGCACCAGAACTTTCACACATAATAGTGTTTGGAGTGAAATGGCAGTAACTCAGATCCTTGCTCCAAATATTCTGTTGGCCACGTTGAAATGCACCCTGTTCTCACAGATTCAAAGAATGCAGGTTTGTGATGCCTCTCCAATGCTACCACATTATTGTTGTCTAGAGGGGCTATATTGCAACAATATAGACATTTGTGGTCTGAAAAGTTACAGTATTTCAGCAGGAAGTTACCGGATGTGCATTGATAGGAAGTGAAGCAGTGTGACTGCCCCTAAACTTTTGCCAGCATAAAGACTATTAAAAGCAGGTGCCATTCCCCTTTGACTCACATCAAGGACACTATACATCCCATGATGCAGTGTGTAACACAAAGTGCATGTTGCATACACCTCGGGGGACTTAGAAAACTTGTGCTGAGGAATTTAAAAACAGCACTACAAAACATCTTTCTTTCTTTCTTTCTTTCTTTCTTTCTTTCTTTCTTTCTTTCTTTCTTTCCTTCTTTCTTTCTTTCTTGAGCAATTAAAGTACCATGCAATAGAAATAATAGTCGCTTTGTATTCAAATTGTTGCTCCTATTGGCCAAACTGCAAGTGAATATTCTTTTTGTTACAGATAGGTAGCCATGTTGGTCTGCCATACTCAAAATAAAAAATTCCTTCCAGTAGCACCTTAAAGACCAACTAAGTTAGTTCTTGGTATAAGCTTTCGTGTGCATGCACACTTCTTCAGATACACAGATTCTTTTTGTGTTTGATATGCAGGACTTTTTTTAAATGCAAATTGCAGTAGTTGTGAGAGGGCAGGTAATTAATGGGATCAAAGCAGGTATGGAGAATGAATTTAATCCTTCCCTCCACTGCTGCAGTCCTGAAGAAACTCCTTCCTCTGAAGGTAGTATTTGTAACAATTAGGAAGTACCGGTACATATATCCTAGTCAATTCTCAATTGTTTAAAGTATTGTTGCTATGCTTCTGAGGATCAGATTAGATTTGATGTTTGTCACATAGTTTGGTCTTTTGTAGCTGGTTTTTCTTTAACTAATAGCCAGTCCAGGGGAGAGCAAATGTGGAAGGTCTGAATGCAGTGAGGAAAAAGGGTTCCTGATTCAAATCTCCTCCTGCGTCAGTTACTAGTTAAAGAAAAAGAAGAAGAAATATACAAAAGATTAAATGGGTCAAACGTCCCATTGGGTTTTGCTCTCAGCTTACAATAAAACACAATTGGATGTGATGGTGCCATTTTCTAAAATTTTGTTTTATTTTTTGCCTAGGGATGGAAAAAAACTTGGGCCACCCCTAACTACTGGTTTCCAAATCATACATTTTTGCCATCAAAAAATGTTGCATCAAGGCATCCTGAGGATTTGGTTTCTCCTGTCTTAGGAAATGGTAAAAATCATATTTCCAAGTGGATAAAAATAACGTGAGTTGATTCAGTGCTATCACTTAGTTGTGAGGGATCACACAAACACACAAAAACTAGTGTTTCACAGGAAAACGACTTCGTGGATGCTGTTTTCATTTGGTTTTTAAAATATAGACTACAGATAATCTTCATATGTAGACAGCTTTCTCCATTTTCTGTAAAGACATGATCTTGCCATTAGATTAAGGCCTTCCCATTCCACTGTGGCTGCTAGCAACCCAGTTTAAGTTCTCGGCCAATTTATTGCACCAATAAATTCATGTCATTTGATTCTGTGAAGAAACCAATTATGACATTCTATTATTTAACGTTAAGTAAGTGTTAAGGGTTATGAATGGTTATGCATTTGGTACTGTTATTAAATACCTCAGCTTGAAACATGAGGAAAAGCAATACAGTATCTGATTAGGCCTCAGACCTCTGTAAAGGTAATAGTGTATGGCGAGCGCCACTGCAAACAGAAAGCTTGGTTACAGTTGCTAAGAAGGAAACACCTTTAGCAGCTAGCATTACTGAAAGTGAATGTCCTGGGTGTGTATTTATTAGACATGTAAACCAACTAAAAGATGCACTTTGTAGGCTGCCCAATTCAGCTTGTGATCCAGATGAGTCTGCTCCATCCCAACTCCTCCATCCCAACTCCTCCTCCATCCCAACTCCTCCCAGTGCACCACTGGGAAATAACAATAATAATAAATGGATATAACTTTTATCCCCTCTTAGGTAAAATGTAGAGAAACTTATTAATGTATGCCACTACAGCGGCAAGAATGTTACTTGCCCCAAAACGGAAAGAAGCAGAAGTCCCAGCAAAGGAAGAATGGCTACAAAAACTTAATGGAATATGCAGAAATGGCGAAACTTACTGGAAGAATAGGAAATCAAGATAACAATTTTTTAAATAAAAGAATGGAAATGGTTTATTGAATATTTACAGATAAATTATAAACAGGTAAAAACCTTGGCAGGATTATTGTAATCATCTGTAGTTTTATAAGAGTATATATTTAAAGAAGATGAATAAATGAGTGAATTAAGTTAATTTGGACATGCAGAAGATATTAAAAACAAATTTAAGGAAATTGTGAGGTGGCTGCAGATTATTGGCCAGAGGCTGTGGTCAGGCAGTGCTATTAATTGCAGATGGAGTCAGGCAGAGAAAATCCAGATAGAGGAAGAGAAGAGAATAATTAAGAGAAAGAGCAAAAGAGAATGAGGCTGTCAGAGCTGGTAGGTGGCCGAGCCTGAGAGAAAGACTCATAGCTGGAATAAATCTTAGATAAACATGGCGGGACATTTGATGTTATAACATTTTACCTCACAACAGTATATTATCCTATGATTTTTATAATCCCATTTGTAAATATACTGATCCATTTACTAAACGTACTATTTTGGTATAATTTTTGTTAAAGCTTAGTCTCAGTTGTGGGTCAATCTCATGCCTACACACTATTAATCAGACTACTATTTCTTAAAGGTGAAATTAATAAAGTAGTTATTTTACAGGTATATGCCAGCAATGGGGATTTATTTGCAGAGACAAGTTAAAAATATATATCATCTTCCTGAAAAACCCAGCAATCATAATGGGAAATGTCTGCACATTTTAAGTATCAGGAATGCTTGAAAGCCATAAATGAGTAATAGTGAACTCAAATGTTAGATTATTGTCATGATAAGAAAGCAATGATGCTGGGAAATATTTTCTGCAGTCTATGGACTAATTGATAAAAATGGGGTTTCAAAGTTCATGCAGAATTAAAAGTTTCCCAGAGAAGGCTTGCTCCAACCACATTTTTTTTTGCAAACACATTAGGGCATTTCACCTATTTCAGCTATTTCAGAATGCTCCTTAGGAGGAAATTAGCAATTAGGTCTGTTTTCTTTAATTTTTGAAATATCTGAATATAATATCTGATATAATATTTGAATATATTTTTGAAACTCTGGTAAGCCAATATCATGATCAGCCCTGTAGAGACGAAACAATTAGCTATGGCTAAGTGTCATGTCTCTCAGTCTTAACCATGGTGAGCGACTGTCAGTGACCAGCTTGTAGAAACATCACTAATGCAGGTTTGCAAACAATAGTTTATGTTAGCCATGGCTAGCCATTATCTCTGTGGCTGGGAATGTTTTCCCAGAAGTCCTTCCTTTCTGCTTGCAAGGTCACAAGCAAGGTGTGTTGATGTCTCCCACCCATGCCTCTTGGAGCAGCGCTTGACTGAGCAACCAGAATTAAGTAAACAAATCATGGTTAGAGATTGTCGTGTTTTAGCAGTGTTTTTGCCTTCATTGGGCCTATGTGGAGCCCCATCTCTGAAACACAACTACAGTGGTACCTCGGGTTACATATGCTTCAGGTTACAGACGCTTCAGGTTACAGACTCCGCTAACCCAGAAATAGTGCTTCAGATTAAGCACCTTGCTTCAGGATGAGAACAGAAATCGTGCTCTGGTGGCGCGGCGGCAGCAGCAGGAGGCCCTATTAGCTAAAGTGGTGCTTCAAGTTAAGAACAGTTTCAGGTTAAGTACAGACCTCCGGAACGAATTAAGTACTTAACCTGAGGTACCACTGTACAAGCTAATATAGAAGATGGAATACACACATGGAGACACATTTTAAAAACAGCTAGCCATCTTGTGATATTACTTAATGCATAAGCAGGCCCTCTATCAAAGTGCTCTCTCTAGTTAGTCCCAGTGCCTGTATTGATAGCTTTGAAGCAAAGTCAGAAGGACCCCCAAAATCTGACGGCATCACACAGACCCCATCAAACATGGGGGAAACTATTCCCTCCCAGATCATGACTGTTGCAATATGATCTCATTACCAAATAGATTTCATTTTGTGTGTGAAATAAATTTTTATTTGATTTTCCCAGATATAAACATACAACAAAACCAATTCCAAATCTAATTATCGAGTTTACTCTGAATCTCCTGACTTCCCCCCCCCATCCTATTGATCCTATTTTCAACTGCATATCAATACTTCTCCAATTTTTCATCTTCCTAGGTTATCTCTGCAATCTGTTGCACTACAAGTGTATTTAAAATCCTGCTAATGTTTTAACCTGTTCACAATAATTTTGTGTATACATTATAAACATTTCCCATTCTTTTTTAAAAATATCTTGTCTTCTTTGATTCCTTAGCTTCCCAGTGAGTTTTGCCATTTTGGCATAGTCCATTAACTTGATTTGCCATTCTTCTCTGGTACCAAATAGATTTCAAAGTTTTAGCTCCATTTCACACATTCCATTGGAGCAGGGCTGGAAAATGTCATGGATCTCCTTCTACCATGCTAATAACATCCATTATGAAATTTTTGATGATGGAGAAAAACTAAGTGCTCAGCTAGTCATGTGAGCTGGACTCCTCCACACACGGAGATATGATCTGATGGTGGAATATAGAGAGTTGTGTTGTTACTCCCCAAGGCTATTTCAATGCCATCTACGGCTCATGGTATGATAGGGGGCTTAGTCTAATGCTAATTACATACTTCTCTCTCTTACCTTTCAGAACTCGAACTCATTCAACTTGGCTTGTGCAATTGAGGTAACAAATCCAAGTGCTAATAACCACCTCCTTTTACCGTCTTTCCAGTGACTCACTAAAGCCTTCCTACTACATCTGACATTGCTCAAGAAATGTGAGACAAAAAAGGAAACTGGGTCACAGATAACGCTTCTGATACAAGAGACTTCAGAGAAATGAAAACACAGAGGGGTAGGGGAAGGAACAAAATGGAATAAATGCTCTTTTTAATTCTCTGCAGTGATTTCTTTCTAGTGTAAATACAGTTAATTGGCTCTAGCCAGTTTTCATCAAAAGAAAACATGCTCGCCCATAATATATATATTTTTAGAATTTTGGGGTAACATTCACTTTTGATCATCATTGAATCTATAAATATTTAAATAAATGAAGACTAAACATATCCTCCCTGCACACTGCCATGCTGATCACATCGTGTGTGTGTGTGTGTGTGTGTGTGTGTGTGTGTAATTTTATTTTATTTTAAAATGGCAAGATTGCTAATTGTGCCATTAACATGAGTAGCTCAACCCTTAGTACTACCCTCTCTGTTTCTAATATAGCTCCACCTACTGAGAAAACCCACTAGGTCCTACAGTCTATGTCTGGTTAACAGCTAGATTCTGACATTGACCATAAGTTTCTCCTGGTGCTATCCAAGCTCTCACATTGCTCAGTTGTATTGCCTCTTTCTCTGATCTCTCTATCTACTTGCCTTCTCTGCTCTTCTTTACTAGATCAAACATCTAGTCCCATTTCACCTCCAGATTCTGCATCCTTGTCTGGGACACATGTCTCAGCACAGGCTTTTTCAGTACATTCTAGAGTCACTTGGGAAGACAGGCGAACTAATATCAGTGTACTGGAAGAAGCAAAGATCACCAGTGTTCAAGCAATGATTCTTCAACATCAACTTCGTTGGACTGGTCATGTTGTGCGGATGCCTGATTATCGTCTTCCAAAGCAACTACTCTATACCGAACTTAAAAATGGAAAGCGTAATGCTGGTGGTCAACAAAAGAGGTTTAAAGGCAAATCTAAAAAAAAAAATTGTAGTGTAAACACCGACAACTGGGATACACTAGCCTGCGAGTGCTCCAGTTGGAGAACAGCCTTTACCAAAAGTGTCATGGGCTTTGAAGACACTCAAACTCAGGTCGCAAGGGAGAAACATGCTGGAGGAAGGCACGCTTGGCAAATCCACACCGTGATCAACTCCCACCCAGAAACCAATGTCCTCACTGTGGAAGGACACGTGGATCCAGAATTGGCCTCCACAGTCACTTACAGACTTATTGTTAAAACCGTGTTTATGGAAGACAATCTTACTCAGCTACGAGTGATTGCCAAAGAAGAAGAAAGAAGACATTCTAGGGATATCATAGTGGTTTTAAGCCAACAGGTCTCAGTCTCCACCTCTGCCCATATGAGACATTTGAGTATTGGCATAAGGGAGAAGGCTTCCCACCCACCCACCCATGTTTTCATATACAATGGGCCAAATTTTCAATGTCCTTACATGCATATGCCTCCACATGACTCCACATTTTTGAGACACCTGGAAAGGCAGGGCAGTGTGCAGTCTATCACCCCTGCATTCAGAGGCTGAGCTCTGTTTTGTGAATGGAACTCAGGTCTAAGCATGACCTGAAAGATCATATCACCACCTGAATGCCCATTCAGTCACTGCCCATTGCAGATGAGGCCTTCCTGGCTTTTAGTGTTGTGTCACCTCGCCTTTGCATTTCCCTCCCCTTGAGTATCAGACAGGTGCAGTCTCTGCTGTCATTCCAGTGCCTACTGAAGACCTTAAATTCTTTTAAGCTGAAAGCTTTCCCAGTATGCATTGGTTTTATCATTATATTCAAGGTGGATTTTAAGATGTTTTAAAGATGCTTTTAAAGATAATGTCAATTGTTCTATCACTTGTTATTTGACACACACACACACACACACACACACACACAGAGAGAGAGAGAGAGACACACAATCTTCCTACATGCACCAGACATTTTATTTCGAGATTTGTGCTTAGGGCTTTGCTTTTTTCCAGTTCTATTTTTTCCTTTGTTAGTATTCACCTGTATTAAAAATGCACCTTTTCTGATCTAACATTTATCTCTTTCTACTGTTTCCCTAGAGTTTTGGCTTTTAAACACCCCCCCCCCAATGTCTCTGTTGGCCAGTTCCACCTACATATGTTCAGCTTTTCAGTGCAGTGACTCATTTCAGATGTTCCTCCTGCTTAAATTCTTGTCAGTATTTGTTTCCATCCTTCCCCATATGCCATCAGGTTATTTTGAAATCATCTGCCTTCCCATTTAGGCAGTGGAATTAGCTAGGTTATGGATGCAGAGATTGTTGGCAAGTTGAAGAGAAGCATTACCACTACCATAGTGTGTGTGTGTGTGTGTGTGTGTGTGTGTGTGTGTGTGTGTGTGTGTTTTAAGTACTTAGAGTTGTAGTCCTGTACCCACTTCCCTGGGAACAAGCCTCACTGAACTCAATATATTAGGATACTGCTATAAAATTACTAAGTGCTGTACATTTTTTAAAAAGATGATCTAAAAGACAAAGACGACCATAGAATTGTAAAGTTGGAAAGGGCCATGAGGGTACTCTAGTCCAACTTCCTGCAATTCTTTGGCCCAACATGGGGCTCAAACCCACAACCCTGAGATTAAGTCTCACGCTCTACCAATTGCACCAATACAATAGGAAGGACACAAGAATGAATGAGAGAGAGAAAAGTAAGAAAATTAACCATTGGTGGTGCTTCAAATTTTTTTTTTTTAAGCATTATCATTTTTTAATATAATCTGCTTGACAGTCTGAGCAATTATGTATCCTATAAAATAGGTGTTTCAGAAACCGGATGCTGTCTTAAAAAGGAAACAAAATCAGGGCCAGCAGCTTTCCAATCTCTGCCATTGTGTGAAAGAAACGTGTGCGGCCCATCACATACATGATCATAGAATCATAGAATCATAGAGTTGGAAGGATCTAATCCAACCCCCTGCAATACAGGAATCTCAACTAAAGCATCCATGACAGATGGCCATCCAAACTCTGTTTAGAAACCTCCAAGGAAGGAGAGTCCACCACCTCTGTTCCATGGCTGAACTGCTCTTACTGTCAGAAAGTTCTTGCTGATGTTTATTTGGAATCTCCTTTTTCTTGAGATAATCACTTGGTGCTGTATATGTGGCTGCCTTAAAAAAACACACAAGGGCAATTGATTATTCAGTGAGTTACATATTCTGGAAAGGTGAAGCTAACTCACTAGAAGGAATGACTCAACAGGAGGTGTCCAAACAGAGATCAGCAGAACAACAGACAACGGAAGCCTTCCCAGATGACCACAGCCTCCACTCTACTGTGCCCTTTACTATCAGTTAACTCCATCCCTAAGCCATTCTTTTTACTTAGTCATTCAATTATTCTGTCTTGGCCCTTTCACCTTTCACCTGATGGAGTAATGCAAACCTTCCTTCTGCATTCCATATGGTGCCAGCCTGGCCATTGCTGCCATTTCAGAAATATCAATGGCAATATAGCAAAGATGCTGGCATTCATGCCGCATAGCCAATAAGGAAAAGCAGTCAAGCCAATGTTGGACTGAGATATTTTTGTAGCTGCAGCAAAAGTCAAGTGTGCACACATGTCTGGACATGTCTTCTATGGAAAACAGCTGATATAATAAAAATTGACTCCCACAAAATATAATCTTTGAATTAGTGGTAGGGAGGAACCTGTGAGCCGCCAGATGTTTTTGGACTGTATCATCCTTGCCCAGTGACTATGCTAGCTGAGGCTGAGGGGAGATGGAGCTGTACAACATCTGGAGGACTATAAGTTGCCCACTAAATACATGTCTCTGGCTTTTGCTGCTTTACCATATAATAATAAGACGTTATTCATAAATTTGTATTCTGCCTTGAGAGTGGAGCACCCCCCTCCAAGTGTCCAACAATGTGCACAAAATAAAATTTTATGTAAAACGTTATAGTTCAAAAATTAGAACAAATATCCCCACTAGAAGGGATTAGGAGGTAAGAGAATAAAGGAATAGTTTTTTAAGCAACATATATATATATTTAAAAAGAACCTGAACTCAACAAGGGGTGGGGGGAAATGACAATTGTGGGTGAGGGAGACATAAGTCCAATGATTAAAGAATAAGCATCTAATCATGTCTTTAGCTAACTCTGTCCTCTTAGAGTTCCATGAGGCAAGACAGAAGTGTGCTTCTGCAATTAGGGGCACTGACTTGCCCTCTCACATCGGAGGCGGGAGATGGACAGCATGGAGGGTGAACTTTGCCATCCATGCGTTCTGCCCCCGCCTGGCACATGAGTGCTTGCCTGGCAGTGGCAGGGGATGGGGAGTGCAAAGGGTGATCTTCACCCTCCACACGCCCTGCTCCTGCCCAGCACAACGGCACTCACTCAGTGGCGGTGGGGGATGGTGGCCCCCTCAATATTGGGGGGGATCTCAGCCACCTGCCCACAAATATTGAGGGGGCCAAAGCCCCTTGACACCCCTGCTTGCAATAAAATGTTGCAGCATGGAAAGTTCTCCATTTCCCAGACATTCTGTTCCTACACACACACACACACAGAGAGAGAGAGAGAGAGAGAGAGAGAGAGAGAGAGACCAATTTTCCATTTCTCCCTAACACTCAGTCAGCATTTTGTGCCCATTGAGCATGTTCAGTCCTCACTAGGTTGTTTCTGAGGCCTCCCTCTGAGCAGCAGCTTCTTCTTCTGCTGCTGCTGCTGCTGCTGCTGCTGCTGCTTCTTCTTCTTCTTCTTCTTCTTCTTCTTCTTCTTCTTCTTCTTCTTCCCATAATAAGTTAAAATAAACAACTGATGTTTAAAAGAAGCTGTGCATTTACTGCCTTGTTTAGAAGCCTGTAATATCTTCTAAATTTAGTATAATTATAAATTAGTTAGCTGTTTCCAGAAAGAACTTCATCTCCTGATACATCATCCTTTATTAATGCCCAGCAAAGAAAGCTCACTCCCTCATATGTTTTATCTGTGGTCAAGGACAGTCATTATCTCTTTCATTTGTACAGTTGTAAAATTCTTAGAATGTATTTTGTATAGCCAACCGCTTAGTTATATCTGTACTTCATTGTATTTGATTCCTTTGCTATGGCTTGTGGCTGATTTGCGTGTTCAGACCCAGAAACCTCCCCCCTAAATAAATTCACACATGACTCAAATTTTGGTTTTGGTTTTTGGCAGAATTTAAGCCACAACTTAACTGATTACAGAAAGTGAGTGGTTGCATAGGCTCTGGTTCGACTAGCTCCCCGCACCGTTGCAGGTAGTACTGACCCAGGGCACCAGCATAGGTCAGCCAAAGGTAAACACCTGGATAAGCAGAAAGCCGGGAACGGGCTAACTCCACCACCCAAATGTCCCCCTGGACTCAGGAACGGGCACAACCCCCACTCAGGGGTTCACCAAACCATCGAGTCCCTGGATTCCTTTAATGGAATACCTTTCACATAGGGATGGTCAGAGCATTCTCCCATTCCTATCACCTGAACCAGAGCCTATCTGCAACCTTACAAGTTGTGACGATTTGCTACGTTGCAGGTGAAACCCAAATGGCAACAGCCAATCGGCCAAGCGGGGGAAATTCCTGCCATGCTCCTGTCCCAACGACAAATGACACAAGATGGCATAGCAAGGTCAAGCACAAGCCCTAAAAGTAGAGAGAGGTGGGTGGGTGTTCTGAATGCATGTGCTGAAAGAGGAAGCTCTGGGTCACAGGCATGGGCATAAATAGGTCCCTCAAACCATTTGGACTGCACCCCATTGGCCAGATTGCACCCAGCTTCGAGGGACCTACCAACCGGGTGTTGTGGCTGACCAATAGTACCCACCCACAACACAGGGTGTCGGTTGTCCAGGTCTCACTGCAATACGTGCCCTCTTTAAGGGAGGACCCAATTTGTTTTACCAACTTTGTTCTGTAAAATAAATCTTCTCTTATTTGTTCAACTTCTACCTGAGTCTCCAAGGATCTAAGTTTACCCCTCCACACACAAAAACCAATATGATAACCCATGGTGGTTATATAGAGTATAAACATGGGTGGGATCCACCACAATTGATAGCTAGAGTGGTGGGATCCACTACACAAGGATAAAATGTGACCCTGTTTTGGCATTGCTAATAGAGTAAAAAAAGCTAATGCTGTATATACGGTGGAATTTGACAAATGTTTAAATATGGAAAGATGGGGCCCCAGACCCATCAATATAATAAAGGGGCAGCTATTCTGTCAAAATACAGCCAAAATGGAAAATTAAGTTTCCTGAAAGAGGAAAGAGCATCTGTCTTTTTCAGTCATAATGACTCATAGATCATGTTTTCCGCAGCACAATCAGTCCAAACTGAATTTGCAGTTGGTGTTCATCAACCCACATAGCTTCATTTCTTTAGGTGGATTCAGAAAGCTGCTTTTCTCTGAGCAAAAAGAGATTTTTAAGTAAAATAAAATAAAAATGCTCTCCTGTACTTATGTTATGATCCTAAGAGCATTCTGAAGATTGGGGGTTAACGTATCTGATAGAATCAGTGTGCATAAGCTTGTGAACATGGAGAAATGGCTATACAACACCTCCAACATATTTATGCCCAGCTCTTAGTTTTTCAATGACTTTTTACAGACCTTGGAAGTCTTTGCAGCAGCACAAGGCACTGTCATATAACTGACCTGTAAACAAGTCAGAACAATTCTCGTCAAAGTCTGGATATAAGCTTTGTGCAAGCAAATATGGATGAATGCTCAATTAAGAGGTCGTGCGAAGGAGCCCTGAGACAGACCATTTAGCCCAACTGAAGCAACCTGTGTGCATAAAAAATGTGAGTTACACAAATGCTCCAATAATAATAATAATAATAATAATAATAATATACAATATGTATACTCCGCCCATCTGGCTGGGTTTCCCTAGCCACTCTGGGCAGCTTACAACATATATTTAAACATAAAAGAGAGTTTAAATCTCTTCATATTTATGAAGAACCACTATGGCACAGACATTTCCTGGTGCCATCTTAGAAGACCCCTGCTACAGTTCTTTTGATCACCAGTGATGCTTTCCTCAGAAGTTGTGGAGATGTTGGCATGAGGAGAAGCTGTCTCATGGGTCCTCTCACACATGACCTCGGGGCATCTCACATTATCTTTGCAACATGGGAAGGTGCCATGCTGAAACATTTCCAATGCTGCAGTGTGTATGAGAAAGGGACAAGGCAGTCGATACACAACAGAGTCCCTTTATGAATAAAAAAGTAGAGTGTAATGGGAGGGGAAAGGTCTATTAAAAACAACCACGACGGCTTATAAATAACAAACTCTCTGATTGTAAGTGCCCAGTAACAATATGACTCAAGAGATCACCTCTTGTGGTTTCTGTGACTTCTTTGTTGCCAACAAATGAGCATTCCTGGAACACAGATGAGTGTTCTGAGAATTCCCTGTCTGTCCAGAGTCCTCTATTTTATCTCTGCTTTTTATCAGTCATTTACAAAAGGCTCTCCAGCTGCAGGCAAGCAAAGAGATGAAAGGCTTCAACAACATGGAAGCACAAGCTGATCTGCCCTTTGTAGTTAACCCGAGTTTATCTGAAGCTCATTGTCAAAATAGTTAAATGATACAACGTGTATGATGCAACCATACATACAAGAACACCTTGTGAGTCACCATAGAACCAATACAACTGGTGAAACTGGGGCAAAAGACTGGTGGATTCATTAATTCCCCATGAATTCAATGGGAAGGATCCTAATCCCAAACATGTTTACACAAATGTTAATCTCATCCATTTCAGTGGCCACATCCCTGCTACATTCTGCATAGTTTAACTCCAGCGACCCAACTCATGATGACCATTCCTAAATAAATATTACTTATTTATCTGTTTTCATATTCAGCCCATCCTGTCTGAAGACCAAGTGAGGAGGATTTCTGCTTCCAAATGAATCGATATCAAATACAAGATTGGCATGGTTTTTAAACAGGGAAATATCAGTATGAAAAGAAATTCATTCACCTTTTTCCTCCCTTGCTAGCTTTATTACCACCCTTCCCCCTCTGTCCCAAATGCTATGAAACAATACATGCAACTATGGAAATATTTTCACTGGAAACTCAGTCATAAAATACATGCTTGTACGATGGCCAAATTAGATGTCACAGAGCAGGTGTATTCAACAATCTCCCATCAAAAAAAGAAGGAAACAAAAACAGGTGCTATGAGCTTCAGTGGAGGAATGGAAACAGTTGCATTATCCTTCCTTTGCCAACCATTTCCCCACTCAAAAACACTCCTTCCAATTGTTTTTTCCACTCACAGAATCATGGAATATGGAATCTTTACCCCACTGGATGGAAAAACAGGTGGGTGGATGCGATGAGGGGGGATTAGAATAGAAAAATGGCACAGTCAAAAGATGGCCATCAAAAGCTTGTTGTGCAAAGGACTGCTCAATGCTGTACTTGCAGGGCTTTTTTTTTTTCAGTTGAAGCTCACCAGAACTCAGTTCTGGCACCTCTCAGGTGGGCACTATTGCCATTCTAAAAGAATGAGGAAGGCATTCATGGTGAGTTATTTTTCTAGAAAAAAAGCACTGTGAATTTGTATGTCTTTACCTGGTGGGTGGGTGTGTATACTTTCCCTTTCTGCAGTTCCTTACATCATCTGGCCAGAACTTGAAGAAGGAGACTGCTTTCTGGAGACTACCCTGTGAGGAGCTATGCAAAAACCTTGAGTCCATTTGGGACCTAGATTGAGTCACCCCTGGATCACTCTGTGTCCCATCAGGGTTTCTCCAAAGTGCCAGATCAGGGCCAAACTCAGATTGGTTTGGGGCCCTCATTGATACATCTTTCTCACCTGAATATCCTCTTCAGGAAGTTCTGCTTTCCTAAATGTGATGGTGATTATCCTCATCATTATAACTACCGGTATATTAATCACCTTGTAGACAACCATTTCCTGGCAAGGTACAATAAAGACAATTTTAAAACGTTAAAAACCATAGCTGTCAACTTTTCCCTTTTCTTGCGAGGAATCCTATTCGGAATAAGGGAATTTCCCTTTTAAAAAGGGAAACGTTGACAGCTATGTTAGAAACACGAAACAGCAAATACATTTAAAACAAAACTAAAGCCGCACAAAATTGCCATGAGTGTCTAAGGCCCATTTATCCAGCTGGAAAAAAAAGAAATCTTCAATTGTTTCCGGAAAGTGCAGACACCGGGCGCCTGTTGTATCAAGACAAAAGTTAATTTTACTTTATATTCCAACCACTGATACAATCGTATTCTAAAATGGGGTAGGGAATCTGTGGTCCTCCAGATGTTGCAAGATGCCAACTCCCATCAGTAAGAACTGCAGTTCAGATGTCTGGCAACCCTGAAGGAAAAAGATATGCTTGAATATTGTGGTTTCGTTAAGTACAAAAAAAAAAAATGTAATCACTCGTATTGTCCAGGAAATCAACAGAATTCTCTAATGCGATCCTTTTTGGCTTTCACATATTTAACTGTAAGGAATACTCTAACAAATGAATGTATTATATGACTCAGATTTGATGACTAAACCGTACAAACTCTTGCCTGCGTACTCTCAACCCCAAATTCAGTTTTGCCTGGGAAAGAAAAGCTGTCAAATTTCATATGCATGCTAATGAGACAAGGCTGGGTGACGTGGTGTCATCTGTCTTTAGCAAGTCATGCTCTTTATAGAAGCAATTGGGTCACAGAAAGGTGATGGGTTGGTCATGCATTACTTCATTGCCTTCTGCTGAAACAGGGAGCAAGAGGAGAATATAAAACATATTCTCTACTTGGTTTGGCATAGCTCGGTTTGTGTTGGCCACAACATTTATGGAATTAGCTGCTTATTGATTGTCATTTTTTGTACAGCTTTTTCCAGCACAATAGCACGAGAGTGTGACCACCTGGGGTGGTCACATACTCTGGTAGAGACATTTTGGGGAAAGGTCTTCACAGAAACTAACAGTACGACCCAACAAACTATTGCTCATGTTCCAGTACCGTATGTTCCAGCGTATAAGACAACTTTTTAACCCAGGAAAATCACCCCAAAAGTCGGGGTCATCTTATATGCTGGTTATACATGGAGCCACCTGTTGGGAAGAAGGACAGGGAGCTGGTGAGCAGAGGCGCTCCTTCTGTCATCACTCCTCCTCCCTCCCCACAGAAGGGGACACAGCCTCCTGTGACGCAGCGTGAGGCCTGCCTCTTCCATACAGGGATAGCGCGTGTTCGTTGGCCGCCGCTCTCTCTTCACTGCAGAAAGTCCTTCCAAGCACAGTGCTCACCCACCCGCCCGCCTGCCTGCTGCTGCCCTTGTGGGAGCCGGATCCGGCCTCCGTCGTGGCCGCACGGGGCTTCGCTCAGCCATGAAGAGCCTGCCTCGGCAAGGTGGTGTGCGGCTTTGGCTGGGGCTCCAAGGAGCTGGGCATCCCCACTGGTGAGGGCAGCAGAGGCCGAGGCGGCCACTCTTGGCCTTTTTCCAGAGGGAGAGAGGGAGGTGGGCCTCCCTCCCTCCGGGTGGCGGGTTCTGGTTTCGTTCCACCCACCAAACGCCTTGCCTCGGGGTGCTGCTGCTGCGACAGCAGAGGCAGTGGGAGGGGTGCGCGCTCTGCCCCTGGTGGCGCTTGGTGGGCGGCCAAACTCTATAATTTAACACCAAAAGTTGGGGGGGTTGTCTTATACGCCTAATCACAAAATACGCCAAACATATGGTGCTTGCAATTTTGCATATAGACTTTATTTTACACCCTAACAGCAGCAGGAATAATAATTACTGGAGAGCGTATTGGAAAAGTTCCGTGAGAGTTGGTGTTGGAGGCTTGTGGTCATTTATTAATGGAACTTTAAAGTTTGCTGTTTAAAGTTTGTCTTTAATTAAACAGGTTTTTGAATCTTAAATTCAGAAGATGCAGAGCAAATAAGCAGAAGAAATAGGAACATTAAAAAGAGCCTGCTGGATCAGGCCAGAGGCCCATCTAATCAGAGAGCATCCTGTCTTTACAGTGGCCAAGCAGGCAGTCTTGTCACAACACCAGCCACCTTTGAAGGTGAGCAGACCTGTGGGAAACCTACAAACAGGACCAGATTGTAACATACAGTTCTCAGAGGCACACTGTCTCAGAGAATGAGCTATGTGCTTTTATTGGATACCGAGTTGCTGATGGAAATGGCAAACCGTCAGGTATGGAAGGCAAACATCACAAAACTGTATTGTTTTTAGACTTTGCACCTTGAAGGAACCTTTTCCATCTCATTTGTTTACTGAGGACCTCCCACATTGTTATGGTGGACTCCCCACGACATGTTTTGAAGCTAGATAGGACTATTGATCCCCACTCTAAAATATACCACCCAATGCTCCCCTGTTCATTGACTGTAAAAAGGTAAATGACCATTGTTGTGGACCAACTGTCTTTCATGGAAATGTCTCCAACATTATTTGTGACACATATCCCCTAATAAGCAGCTGAGGAATTTCAGTGTTTCTTTGGAAGATAATTTGAAAAGCATACTAGATTAAAAAGAAAGGATGGATACAAAACTCAGAACATGAACTGTCTAGGTACTTGTCAGTTTCATTTCCTAAGCATCTTATATCCTCACTAAATCAAATACACACCAATCAATATTTTTTCCCCATTTCTATGGCAGGGATAGTCAACCAGGTGCCCTCCGGATATTGCTGGACTCGAACCCCCAGCCTGGCCTATGGTCATGAGAAATTCCCAGTGGATCGTGCAACACATGCTGCACTTACGATCACATCCTCCACATGGCATGAATCCATCTGGTATGCTTCCAGGTAACAGTCACCAACCAGCACACGACTCTGTTCCCTTCCAAATGAACTGCTTATAAGGTATTCCAGCTCAATCCCCACTGAAATGAGTCAAAGCTATACAGCAGCACAGTTTGGTGAACTGCACTTTCGGTGAACTGCTGCACAGCCTCAAGAAAAATGGGATTTGTTCTCTTCCATGCATAGGATAAGCCAACCACGAGCACAATTGGTACTTATTTCTTGCAAACGTGTCATAATCTTCTGTTTGAAGGTACAGTAAGTCATCAATCATTCGTAATCAGGTGAAAATGTGCTTTGCAGAGTAATTACCATGGGGTGGCCAGCTTTAAACTAAAATCAAAGATCCTGTTACTGAATACACTAAATATGAGATTAATTGTGCTGAAGGGACAGATGGAAATAATTGCATGGGGGCTGGGTGGGGAAAGCCTGGAGTGAAATCACAATACTGCTTTTTGTTTCAAAGGGCAGGATTTGTTTAATCCTGATTGCACACACAAAGGATAAACCCCCTAACCTGCAATTAATCATGCTGCCTAACACCTTTCCCTTTATTTCATTCATCGAAATAATGGGGAAATAGTCATCCGGATCAATAATCCTATAACAGGATGACAGTTAATGTAGCTAAAATGAGACCCAGCCAGCCTGATTAAGTATGACATACAGTCCATTGGCATGAGTTTCTGGAGAGGGGAGGTTGATGTGGTCACTTGGCCAGAAGCCCACAATCTCATCAGTCACAGGGGACTTCCAAATGGAAAATAATAAGAGCTCTCAACCTGTCCGGCAAATGAGGCACATAAGCATGTGCTTCAGTTTAAGGCTAATTGTGTATAGTGGGCTAAATGCCGAAAGGTATAATTGATATGCAGATGCCTAAAGCCAAGCTGGATGCCAACTACTACAGTCCGAAAGCCCACTTACTCCCCAATCTCGCTGTTCATTTCCATTTCAATCTGGTTCCAGGATCATGGTCTACATGAAACATTTGCCTTTGGAAGAGCTTCCCAAATTGACTTCAGGTGTTTCACTCAGTATTGAACCCAGATGCTTAACACATGCTTATGCAGTTGACTGGATGGCCTAGGGAACACTTAACCCCTTGTAGGACTGAACTTACAGTGATACAATCATAGCTTTTTAAAGCCAAAAGGACAGGAGGAATGAAAATGACCTCACGTGTTCGTGTTTGCACAGCCTTCAACATTCCATCCATATGTTTTGTTGGAAGTGGGCTCCCTTCCTTAAGAGATCTTGTATCACCCCATCCCAATGTCCATCAGGTACAGAGGATATATTATTTTGATAGGTGGACTGATTGTTGTGTAAAATCCTGTGCGGCACACATGACTTTAACATTCTTATCTGATTTTACTTATTTGATTCAATTGGGGTGGGGGTGGGGCTTCTGAATAATCATGAGCATGGAAAATCACTTATTTCCGTGTGGTGATGGCAGTACTGAATCAGTAGCTCATGTACTGCTAGATTGTACTCTTTATAAAGATTTGAGGTGTGCGGCTATTACCCCTCTACTACTATCCATACCAGGTCACTCAAGCATTGCTACGGTGTCTTTTCTTCTGGCAGATCAAGATAACCAGGTGACAGCAAAAACTGTAAAAGATTTAGCAGGGGCAAGTAGAATAAGATCTATTATTTGATTAACTTTCGAACATTCCTCTGCTTTTTTCTTTTAAAACAAAAGAAAGATTATTGGCTCACATGTTTTATCTGTAGCTAAAGAGCCATGTACCAACTGTCTCATTTTTACTGATGTAAACCTCCAGAATGTATTTTGTACAGCTAACTATTTAGCTCTAACCCCAGTATATTTTATCTTATTGCTATGGCTGGTGGCTAAGGCAAATAGTTTCTATCTATCAATCTATCTTCTGAACAAAGTGATCTGTGCCAACACAGCATCAAATCAAATTCAAACCTTCAGAAGACCCCCAAACTGGAACATCTCACACAGGCACCATTGCTTAGCTCTGGCCAATACAAGAAGCTCAGAGGAAACCAGAAATGAAACCAGTAGACCAGAATCCATCAGGTGGCACTTCTCTGACCCCTATACAGACTTCAAGTCAGGCTTTATTTCTGGTATGAACAATTAGGAGATTGATGGTCAGCTTCATTTCATTGTTGCCTTTGGGGGGGGGACAGAAGAGAAGAGAATGGCAACAAAACTGCAATTAGTTTGCTCTGCCTGTCATTGGCTCTGCCTCCACCTACTGCTAGGCCACACCCACCCCATTCATCTAAGCCCATGGCTTCCCCCAAAGTGTAGTTTGTTAAGGGTGCTGGGGACTGTTGCTCTGTGGTGTATGATGTAGGTGTCACCTTGGTCTCCCTGCCCTCCACCCTACCAATCCCATTGGGCACCAGCTGCCATGAGGAGTTTTGTATCACATTAGATTTGTGTATTGACATATTTCACTTTAATGCTCTGATACCAAACATATCTTCTCTGAAATAAGGTCTATTGGTTTTGAGTTAAACTTCAAGTAAGCATGCTTAGGATTGCGGCGTCATTTTAATTTTTAGCTTATGGTTTTGTTGTTGCTGTTATGTGAAAAGGGCCTTTTCTTCAAGCAATCACATGAGTCCAGCAACGAGGGAGGGTGCATTATTTGTTGGGTGTGGGTGTTTATGGTGATGCCCCCACTTTGGCACTGTCTGTGGTTCCTGGATACAGACTGCCTCCAGTATAACCCTGCTACATTAGCTGAGTCATGCCAAGTACTCCAGCTAATACACCGTGTGTTGGTACACACTAAAAACTGCATTTTCCCAGTAGTGATGTATGGAAGTGAGAGCTGGACCATAAAGAAGGCTGATCGCCGAAGAATTGATACTTTTGAATTATGGTGCTGGAGGAGACTCTTGAGAGTCCCATGGACTGCAAGAAGATCAAACCTATCCATTCTGAAGGAAATCAGCCCGGAGTGCTCACTGGAAGGACAGATCGTCAAGCTGAGGCTCCAATACTTTGGCCACCTCATGAGAAGAGAAGACTCCCTGGAAAAGACCCTGATGTTGGGAAAGATGGAGGGCACAAGGAGAAGGGGACAACAGAGCACGAGATGGTTGGACAGTGTTCTTGAAGCTACCAGCATGAGTTTGACCAAACTGCGGGAGGCAGTGGAAGACAGGAGGGCCTGGCGTGCTCTGGTCCATGGGGTCATGAAGAGTCGGACACGACTAAATGACTAAACAACAACAAAAACTGCATGCATTTAGGACAAATGTCTAATAAACAAGCATGCATGACCTTTTCCCATTCCAAAATAAGAACTGCAAGATGAGCACCCTTCCAAGTACATAGGTGTTGTAAGCCATAAGCCATTCACATTTGTAAGTGCTTGGAACTACAAAGAGTTATATGAAGTGCTAAGTACACTTCATTGTTCATTGTGGGAGAATTCAAAATCTGGCCTCTTGTCTTATAAACTCGTGGTAATCATACTAACATAACACATTCTGAATGAAGTGTTAACATTTTTTGTTGGCATCTCTCTCTTTTTTCAATAAATGTGCAGAATATATAGGGGAGGAAATACAATGAGGTCTGCGATCATGCACACTCGGGAGCAAACTCAATTAATCTGAGCGGGACTTAGTTCTGATGTATAGGATGGAAGTGATCAACAATTGTAGAAACTGTAGGAAGATCACAACAAGACACAGGAGGTTACGTTATATCTAGAAAGTTGGCAATTACTAGTTCAATATATTAGAAGAAAGCCCTGGGAAAAGATATGTGCTCTGAACAAATGGGCTTGTGACAAGATTTTTACATGGCAAAGTTCCTAGCATTTCACTAACAGTTCACTTTCATGCTTTATGTAATCTTTCATACAATGTAAGGGCCAATTCTGGAAATCTAATGGAATCTGGTGGAAGCTTAGCATTCATTTCCCAGGATAATTTTTCCCCAGGAAAAGTGCAACCTCGTTAACTCAGAAAATAGCGAGTTTTACATTGTCATTTCCCCATGGTTTTCACAATCATGTGACCACCATTTAAAATTTAGCATGGCATAGTAGTATGTCAATTGAAAAAGCCATAGTTCTATAATGCAACAGTTATTCCAATGTAAGAGGAGTGCTAAAAATCAGGACATTTTAAGTAGTGAAACTAATGCAATGAACTGCTCATCTGAATGCAACCTTGGAGAATTGGATCTGAACATGATAGGCAGCTGAGTAAATTGCTAACTCACCTTGGCCAAGTCACGTTCTTGCAGTATTAGTTCCTTATCCAAAACATGGGGAGAATAATAAGCTCTCAATTAAGTTTTGAGGACAAGCAAACTCATATTGTACATTTCTGTCCCGTCCCCTCCTTTGTAGCACTGATACTATGGAACCCCTTTCTAATGGAACTTCATCTCTTTCTATGGAACAGAAGGATTTATGTTGGAGGAAGCTCCTTTAGGGAGCCTTCGGATCCATCCAGCACATAGTTTTCTCAGCAAATATAGAAGATCTAAGTGCATCGTTTACCTTACATTTTGTTCTACCCGGTAACCTTTGTGGTTTAGACATGAGTTCTCCTTGGTGATTATAACACACTGCAAACCTTATATCTCAGGGAAAGAATGTGCGGCATGCTCAGTGCTGAAAAGAAGACAAAAACAGGCTTGCTTTCTCATGCGATAGAGTTCAGGTCTAGGCTACTTAGGAATCTTGAGGAATGAGTTGTGTTGTGATGTTGTGACAGTCTGGAGGAGGTGCTGAAGGGAAGGGCCGTGTCACACCGGTCTGCCTTGTGAAATTGTAATGCGAGTCAGGTATCTGCAACAGAATGTTGCAATATAGACTTGCAATATAGACTGCTCCAATTCAGGGTTCCAGCTGGCCGGCCAGCCAGCCATGCTGTTTTCCATGATGCTCCATTTATCACACACACACACACACCATTTTCATTTCAACCTTCTTTCAGCAATTAATCAGCTCCCTCTGCAGTGAAGTTCCCACAGTTACTGAAGACTTCTTTTAAAACGCCAGCAGACTTTAAGATTGAATCCTGATTTTATTAACTCACTTTTGGGGGTGAAGGAGGAAATAGTTGGCAACCAGAGCAACTGTGAGACAGTGTGTAGAGCAGTGGTGGAGAACCTCTAGCCTGCAGGCAAAATTTGGACCAGCCTGCTTCCTAAGTTCTCCCGCAAGGCCCAACACAATGCCCACCTGGCCCTCACCAGGTGTGTTATGTGACATCAGGTGTGGAGCAGTTAGAGATGCAGCTACATCAGCTGTGCAATGAGTTCCCATGGGGAGTCTGATCCATTAGTCAATCCCTGCAGATAGTGGGCTTCAAGGAGGCCAATCTGTGGTGCTTCAGAGCACTGTACAGCCCTCCTTGCCAGCCTCATGTGATGCTTTGATCACCCGATGACGTTGTGACGTCATGTGATTGACAGGTGAGTCCAACTGCTTGCTAAATTTGGCCTGTGAGGAGTAGGGAAGATAAGGATTTGGCCCACTAGCCTGATCAGGTTCCCTATATCTGATGTAGACTAATGTGTAAATATGGAAGGGCTGGAATGCTAAGACATGCTGAAGCCAGGTTCACAGTTAAAAGAGCTTGCTTTGTGGGTCCTCTTTTAATATTACTTCTGTCTCCAGCTGACATTAAACACCTGATTATCTTTCTCATCAAAACCACTAGTTCCTGTACAATGCATGTGACCTAGATGCATTCACCTGGCAATAAGTTCAATTCATTTTGTCTCACCTCCAACTTGTTGCAAGTAAATACGCATAGGATCACCCTGTGAATTTGATGAGATCGTAGATATTGTTAATCACAGACTATACCAAAATGCCTTTAATTAATATTACTTTTTTATATACAGCTACCTACAGGAGCTTGAGAGAGTTCCGGTCAGCAGAATGACAAGACAAAGTGTTACGAGAAGAATTGTAAGTGCAGAAAAACTTTCTTTTGTCCCTAATCTCTTGACTGTTTATTGAAGATACATTGTGAAAAGAAATTCTCAAAAATAATTTGTATTTATTGATTCAAAACCCATTGGATCCTCACAAGTGTGTTTAAACATTCATAACTCAGTGTAATCCATCCCCACATAACTTCTTTGAGGCTCTCCCTTTTCATGCCAGAAATTAGAAGGACAACTTCTATGGACTCTGATCAGACAAATAATGACAATGCCTTATTATTGTAAAATGAGAATGCTTTTGTGAATCCATCATGCAGCTGTCTTTCGCATTAAACTGAAGCATAGACTGCCAGTGTGCCTTTGGTCACCAGAGAGAAGTTGGTGGTGTTGCTTTCATTCATATACCGTATTTTTCGCTCTATAACACGCACCTGACCATAACACACACGTAGTTTTTAGAGGAGGTAAATCCGTAGGCATGCCACCCGTAGGCATTTCCACCATAACACGCACAGACATTTCCCCTTACTTTCTAAGAGGAAAAAAGTGAGTGTTATGGTGCAAAAAATACAGCATTTTTCCTCAGGACAATGAAATAGCCCAAAACTCTTACTGGGCTCCTCCGGAAAACCTCTTTATTTAGTGTTCATCCTGATTTGCTTACACCATGCAAGGAAAATATTTGAGCAAAACCGATACCATTCTGCTGCAAAGTGGATATTATTTGACAAGAATCTCTGCTACATGATGGTCTCCAGCTTCTGCCTTGGATTCCTAACTAGAGTCCAGAGCTGTGTGTGTGCTGCAACTTGTGGCTCTGGCTCTTGTGGCACAGAACTGGTAGCTCTGGTCCTACCTTCAGAGAGCCTCTGCAAGTCAATGTAGGCAGTACTGAGCTAAATGACCCATTGGTCTGACTCAGTATAAGGCAGCTTCCTATGTTTCTATTGTTACAAAAGTTGTGTGCCTCCCCCCCCCCCTCTCTGCCAAGCGGTGGCAAAAGCCCATGGGGTTCCAGGCAGTCACCCAGGGTCTGTGTTCCTTTGGAGAATTGAGGCATGACTGAGACTGTTGTAACTTTAATAAATATGGTTTAATCACCTATTTGCACATTTAGTCTGCATGGAGAGAGTCCAGATCTTAGAGCACAGTCATTTCAATAGAAGCTTGTCCCCCACAAGCAGGGCAACCCATGGAGTCCAAGGCATCTCTCCTAGCCAGCCTTCAGCCAGCCTGCCCAAGATGGAACCTGTTTCTTCTTCCCCTTTTTCTTCCCAGCAGCTCTTGCTCAAGACTCCCCTTTCCTGTCATCTCAAAACCAGTCACCCTGGGAACCTCCCCAAATCCCCCATCTCTGTTCACACCTCCAGTGGTGGGAAAGATAGTTCTCTCGCCTTGCCAATGGCCCCCAGTATTGCTTTTAATGGTCCGAGCTTGGCTAGGTTGTTTTGTATAGGCTAGCCTAGGAATTCCTCCACAGCTTGTATTTCTCCCTTCACATCCCAAATAATCAAAATCTTACCATTTATTCTTTTTTTTTAGGTTTAAGGGCCACCGCCCCCCCAAAAAAATTCTACATGGAAAGTCACTGGCCAAAGACATTTCTGTCTCATCGGAAGGAATACCAGTGATATATCCATAACACCCCACTAGAACTAAACAAAAATTAATGAAGTCTTGAGCATGGAGGGTTTCTGGATTGCATTGTTTCCTGATTTCTCGTTGTCTGTTTGCTTTATCTTTGGAAAGTGGGGCCACAGCTGATAAAGTAGCAGTTCATAGTACTCCAAAGAACCAAGCACATTGTCTATCTGCCAGTCCTTTGCACTAGTATCTTATGCTCAAGTTGACACTAATGGCTTTCCTAGACCAGAGCCATATGAGGTCTTAGAGGCCTTGCCAGTTTTCTTTTATATCATGTTTCTGTAGCATTGCTATAGCAGCGCTCCTATAGAGCACTAATGTGATGCAGATATATAGTAGGCTTTTAGCAAAAAGAGATATGAGAGTAGAAATGGAGTCGGGTCTTCAAAGATGTCTGTTCTCTGTCCAAATGTACTCAGTTCCCAGAATAATTCAGCGTGTGTTAGCTTTATGGCCAAAAAATGTCTAGTCTAGAGATGCGCGAGGAATTGGATTTCTGTCAGCTGACATGTTCCACACCTCCTAAACTAATGTGCAAATAAAAAGGTAATTATATTTCAGATTTTGCACTTCTCTGGATTAGGCAGTGCTGTTCTCGACTCAGGAAACTTACCCAAACCTTTAAAAGTGCCTATTTCAGAGTAAAATGCATTTAGAAATTCTTGCATTGAGCTAGAATACCATTTAAAAACATATTTAAATATGAAATTTCAAGTGGAATTTAAAATATTGCCTAAACACGACAGACCCAGCTTACGAATGAACAGATGTGAAACCAATGTGGACTAGGAGTAGAATAACCCCTAGCCTAGATGAACAAAGACAGAGGGAGTGCCATATTCCAATAACCATATTTTTAAGAAGCCGCTGTTTGCCTTGAAGTGCATGGGAAATGCAGTTACCTTTCTCTCTTGGAGGTTTGTGCAGAAACACCATCCTAATTCATCCATGTAGCAAACACACTACATTTCTGGGCTGGGGACAGTCGAATATTGGAATTCTAACACTAACAAACCAAGCCCCCATCCGTACTATACATTCACCCCAAGAATCCTGAGAATTGTAGTTTGCTGAGAGTGCTGTGAGTCTATACTGAGATTCCTGCATCACAGGGGGGGGTGGACTGCAGCTCGGGGGGGGGGAGGGATAGAGGTCTCTCAGCAACTTTCAGTACCCTTAACAAATCACAGTTCCCAGGATTCTTTGGGGGCAGAGCTTTAAATGCACAGTGCCGATTACCCTCTGCTCCCTCCCCTCACAGTAATGTCCAGTCATTTGAAGATGTTCTCCTTGCTCTTCTTCTTTGTAATCTTTTGTGGCGTTCGTACGGAGCCCCCGGTTGTCTCACAGACTATTGACCCGTACACCACTAATCCACTGCCACCAACCAGGTCCTCCCTGGTAAAATCACCCCAGTCTCAGTCAGGATCTCAAGTTAAGAATGAAGAGTGTAGTTTATTGCAAACACAAATACAGTGGTACCTCGGGTTAAGTACTTAATTCGTTCCGGAGGTCCGTTCTTAACTTGAAACTGTTCTTAACCTGAAGGACCACTTTAGCTAATGGGGCCTCCTGCTGCTGCCATGCCGCCGGAGCACAATTTCTGTACTCATCTGAAGCAAAGTTGTTAACCCGAGGTACTATTTCTGGGTTAGCGGAGTCTGTAACCTGAAGCGTATGTGACCTGAAGCGTATGTAACCCGAGGTACCACTGTAAACTTTAAATGCATTCGAAACACTGTTACCCTTTACCCTCTTAGTCTTATTTTATCTTGTCTCTATCTCTTCTACCTTCCCTCATACAAGAACCAACTGCACTAACTGTCTATTTCCATCTGTCTGCCAACTGCTTTCCCAACTGCCTTTTCCCAACCAACCAACAACAACAACAACAACAACAAACAACTAACTAAACCTCAGGCTAAGCCCTTTTTATACACAGGTAGTCTCAGCCTCTGGCTTTTCTATTGGTCTGCCTATTAATTCTTTCTCTCCCCCTGTACAGACATTTCCAAAAGAACAGGCAAAAGTCACATCTCCTTTAATTAGTCATTTATTTATTATTTTGAAAAAGAAGTAAACCTGGCCTCCTCTTACACAAACCTCTCTCCTCCATTGAATATCATCATGATCTCACATTACATATTACAGAGGCTGTTATGTAGTGTAGTTTCACCCTGGGCCAACAGGGGGATACTGTATATAGTTTTCACTCAGGTCTGTAGATAGTTTTCACTCAGGTCCGTGGCAGTTATTTTTGGCGGGAACTCTGGGCTGTTGTGGTTACAATGTTGTCAGCCGGCTGCCTATAAATACAGGCCGGCTGAGCTGTTCGCAGTCAGTTCTATTCCAGCTTACCAGAATAAAAGAGCTACTTGAAGAAATCGCTGTGCCGGCTGCTATGTCAACCCACGACCTAACACTGGCGACGAAGGTGGGATGGATGGACATCAGAGCACAGCCAGATGCGGCCAGCCTCTGAACTGAGCTGAATCACAGAGCGAAATCACTGAGCGAAATCACTGGGCAGAACCAATTCAGAGCTGACTGTTCTGGCTGGAGCACTGTGTTCCATCCATCGCCCTTCACGCCGGCATCAGAATCATGGCTTCACTTGTGCCTCTACCGCCGTTTGCGCCAGCCTCTGAATCATGGGACTCCTACCTCGCTCGGTTCGACTGCTACCTCCAAGCCAACGAGCTGACAGCAGTATCAACGGATCGGAAGCGGGGCCTATTCCTCAGCCTCTGTGGGCCTGAGGTGTTTGAGACGGCCCGAGCATTGGTTGCGCCTGAAGCAGTCCAGGCAACACCATGGGACATGATCCAAGAGAAGCTCCGCAACCACTATGCACCGAAGCCGTCCAAGATTGCTGCCCGCCATGCGTTCTACCACCGGAACCAGGCAGAAGGGGAGTCAATCAGCAACTACACCACCGCCCTGCGACAGGCTGCAATGCACTGTGAGTTCCGAGACTTAGACGATGCCCTGATGGATCGAATCGTCTGCGGAGTCCGGGACATCCATCTGCAACGGCGTCTCCTAGCCAAGCCAGACCTCACGCTACAGAAAGCCATTGAGGAGGCTGTGGCCTCAGAAGCTGTTGAACGCTCTGCCCAGGAGATCCGCAAGTCCAGCAGCCCGCGTCTTGCTAGGGAGCCAGTTCCGGTGCATCATGAAGAGGCCAGCAGTGATGAGGCATCCTCCAGTGAAGACGATGACGTGCACCAGACAAAGCGGGAGCGCAGGAAGTTCCAACAGAAGTCCAAGGGCCAACCGGAATGTGCTGGCTGCGGAGGCAACCATTCCCGTGCCAAGTGTCGATTCAGAGACGCCATCTGTAGGAAGTGTTCCAGAAGGGGCCACATCGCTAAGGTCTGCCGATCGGCTCCGTCTGACACCCCCCCTTCATCGACTCGCAAGTCCAAGTCTTCACTCCAGTCTGCCAAGGAAAGTTGTTTCGCTCTCACCAACTGCCGCTGCCCGTCTGGAACCACGATTGGCCAAACCGACTCGCCTACGCGACGCAAGCTGAACGTCACGGTGCTCGTTGAAGGAGCTCCATGTGACATGGAGATCGACACCGGGTCTGCCCTGTCCATCGTGTCATGGAGCACCATCAAAAGACTGGTACCCAGAGTGTCCAAAAGGCAACTCGACTCTCACCGCGTACACCTGAGAGACTACCAGGGAAACGACATTCCCGTGGTAGGCGTTGGCCGGTTCCGGATCGACTTCAAGGATTTTTCAGGCCTGCTCCGGTTGGTGGTGGTCGAAGGTCAGCGGCCAAGCCTCCTAGGGCTAGACTGGTTTGATGCCCTCGGCCTGGAAGTCACCGGCATCAACTGCATCTCGAACGCAGAGACTGAGGGTCTGGTCAAAGACTTTGCCGAGGTTTTTGACGGCACCTTGGGGCAATATACAGGTACGCCCATCTCCTTTAGCCTTGATCCACAAGTCGCCCCCATCAAGCTAAAGCCACGCCAGGTTCCCTTTGCTCTCAAGGCTAAGGTGGACGAACAACTGGACAAACTGATCGCTCAAGGAGTTTTGGAGCCGGTTGACCACGCAAAGTGGGAAACCCCCATCGTCACGCCTGTCAAGCCAGATGGATCGGTGAGAATCTGCGCTGACTACAAGTGCACGATCAACAAGGCACTTCAGCAGCACGCTTATCCGGTTCCTGTTGTCCAACACCTGCTGCATTCCCTGGGTGAGGGTAAGGTCTTCGCTAAGCTGGACCTTGCCCAAGCCTATCAACAACTGCCAGTCGATGATGCCACTGCTGAAGCCCAGACGATCGTCACCCACCGGGGGGCATTCCGTTGCCACCGGTTGCAGTTCGGGGTGAGTGTGGCTCCTGGCATCTTCCAAAGCCTTATGGAGCGTCTCCTGCAAGGGCTTCCGGGCGTGGTACCATATTTTGATGATGTCTTGGTGTCTGCAGATTCACACCAGCAGCTGTTCGAGCACCTCCGTGCCGTGCTGACCAGGTTCCAGGAGGCCGGGCTCAAGGTAAAGAGGGAGAAGTGCCAGATTGCCGTTCCACAGGTGGAGTTCCTGGGCTATCTTATCGATGCCTCCGGCCTTCATCCAACCACATCCAAGATCCGCGCTATCCAGCAGGCCCCCACCCCAAAGAACAAAACGGAGTTGCAGGCATTCCTGGGGCTGCTGAACTTTTATAACATGTTCCTGCCCCACAAAGCCACAGTGGCTGAGCCTCTTCACCGACTCCTTAGCACTAAGACGCCTTGGGCCTGGGGTCATCGGGAGACGGCGGCCTTCAACGCGGTCAAGGCTCTCCTTTCTTCAAACAGTGTGCTGGTACAGTACAGTGAATCCAGGCCGCTGGTCCGTGCCTGCGACGCCTCACCTTTTGGCATAGGTGCTGTCCTTAGTCACCGTTTTCCAGATGGAAGAGAAGCACCGCTCGCTTACTTTTCCAGGACACTATCTCCGACGGAACAGAACTACAGCCAGCTCGACAAGGAGGCATTGGCACTTGTGGCTGGAGTGAAGAGGTTCCATGAATACCTCTATGGCAGGACTTTTGACCTCATCACTGACCACAAGCCACTCCTGGGCCTCCTCGCCGGTGATCGTCCAACTCCACCGGTCCTCTCACCACGTATGCTGCGATGGACTGTTTTCCTGGCTGCCTACCACTACCGGATCATCCATCGCCCGGGAAAATCAATGGGCCATGCCGACGCCCTCAGCCGTTGCCCTCTTCCAGCATTTGTGGAAGACCCAGCTCCAGCTTCATCGCTCCTTCTGATTGAGGATCTTCCGGCAGCGCCTGTATCGGCTGCCACTGTGGCCTCCGCGTCTGCCCGGGATCGCACCATCAGCCGGGTGCTCAACTGGGTGTGGAGGGGGTGGCCACAAGGGCCTTTTGCATCAGAGTTCCAGCCCTTCGCAACCAGACAACATGAACTCTCAGCTCATTGTGGCTGTCTGCTGTGGGGAGACTGCGTCGTGATTCCCCAGGGACTCCGTCAGCGCGTCCTGGAGGCTCTGCACGTTGGCCACCCGGGAATTGTCAAAATGAAGGCGTTGGCTCGGTGTTACGTCTGGTGGCCTAATATGGACGATGCCATCACTGCCTGGGTGTCCGCCTGTCAAGCGTGCCAAGAGTCGAGGCCTGCACCACTGGCAGCTAAGGGACACACCTGGGAGACGCCAAAGACACCCTGGTCGAGGGTGCACATCGATCTGGCTGGCCCCTTTCACGGCCGGACCTTTATGGTAGTGGTGGACGCCTATTCCAAATGGCTGGAGGTCGCCCTGATGCCCTCCACCACCACCGAAGCTGTCATCCGGGTGCTGCGAGGCCTGTTTGCAACGCATGGGTGTCCTGATGTCCTTGTCTCTGACAACGGACCGCAGTTCATGTCAGGCACGTTTGAGCGGTATCTTTTGGGACTGGGCATCCGCCATGCCCTAACGGCACCCTTTCATCCATCCAGCAACGGGCAAGCGGAAAGAATGGTGCGCTCGACAAAAGAGGCACTGGCGCGCCTGGACCGGGGAGACTGGCATGAGCGGGTCGCCGAATACTTGTTCGTGCAACACATCACCCCTCATGCGGCCACAGGGAGGAGTCCTGCTGAACTGCTTATGGGCCGCCGCCTCAGGTCACCGCTCGACCGGCTACACCCAGACTTTGCCGTGGCTGAACCCCCAGGCTGTGCCAATGCACCACGGTCATTTGTCCCAGGAAACCAGGTCTTCGCCCGGAACTATGTGGGGGACATCCCTTGGGTGCCAGCCACAGTAGTGGGAGTCACTGGACCTCGCTCGTACCAGGTGGCACTCGAAGACGGACGCTTGTGGCGATGGCACATAGACCAGCTTAGGTGCAGGGTTGGGGACTTGGACACTACCGAGGTGCCCCCAACTGCGCTTGCGGCTCCAGAAGAGACACGTACAGATGGCGAGGCCCCACTTACACCTCCCTCGCAAACTGCCAGCGTGGAGCCGAACCAAGCCGTTTCAGAACAGACTCAGACCACTCCACTTGCGGAGGCTCCACCCACAGCAGAGGATCCAGGGGAGTTGGTTCCAACGCCACCTAGGGTCGCACCACAGCCTCAGCGAGAACTGTGTGGCCCTCCGGACTTGGCTACCAGCCCCCGGCGGTCTGGCAGAGTTTCCAAGCGCCCAACTTATTTAAAGGACTATGTTGTTGGACAGGTATCACTGTTGGTCTAAGTATGGGAAATGTAACCGATATGCTTTTGTGCCTAATTGAACCATTACGCGTAGTGCTGTATATAAGGAAACCATTATGATTGTAACTAACACCTTATCTCGGTGGGGAGGGGTGTTATGTAGTGTAGTTTCACCCTGGGCCAACAGGGGGATACTGTATATAGTTTTCACTCAGGTCTGTAGATAGTTTTCACTCAGGTCCGCGGCAGTTATTTTTGGCGGGAACTCTGGGCTGTTGTGGTTACAATGTTGTCAGCCGGCTGCCTATAAATACAGGCCGGCTGAGCTGTTCGCAGTCAGTTCTATTCCAGCTTACCAGAATAAAAGAGCTACTTGAAGAAATCGCTGTGCCGGCTGCTATGTCAACCCACGACCTAACAGAGGCAGAGAACCTTTCTCAGCCTGAGGCCTGCATTACCCCATGGCCAACTTTCAGAAGATCACCCCAGACAAAAGTGGGCAATCAATGTGACCAGAGCTATTTTCTATAGAACAAGAGGTGCCAGAACTCTTGTTCTCTAATAATGGCAATGGTGCCCACCTGAGCAGTTCAGGCTGGGGAAAAATAAAATCCCTGGATGTGACTCTTTCTTTTGTACAATTGTCTACATTTGAGCCACACAAAGTCAGAGGTCTTTCTGTCTATCTAATACACATACCTACATCCAAGCAAGCAAGAGGCATTACCAGACAAACAACACTCTAGAAAGGTGTGGAGCAGGCAGTGGCGTAGCGTGGGTTGTCAGCACCCGGGGCAAGGCAAGTAATTTGCGCTCCCTAACCCTGAGTGAGCCAGGTAGGGGCAGAGAGCTGCGAGTGCGAGCGCACCCACCCCAAATGTTGCGCCCGGTGCGGCCGGCCCCCCCTGCACCCCCACGCTACGCCACTGGGAGCAGGAGAGATAAGGTCTGTGGCCTGAGGAGAGTCCTGAGATCTAGAGAGGCTGTTCTCCACCCCTGCTGTAGCTCCTTATAGGGCTAAAATGTGTTTGGGGCACACTTACCATCACCTGGATGTGCCTCTAGCAGTGCTGCGTGCTGGGATGCTTGAACTCAAACCAGAATTTTGCGTTCTTGGCAGTAGCTAGTTCCACCATCTCAACTAAAAGACTTATAACAAGAGCGCTTTAATGTATATCAATCAGCATGCCATTCTCCAATGAAGACAGATGGATTTGAGCCACTCTGTGAAGTCAGCTTATATTCACTGTACTTATAATTAAAAACAGTACATTATTTATTTTCTGGCCTAAAGTGGATTAAATATTACAGTGACTTCCACAAAGGTTGAGGATGATTTTTCAACAATGTATTAAGTGAGATGACAGAAGGAGAAAAGCCGCATGCGACGGGCTCGCTTCTCGGAATTTCTCTGGGCCTTGGGAATAAAAGCCCTCAAGCAGATTTAGCAGTTGAGTGGCTGCTAAGAGCTACAACGTCCTTGAAAACGTTTCCACTTTAATTTAACACCAAGCATAGCACGTATGGCACGCTGAGATCCTGTACAGCTCTAAAAACATAGAAAATATTCTAACAGCCTTTAGCTCAATGATATGGCCCCTGATGGAGGCCAGGAAGGGATCTTTCATTCTTTATGTCAAGAGAAAGAACAGCTATGAAACACCCATGCAAATGTCATCTGCTCTCCGCATTCAGTTTGAAAGCAAGCGAAAGTACAAGGTAATGTGCAGGGACGACGGGCTTGAAATATTTCACACGTTTGAAGACAGCCAGTGATGGAAAGATTGGAAAAGCAAGCTGCAGTGAGTCTTTCCTCATGGCTACTGTCAGGAGTGTGTGCAGGAGCCAGGCCCTGCGACTGGTAGGGCTTCACAGGACTGGGGCTTTCCTAAATTTGTTCTCAAGAGCCAAGGCGCGACCGCACAGGTGAGGCCGATTGGTAACTCACAACACCTGGTGGCAAGAGCCAGGAAGGGATAGAAGGTCAGCATTTCCCTTTGGCTCTTTGCCACAGCAACACGCTTCCTGCCTTGCTGCATTTGGTTTCTTGACTCCTTGCTTCCTGATCCTCGGACCCTTGGTTTCTTGACTCCCAGCTCTCTGACTCTTGACTTCCTGACTCCTGTCTTCCGGACTCTCGTTCCTGCTCCCACCCCGCCAACTTGCCCCTGGTCCCAATGTCCTCCATCAGAACTTTGACCGCCCGCCCATAAACCGGACCGTGACAGCTACTAAGCCTGATGGCTATGTTCTGACACCATTGTTGAAGGCAGCATGTTTCTGAATACCAGTGGCTGGAAACCATGGGAGGGGAGAGAGCTCTTGGGTTCAGGTTCTGTTTGCAGGCTTCACATGGCCATCCGGTTGGCCACTATGAGAACAGAAACTGGTAAAATGGCCACTGACCTAATCCAGCAGGGACTCTTCTTATATTCTTATGTTTGCCCCACAACCAACACCAAGTGTGATCCATGAAAGCTGCATTCATTAGGAATTGGCTGGTTAAACGCTAAGCTGGCTTAAAGAAGATATACCACCACTGTTCATTGTCACTACTTCTGAAGTTACTAACTAGACAATTATGGGTTGTATCCAGTGCTCTCCATACTCAGAATGGACCCGTTGAAATTAATAGCCACAACTAACTTTTTCTTTTGCAGCAGCTCACATCCATGTTTGGAAATAGTACAGGCTTCTTCAGGTTCTCTCCATCATTTTCTGTTGTTTGCTTCTTGTATCCACATAATAAGACTTGTTGTTAGCTTTAGATCATCTACCCACCACATAGGGAGTCATCCCCTTGGTATTTTGAATTTGTAGGTTCTTCATACTAGCGGTGCTTTGTTCCATTGGTTTGATGGATAAGTTTGGATACAAACTTATCTCTGCAAATGTGGCTGCCATCTTTACAACTCTATGCAGGGCTTTTTTTCAGCCAGAACTCCCTAGATCTGTTCCAGCACCTCTCAGGTAGGTGCCATTGCCATGATAAGAGAACAAGAGAGGTGTTCATGCTGAGTTTTGGTACCTCTTTTTCTAGAAAAATAGTACTGACTCTATCCCCAACTACTGCTACATGAGGGTGTTCAGGACACTACAGCTTTAATAGGTTGCGCAGACTCAAAACTGGGCTCTTGAGAGGCAAAGAATCCCTAAGTTTTTGTCTACAGTGGTGGGCAACCTTTTTTCTGTTGAGGAACACATTTTCTCGGAGATAATCTGTTGGGGGATCTGTGCTGGCAGCCAATGGTGGGCAGCACCAGAACCCAAAGTAGACAGGGCAGCCTCTTCTCTCTTCTTTTTGTCCCCCTTCCTTTCTCTCTCCAAATCTTTCTGTGGCCAACCAATTCATGAAGTGACTCACGAATTTAAATTAGCACACATTTTTTATAATTTTTTATAATTTATATTAGCATAACTTTTATGCAAATCAGTATGTCGTTGTTCTTTGTTATATATTTTTTTCATTTCCTGGTGATACATAAATGGTATCTGGCAGGAAGCTCTAGTAGAAGCAGTGATGCTCCTCTTATAAACAATTGGTAATTTCTGAAGCAACTCTTACTTGGGTGTGTTTTGTCCTGCTTTAGTTCTGTGTTATTTTATTTATTTATTTTTACATTTATATCCCACTCTTTTCTCCAGGGAGTTCAAGGTGGCCCACATAGTTCCCTGCCTCCCAATGTTATCTGCAAAACAACTCTATGAGGTGGGTTAGGCTGAGAGTGTGTGACTGGCTTCAAGGTCAGCTATGAGTTGCATAGCTAAGTGTGGATTTGAACCCTGGTCTCCCAGGCCTTAGTCCAATACTCTAACCACTGCACCACACTGGTTTGTCTTATATAACCTATATCAAAATAGAATAGAATGCAGTCATAATGTGGATATAATTGCATGCCATGTTTTTTCAATTTTGTGCAGAATGAGAAATTTGATAAAGGGATGGGATGCAGGACATAGATTAGTGGTGGGGCCTTTTTAATAAAACACAGAAGTTCAGAACAATATTCTGATGCTCTGGAAGAAGGTTAGGCAAGCGTCTGTCCTAAAACTAAACATGTCATCCGGCAAATGTGGGTCAAGGCTTCTGCCAAAGGTGTCAGAGCATTGTTCAGAAAACAGATTCAAGGAGAGGTCATGATAATTCTTCAAGTGTGCATAAGACTGCCATAAAGTTGATGAAAACAATAGCTACTGGTGACCAGTGAAGCCAAGATAAGAAACAATGGGGTTTAATTGCGGGATACTAAATTTAGGTTAAATATTACATTAAGCCTTCTAACAGGAAGGCGTGAGCAATAAAGCAAGTTGTTGTTTTTAAAGAAGGGCTGGTAATCTCTTGCATGGGTGCTCTAAAGAAGAAGGAGCTGAATAAACAAGATAGCAGTCAAGTACAAGATGACTAGAAAATGCATTGCAGAAATGGAGTTAATGAACTGTTATTCTGCCATGGTCCAGATCCTAGCTGCAAAGGCAGAACTGTGCATAAATTTCAGGCAAAACATGCAATGCCGTCAATGGAAGTTTCCTGTGGAGAGATTCAAACTACTGAATTAGCAGTGGTATAAAACACTGTAAGTTTACATTGAGGAGACCTGGATACCATAACCCAGCTTTTCTTTTTCTTTTAGCAAGTTTTATATACTGCTTTATCAATCAATCTCTAAGTAGTTTACAAATTAGTATAAAGTGATCATTAAAAAACAGTTATGAAAAGAGACTTCAAGACTGCTTAGGCCAACAAATCAATGAACACAAATGGAGCTCTATATGGTCTAAACTTCCACTGCATAATATTTCAGCTAAACTGCAGGAAGCCTCTTTAAAGGTCATCAATAGATGACACTGGACACCCTTACACCTTTCAAGAGTTGACCATACACACTCACCCTTATGCTGGAAAGTCGTAGGCTTAAATGGATGTACCTCCATATGTGGTGGGACTGTCCATTGTTTAAAGAATTCTGTACCTGAATTTTTCACCTTCATCTGCCATTACAGAGCAATATATTGTCGCTGATCCTATGTTAGCTCTGTTGTCAATGGAAAATGACATAAATCCAAACATGAAGCATAAAGTTGGTTTTCAGATTTCAGAGATATATGTAGTTGCTTCCAACTGGGGAAAAAAACCTCCTTCCACTGCAGAAACTTGGGCCCAATATTTTGTGCTCTCATTTTGTACTTTTATGTTGCCAACTGTCCTGTGATCTGCGGATGAAGGGTGGTATACAAATTTAATAAAGCATAATAATAATGTGTGGAATATAGCACTTATGGACTGCTTGACTCACCATTAGTGGGTGATAATAGGAATAACCCAGGATAACCTTACAATTAATTCTGGGGTTATGTTATGAGGATATTGCTAAAAGCCAACATCATGTATAGACAAAACATATCTGGTTCAATCGCAGATGGAATTTCCAAAGTTTTTTCTCCCAGATGCCCACCCCCTCAATTTTTTATAACATTAGCCAAGCACGTAATACTGAATATGCACAAGTTAAACACACATAAGTTGCAAGTTGTGTGTACATTATTAGAAGTAAACAGTCTAATACAGATGTCATTTAGCCTGGTATCAGAATCTGCAAGTGATATCCTACATTGTGCTGGAGCAGCCTTTCTCAACCTGTGGGTCCCCATATGTTGTTGAACTACAACTCCCATCACCCCTAGCTAGCAAGGCCAGAGCTCAGAGATGATGGGAGTTGTAGTCCAACAACATCTGGGGACCCACAGATTGAGAACCACTGTGATGCAATGGAACTCCCCTTTCCTCTCCTTCACCCTGTAACACCCACGCCCCCCACCTGCTCTGGAGGGTACAGCATGGGCAAGTCCTATTTGCACCAGTGGACATTTGGTTTGTGAGCAGCATGGCATCATTTGATGTCGTCCTCTGCAGCAATCAGTGCACTGTTGGGATGTAATTGCTAAGTCAAAAATCACCTGCCTCTCACCTGATCTATGAGCAGCAAGTCTCATACTATCTTCCATCTGTATGTGTGCTCCATTTTCATTCCACGTGAAGAAGTTGAACAGCCAATGCATGCAGACTTCAGAATAATTTCTTTAATGACAACTGCCCACCCTTTCATGCGAAAATCATCATGTTTTCCTTATTTGGCAGCGTTGGATAAAATTTGTACACACAAAGCATTTTGTCTTCTAAATGCCAGGCAAATTTTCTTCGGTGCTGCCAAATATGGAGAGAAAAAATGCCTAACCGAAATCTGAAAAACAGATTGCTGCGCGCATCTATTGCCCAATCTATTCTCCATCTTTTTCAGGAAGTTCCCACACATTGTTTCTCCATCTTTTTCAGGAAGTTCCCATGCATTATTTCAATACATCGTGGATCTTTTCCAGTCATTTTGAGCACTCTGGAGCCCACATGGTGCAAAAAAGTGGATGTTTTAGACTCAAAATAGGTTATAATGGATAGCCAAGGCAGGGGCCTCCAGATGGCTTTTGGTCTCCAGCTCCCATTAGCCCCAGTCAGCACAGTCAATGGACAGGGATGACAGGAATTGTATTCCATCAACTTTTGGAAGGTAGAATGTTGGATACTTGTCTTACACCAACCAGATGCAAATTCAGTTTTTAAGACTGCTCTAGATGTGTCCTAGCAGCTGCAACAACAACAAAACACCTCTGGAAATTTTGAAGGTAACTTTTAACCTGAAGGCTGGGAGATTACTGCTTACAGAGTCCCTAGGAGGTTGTGATGAAGGCTCTGTGGGTTAAACCACAAAGCCTAAGACTTGGCGATCAGAAGGTTGGCGCTTCGAATCCCTGTGACGGAGTGAGCTCCCGTTGCTCGGTCCCTGCTCCTGCCAACCTAGCAGTTCAAAAGCACGTCAAAGTGCAAGTAGATAAATAGGTACCGCTCCAGCGGGAAGGTAAACGGCGTTTCTGTGTGCTGCTCTGGTTCACCAGAAGTGGCTTAGTCATGCTGGCCACATGACCCGGAAGATGTACGCCGGCTCCCTCGGCCAATAAAGCGAGATGAGCACCACAACCCCAGAGTCGGCCACGACTGGACCTAATGGTCAGGGGTCCCTTTACCTTTACCTTTAGATGTGTCCTAGCAGCTGCAACAACAACAAAACACCTCTGGAAATTTCGAAGGTAACTTTTAACCCGAAGGCTGGGAGATTACTGCTTACAGAGTCCGTAGGAGGTTGTGATGAAATTCATTTTCTTAGCCTGCTGCTATCTATTAATTGTCTCTTTTTTGCATAAGCTGTGGCATACAGTGAGGTCACTAGGGAAGGGCCGTAGCTCAGTTGTAGAGCAGCTGCTTTGCATCCATAAGATTCCAGGTTCAGTCCCCAGCATCTCCAGGTAGATTCTCTGCCTGAAACCCTGGAAAGCCGTAGCTAGTCAGTGTGTTTTGAAGGTCAGATTGTGGAAAGTGAGCAAGCTATTTTAATAAATGATAAAATGCTGACTCATAGGACCTCCCTTTTCAGGTGTGCTCTGCGGGCTGCAGGAGGGAGCAGAGGAAGGGAAAGTACCATTGCATAGGCAGAAGTCTGTTCTGTTAGCAGAACAGCAGCATTGGATTCAAAATTAATGGAGAGAGAGAGAGAGAGTGAATACAGTGTGTGTGTGTGTGTGTGTGTGTGTGTGTGTGTGTGTGTACATGTACGTACACACACATACAGTGGACGCTCGGGTTGCGAACATGATCCGTGTGGGAGGCACGTTCGCAACCCGCAGCATCCGCAACCCGCAGTGCTGCGTCTGCGCAGGTTGCAATTCGGTGCTTCTGCACATGCACAAAACACAATTTAGCCTTTCTCTGCATGCGCGAGCGCCAAAACCCAAAAGTAGCCCCTTCTAATGGGTTTCGGCGCACCTGTAACCCAAAAACACGCAACCTGAAGCGTCTGTAACCCGAGCATAGGCGCCGACTCCATGGGGCCTGAGGGGGCCCGAGCCCCCTCAAAAATTCGTTTGGGGGGGCTCTGCCCCCCCAATAATCTCGGGCGCCCCTCCAGCAGAGCGCCACCGCCGCCGCTCCCCCAGCCCAAAATGCACAGGGTCGGGCTGCATGCCTCCTGCCCTCCCTCCCGAGCAAAAGCTCCACCCAATTTCCTTCGGAGCTGATTAATAGGCGCAGCACGCTCTCCCCTATTCGCTCCCGAGGAGGCGGAGCCACTTTATCTGCATATTCATGAGCTTATTTATTATTCATGAGCTTTCGCGGGCTCCCCCAATATTTTTTATAAGTCGGCGCCCCTGAACCCGAGGTATGATTGTATAGGAAAATAAAAAATGTTGGGGGAAAGTACCTTATACATTAGTTTCATAATAGCTGGAGATTGTGATGTGAGGTTAAAATGAATATGAAAATAAATTGCCAACTCTGGATGGACAAATGTTTTTACTTTTTTATTTTTCTACACTAAGTTCATACAGAATGTGAATCACAGTAAAGGATTCATGAATCGTTGGCAAGTTGGAATGCACATAATATTAAACAGATCCTTGTGCATAGCAATGGGCACATCACCATGCCAATTCCCCCCCCCCAGCTGGCCAGGAAACTAGTTCTAGTGGGCAGATTCCTTCCTGCAGGAAACAACTGCATGTTTTCATTCCTACTGTGACTTTCCCCCCCTCTCTTTCAAGGTACAGTGGCCTTTGGAAGGTTTTTACCTCTTGGTGGTGTGTTGTGGTTGTTTTAGCCATTCTTTCTGAGTTAATTACGGCTTTCATTGCCTGGTATGTCAATGAAAATACTTTTAATAACAGTTAAAAAAAAATCTCAGCAGGATGCTTCCTGGAACAAGCAGGACTGTCATTTGGATAATAAGCAGCATAACTTCTGACTTGCTTAGTGGGTTGATCTCCTGAATTCAGCTTTGTTAATGCAATGTAACAATGCCATAACAAACGACAAAAACAGAAAACCGAAATCCATGACTGCATACTAAATAAATTTATTGACTAAGCAGTGCCAGAACTACAAATTCTGTCATGGGGTCAAAAGTCTGCACTGCTGCCAGCCCACTCCCGATTGTGAAAAACTATAACAGAAATGGCTGCTTACCCAGCATCCAGGTGGGCTGTGGTTGTGGCCTGTCATGTCAGGCCTCTGGCCTCACAGAATAAAGGCCTACCTATCACGAGGTCAGCTGCAGGGGGGATTTCCCGGAGAGCTGCAAAGGTGGCTAGGTTATCCCGCTACCCACTGGTTTGAAAGTCAGCCAATCGGGAGCCAATCATATATCAACTGAAGCACTGTTTCAAGGCAAATAATTATATCAACCTTGAGGGTACAAGGAGAAGGGGATGATAAAGGATGAGATGGTTGGACAGTGTTCTCAAAGCTACCAGCATGAGTTTGACCAAACTGCAGGAGGCAGTGGAAGACAGGAGTGCCTGGCGTGCTCTGGTCCAAGGAGTCATGAAGAGTCGGACACGACTAAACAACAACATGTTATACATCACGGGTCCAGCAGCCCATCTACCCTTAGATCATGTATTCTGGCTAGCAGTGGCTTTTCAAGGTCTTAGGGAGGAATCTTGGCCAGCCTTGCTACTCAAGATCCTGTTGGTGGAGATGCCAAGGACTGAAATTTGGACTCAAATAATGTGTTCTGTCATTGATCTAACAGCACTTTCTCAATGTTGCTTGAAAGACTATCAATATATTATTCGTGTAAAGGCTCAGCAGCCTTCAGAATGTTTTAGTGATCTGTAATATATTATCATTTATCATAGGTTTCCCACCCAGAAATAAACATGGGTTATTAGGATGAGAATCAAGGAAGTATGTAACTGAATTCCCATCTCTTGAGACAAACAAGAGTGTCCTTTTCATTCATGCAATGATTGTGCCCTTCCCATAAGTACCTAGCCTAGAGCCCAACATTTCTTTCATAAATGAAACATAGTTCAAAGAATGGATCTTCCATGTATCCAAGTTTCTCCTGTACCCTCTGAAAATCTGATCCAAGGTGTTAGAGGATGCTGCTGTTGAGAATGGTTTGGGATAGGGAGGAGATACTTAGGAGCCAAACCCTTGTTGGACTTGATGGACTTTTGGTCTGATCTCAGCAAAGCAAGTCTTATAATTCTCACAAAGAGTAATCCTTATGGGGCAACAAGATTTTCTTTCTCAGAAAAATATCCTGAAACAATAAAGGTTTCTGTAGAGTTTTATGAGTGCAAGGGTGCCTGGTAGCATGGGCAGCAAGGGGGCACAGGGGCTCCAGCTACCCTAGTGATGGGCATGATAGCAGAGCTGGAGGAGATGGGGCTATCCAGAATTGTGTCCATACTATCACCAGGTGAATTCGTACTGTGAGAGCTTAGCAAAAACAGCAACCCAGTGACACCTACTGCTCAGTGATGTTCAAGTCATCAGGGATGCATTCCTAAGTCATCCCAGAGGCAGCTTTGGCCACCACCCACCTTCAGGGTAGCTTATGGAGGCATGAATGGAACACAGAAACATAATCACATCCCCAAGATGCTGTTGCACCGAATGGCTCTAGAACGTGCTTGGTAATGACAACGGCAGAATGCCAATATCTAACCTGGGGTTTGGAGGCTGTTGGGGCTCCCATTGCCACAGTGAATTTGCCCAAAAAGCTCAACAAGTTTGGGCTGGGCAAAACATCTTTTCTGTCCTGACTATCACTGCTTGAAATATGGCTACCCTATTGTGGTGCCATATCTGCAATTCCATTGGTGTGGTGGGGCTGCTGCTGAATTCTATTGCCTCTGAGCCACTACTCTTAACACCTCACTGTTAGCGGTAGGAAACACAACAATGCAAAAAGTAGTGGATTCTGAAGCCACATCTGAAAAGGTTTACATGTGTGCTCCTTGACTATGCAATCAGAAATTTATATAAAAATTCCAGCCTTTGGGTGGAAATGACACCAAATGCTGAATATAACATTTCAAAGCCAAGGCATTTATAGTGGTCTACACAAAGACAAAAAAAGAATTCTCAATTTAACACTAAATGTGGTTCTGGTGTATTAACTTTGCATTAATTATTTCTGTTTCTCACTCATGCCTTGTTATGTCATCCAGATTTTATTCTGGACCATTTATCCTTTGCCATCTGTTTCTAAGCAGGAAATATGCATGGGTTCAGAAACAGAGGCAGATGTAGAATACTTGTCAATAATCACTCATTACATCCCCCCCCCCCAAGGGACACAGAAGAACAGAATATCAAAATAAATATTAGTCAATTTTCAGTTTCAAGGCATCTGAGCTCCCAATCCAAACTATCAAATGCTGATGTAACAACTCTTCAGCATCAATGAATTCAAAGTTTATAACAGTAGTCCTCAGACATAATACCCATGTGGAAACAACACATAGCTGGTTTTCCTTAGCCATTTGGCTTTGACTTTTCACCATTATTCTTCAGAGGAAGTACAGCACTTGGAACTGTGAGTCTTGTGGCTATTTATTTATTTATTTATTTATTTTAAAAACATACTTGCATACTGCCATTTTATTTAAAATCGAAGCAAATGTTATGTACTTTTTTTTTACTTTATATATGGTTTTATTTCAGTTAAGAGTTATTTATCCTTACCACTGATGGCATGCAGCCATGTATTTCTTCTTTGTATTGGAAATACTCAATTAAGATTCTCTCTTTTTATTCTTTAAAAAAGCAGTTTACAACAACAACACACACAGAGCACAGCACATAAGAATTTAAAATCAAAGAGCTTCAGCTAACTATTACAGAAGATTTTTTTTTAATGCCTGCTTAAGCCTGGAGGCATATAGAAGTTTTCAGCAAACCTTTTAGGCACTCCTGTCTTTAGGAATCATGATTTTTGTTGTCGTCATTTTGATAAGAGCAAAAGCAGGGTCATTCTTCTTCCATTTAAGATTTTACAGAGGGTTTATTTTTTGTCCCTTGTGATTCTTCACAGTTGCTTTATTTACCTTGAAAGTTACACTCCATTTATATAGATTTTAGAGCCTTACGCAGTCCAGTTAGCACAAGGCTCCAGGGACAAGCCCCCTTAAGAAAGACAATTCTCTGCAAATCTGAAGGCATGTGCGATATGCTTTCGCTGGCTATGTGAATTATATTACATCACACTGTGTATATATCAGATAACATGTGGTAATGGTTGAAGCACTGCATGTCCCCCACCAAGTCAAAGTCTGCAACTGATGTACAGGCAATTATCTGCATGGCATAATGGTTACCACTTGGCTTATGACTTCTCTCAAAATGAGCTTATACTGCATAGTTGACCCTCACCAATGTCTCCCTTATGACACAGGAGATAGTAGAAATCTCTAAATAAAGGGGCATGTGACTTCAAGCAGAGACTACAGAGCAAAGAAAAGCAAGAGGCAGAAAGATTGGACAAGCAGCAAAGACAAATTGTGTGCCTTTTTATAAGCCAGAGTTTCTCTGGTCATCAATCAGACTCTTCCTCTGAGGTAGTTACAGTCAGTTGGGAAATGTACAGGCCTGCCAACTGATAATTTATTCGCGCTGAACCAAAGTGGCAACTTTTAAAACAGGAAATCACAGTCTGAGGAGGGAGGAATTGAAATGTTCACACTTTTTTCTCCAAGCCAAGAATTTATAGCTGCCATATTCCACGTTTCATGAATAAAGCAAGAGTTTGTTAAAAGTCCTCAGAATGTGCCTATCAGCAAAATATTACTAACACTTAGATTATAGCTTGCATCTCTGAAGAAGGCAAATGCAGACACAGATCAGCACTTTTGTCACATTTTATTTTATTACAGCTTTGCTCATACTAATGCTGTCCCAGTAGCCGCCTTAGAGACTTGAAATCAAAAGGCAGCTTATAAATATTTTAAAGCGTATAAATATATACGTTATTTATGCATTTCCCATTATTTGTGTACTTTTCTTCTCCCAGACGCAGAGGTCCGAGGTTTGTTTTCTTAATGCTGAATTTTCACAGTTGTACACACATATTCACACTTGTGGTGCAAAGTCAGTGACGAGGGTGTTCGAGGTGGGGGGGAGACCTTTCAAGAGAAGATAGTGAACAAATTATGGTCCCAGTAGATAACAGCTTAGGAAAAATGGACTAAACTAAGTGCTAGATTCATTCTTGTATAGATTTTCTGTGGTTACATTATGAACTGACACTCTTCCCTATCAGAGACACTCTTTGCTCTTTTCATGTTCTGGGATGGAACACAACAACTTCAGTGAAGACAACTGTGGTCCATGGAGCACAGATAGTAAAATCTCAAGAGGTTACTCTGTTGATTTTAGGGTTCAAAATAGAAAGTTTGGCAGAGCAGCATTTGAGTTAAGTTATGCTCCCTTTGTTTAGTCTCTTTGGTCATAACCTGCACTTTCAGGTGAGCACTCAAGAGAAAAGGGAAGTAGAGCAGTTGTCGGAGCCGTAGTGTAAGGTTGACCTTAGCATTCCAAACTGGGTCATGTTTCCATCAGAGGTAGCCACTCCCCAGAAGAACGTACTAGAGTTTTCCAGCCTCACAATTAGAAAATTAGTTTAATGTGTTGGAAGAAGACCTTCCAACTGGAAACCTGTTGAGGAGCAAAAGTGCTCTGCTCGATGGGAGTGAGAGGAAGGAGGGTTGAATTTTTTTTCCCTTTTTGACTTTGCAAAGAAATAAAGAAACCTGTAATCTTAAACCATTAGAAGTGGCCATGGCAAGTCAGCACATGTGAATTAATGCTTGCCACTAGGCAGTCTCAAACACCTGCAACAAATCTCTTCTACTTTGAATTGTAAATAAATACATGGTTTTTATTAAGCAGACACACTTTCTGTTTTCTCTCTTTCTCCTGCTCCATTCTCTCTCTCTCTCTCTCTCTCTCTCTCTCTCTCTCTCTCTCTCTCTCACACACACACACACACACACACACATAATTTAATGTTCTGGCTGAAATGAAAGACATATGTGAACTTCATTAGTATGTTCATAACACAATTCACACATACGACTGTATTCCAACAGATTTATGTCTCATAAAGTTTCCATGCAACCTCTTTGCTTATGTTCCTTTTTCTTTTACCCATATGGATAATTTAAGGTTCAAATATTACTCAAATGCATTGGGAGAGCTGTGGAATAGTAAACCCCGCTGTTCACAACCGGTGTCTCATTCTTTCATTCCATGGGGAGATTCTATTTCAATGTGTTTTTCATTTTAACTTCTGCTTCCTTGAACGTTATTTCCTTTCCTACAGCTTTCACCAAGGTCAAACAAATATTTAGCAAATAATTAAAAAAATGCCTGTCTAGTCATTTACTGGAAATCTGCCCACCTGTATCTAAAAATATCAGGTTACAAAAATGAGTCGTGGACACGCCTATGGTTGTCCAGGCCCCACCTGGCAGTGGTTGATTTAAATGCTCTGAGGCCTTTAGCGGATGAAGTCAGGTGTGCCTCTTGCCACCTGTCCCTTTATGCTGTTCCACCCACAGAATGCGTGTCTGAGCAGAAGGTAGAGCAGCTGCATTCTCTATTATTGCCTTGGAGCTTTTGAAAGTAAAAACGCCATCTCCAAGGAAGACCAGGCAACTCCGACATAAGTGCTGATGTGAATTGTGAAAAGGGCTGGGGATTCACCTGCGACAGCTTCGTCTGTGGGGAGGGAATCATGTTTCGAAATGCTCCTCAACGTCAAAGAGGATTGCTGTATGTAGAAAAGTAGCACAGCAAGTAGAGCTGCCTGGAATCTTTCTCCGTGATGTCTTCGTTCTCCTCCTGAAAGGATTTCTTACATGGAAGAGCAGTCCATAAAAATGGAATCTCCCACCTACAGTCTGAAGTGGTGCAGTTCCTACCACCTAAGGAGCGGAGAACCTCTGGCCCTACAGATTCTGTTTTGGATTCCAGCTCCCCTTAGCCCCAGGCACCACGGCTAGTGGCAAAGTATGATGGGAATTGTTATCCAGCGGCATCCCAGGCCTAAACATTTTATTATCTGCTTCATGTGTAGATCAGGCTTAAGCCTATTGAAAGCAATATGTCTATGTCGTGCCTTTTGGATTCTGTAGGACTCTGAGATATAATGCAACTTCTCACTGAGATGGTAAACGTGCATCTGAGTTATACCACTTCAGACTGCAGAACTGAAATGATAAACTTTACAATTTGAGAGGGCATACCCCATGTACATGTGAATTGTTGTTGTTGTTGTTAGAATTTTTATACAGCCCTATACCTGGAGGTCTCAGGGCAATTCACAGAAAAAATCACAACACACATATATACCAAAATAAAAACAATAACCCAATAACACCCCTCCCAAAAGGATTTATAGGGTGAGTTAGTCTTTGGGAAATGTCTCAAAATAGATTTTGATTCTGGGTTTGGCTGTGCACATTTGTTATACTGCTCAAGGCAGACTAAGTTTGCATAGTCAAGCTTATGTAGGGCTCAGTTCTGCATTTTCTTTGGTCAGTTTGTTAAAAGAGATGGGGACTTATAGCCAGATTTATGAATTCAGCTGTGAGGACTAGAAATGTACACTTTAAAAGTCAACATGAATATTAAGGGTTTCTAACTTTCTCAGGGAACCTTGAGGAAAAGGTTCGTTTCTGGTTCATTAAGATTGAGAACTGACCTAGACGAGAAACTGTGACCAAAGTCACTTAAATAATGCAGATGGACTCCAGAGGGAAAAGAAATTATGATAAAATTTAATTGAGGAAGCTTAACAAAATAGTGCATAACTTCAGGAGAAAGGAACAGAGAGGTTTTTAATTTCTTACTTTACACCTGGTACATAGTAAATATAGATTCAGAGAAAGAACTTCCTCAGAACTACAGTCAGAACATGTGCTACCTTACTAGAGATCATGCATCTCTGCTTGGTTGCTAAGCAGCACCCCCATGCATCCCACTCTTGGCTAATGGACTTTAACACAAACATAATTAACCCTTAAGTAACAAACTGAATGATCCCTCCTGTGGCATTTCCAACAAAAACAAGCTAAGGCTGAAGCATTTGTACATTCCACATGGTTCTTGTCTCATTTTCCTCTTACTACTTGTGCTAGTCTTTTTCAGCTGACTTATTTATGTGTCCATGATGTGTCCATGATGCAGAGGCTTATACTTTAAGCACCTTTATTAGTGATTGGTGAAAAGCCTCAACTCACTGAAAAGTAACAGGATGATGTTACCAGAATGTTATAGAAAAAGGGCAGTGGCAAAGATTTCAGAAATCTCAGTTTCCTTATGTGAGCCTGGTGAAAGTTATCAATGGACCAAAAGTTTGTGATTTAATAATGTGACTTATTAACTGTAGCCAGATGTAATGTTGTAAGAGGCACCATGTAATAAGAACAGGTGGCCAGTGGATTCCTTAGGCATGGGAACAGCTTGCCAGAAAAAAGGACAGTATATTTAAAGTCTATATAGTGCTAGGCTAAATATTTATTCAAACACATAAAACTAGAATTTGAAAGCACAGTCCAGCTTCAAATGAAAATTGTCCATGTTTCTCATGGACCCAATGAGAAGGGCACTTGTCAACTAGAAGAATAGAGAAAAGTAGAAATCCTTTTGAATTTCTATTGCTTTTGATTGACTAGAAACAGGGCCATCTTTAGCATATGCACCGCCGGGGTGCAAAGATCCGCCCAGCGCCCCCAAATTTAGTTTAGCTGCCCCCAATTTTTTAGGGGGGGGACTCAAAGTTGTTGGGCTTATTTTGGGAGGAGGAAAGCCAAAGTTGTTGAGCTTGGGAGGGGGAAAGCCAAAGTTGTTGACATTTTTTTGAGGAGGGAAGTTGCTCACCTGTAGCAACAATGGGGAGGAAATAGCTGCTTTTGTATCCTGACTCGTCGGGAATATTTGACACCACGGAGTAACAGAGTGATGGGAGGGACTTTCGCTCCTTTGCTTTTCACTGCTGCCAATGCATTTGCCGCCCCATCGAATTCGGCGCCCAGGTGTACCGCACCCCTTGCGGCCCCAGGTAAAGACGGCCTTGACTAGAAACATAGCCAATGAAATAACCAGCAGATTGTTTATTTGAATATGTTGGTCAGCAGTCTGTATTAATTCTGTGGAGAGAAACCTAAGCACAAAAAAGGTAGAAGAAGCCTGTAGCAGGGTCAGATGATGAGCCAGGCTCACCAGGTCTAGTCTGAAGCAAGAGTGGCCTGGCATTCTGAGGAACTTCAAGGGGAGATTACCTGACTCTGAAGTGTAACTTTTGTATATACATAGCCCAGGGTTTGGGTGACATGAGGGAAGGACAGAGCCAGAGAATGAAGCCAAGAAAATGAAAAAGAGAGAGAGAGAGTTTGAAACACAAATGTTTATCTCTTGCAAAGAAGAAGGCTTGTATGGAAACTCTTCCTCAGGGACTCATGGTGATCCAGGAATAAAGTGAATGGATTAGATACCATGCCTATCTAATCCACTCATGAATTTACAGTTGGGGGTTCTGCCTTAACTCGATGACAACAAGCTGAAGAGGGTTGTTTTTGTCCCCTGCAAACTAAGAACTGAATGCAGGCAAGCTTTTTTCTTTTTTTAAGAACTCATGAACCCTGCATGGTGCAGTTCTCAAAGCAAGACAATTTTATTCTCCTTGAACCCTCCCAGCTGTTGAAAGGGAAGCTGCTTGATGGGGAGCGATCCAGCCCCTCCTGTGCCCTGCCGTCCCTCTGCAACCTCATTGCTCCGTTTAGGGAGCGCGCGGACCTTTGCTAGCTGAGGCTGCTGCAGCTGTTGCTGGCTACACACTGCTTTTTAAAGCGCCTGCTGGCTTTGAATCGCCTGCCTCCTCCCAGCTCACTGTAAAGCAAGCAAAGGGAGAGCCGCGCAAAGTGGGACAGAAGACCTGTAAGCAGCTCCCGCTTTGCTTGCTTTACAGTGAGTGACGGATGAATGGCTCCCATGTAAGCGGCTACTGCCCGCTTTGCTGCCATGGCTCTCCTTCCCTCCCTCCTCTCGGCTCCTCCGTGGGTCGCTTTAAAGCAAGCAAAGTGAGAGCCTCGTAGAGCGTGTAAGCAGCTCTCACTTTGCTTTCTTTCATAGAGCGACAGACAGGTGCCATGGCTCCCGTCCGCCCCTCCTCCTGGCTGTAAAGCAAGCAAAGCTAGAGCCACGCAAAGCGGAACAGAAGCCCTGTGAGCGGCTCTCGCTTTGCTTGACTTACGGGAGCCATGGCTCCGGTCCAGTGCACTCGCTCCATAAGACGCACAGGCATTTTCCCTTTCTTTTTAGAAAGAAAAAAGTGTGTCTTATGGAGCGAAAAATACAGTATGTGTATTATCTTGGGTCTCAAACTAAAACAGAACACAACATAACCCAAATCCCACCAATCAGTAATTTGATTGGGGCAGGGGTAGAAACTGAGTACACACACACATATCCATGTATGTACATGTACACACCACCCTCTCTGGAGAATAGCTGGTTGGTGACATTTCAACTTTTTAAAGGCTATTACATGAAATCTTTAGATCCAGCCCTTGACTTTATAATTACATCTGTAGCACTCACTGATGTGTGTGATTTAAATCCATTAAGAACTGCATAATTTTCTACCCAAAAAGTAAATGTTACTTAGTATGTAACCTACCATTATTTAGAGGGGGGGGACCCAGGTCATCTTTCTATATAAATAAAGACCACTTTACATCTTTCTGTTAATATATGCTGTTCTGTTCCATTGTACCATTCTGCTGACGTTACAAACCCTTCACATGAATGTTTCAGAGTTAACATACCCATTAGTATTAGCTTTAGAATGAGAAAAATTGCTGCAATTAAGAGAGCCATTGGCCTTTTTATTTTTAAAAAAACTGGCCAAGCCAATTTTTCCTCCCTCTAGCAAGCTGCCAGAAGAGATGGCTAGAAAGCTGGAAGTTTCAACATTAATTTATTTTAAATAAGTGATTGAAGCTCAAAGTAACTGAAGCTGGGCTTTTAAAACTAAACTTGGATTCCAGATTCTCCATACGTTGTAGGCCAATTCATATGTGTATAAGCCAGGTTTGATTCATAGTGCATTTTGCATTGTGGGGAGGCACTTGTCAAAGTATTTCACTTCTTAAAATATTGCAACCAAGCTTAAGACCAGAGCTTTCCAAACTGTGTGTCACGACATGTTAGTGTGTCGGCCGCCGTGTGTAGGTGTGTCACACAAACACCCTCCACTCTCCTCCCGGGGCTGGAAAGGGTTAGTTTAACCTCCGGTTTGCTAGTATAACTGAATTGCTCTGTCGTGAAACGATGCAAAACTGAATTGCTGTGTCACAAAATGATGCATGTCCGAAAAGTGCGTCACCAACTTGAAAAGTTTGGAAAGCTCTGCTTTAGACCAATAGAAGAAGGAGTTTGGATTTGATATCCTGCCTTATCACTACCCAAAGGAGTCTCAAAGCAGCTAACAGTCTCCTTTCCCTTCCTCCCCCACAACAAACACTCTGTGAGGTGAGTGAGGCTGAGAGACTTCAGAGAAGTGTGACTGGCCCAAGGTCACCCAGCAGCTGCATGTGGAGGAGCGGAGACGCGAACCCGGTTCACCAGATTACGAGTCTACTGCTCCTAACCACTACACCACACTGGCTACCTGTCATGATGGCTATGTTTCTGTCCAGTATCAGCGGTAGTGTGCCTCTCAATGCCAGTTGTTGAGGACCATGAGTGGGAGAGTGCCCTTCTGCTTCTCTCCTGCTGGTGGGCTTCCCTTGGGCATCTGGTTGGCCACTCTGAGAACAGAATTCTTTGGTCTGATCCAGGAAGGCTCTGCGACTTGCTATTGTTGTCAAATCCATGCTGAAGTATGACACACTCAAAATCCGCAAAGTTGTATCTTTCAAAGGCCAGGAAGATCCAAAGATCTATTTTAGGCTGATAATTCAGATGTGCCTCATGAGATCATCTACTTTTGTAACAGCAGACCTCTTAAGGATTCTTCCAAACCGCTTTTGAAATTACTTTCATTTTCAAAAGCAGTTTGCCATAAGGCACAGAGGCCCATGGCACTGTTTCAGTAGTTCTTTGGATCTTGGTTAAGCTCGGTGACAACTTTTTAATTTCACAAAGCTCTTTTCCAAGAAGAACATTGTGATTATCGTTCAGATAACAGAAGCCACATTGCAAATTCTATCCTTTTCATTGCTGTTGTGTTTTGAAATGAGACGTATGTAATTAGATCTGTAATACATAGAATAATTATCCCAGATGGTTTGAATGTCAAGAGAAATGTGCATTCTGCTTGCTTAATGTAATGTTTTACTTTACTTTGTACGTAATTCAGGTGACGACTTGCCTCCAGGTCTTAGATAGTAAGATGATGGCAGCTTTCCTTAGATAGTTTGCCAGTTTCAGCGTTGATGGTTCAATTTCCAGTGCCCACAGGCCTCATAATTAATATAATGTCAATCTTGTGGGAGTCTTCTCTGCCAACAAACCTCTAATATGACCAGGCATATATTTGTTAATGCTTTACCAAAAGGGGTGGGGGGAGGAAAAGATTCCGAAATTGCTCCTGAAAGTTTAAAGACTAGAAGGTAAAGCTTTCATCCTGATCATACTATCTCTTTCAAAAGCTCAGATGTTGGGAGTTTTGTTTTTTGTTTTTTGTTTTTTGCTGGAAGAATCAAATGTGGTTTTTTCAGCCTGTTTTTATGCTAAGACTAGCTAGGTTTAGACATGTTAACTATATGCAAAATCTGTTTTCCACTGTGGCATATTGCGGGGAGTATTATTTTAATGATGATGATGATTATAATAAGAATTATAATAATAATTGTATACTGCACCATACCCACAGGTCTCAGGGTGGTTCACAGGATATCAGGGCGGTTCACAGTGTATTTGGGGACTATAGGGAATTGGGTAATATTCCTCTGCCCAGGGAGGATAGAAATTTAGAAGTGGCCCCTTAGGTGCCAGGAAATTACTTTCATCCAGTTTTTTGTTGGTTACCCTGGTGCAGACTACTAATGTCCATCCAATCAGCAACTATGTGCTTGTTTATCTACCTCCACTGATATTTCCTGGCACAGAAAGGTAAGAGTGGAAAGTCCTTCCCTGCCCTTCTTCCCATGCCAAAGCTGCTGGTGGTTTTATCTTGCAAACTGCATCGGTGGCCAGTGGCGTAGCGTGGGGGGTGCAGGGGGGGCCGGCCACACCGGGCGCAACATCTGGGGTTAGGGTTAGGGGGCGCAAATCCACAGGTTAGGGGGCACAAATTACTTGCCTTGCCCCGGGTGCTGACAACCCACGCTACGCCACTGTCGGTGGCCATTGCTGGCTGTAAACAAAATGTCTTGTTACTCAAGTTAGGGGCATCACAAAAGCCAGGTAAGGAATGTTTGCAAGAACTGTGCACCCTGCTGCAATGTCCTGTGAGCTAATAGCCTCCAGGAGTCAAATAGTGTGCTGTCTTTCTGTTAAACAGCCAAAGACAGCACACATTCATCATTCAGACATAGGGATTGCTGTGTTAGTTTTCCTGGTTGCATGGCTAGTGCTTCAGTCTTGTTTACACTGCAGTACTTGTTGCATTTTGGGTCTGTGGCTTTGGGGTCACAATACCACCATGCCAGGCTAAATTTCACAAGGTGTAACACAACAGCAAACATCACCAGACATGTCGCCACCCTTTATGCACATGTGTGCTTCTGTTTCCCCATGATTAACCCATGAAAACAAAGGAACAGTATGCTGGGATACTGCCCCAAATGTCATCAAATGGCATGGTCCATGAAAACAGTGGCAAAATTACAATGCAAAACTCCTGTGATGTTCCCAGCTAAAGGAGTTGCAGACATATATTTTTTTCCCCAGAATCTATTATCACCACCAAAATGAGCCCTAAACTGCCACTAGATTATGCCAAATTTCCAGGAGTTGCTTTTGTATCATGTGAAAGATCACATAAAACACAAAAATGATCAGGTAAGGAAATGTCAGGAAAATGAAATAAAGTGCTGTTGGAATGCAGCCAGTGAAACAACAGGAGCAACATCCATGTACAGTATGCTGAGACTCATTTCCCATTATTCTTACCCTTCCTCAAGCTGCCTTAAAATGGAGAGGAAAACCATACTGAAGATTGCAACACATATAGAGACCTCTGGGTGGTCTGCCTGCTTCACACGTTATGTTAGGCATGTGGTAGAAGCACATGGGATGTGCCCATTTCTCCACGGTGCAAAAAAATGATTGCCACCTTATTTTGAACACCATCCGCTTAGATAAAACCATGTTATTACCCACATTAAAAGCCATATGTGTATGTGATATTCAAGCACTACATATTTTTCTGGCTTAGTATTTTCCAATAATGCTAAGATCTTTGAAATATTGTAGCTCGAATTGACGATGACTTGCATTGCCCGTTCCAGTTAGTTTGAAGGCCTGGTAATATCCTACCTGTCATGTAACCATAACAATTTTGTTTTTCTACCATATTTATGCAGTGTGTTGGTTTCTTGCTTAGTCATGCTCCATTCTGTCTCCCAAGAATTGGCAATAGCTAGGAATGTGTAATCCATTAAGCTCTTCTGCATGCCAGCTTCCAATCCAATTTCAACAGGGTTTAAATACTGCAGGTCCCATTTTGCTCTCCTTTATTGCAAAGTTAAAGAAGTTAGAGGAATCTGAATTCTTGCTGCTCGCTGTCCTGAAAGGCACATTAAGTGAGTTCCTCTTATCTTTGGATATGTACTGTAAGTGAGATAAACATACAATTATCAAAGTCACAGAAAGCCAAGCCCTCTAGCTGTGCTTTCACTGTATTTCCATTGTGCATGTATGGGGTACTTTGTTACAAGATACAGTGGTACCAGTGAGAGCTGGACCATAAAGAAGGCTGACCGCCGAAGAATTGATGCTTTTGAATTCTGGTGCTGGAGGAGACTCTTGAGAGTCCCATGGACTGCAAGAAGATCAAACCTATCCATTCTTAAGGAAATCAGCCCTGAGTGCTCACTGGATGGACAGATCATGAAGCTGAGGCTCCAGTACTTTGGCCACCTCATGAGAAGAGAGGACTCCCTGGAAAAGACCCTGATGCTGGGAAAGATGGAGGGCACAAGGAGAAGGGGACGACAGAGGACGAGATGGTTGGATGGTGTTCTCGAAGCTACCATCATGAGTTTGACTAAAATGCAGGAGGCAGTGGAGGACAGAAGTGCCTGGCGTGCTCTGGTCCATGGGGTCATGAAGAGTCGGACACGACTAAACGACTAAACAACAACAACACAGTGGTACCTTGGGTTAAGTACTTAATTCGTTCCGGAGGTCCATTCTTAACCTGAAACTGTTCTTAACCTGAAGCACCACTTTAGCTAATGGGGCCTCCCACTGCCGCTGCGCTGCCAGAGCATGATTTCGGTTCTCATCCTGAAGCAAAGTTCTTAACCTGAGGTAATATTTCTGGGTTAGCGGAGTCTGTAACCTGAAGCGTATGTAACCTGAAGCATATGTAACCTGAGGTTTTTCAAACCATCATCACGTCATTTCTATCCAAGGTGTAAACACATTTGCATAGGGTCAAGACATCCCAGTCCATTTAGCACCCCCCTGTGTGTTCACAAACAGAAAGGAATTGAAGCCCTGCTGATGTGAACAGCTGGGGGTGGGGATGCTATGAAACACATTGAAGGAAAAAACAACAATTTCGTGGTGCATCTGCCTCAATTCTTCAACACAATTGAAGATGGCATAAATGTGAGGTGTTTTTTCCATGTTTGATGTGTCAGATATTCAGTTTGTGGGGTGCTGCAAAACATTGAAACCCCCCCCCAAAAAAACCTGCTGAACTTTGGCTCAGGCTTGCAGAGGATCCCAAATTTGGGGGTTTGTGGTTAATGGTACCATAAACGTGGTTCTAATATAGCCTTCCAACCAGGTACCAGACCTCTTTTAGTTTCGGTTTCTGCATCATGCCTCTTAAGCCAGAATCCTGCATGGTAAATGCTTCTGTGCCCCTGTGCCTTTCATAATAAGCTCCTTGCTGCATCACAAGAAGAGGTCAACAGATGTAGCTTCTGTTGCCATTGCAACACAAGAAATGAGACCTCTTAGACGTTTCTGGGCCACTAAAGTATTCGAGGCACAGGGGTCCTCCATGACTCATGAGTTGTTTATTCCTATTTTGGTAACAGATCTGGCTTGTGGCAGGGAGTCCTATGGTATCCATGCGTAATTTGAGAAGCAGTTGCCGCGAGTCTCGTGCTCTTAGGGAATGTGGAAATGAGGCTCATGTAGGAAGGCTGAAGCAGGGGAGCTAGCAATATGCCATTTGTAAGGCGCACATCTGCTGCGAACCATTGCATAGCTTTCTCTAGACTGCCTTAACCCAGAGGCCATTTTAAATGATATGTTTCCCTGGCAATTATCCTCCCGACAACAATGTGATTATGTCAACTTTAGAGGCAGGCAGTTCAGCGCTCCCTAAGCACCCTGTTCTTGTGCGAGCTTCTCTGGAAGGGATGGGGATGTGAGGAACAGAGCCCAAAGCACAATTTATATTAAATACAACATGAAAAGCAAAATTAAGACATGGGGAATTACACGCCAGTTTGAAAGCCCCATGAGAACTGTTTACATTTTCCAAAATCAAAGAAGTAATGGATCATAGGGCTACTGTTTTTCCCCAAATAACCACTTGTGAAAGGGATTATTCTTTATAACATTTTAAAATTCTATTCTACATTTCCCCAAAATGCATTTGTGATTAAAATCTCTTTCAATAGGCTACAACACATACCATTCTATGCAAATTATATCCTGGGTTTATCGTTCTCAACATCTGTTCTTGCGGATTGTGATAATTTTACCCCAGAATGTTTTGATACAAAAAAGGAGCATTCATTGAGAACCAAATGACTTTTCCTTCACTTGACCAGAACTCTTAGCATGGGAAACCTATAGACATACAATGTGATCCCTTTCTATTGATAAAATATATTTTAAATGTTGATCAGTGCCTTGCATTTACTTTCATAAGCTGCCGTTTTTCAAAACAAGTGAAATAACAATAGTTTTGTTTTCAAATGTCAAATAAGTAACTGCTTCTTTTTAAAAATCCAAGTTGCCTTTTTTCGATTCATGGGAATTAATATAAATTCCTTACTTCTGACTTCTAAGGAAATGTCTGTTGAAAAACCTGTAATTTGAGGTAAGGGATTTGAATGTGCACACATGCCTTCTTTGAAAGACATCTTTTGATCTTCTGGAGGTCTCTGTTATTATTTGCACATGTTTACACTATGTTCACCATATTCAATAGAAGGAAACCATATTTTTTTAAAAAAATCAGCCAGCAGGAGATCAAGGAACACTCTTTCCTATATATTACTGCATTCTGAAGGGCCGTTGGATAATGGTTCTGTTCATTAAGAAGTACCATTCCGTAATGTTTATGAAATTATTTGCTACAGTTTTGGAGCAGAACTCACTGAAATGACTCCACTCTTTGTCTGCATGACAAATGTTAATCTACTTTAGCAAGATGATGAACCAGGATTTGGTTACTTTCTTCTTCCAGAGGTTTTTCTCTCTCTACCCCCCTCCCTCTTGCCCTTGCCCTCACATGTCTGTGAAAGCATTCTTGCTAATCCTCACAGGAAGTACTAGAAGGGGACAGGTTTGGTGGTATTGTAAGACAGCTGTTTCCCTAACAGGTCTGTCTCTTAACAGGTTAACCTGCTCAAATATATAGGGTTATTGAAACAGACAAGATACCATCTGAAGAAGTGTGCATGCACATGAAAGCTCATACCAATAACAAACTTAGTTGGTCTCTAAGGTGCTACTGGAAGGAATTTTTTTATTTTGTTACACTTAGATATTTACACTTACGCCCAGCTGTTAAAGGATCAGTTCAAGCCATCATTCTGGGGGCTTGTTTTCAATCAGAGCACTTTCTTTGCTGGTCCTGATTGACTGTACATATATTGAAATGGCTATTTAGTGTTCATAACATCAAAATACTACATCCCTATGCTGCTACAGATAGATTCAATTGGAATTTTGCAGCGGCAAAAATGAATCCAGTTTTGTGGAAGAATAAGGTAGCAGAAATACGCATGTCCCCAAGGCAGTCATCTGAATGGCTTTGATTCAGCTCACTGAAAAATATATGTGTGGGCATATGAAAAGAGTCTTCAAAGTTGCATCAGGTCTTTTATAAATGCAACATTGTTTATATGATAAGCTATTATATGGTGTACGATTACTCTGGTCTGTCAGTGGCATCAATCGTTTACCCACCCAAATTATGCAACCCACCAGGAACTGCAGTTGGGCAAATCATTACCAGCGTCATCTAGTTGACTACTGTGAAGAACAAGGCGCTGAACAAGATGGACCTTTGGCTTGATTCAGCAGCAGCAGCAGCAATCACCATCACAATAATAAATTATTTCTACTCCGCCCATCTGACTGGGTTGCCCCAGCCACTCTGGGCGGCTTTCTTTTTTTACATTCTGATTTAGGCGCAAACCTTTTTTTCAGCTGGAAATCAGTTCCGGTACCTCTCAGGTGGGCGCCATTGTCATTTTAAGAGAACAACCAAGGCATTCATGGTGAGTCCCGATATCTCTTTTTCTAGAAAAATAGCACCGCTTAAGAGCATTTTGGAGTTGCGCTTTCCACCACATGCTTATTCTTTTGCTCAGTACATTTTCCTCATAAATGTCAGGTTTCCTAGATCCTCCCCTCAGTTATTAGGATTGGAGGCATAGGTGGTAATATATTTACACACCAATCCAAAGGTTCTTCAAGGTGTATGCAAGCTCCAGCTTCCCCATTTGAAGACTTCCTATCACTTGCACTCCACATACACTTCACACACCTTTCGTTTGCAGATTGGATGCCTTAGCTGAAAGGGACGACGAAACCCACACATAGAAGTTCTTTGTGGGCACCCCATGGCACGTATGCTGTGCAGTGTCGCACCCTGGGTGGCACTATTCAATGCTGGACCACCCTGTGGCATCAGAAACAAAGGCTCAGGTGTCTGAAACAAAAAATCCCCGAGTAGTTGGTTACATTTTTCATCTGAAGGGGATCCTCACGAGGCAATATTTATGGTGTTTCCCAGGATCAAATTACATTATTATGTGAGCTTTAAATTAAGCTTCTATCCATGACCTTTAAGATGGCCAGTTGCAATTACACTTCCCAGATGATGGTGGGAAGCTTGAGCCCCTTGTGTGGAACTGACTGAGTTGGATGAGATTTAAGTATGTAATCAAGTATAGATTCATTTAGCACAGCTGTTCAATGGAGCATCTAACGTGGGGTTATCACAAGGAATGCCCTTTTTTCCTTTAAAACAAAGCGAGTGTTTATAGTAGGAGGCCCAGCTTGTTGGTGTCAGGAAAACTAATAGAGACATTTATGGATATTGGGGGTTTTTTTGTTTTTTGTTTTAACTGACCATGTAGAAAAACGTAATGTGATCTTCTGGGTCAATGTATTCCGTGACAAAGGGGGGGGGGACAAATCAGTGACTTTTATTTGTTGCTTGCAGTTCTATTTCTAGCAAATTTAATCTCACAGGGAAATGAGCTTTCTTGAGACCAAGAGTGGCAAACTAAGAAAAGCTGAGAGACAAAAAGGTATGTAGACGAGAAGATAGAGGCATCGCTTTTCTATTCTGATCGTTCAAGACTTTAACAGAGAATGATTACCTGACAGCAGTAGACCATAATACAAAGGAAGAGGGAGCAATCCAACAGAAGAGACCCATGTAGCAGGGGATCAGCTGATATCCTCTGTCACCTGAGGACATGTCTTCAAGAGTAGCAACTTTCTGGTAGTGAAAAGATTTGATGCTTAAGAATAGAGAGATGAGGTTTTCTGCACCAGATGATGACTGAAGGCTGTAGATATCAATTCATGGGTGACTGAGTGTATGTATTTAGTAGTGGTAAAATAATAATAATAATAATAATAATAATAATAATAATAATATCCTGCCCATCTGACTGGATTGCCCCAGCCACTCTGGCTGGCTTCCAACAAAAATCATATCTAAGTAAATAATATCTAAGTTAATTTTCAAGACATTTCAAGGAGGGACTCCTTGAGGTGAGGATGTTATGGATGAAGGCAGTCCTTCACGTGGCTCAGGCAACATTGTCTAGGGGTCCGCATGAGCATCTTAAATGGGAATCAGCACTAGATCCAGACACTCAAAACTGGCTGTCTGAAGAACTGGGTTCCAGGGAAATTTTATCTCTATACCAAGGCTGTAAACCATCTTGCATTCTGAAGTGATTGCATTTACTTTAGAGCAAACTGTGCCAGAGAGCTCTGTAATAGGCACCTCACTGTTCTAAAGTACTTTATAGACCAGGCGCTGTGTTTTCTTCAATACCCCTTATTTTTGAAATGTCTGACTATTGCAATTTTACAGTATTTATTGGGGCCAGACAGGTTCCACAATGTGAATGCCAGCAACAGATTGAGATGGGGATAACTGCTGGGTTTTGTGATTTCAAAGAGTGAGTTTCCATCACTTCTCTATCCCAGCATGCCTCTCTGTGCAAACTTTTGCACTAGGCACAGGTCTAAGCTAATGTGCTGCTCAGTGGGTTCTCCCAAATACCCCACTGAGCCAATTTTTTTTTTTTTTTTGGGGGGGGGGAGAGAGAAGGCCCTTTGCACAAGCTGGAAGCCCTTCTGTGGGGTTTCCGCTGATGAGGTTTCTTAGGTGAATCTTGCTCAGTAGAACTTACAAGAGACATTTAACCTTTGTTGTTTTAAGGGCGACTGATGAAAAGTTCTGTGGCACTTTTATGTATAGCTATTTGTTGGAAACTGGCCCAATGCATTGCCCATGAATGCCCTTTCATTTTCCTAAAAAATAATAATACTCCATTTGACTTTTGCTGCCGTGCAACTTTTTCTGTCCCAAAAATATGTCCTGATTACATGTCAAGCATCTCTTAAAGCAGATGTTCCTTCATGGCCTCTGCTGATTCCTTCTGTGCAATAAGAAAAAAATTGTTTTTACTGTCCTTCCTTTCGGTCCAGAAGGAAATAATTATTTTCTGTCCATGAGGTGGGTCTTTTTTAAGCTGATTGGGGAAGGTATGCATATTGTAAAAATGGATCTGCATCTTTTCTTATACTGCCCTTGGGTCAAAGAAATGAGAAATAGAAAGATACATTTCTTACGAAGGACAAATTAACTGTAAGACCTCATATGTGATTAGAAAGCTTGCGGGCCCTTCAGTTACTGCCCTTGGCTATGGGACAATTTTAAATTCTTAGGAGGTCTTCTCAGCTACCACAAATACAGCACCAAGGTTGTTGTTTCTTACCCTTTCTTTTTAATAAGCATAACCAGTTGTGTTCAGATAGCACATACTAGGAACCAGATTGTTCTTTAATTTTTTAATCTAAATGAATGCTATTAGTACAACTACCAAACAAATAAGTCAAAGAAATGTATTTTATATTCCTCTTCTTCTTTGGCAAACACTTGTAGCCAAGTAAGATTGTCTTCCATAAACACGGTTTTAACAGTGAGTCCATAAGTGACTGTTGAGGCCAATTCTGGATCCACACGTCCTTCCACAGTGAGGACATAGGTTTCCGGGTGGGAATTGATTATGGTGAGGGTTTGCCAAGTGTGCCTTCCTCTTAGTACGTTTCTCCCTTTTGTCCTGAGTTTGAGCGTCTTCAAAGTCCATGACACCTTTGGTAAAGTCTCTTCTCCAATTGGAGCACTCACATGCCAGTGTTTCCAAGTTGTCGGTGTTTATACTACATTTTTTTAGCTGTGAGAGAGTCTATAAACCTCTTATGTTGACCACCAGCAGTACAAATTCCATTTTTAGGTTCAGAATAGAGTAGTTGCTTTGGATAATCTGGCATCCACACAACTACCAAACAAATAAGCCAAAGAATTGTATTTTATATTATAACCTCTCTCTCTACATATATGTTATAGACATAATGTAACAATGTTTGTACATCCATTTATGACAAGTCTTCTTGGCCGCTGATTAACCTCAGCCATATGATAATAGGTGTTTCAGTACCAATAATTGACACTATCTCAAATTAAACTTTTGCCCCTGCTCCTGGTGAAGTGCCTAAGTGAGCTGGTTTCTTTTCTGTCTGCTAGCAGCACATCACAGATCAGCAGCGACAATGAACAGATGGAGGATGTGTTGAAAAGAGGACCAGAAAATAAAATCTCAATTGATCACTTAAAAGTTGCACCACTGACTTCTAATATAAGGCATAATATTTTATAGATCTGTGGGACGCGGGTGGCGCTGTGGGTAAAACCTCAGTGCCTAGGACTTGCTGATTGTAAGGTTGGTGGTTCGAATCCCTGTGGCGGGGTGAGCTCCCGTCGTTCGGTCCCAGCTCCTGCCCACCTAGCAGTTCGAAAGCACCCTTAAGTGCAAGTAGATAAATAGGTACCGCTTTATAGCGGGAAGGTAAACGGCGTTTCCGTGTGCTGCGCTGGTGCTGGCTCGCCAGAACAGCTTCGTCACGCTGGCCACGTGACCCAGAAGTGTCTTCGGATGGCGCCGGCTCCCGGCCTCTTGAGTGAGATGAGCGCACAACCCTAGAGTCGGTCACGACTGGCCTGTACGGGCAGGGGTACCTTTACCTTTACCTTTATTTTATAGATCAGGGTTTGAGTAGTGGATCTGGCCAGCTGCAAAAGAATATTTTTCTGTTGCACGGCAGCAGAAAAAGGGGTGTGTGGGTGTAAAACATTTTGGCTGCAATATGACAAGGTTCACCCAAAAAATGTGGTTCACCCCAAATGACTCTGAGGTCTGGTGGGCCTAATTAGGTCCACAGGCCAGAGATTCTTCACTTTATTTCTCATTAAAATTAACTTGAGGGGAAATCTAAATACTCTGAGCTTAGAATATAGATGGGCCTAGATCCAGCTTCAACATGATATTTATTTTAGTGGTATTTCTCTGGAACACTTCCCACAGAAAGGAGGGCAGGAACATGTGGAAAATATTATAGTGGACTTAAAAAAAAATATGCTTGAATTTGAGATGTAGAGATCTGCAGAACACCAGATTCCTATAAATTCTGATTCCTTGGAATTTCCAACAAAACAGATGAATTTTTCATTCCTCATTCCATGGAGGAAAACATTGTGCCAGAGAGCTAGTCTTTAAAGCAGGTGTGTGTAATCTGTGCCCCTCCAAATGTTGCTGGACTAGAGTCCCCATCATGTCTGGTAATTGGTCATGTTGACTGGGGCTGGCGGTAGTTGGAGTCCAGGTTGATGGCCTCAGGTTTCCCACTACTCCTTCAAAAATGCTAAACAGAAAAAGAGGAAGAAAAGGAAAAAGGAGGGCGGGTCCAGAGGATCCAGTTCCCGGGGTTGGACACACTTTGAGCCTCCCCCGACCCAAAGCTGATAAGGGAACCTCTCAATATCCAGCAGCAACATTGTGTGTGCAACATCACGACATTGTTCCCATCCCCAATCACAGGCCAAAAGCCAGCACCAATGGACAGGTACAACAGTCATTCTGAAGTTTATGATTACCATTTGAATTGATGTACAGTGGTAACTTGGTTCTCAAACTTAATCCATTCTGAAAATTCATTCCAAAACCAAAGTGTTCCAAAACCAAGGCGCGCTTTCCCATAGAAAGTAATGCAAAACAAATTAATCCGTTCCAGACTTTTAAAAACAACCCCTAAAACAGCAATTTAACATGAATTTTACTATCTAATGAGACCCTTGATCCATAAAATGAAAGTGATAGTCAATGTCCTGTACTATAAAATAAAATAAATAAGATAGTATTTTAGATGATAATTTTTTTAAAAAAAAAATTCTTACCTGCACTGACGATAGTCATTGTTTGGCTGGGGGGCTTTTATCCATTTCTGCAGTCACTAATTAATCAATCAGTAGCTGAACTGGGTTCCACACAGTCACAAAAACAAATTAACTGAAAAAGCCTCAAAAACAAAAACACAAAATAAATAGCAAAAACAAAAGCGCCAAACCTAATCTGTTCTGGAAGTCCGTTTGACTTCCAAAATGTTCGAAAACCAAGGTGCAGCTTCTGATTGGTGCAGGCAATGGAAACAATAATCGACAGCTGCATTGGATGTTTGGCTTCCGAAAAACATTTGAAAACCAGAACACTTACTTCCGGGTTTTTGGCATTTGGGAACCAAGACGTTTGAGTACCAAGGTGTTTGAGAACCAAAGTACCACTGTACAGTGGTACCTCGGGTTAAGACTTAATTCATTCCAGAGGTCCATTCTTAACCTGAAACTGTTCTTAACCTGAAGTACCACTTTAGCTAATGGGGCCTCCCACTGCCGCCGTGCCACCGGAGCATGATTTCTGTTCTCATCCTGAAGCAAAGTTCTTAACCCGAGGTACTATTTCTGGGTTAGCAGAGTCTGTAACCTGAAGCGTATGTAACCCGAGGTACCACTGTATCTGCTTTTGCATAGTATAGGAACTAGGAGCTTGAGGTATAGGCCAGGAAATCTCCAGCTGTGAATGCAGTAGCTGACCTTAGTCAAGCCTCAAGCCATTGTTTTCATTCAGTGTCACTGCCCCTCCCTCATCTCCACTTTGAGGAAAACATTTCTGGCATATTTTTCAGGGTTACGCTATTCATTATAGAGATAGTGTATGTGTTGTGATTTGAGTACATGATAGGTGGTATATTAGTGCTCTGTATTATTAATATCAGCTTCAGTTAATGCATGCATAAATGCAGCTAATTCCACCAGATTTAAATTCTGTAGTGAGCCTGAAGAGAAAGTGGCGACATGTAATCATTATTTTGCACACTTTCCACCCACACACAAATACATACAATTGCCCTACTATCCATATCTCTGGCTGCCAGATCATAATTCTGAAAAAAGGGGACATTTATGGAGCTCCAGTGCTTATTTTCTACACTTACTTGCTCTGAAAGAAACAAGCATTACATTCCATCTACATCCCTGAAAAAAGGAGACATGATAAATTATGGGGATTGAAATAGCAACAAAATGTCATTAAATACACTTTAAGGACCTGCCAACAGGTAACAGGTTCTTTGTGAACAAAATCCAAACAGTGAGAGATCCTATAAATCAGAGGCATGGGAGTTCTGTTCCAGCACCTCAAATTTTAGAATGTGCTCCCTCGACTCCTGGTCTCAGAGCAGTTAATTCCTTACTCCAAGTCTTTTCTAGCTAGTATATAAACTGTGTTGAGGAGATTCTTGCCACCTCACCACCACCAGAGGTGGATTAAGGAAGCACAACCAGTTCCCCCACATTGGATGCCACAACCATGACTTAGAACAGAAGGCAAGAAGTGGGGGGTGCCAAGTTTTAGCATCACACAGGGCACCACTGAAATTTGAAAGCCCGAAGTCCACCACTGCCTTCACCCCTCCAGTACTCTCACATTGGGTTGACCTACTCTCATGAAGGGTAGAGTTGACCCACCCTCAAAAAGCTCTCCTGTTCCCACCCTTGAGCCCCGTGGCATTGATGGGTAGGTACAAGGAACACCCCACTTGTCATCCCCCAGAAGAAACTTTAAGGTGCTCAACAATTCTTTTCCCTTCACTCCCTTTCTACCCTAATCCTGCACTGTATCTGCCAAGTAAGATGAAAGACCCCAATACTTTGACTAACCACCACCAAGTATAGCTGTCAACTTACAGAATTGAAAATACGGGACCAGCAGCCTCGAAAATAATGGATCAGCAGCCGAAATAAGGGATTTTCCGGGCATAGGTATGTTCAACTTCTGAGCCCCTCTGAGCCAAAGGCAGAAAACCCAGCCAGCAGCCAAACGAAGTCTCAAGCGGTGGTTCCCACAGCGCAGCAACCCGACAAAGGGGATGCAGCAAGGGAAACCACCGTCACCTCTCTGCTGGGAAGCGCTGAGCAAAGGCGAGTCCCCAGGCAACACAGCCGATTTGATCGGCACAAGGCATGCAAGCTCCACCCCCAGTCATTCTTAGACTCCTTATTGGGTGAGCAACGCAGCCAAGCAACACAGCTGGAGCCTCCCTCCTCCCTGGCCGGCAGGGAGGAAGGGAGAGGAGCTGCTTCCTTTGAAACCCAGGAAATTTAAGGGACATCATCAATAAGGGACAGCAGTGGGACACGGCACTAGGATAAGGGAGTTTCCCACCAAATAAGGGACAGTTGACAGCTATGCCACCAAGCCGGACCAGTGTGATGTAAGAGGGAGGAGAACCTAAATAGTCTAAGGCTGATCAGAATCTAAGGGGGGGGGAATGGCCCAAAATTTTAATTGGCAGCTGGAAAAACTGTGAGGGCGGGTAGGAGGTTGCCTGTCCAAAAATGTGACTGAGAAGGATGAGGTGGAGCCACACTACAAAGCCAACTGTGCTCCTTCCGTTACTCCCAGTTGAGGAAAATTTTGGAGCTAGACTTCAAATTAACATCTCCACATAGAGCATTGAGTGCAAAACTCCACCAGCTCAGATGATATTAATGCTCTGCTTGCCATTAAAATAAGGCTTCCGTGATATGCAGCTGTGCAGTTCTCAACATATGTGTGTTATATACTAATAAATTTCAACCTATTTTTCAGACCTGGAGTGACTGCAAGAGAACGCCCCTGTAATAAAATATTATCTATGTAATGGCCATAAGAGCCATTTATGACAACCCTCAATATATCTATTTAAAATCAATTTAAATATAATAAACTGTAAAACTGCTGAAATGAATCAGCACCAACAGGGTGGTTTACACTATATGAATTAAGCATTGTTTCATGAAGAACGGTTTATTACAACTTTGCTATTGCTTTGTTTTGTGGGGGAATTAATATGACAGCGCCTTTTCCTTCTGAATGCTCATTCATGTCTAAATAAAGTACTTTTTAAAGAAAAACAGAAAGGCATCATGATCTCATGATGAAGAAAGTCATCAGTGAAGACTTTATTAAGGCATTTCCTTTTAATTCCTGATTCCTGTCAAAAGCCAGTCATCTAAACAGTAATATTGATTCAGTAGTTACGCTTATAAGTATAAACTCTTTCAAAAAATAGTGGGTTATTAGCAGGGGGTGAGCGAGCAGTTTTGCTATAGGTTAGTTTATAGGCATATGTCTATGTTAAGGATATGGCCTTGAGGCACAGTGCGAAATTGTCCTTTTCCCTCCTCCTCAATGTTTCCTATAAAAATACTACCCGTAGAGAAGGAACAACGGTGACTTTGAATTGTCAGATTTGGATTATTGCCAGACTTCTGGCTTTTTCCTTGTCAGCTACAGCGTTGCCGTCATGATGCATGTTTCTAAAACTTTGGCCTGACTTCTGAAGTGCAGAAAATTGGAGAACTGGCTATAGGGGAAACTGTATTAACATTGCAATTCCATACACTCATATTCTGAAGCAAGACCCATTGAGTTCAGGGGGATTTATTCCCAGGGTAACTGTGTATAGGATCACATCCTCGAAATATAATGTTGCCGTGCCATCTACCACACAATTTATTTATATATGCTGTAGGAAACTAGTTTAGAGTTCTGTCTTGGATTTAGCTGTGTCTGATGAGGAGTGCAAGGGAGTTCGTCTGCTTGGTAGATATTTTACATGTAACCATAGTTGCAGGACACTTTTTTGATCAAGCCATTCCAGATTTCTAAAGCAAATTTCCTCCAGAAAAGAAAAAAAAATGCATTTCCTCAGTGTCCTGGCAGTGACTGACAAAGATACACATGGATTTCGTTTATTCTTGTCTGCCTTCGGTTTTAAAATTTTATACATGGCCTGCAGGCACGACTTTGATGCTGCTTTTAATATATCTGTATGTAAATAAAGAAGTCATACATACATTGGGGGGGGGAGAATCAAGCATAAATCAAGGTCGAAATGTTTTTAATGACAGTTTTGGAAGTGGGATTATGTTTCACCACTTGTAGTTGTTGTCTGCTTCAGCTCAAGGGATTTCCATTTTGTGGGCCATGACCAAGAGTTTAGTTACATTGTGAAACTGTATAACTGTAAAGACACAAGCCTAAGAGCTGTGAAACAGTTTTAACAGCATCAACATTTCATCTTCCCTCCCGGGACTATTAAAATGAACCAAAGGTCAATTGTATGCCAGTGACACATCTGTCTAAGCCAAGGCTCCTTCATTAACTCCAAGCATGACAAATTCAATTGTCCCACTAACGCTCACAATGGATAACCAAACAATATTTTAGAGTCGGGAAGGGGGTTGGGGGGTGTTTTTTTGTTTTTAAGACAATAACCAAAAACGTATGTGGAGAGATTTTTCTTAGTTTTCCCTGATTCACCTTGCTAAGTGGGTGGGCCTTCTCTTCCTAATATGCTTTCCATTGCACATCCAGAGTACATTCTGAGTAAGAGAATATGATCTCTGTAATGCCTCCAAGGTCAGCGATGCTGGGAGTGATCTTCTGAGAAAGCACTGTTCATTCAATTTGCAGATGCCTGAAAGTAATCTGAACTATCACCACACCCATTTTGTTTTGTTTCATTTTTGCAAAACCCTGGAACATTTTCTTGGACTCAGGGGAAAGCTGTAACTATTATTTCTTTTGTGGAAGAGCTTACTTTGATCGTACGGCCCCAGTCCTTTCCATAACCTCTATATTGAAAATGTAGGAGGCGTCCCGGAAGATGCCGGAACTGTGCAAAGATTTTAAAATTTCCCAGTCAAATTTGAGCATTCAACAGTGCTATGTAGATGCCTATGTTGGAGTTCAACTGACAAGGAATAGAAACGAGGCAAATTGTGGCTTTTAATGTTACACTGAAGTGGGAAAATAAATGTGTGATACACTTATGCGTCAACTGTGACCCATCTAAAGTATGAAGTCATATGTGCTCCTATCTTCTTCTCTCTTCTTTGGCGATCACTCACAGCCAAGTAAGGTTGTCTTCCATGAACACAGTAACATTGATGGGCATCAGAAGTGGGGATGAATTTATTTCCATTCTGCATCAATTTCATGTGCACTCATTCACAGGTCTGTTCATTGTCAGTCTCAGTCACCATATATAGAGAAGGAGAGGGAGTCAGTGCATTGGTCCAACAAATAAGCTTTCTGTGGAAAACTCCTGGATGAAACCCTGGAGAGATGCTGCAAGTAAGTATATTCAATGTTCTTCTAGATGAACCAATGATGTGACTTGCTATAGAGCAGCTTCATTCTTGCAGCTTCTGAACGCAAACAAAACTACATTGAGGGCCCTCACGTTTGGTACATTCAAGTTTGCATGAATAGCAGCTACTCTCAAAGGGTTTAAGAGGCTTGCCTTTATCCACTCAACATTGTGACAAGTAGCAGCAGTGCTCCTAGAAGATTCCAGAGAAAAGGGAGAGGCAAGCAATCTATATGAAAAGTGACATAAATGCAGGATTGTCTGAGGTAAAACCAGTGTTTTTTTCTGGGAGGACGCAGGGGTATGCATACCCCTAAACATTTTGTGACTCTACATTTGGCCTCATTGAAGAGCAGTATTTCAATATGAGTAGGGAAATGAGAATACCCCTAAACATTTTTTAAAAAGAAAAAAACCCCGGGTAAAACAAGCACATACAGTGTATCTAAAATGAGATTTCCATTCTTTGACAACTGAAGCCAGCTGAGAGTTATAAATTGCCAGCTGATTTGCCACAGAAGGGCAACAATTATGACAAATCTGAGTCTGTAGTTTGATGCTGACCTTTCAGGGAGTTAAATAATGCATTTATTTCTCTAAAACCCCCATAAATCAAGGCTGCTTAAAGCAAATGTTTTTTCTTCAACACAAAGCATGCATATCATCTCTTCTTCCCATTGCTAGGTTAAACTGTGGGGCTGAATAACTGTAGCTGTGATAGGCTCATTCAGATTCAGCTGGCAACAGTTTGATCAGAGGCTGCTGGAAAATTCCTACACCAGTCCATCAGGGTTTGCAATGGCTCTCAGTTGTCCTGGTTTTGATGTATGAAGCTTGTGCAGCTGGACACTGTATATCAGAAAGACTGCCCCTCCACTATTTTCCCTCATGACCACATAACTTACTTCGCCCAATCATCAAAACAGGGGATAAGCAGTGATTTTACCAACATTTGTGAAACTGACCCAGAAATTTGAGGAGAAATGGTCTTATAAAATAGGTGGCCCCGCAGCTTCTTAAGCACAATACCCATCTGAAACAAAATTGGCTGCAAAAGGAACAATCTACTCATTCAGTAAATGTGTTGGTGCTAAACATTACTGCCCTCCAAAGACTGGCAAAGGAGGCAGCCGAATATTGGCAGCCATTTTGAATTGCCCAAAATTGAAAAACCTCCTCAGAACAGGGCTTTCTGGAGAAAACAAAACAGCTTCTGCTCTTGTTCTCGCCCCAAAAACATTTTTGCCTCACTTCCGAAATACAGACAAACAGTGCATTTAGGTAGGCGAAACTGCTGAGAAATGGTCCTTTTTGATTTGGTACATACCTAATCCAAATGCTTTCCGTGTATCTTTTTACTGATATTTCAGACCAGTTAAGGGTGGTCCGAAATATCTGTGTATCCCTGGCCACATAGTGACTTTTCCAGAACCCCTAGAATGCAATGTTGTGATGGAAATAGCATATTTTGAAGACTGTGCAAAATACCCGACGCTCAAATTATTTAATTTGCTGCAAAACTTAACCTGAAAACAATTAAATGCTCAACAATACTTTCCACACTTACCATTATGATATCTCAGCTGATCAAGAACTTTGATTAGTACCATGATAATTAATGAACCTGTATTTCTCATGTTGATTAGCAGTAACTACAGTATTTCCTTTCTCTGTCACAAAGTGTTCTTAAACATATTATTCTCTTCTGCTTCTTTCCAGGCTTAAATTTCATTGAGCAAATGATGCAAAACAAGAAACAAAATCAGTATATAAATTTATATCTGTGAGTAAAGTGGTGTATATGAATATATGTTTACAAGGGTACATGGTATGCATGCATATACAGATATTGAGGTACTAAATAATTGACTGGAAAACTGTGGTCCACCAGTTGTTGCCAAATCTGATGAACATGGCCTATGGTCTCTGGAGGTCTACAGGTTTCTCATGCCTGTGCTAAAAGAAATATTTCAGGGCTTGTTCATCCATGCCTCTTTATTACTTCTCCAATTATGCCATATGAGAGGATGTGCTGTATCAGACCACCTCAATACTTTTCAATGGAGTCAGTTCATGCATTCACCTGTCATCAGGTGTCCAAAAATGCTGTACACACATGTGTATACCAGATCTAAATGGAAGTTGGCTTACGACCGTCACATTGTCTAATCCTGTCATTTGTGAGACTAATCTAAACAAGTAGAACTTCTTTCCCTTTTTCTTTGTAGTTCAACAACTCAAGAAGACATATTTTTCTCCTAAAAGCTGCATGATCTGAAACTTTTCCAAAGAAGCATCAACAGACTATTTTAATTAATATCATAAAGTTAGCAGGGATATGCTTTGAATTGCAAAATATAGTTAAAAGCAACTTCCCCCCCCCCCATTCTTACCAGCACAATAAGTCTACCACATGCTGCTAACATTTCATTTTAGTCTCATGCTAGAGTCTTCCTTTGTGGATTCTTAAAACAAAAAGGCTCTGTTTTCTTTAATCATTGACTTGGACTAATGTCAGATAAATACATTTCTTTGAATAACTTGGGATCGTCTGGCCTAACCCTATAAAATTCAGTGAAGTTTAGCCAGTTTGCAGAAGGGAAAGATCTGGCAGAACATTGTTTATGAGATACTCACATTAAAGAACAGTAATTGTTAATAATAATGCTACATTGTCATGATACATCATAAATATGTCAGTAGTGAAATGAGAACATGGACTTTCCTATTCAGCATATGGGGACACAGGATACTCCCCTCGCAAGAAATACAACTTATCTGTAGCTTTCTTCCTGGTGTCCAAATATTGCCACATCCACACCATATATTTAAAGCAACTGGTTATCCAAGGAATCATGGGAACCATATTTGTTCAGGGTTCTGGGGGTTGTACCTCTGCGACTGTTAAAGTGGTATAAATGCTTTAAATGCACGGTGCAACTGTGATCTATGCTTTGTTTCCTGGGAGAGCTGCCTGGACAAAGTCACGTTTTAAATGTTTCCTTAGTAAAACTACCCCGTAGCGGCCATTGTGGTGAGGCAGAGCTGCAGAGCTGCCCTTCTGACATTGGTATCACTGCAGATCACCTTGGAGGGCCTGGGATGAAGCACTGTTGTGACAAAGTGTGCATCCATGAAATCTTAGCCTTGCTGCTGCCCTGCCCTGCCCCACCTATGTAAGCTGTTGTGACACTGGTGTTGGGAGGGTACCCCATCACACTGGCGGCTACTGAAACTTAACTATCTTTCTGTAGAATTTGCTACTTCCTATCAGCAACCAGATTGCCCAAGAATCTAGTGGATTCTCCACAACTTGAAAAGATAGATTATGACATTCTTCTAAGCGATATGCTTACTTCAAATGCAGGTCAGTGACCCTCATGTTAGAAATAGCCAAAGGAAAAGGAATTGGCCTTAGTAACTGGGGGTGGGGTGCAGGGAGGTCACACTACATGGTTTCAGTGTTCCTTTCTGACCTTAACATCTGTCTATGAAATGGAACTTGCTGTTCTGAGGAAAAGGTGAAAATAATGTCAAAGTCTGCACACGGCCACACACCCTTAAAAGAAAAAAAACAGCGAGAAGCAATTTCTCTTTAACGCATTTAGCATACAAGGCATTCAGCAAAAGGTGTGCGTTTGTATTGTCTTGTGAAATACCATCCATACTTATTCTAAGGCTTCATAACGAAGGGATGCATTTTTTTCTCCTTCTTCTTGTAAAACTGTGTTTCAGTATATTCTACTTAGAATCTTTTTTCTTTGCTTAGCCACAAGCAAACTTTCTCACAACTCCCCCCCCAAAAAAAATTATTTTATTCATTTTATAACACAAATAAAGAACACAAACAGAAAAACAAACAATATAAACACATTCTTGTCTTATCCTTATTTTTCCTAAACATTGTTAAGTGGGCTTCCCCAAGTCCCACCTGTCTGATTTTCATTTTACTTCATCTTTAGCAGGTTACATGTATCATAATTTCTAACCAATTTTTTTTCCACTCTTACTTTAACCATAAAAAACTTCACATTTTATCACTAACAAATAATGCTATTTTAAAATACACTATCTTCTACTTCTAACCCTACAGCCTTTATCCACTTCCAAAGCTATTCTGAGATTTAAATATTAACATATTTCTTCAAATATTCCTTAAACTTCTTCCAATCTTCTTACACCGTCTCTTCTCTCTGGTCTCGGAGTCTCCCGGTCAGTCTGGCAAGTTCCATATAGTCCATCATCTGCCATTCTTCGATAGCCTCACTTACAACTTTTGAGGCAGTAGAAATAAAAATAATATAAAAAATTGTCCAGTAGCACCATAGAGACCAACTAAGTTTGTTCTTGGTATGAGCTTTTGTGTGCATGCACACTTCTTCAGAAACTTTTGAGGCAGTATATGTTTCTTCTGTTCCATGAACCTCTTCTGTGAAGGTCTTGTCAGCTCACATCCTATAGCTGCAGTTCACTATCCAATTAATGAGGTCTGCAGAAATATATCCATATGACTGCCTTCATTTGGAGGGGGAGGAGTCCTTTCAAATGGTGCTTTGGGCTAAATGGAGCCACTTTGTGTAAGCAGATCCGACAGAACTAGAATGACTTTGAAATGAGTGAGTTGCCCTTACTCATGAAATACATGAGTGAGGGCAACTGAGACTCAGCACCCTACTCGGACGTTGAGGCTGATTCCATGAGAAGGACCCATGTAATCCCACACAGGGTCCCTCCAGATGTACTTTTCATTGTGCATTCATTATGATTTGTGATACTATTGAGGTGGTTACACACAATCTTGCTTTCAACTCTGTTTGTACCAGCAAAAGTTTTGGGGTGGACATAACTGTTTCATTTCCAATAGGTGCCTGTCCTGTAGCTTCTTGCTTAAATCCTGTAACTTTTTATACCACAAATGTGCCACTTTTTGTGTGTGTGCTGCTTTTGATACACTATAGCGCAAGACTGCCCTGCCAGACAACAATAGTACAGTAACACTGGGAAAGCATCGCAGAACAACAACTCTCCAGAAGTGTGGAGAGAACATTCACTGATAATGCACTATTACTGCATCAGTGTGACATGTGGTAGAATATACCCACAGGGGAAAAAACTACACACACACACATGCTGTGGTTGGGTCATTTGAATCTTTTGCCAGCTGCCTGGAGTCCACTAATAGAGAAACAGTTCCCACATGGCTAGGGTAATGTTTAATAGGCCCCTGAAATGGCAGTAAAGGAGAAAGATAATACATTATCCTGTTTTATAATCAAGAAACTTGTGTGTGTGTGTGTGCGCGCGTGTGTGTGTGTTGAATCTGAAGCTCAAATAATGCAGAGCAAATTCCGTTAGGACCTTAAATAGATAGTCTGAAATGTATTATTCCGTAATTTTACATCCAGGGTCATCTGGGAATTCTATACCAAATGTGTTTTTGTCATGCTCATCTCATTTCCCCTCATGATTAACTTCTCTGGTAACTTTTATTAAGATGCTTGCAGCACTCTAAAGATGGTTAACTTTTTCTTGTCTGGGAGAGGGAAGCATAATGTTTTCACATTAATAATTACTTACACTTTGGGTGCCCTGGGACTTAAATGGCACATACAATGTGACATGATGATGTTCCAAATTATTTTGGTAAGATCTCCATAGAAATAAGGGCAAACTGCAGGTGCCGCCCCCAATTAAGTAAATCAATAAAAAACAACTAACTGAGGTTCTGACACCCCCCAACATAAAGCCTGCCCCCTCCTAAAATAAATCCTGGCTGTGCCCATGGTTCTACAAGTGACCTCTGAATGTTGGGATTGTTGTTGTTCTTTAGTCGTTTAGTCGTGTCCGACTCTTCATGACCCCATGGACCAGAGCACGCCAGGCACTCGTCTCTTCCACTGCCTCCCGCAGTTTGGTCAAACTCATGCTGGTAGCTTCAAGAACATTGTCCAACCATCTCGTCCTCCATCGTCCCCTTCTCCTTGTGCCCTCAATCTTTCCCAACATCACTGTCTTTTCCAGGGAGTCTTCTCTTCTCATGAGGTGGCCAAAGTATTGGAGCCTCAGCTTCACGATCTGTCCTTCCAGTGAGCACTCAGGGCTGATTTCCTTCAGAATGGATAGGTTTGATCTCCTTGCAGTCCATGGGACTCTCAAGAGTCTCCTCCAGCACCATAATTCAAAAGCATCCATTCTTCGGCGATCAGCCTTCTTTATGGTCCAGCTCTCACTTCCATACATCACTACTGGGAAAACCATAGCTTTAACTATACGGGCCTTTTTTGGCAAGGTGATGTCTCTGCTTTTTAAGATGCTGTCTTGTTTTGTTCTTTGGGTGAGCTATCCAGAATTGCACCTCTTCTGGAAAGTGCATAGGAGACTATGCAAGCAAACTTGCAAAATCATAAACTAACCTGTTGGTTGTTTCGCTCTGCATACCTCATCCAATGTGCTCAAAGTGACTTCAGGTTGGGGGGGGGAGAGTTAGAACAGTCCCTAAGCAATTGCTTCTTGCATTGATACTACTTCATTTCTCTCTCAAATGTAGCAGAAAATAAATGTTAATGGTTTCTGTTCGAAACCCTTGGAAGACGGTTTTTAGAAAGTTCCTAGAAAACAGCTCTCTCAGCAGTTATTTCTGTAAACAAGGTGCTCTTGGAACTCAGAAGTAAATCTAGGGCAACAGACTTTGTGCATGCAGAATTAAGTCTAAAGTCAATGGGAGACAGAAAAGACAGAGAGCTTAATTTAAGACTTGGAACCTGAGATTGCATCTAAATCAGCGCTCTCTCTCTCTCTCTCTCTCTCTCTCTCTCTCTCTCTCTTACTCATTTTAGGATCAGAAAGATTTTCCTCCCCTTAGGTTTCAAATGGAGTAATGTTGTTTCTCTGCAGCAGCAAACACAGATATAACTAGTGATGGGATCTCTGGGGAATAGAAGACCACGAGAACATTGTGGAGAGGCTCAAAAATAGGTTAGGGTACTTCATTCAATACATAGGCCCACATCAGAAAAGTCTAGAGTTGAAAAGTCACAATTAAATACAGTCAAAGGTGGACTTGCTCTCTTGCAATTCAAAGCATATGGTGGCATGCAGCTGCCAAATATCGATGGCTAGAAGACAGTTTTGGTTCTTTTTAATACCCCTATTTTCATATCACAGAGCTATGGTTCCCAGAATTCCTTGAGAAGAAAAATTGATTATTAAACTGCTCTGGGAATCAAAGGTCATTGAGGAGAATAGGGGTCTCCTAACAGCTCCCAGCACAAACTACAGCTCCCATAATTCTTTAGGGGAACCCATAACTGTTTAAAGTGGTATTATGATGTCATATATATATATATATATATATATATATATATATATATATGGTGTGACTGTGGCCCTACTCCAGGACTCTAAGAGATCTACCATTTCCTGAACTTGGCGCTTTTGAGGAATATCTGGCTGCACTAGAAATGTTGATCATATATATTTTCAACCAACTGAAATCAAGGAATGTGTTTGAATGGCTGAGAATATATAACATTTAAAAATTCATTATGAAATAACGCCCATACTATCCAAATGAGTTATTTATTTGGATCTGTCATGTGATGTTTGGAAATGAATTTGCATTAGACAGTTGTGCTGTGAGCCGCTATGGGAACATTTATGTGGGAAATCAGCAAACAAGTTGAAATAATAATTTGAAAAAATGAAGTGTCCCTAAATTACAGTGGTACCTTGGGTTACAGATGTTTCAGGTTACAGATACTTCAGGTTACGGACTCCATTAACCCAGAAATAGTACCTTGGGTTAAGAACTTTGCTTCAGGATGAGAACAGAAATAGCGCGGCGGCGGCGCGGCGGCAGCAGGAAGCCCCATTGGCTAAAGTGGTACCTCAGGTTAAGAACAGTTTCAGGTTAAGAACGGACCTCCGGAACGAATTACGTAAATTCTTAACCCGAGGTACCACTGTATAAACTGTCATTGCATTTGGCCTCTGGTCTGTAAGTTTCTGAAGCCACCACCCCCCACCCCACCCCCGAACACCACACACAAATGCTCATAGCTGTCAACTTACAGATTTGAAAATAAGGGACCAGCAGCCTTGAAAATAAAGGAACCTGCTGCCTCACCTGTTCCAGGCACTTCAGTCTTCCTGTCCTCCTGCAGTCTGGACAAACTCATGCTGGTAGCTTCAAGAACTCTGTCCAACCAACTTTGTAACCAGAGGTTCAACTGAATAGAATCTGAATCACATGCACCACAAGGCCTATGCAGCCTCAACTAAAATGGCTCCCCGGCCTGGCTTTGCACTGCAGAGTTTGCAGCAGCACGTGCAACAAAATGGCGTCCACCATTCAAAAAACCCCTCAGCTTACATTAACTAGCCACACACACACAGCCTCCCCCCCTCCCACAAGATCTCCTTTCCTTTTCCCTCACCATGTGCCCCGCACCAGACAGACCTTTTCGCCGGCAAGGGTGAGTGGGCCGTCGATGACGTATCCATCCGATTCCGATCCGAGCACTCAGCACAGGTATGTTCAACTTCTGAGCCCCTCTGAGCCAAAGGCAGAAAGCCCAGCCAGCAGCCAAACGAAGCCTCAAGGAAAACCACCGTCACCTCTCCGCTGGGAAGCACTGAGCAAAGGCGAGTCCCCAGGGAACGCAGCCGATTTGATCAGCACAAGGCATGCAAGCTCCACCCCCCAGTCGTCCTTAGACTTCTTATTGGGTGAGCAACACAGCCAAGCAACACAGTTGGAGCCTCCCTCCTCCCTGGCCGGCAGGGAGGGAGGGAGAGGAGCTGCTTCCTTTGAAATTTAAGGGACATCATTTAAGGGACATTTAAGGGACATCCATCAATAAGGGACAGCAGCGGGACATGGCGCTGGAATAAGGGACTGTCCCTTCAAATAAGGGACACTTGACAGCTATGCAAATGCTTCCGGGGTATAATAATAAATTATTATTATAAATTATTATCCATAGCACAGAAAACTGCCATTTGGACACAGCCAAGCTGGTTTATCATTCTGCAAGCTTCCATGCTCAAGCTGCAAGGAACCAATTAATCTCTAAAGTCCCACAGTGACTTAGGATCTCTCTCTCAGCAACCGCAGACATTGCACTCGGTGCTTATTTGGAGCCGATTATCAATGTCACTGTAGCTCTTCCAGTGTATCACAGCTCGACATATTCAGGGGATGATGACTACAAAAGAATCCCTTCACCAATGAGGTGAAAAATAATCGCAAGCACGCTGCTACACCCACAGCCTTACCAATTCTGGGAGCGTAGCCTCTGAACTTCAATTAGCAGCTTATAACAGCACAGATGTTCCAAGTCTTGGTAGAAGCTGCTTCCAGCAGACCGGCCTGATAGTGACTCCTCAGAGTACTGCATCTGTTGCCTTAGTCAGACATGATCAGCCTAATTTGCATATTAATTGCAGATATTCCACCCCCAGCACAGTCTTCTGCGACTGTTAGGGATATGTTTCGGTCCTCGGTTTGTCAGTTTGAAGCTTATAACGGGGAGGAGAGGAGGGGAAATTGTAAGCGGCTGAAACAAAAGTCTCTGGCTATAGTATCTGAATGACCTGACATTTTAAGATGGAGAACGTCTTGAACAAAAGCATTTCCCTCCCATTCTCCTGCTAATCTCCATGCATCATCTTCCTTTGCCAAGTGACAGGTTAATCCAAGCATAAACAATCATATTATCATGGTGAAAAATGGGTGTTCTGCAGAGATTCTATTTTTTAAAGGGCTTAATTTTTTTTTAATGAAACCCAGAAGTCCCTGAATAAAATTTAAGTGTCATCCACTACAAAAGACGCCTCCGTATGACAGTTTCAGATTGTGCCATTATTAATATGCCATATGGAGTAAAAGGCATGATTATAATGCAGCCCGCTGATGGATCAATTAGCACATGATTCAATAGGTTATATAATCTCTTACTTAAAAAAAACAAAACACAATTTCATTTCGACTTACTTAGATTATCGGACATGGAACTTACAAAATCTTTGAGTGTCTGTACCTTGCATTCTTTCCACAACACACAATGTCCTCTAAAGGGCAAATAGGGGTTTGTAAATCCCTGTCTGGGTCAGGAGTGAATAAGAGCCATGTTTATCACCAGTGAATATTTGTGTTTAAGGGGGCAAGGGGTAGGATATCTAGTGTCATTTTGTTCGTGCCTAGCTGAAAACTATCAGCAGTGCCACAAGGTAGTTGAAAACTGCTGATGCATTTGAGAAGCTGTCGCCAGGTTAGATAGAAGCAGAGGGCTTATGCCTTGAGAGCCTATTTATGAAAGGAAACCTCAGTTGTCTGAACACTTATCTCTGGGAGGTTGGCAAAAGCACGGGAAATTACAGAGCATGGAGCTATTCTCCCTGCAGCCTTTATCAGTGAAATGCACATTTCGTTCTATAGGGGAAATCACTGGCATGAATTCTTCAGTGCTGAAATGTGATACTATGATTTGCAGCCAGTTCATGCTATTCTACTTAAGAAAGTAGCTGGCATTTACTCAGTGTATAATTTGAAAGCTGTATGGAGCTTGGCTGTGGAAGTTCAGGGAGGGGGACAAAAATGAAGCCCACAGGCTTTTGGGGAGCAATATTTTTCCATGGCAAAACCAGGCACCTATTTAGTTATTAATCTGAAATATTTGTGGCACACATATGGGGCCTAGGCCCCATGAGGTAATTGCCTGGAGTGGGCATTTTGCCTGGAAAGGCAGGATAGACAAAGAAACACAAGTACGTGTACATGCAGGTCCCGCAATTGGAATGCTCATTATCTGAAATCTCGGTTATCTGAACACAAAGAATATACCCAAACCTCATTACACAAACAGCTATCTGAACAACTGTAGACGGGACAAATCAGGAAACAGAAGAGATTGGGCAAATCTGTTTTTCCTTTGTTTGGCTTTTGCCGATTGGCTGCAGAGGTTTCAGGCAGTAACCATGGAGGGAGGTAGAAAGGACAAACCACGCATTCGAAATGTTTCCATAGGAAATAATGGAAATCATCAGCTCGATATGCAAACGCACACCTAACAAACAATTTCCTGGGAGCATATTGTGTTTGGAAGGTGGGACCTGTGTGTATGTTATGATTCTTCAGGATGAGCTTGGGTGCAGGGACAAGAGATGGCTATCCAGATTCCTCTAGATAGAGCCAGTGTGGTGTAGTGGTTAAGAGCGGTAGACTCCTAATCTGGGGAACCGGGTTCGCGTCTCCGCTCCTCCACATGCAGCTGCTGGGTGACCTTGGGCCAGTCACACTTCTCTGAAGTCTCTCAGCCCCACTCACCTCACAGAGTGTTTGTTGTGGGGGAGGAAGGGAAAGGAGAATGTTAGCCGCTTTGAGACTCCTTAAAGGGAGTGAAAGGCGGGATATCAAGTCCAAACTCTTCTTCTTCTTCTTCTGTTGAAGACCTTCAGCAGTGCTATTTTTCTAGAAAATGAGGTGCTGGAATTCACCATGAATACCTGCATCCCTTGTTCTCTTAGAATGGCAATTGTACTTATCTGAGAGGTGCTGGAACTAGTTCCTATGAGTTCCCCCTGGAAAACAACAACAACACTGCCCTTCGCAGAGAGCACTGCTATTCCATTAGCTGCAATGATAACTGCTTCTTTTTAAATACATCTATTGAAATGCTTTCAGGAAGAATTAATTGATATGAGAGAGAGAGAGAGAGAGAGAGAGAGAGAGAGAGACTTCTAGATTTGTAAAAGGGGTTTGCTCACCACTGGACCTCTAGATACAGTGGTACCTCGGGTTACATACGCTTCAGGTTACAGACTCTGCTAACCCAGAAATAGTGCTTCAGGCTAAGAACTTTGCTTCAGGATGAGAACAGAAATTGTGCTTCGGCGCGGCAGCAGCAGGAGGCCCCATTAGCTGAAGTGGTGCTTCAGGTTAAGAACAGTTTCAGGTTAAGTACGGACCTCCGGAACGAATTAAGTACTTCACCCGAGGTACCACTGTACTAGGTTGATAACTGCTACATTAAATATTTCCAGAGACAGTGTAGCATTTTCTGTGGGTAGGTTCAATGCTTTGCCAACAAGAGTGATGGAAGTTTGAGGTACCAGGATGCCTTGGCATTTAAGAATATGCCTTTGTGAAAGCAGCTCAGCTGAAGTGTTAGCCCATGTTCTTCTATACTGTATTTTTTTATAGGGGTATCAGATTTCAATTACACTCTCCAGTACTTCCTTTGCACTCAGATGAATTTTATGTTCAGATTGTAATGGCAGACTCCAACACTAAGGTTACATAAAATATAGCCAGGTTCCTTGCTGAGGGCCATCAAAGCGAGGACATAATTGTTAAAGGGAATATTTTTGATTGTGAATTTTGTTATATTCCTTCTTTTTTAAATCTGTGTACATGTTTATTGTGTGTGGTTTCTTGGTAAACCTACACTGTAGCTGATGTATATGGTCTGTAGATCAAATAAACTAAACATATGCTTCTAAAATTAGTTTGCTTGGGGCAAATATGTATAATATCGTGGCTATTTTTGTGACTGCTTCTTCACGTGATGTAGTACTTTACTTAGATGTCATGAAATATTTACGAGGGTATACATCATTATCACTTATGTGCATATGTAACAAGTGCATATAGATCATGTTCATGAAGAAATCACTGTATTAATATTTACATCATAACAGCTTATGAACTGGGACATGTAGTCAGAAGTAGCTAGCTAAGAAAATACCTGGTATTCCAAATTAGGTGCAACATTTAATCTTTAACAATACTGTCCTTTCCTCCCTGCCTATATCATTATGTAAAAGACTGAACATTGCTTCATATTACATATATAGCTCCTATTTTTTTCAGGTGTCTCATTGACCTGGAGCCGTGCCTGCCCTAGCTATGCTCTTTGGTAAGCATTTTCCTCACCTCTTGCTTATTCCGCCATTTTGAATGAACGAGGGCCAGCTCCTGTATGAAGCCATAATCCTCATCTGCTGTTTGGTTGCTGGTTTACATCGACGAGCAGATAAATGCTGGATTTGTAATAAAATGGATGCAGTGTTTAACTCCTTGTGTGTAAATGCCTGGCCTGAAATTTGTTACAGCTGCTAGCTTCAAAAAGAGACAACCAACGATAATGAATAACATCAGTTATGTCAGCTACAGGATTTCTTACATCAAAAAAACATAATTTCTAATTGGAAAGCAATGGATTTTGCTCCCAGGCAGAAGTGCTGCAGAACACTCCTTTAAAAAAAAAATCTTCCAGATTTTCAGTTTTCCCTTTGTGCTATTCCTTTAGAGTCATATACCATATGGCAGACACTCACTCACACTGCTCCGGAGATTAATGAAGCTTCACAGAGATCATATATTTATTTCCCCAAAGAACATCACTGCTTCAACTGTACTTTTTAAAATTTTATACCACTCTTCCACTGTAGAATTGCTTACAAACTGCATGGTAAAGTCTAGGTAATCCACTGTAATGTAACCCTAATGAAACCTATTAAAAGTCTGTTATTTGTTTGACACCTTGACAAGCAGAGAGTACCTATGTCATCCACCGTTTTTAACAGAAGACCTCAAAAAGCAGAATAACCAGACGAATACCTTTAATCTTTTGTGTGCATTGCAATTATGCACTACAGTGCCAGTGGCAAAACGAGAAATTTTGAAAGATCTAGAATTAATTCCATTTTTCTAGATTTACACTAGTGTAATAAAAACTGTAATCCAGGTGTTGGCAACACATTCAACCCAAACAGTCATTCAAAAAATATTGCAAGTTGGAGGCCTCTGTTAATTTGCATGTTTGATCGTAGGAGTGTTATGTGATTTGCATATCATTTCCATAAAATGGTTAGGTTGTGAAGGCATAGCATGTGAACATGTTGTGCTTGTTCTGCAATATGCTTGCTGTGAAATTATTGACTCCAAAAGAATTAAGGTTGATGGAAAATAATTTGAGATTCTCTTATTTGTCCAATTATTTTTAAACCCTTCATGGTGCCGACAACCTTCAAATGAGAACCGAAAACTTCCTTGATCACCATAAATTGCAAACCAATCCTTTAAAAATATTTCACAGGTTACACAAGAGGATGTGATAAGACTGATTGGCAGAGTGTGGTATTCGACAAAGCTTGCAGTCCTTTTTGGAAGAGGATGCTTATAAACATCCATGGACAAGACAAAGCTACAGTTTTAAATTTTGCTATAATTTGTCTAGCCTAAAACTTTAGGATTAAATCCCTTAAACTTTACTAGTATTACTGGGTTGTAGCCAATGTCAGTCTTACTCAGAGTAAACCCATTGAAATTAACAAACATTACTAACTTAGGTGTAACCATTTCAATGAGTCTACTCTGAGCATAACAGTTGGATGCAAACCACTATATTTGTCCGATTAAATTGAACAGAAACATATGCAGTTCAGGATTGTGTCAAAATAAACCCAAGATATAAAGGACTTAGTGCAGTTTGCTGACTACAGTTCATTTCATTAAGTTTTTCTTTTCACTGTAGAAAGGGTCAGTTTCTTAAACTGAAAGGGGGGGGGAAGGTTCACCCATTAGATTGAACCATATTAAAAACCTCCATGTCATTGGTCCAGTGACCTTTCCTTCCTCCAGAGTTTAACCACTTTCTAATGTCTCTTAACAATCATTTTCTTGTTGGGAAAACTCTGTCTGATAGCATCTAAACAAGCTTATACCTTAATTGGAACAATTCTCCCATAAATATTTATGTTGCCATGATTAAGCCATTTACCAAATGCAACTACCCATTATGGGTTAAAATAGGGAGCATTGTTTCGGGTAGCCTGGGGCATGACATGGTTTATACTAGGGGATTTTAGCTACAATTCACTTAATCAAGCATCTGACCCCAAGCCTCTGCAAGAGCCAGTAGCTGCTAGGAGGGAAGGTGAGGAGAGGAGAATAATCCACCATTTTTCTTAACATAGCAACCATTATCCATTTTCCATCGATCAATTTCACATTATAAAACTATATGGGAGCCGAGGGCTCAGATGGCTTTTGTCAGGTATCACATTTCTCTTTTCAAATGACAATGGGGAAATCTACTTGCTAGCCTATCAGCTTCACTCATTATCCACTTCCTGCCTCACACTCATGAGCCAAATGGGAACCTATCTACATAATTTTTATCTTATGATTTATTTATTTACCCCCTTCCCCACATGTCTCAAGGCGATGTACAGAATGCAACAAAAATAATTTAAGAGAGCAACAGACACCCAAAGCAGAGACTTATTCGGCCAGCTGGGAAAGCCATACGTCATATATTACATTAGTTTAATTGACATATTAAAAAATAATACCCAGGCCTTTCCTAAAGCGTAAGGTAGCTAACTGAATTATTATTCAGGAAGCTTAGCAGTAACAAACATATACAGTGGTACCTCGGGTTAAGTACTTAATTCGTTCCGGAGGTCCGTACTTAACCTGAAACTGTTCTTAACCTGAAACACCACTTTAACTAATGCCGCCGGAGCAAGATTCCTGTTCTCATCCTGAAGCAAAGTTCATAACCTGAAGCACTGTTTCTGGGTTAGCGGAGTCTGTAACCTGAAGCTTCAAAACCAAAGATAGCTGTAGACAGAGCACATAACAGGAATTTTTATCCCAGAAGTTACCAAAAACATGCATGATCATGGCAAAGAACTTGCTGTCTAAGAGGTAGTATAGCTGACAAATCTCATTTTCTGCACAGAGGACAAGAGACCTTCAAGCAAATCCAGCATCCTCCAGGGAATCAGACCACCTTACTGTACACTATCATTTCCGTCTTGCCTGGATCCAACCGGTTTCCCCCTTATCCACATGCTCCATATTCTGGCTCAGGGTTGAGACAGCTACTCTGCACAGCTGACTCCGTGGACTATACATACCCACCTAAAAAAAAGCTCATTTGGACAATCCTTCGCAGTTTATGAGGTTTAAGAAAATGCAACGCTTGCTGAATTGGGCCCAGAAGAAGAAGAAGAAGAAGACAGGTGTGAAGGTATTGATGGCATCTGAATAAGGCCCAAAAGATGTCATAAAGGAAGAAAGAGCCATTGACCTTCCAACAACATCACATAGTTGAGGTTATATATTTTATTTTCCGCCCAAGACAGAACTGGTGGAAGTATTTTTTTTTAAAGGGAAATGTTAGCAAATTATCTTGTTGATAAATAAACACAGAGCTCTTTGTTTGAGGAAACTTGTGAAAGCAGACCTGGGATGGGAGGCAGTATATTCTTAAAGTTCAGCAATGGCTGGGATCAAAGCAGCTTTTGTTAAATTTCCTGGCAAAGCCATATGTTTGGCAACCATAATCTTAATGTTGGACCTTATCAGCAATAACAAAGGAAGGGCCACGTTCATTTACTCAGACCTCCCATCATGAGAAGGGCGTGTGCCTCCATTTTGAACTACCAGGAATCATCTTTGGTGGGCCAAGAATAATTCCAGCTTCACTCTTGTTTTCTAACGACACTTTTGTTTTTCTTCATCCTGAGCATCTCAACCAGAAATTGCACGCTGCTCTATTGCTTACCTCTCCAACTGCAATTATAGTGAACTGGAACCATCTTATGCTGGGAGTGAGGAAGTGAACAGACTAAGAATATTGTACCGCAAATCCATTGCACAGGTAGTACCACCGGCCATATCATTAAATACTACAGTTGTACCTTAGTAGTCGAACGCCTTAGTTGTCGAAGAAATTGGCAAACCCAGAAGTGAGTGTTCCGGTTTGTGAACGTTTTTTGGAAGCCGAATATCCGATGTAGCTTCTGCAGCTTCCAATTGGCTGCAGAAAGCTCCTGCAGCCAACCGGAAGCCGTGCCTTGGTTTTCAAACCATTTTGGGAGTCAAATGGACTCCCAGAATGGATTAAATTGGAGAACCAAGGTACGACTGTATTTGAAGAAGCATCTGCAGTGGTACCTCAGTCTACAAACTTAATCTGTTCTGGAAGTCCGTTCTTAAAACGAGGCTCACTTTCCCTAATGAGGCCTCCCACCGCCAGTGCCCTTCCACCATTCGGATTCTGTTCTTAGACCGAGGTAAAGTTCTCAAACCAAGACACTATTTCTGGTTTTGCGGAGTTTGTAAACCAAATCGTTCTTAAACCGGACTGTTCTTAAACTGAGGTACCACTGTATTACTACAACTGAATGCAGCTACCTCTTCCTCTGCTTCTGCCCGTACATAACAGCAGGTCAGTATTTTAATAGGCCATTCATTCATTCAGAGCTACTTAACACAAGACATGCACACAAAACTCCACTTTTGAAGCAATCTAATTGCCACAGCACCTACCCTTTGGAATTCCCTGCAAATTGACATCCTGCAGGAACATTCACTGTTCAATTTCCAGCAACTGCTTAGAAGACATTTGAAACTTGAAACTTATCCAGACTTATGGGGTGCTGACCATTGGCCACTTTCACCCTTTAACCCTTTTGGCAAAAAAGGAGTTAGACCAGGCTTCCTCATCCTCGGCCCTCCAGATGTTTTGAGACTACAATTCCCATCATCCCTGACCACTAGTCCTGCTAGCTAAGGATCATGGGAGTTGTAGGCCAAAAACGTCTGGAGGGCCGAGGTTGAGGAAGCCTGAGTTAGACACTCTTGTTTAAGAGCAGGGTTTCCCAAACTTGTGTCTCCAGCTGGTTTTGGACAACAGTTCCTATCATCCCTGACCACTAGTGCAGCAAGCTAAGGATGATGGGAGTTGTAGTCCAACCACAGCTGGAGACCCAAGTTTGGAAAACCCTGTTGAAATTTAGAGGCTAGGGATACATTAAAACGGGGTGGCCAACTCCTAGCCTTCAAGTTTGGCCTATATAGTCAGAGATTATAGGAGTTGTAGTCCAGCAACATCTGAAGAGCCGAAACTTAGTCACCTCTGCCATAAAATGAATTGTTGCATGTGGCACTTGTAAATAAAAGCTCCATGTTTGGAGACAAAATGCCTCAGATTATCATTTGCTGGAAGACAAAGGGTGGTGTAGAACATCAGCCTTGCTGTGAGCTTCTCAGGTGTTTGGATGTGAAATTTAAATAGGTGGTATGACTGGCATGCTCTGATCCAGAAGGTATTTTAATAAAATTCAAATTTTTGTGATTGGGAGGATGGTAGTTATTAGGAATTTGTAACAATGTAATTAATATCATATGTTAATCACTTCAGGACAGGAAATTACTGAGGGAGACTGAAGCTCATGTTTTCATATTGTGTATATTCCAGAGAAATATTGAAGCTCTGCAAAATTTGATTTTGGAGTGAGTGTACTGAAAACAAGAAATAATTTTCCGAAGAAGAATGTATGGCTTTCCCAAGAGCATCAAGGCCTTTGAAAACATTAATCTTGCAATAAAGGGGGGGGTGAAAATTTAAAATAAAATAAAGAATAGATAAGAATATCTATAAGGAACTGTTATCTGTTTCACTTAATGTAATACTAAGCAGCTGTTGACTGCAAAACACCATCAGGCTTGATTTCCTACAGATGTTACTAAAGGAAATGGAAGAGTTGCTAATATTAATCATAATTATCACCAGGAATAATAACCCAGAGGAATACATTAGTTCCCAAGAACAAACCTTGGTTACAGGTTAACCTTGTGGTTAAGGAGGAAAGAGTTTAATCACGATCCCGGGTTTGGATGCCATGCAAAAACAAAGCTTGGTTTAGCTGCCATGTCACCTTCAGCTAAAAGGACTGGGAAGGAGCAAAGCAGCTGCAATCTCCTCCCTAGGAGCCAGCATATTTGCATACCGTAGCTCAGTGCTTTTTTTCCTAGGGGGATGCAGGGGGGCACATACCCCTAAACATTTTGTGAACCTAAGTTTGGCCTCATTGAGGGGCAGTATTTCAATATGTATAGGAAAATGAGAGTACCCCTAAACATTTTTTTAAGGGGAGAAAAAGCACTGACCTTGCTAAACCATGGCTCAGTAGTTAGAACATCTGCTGTACATGCAGAATGCCCCAGGCCTAATCCCCAGCATATGCCTGAAACCCTGACCCAGTCAGTCAGTGTAGACCAGTGTTTTTCAACCACTGTTCCGCGGCACACTAGTGTGCCGCGAGATGTTGCCTGGTGTGCCGTGGGAAAAAGTAAAAAATTCGAAAGATTAAGATTTTTTTTTTTAAAAAAAAAGGTCAAATTTTCGATTGGGGCGCCGTCCCCGGAGGGAGGCGGGCGAGTCGGGCGGCGAGAGGCGGGGCGGCAGCGGCGAGGAGAGGCCGCCCAGCGCGGGGCTCTCGCTGTCTGCCTACCTGGCTGCCTGCGAACTCGGCGGGCAGCACCTCTGTCCGCAGCGCCCGCCTCGCGGCTCTCATTCCCTGCCCCAGCCAAAGCTCACCCAGCCAAGCCGCACTCTCCTTCCTGCCTCGCTTTGCTGCCTCCTCCCCCCCCCACCCCCAAAGCTTGGAGGTTCCCCGGCGCCGGCCCGCAGGTTTGACCCCCTTCTCACACCTGTTCGCGCTCCTTGCACGGAATGGGGCGGATGGGGAGGAACGGGGCTCGCTGCTGCCTCCGCTCGCCCTCCCCCCCTCCGCCGGCGGTCCCGCGATTCTTGGCTTTTTGGCGGTTGGCACAGAAAGAAGGCAAGGGGGAGGGGGAAAAATTGAAACTTACACTTTCGTGCGTCCCTCCCGGCGTGACGCTGCGCGCTGACGTCACGGGGCTGTAACGTGCCCCACATAGGCACACATGGTGGTGTGCCTCGAGATTTTTTTCATGAAACAAGTGTGCCTTTGCTCAAAAAAGGTTGGGAAACACTGGTGTAGACAATATGGGCCTAGCCGGAGCAATGGGATAAAACAGCTTCCTGTTTTCACCTTTTAATCCAGGTGGTGATGAATAGGGTTGTAGTTTTTCCAACTGGCTTTAAAATGTAATACAGTGGTACCTCAGGTTAAGTACGTAATTCGTTCCGGAGGTCTGTTCTTAACCTGAAACTGTTCTTAACCTGAAGCACCACTTTAGCTAATGGGGCCTCCTGCTGCTGCCGCGCCGCCGGAGCACAATTTCTGTTCTTATCCTGAAGCAAAGTTCTTAACCTGAAGCACTGTTTCTGGGTTAGTGGAGTGTGTAACCTGAAGCTTATGTAACCCGAGGTACCACTGTATTTATTTTATAAGAATTGATGCTTTTGAATTATGGTGCTGGAGGAGACTCTTGAGAGTCCCATGGATTGCACGAAGATCAAACCTATCCATTCTGGAGGAAATCAGCCCTGAGTGCTCACTGGAAGGACAGATCCTGAAGCTGAGACTGCAATACTTTGGCCACCTCATGAGAAGGGAAGACTCCCTGGAAAAGACCCTGATGTTGGGAAAGATTGAGGGCACAAGGAGAAGGGGACAACAGAGGACGAGATGGTTGGACAGTGTTCTTGAGCCTACTAACATGAGTTTGACCAAACTGCAGGAGGCAATGGAAGACAGGAGTGCCTGGCGTGCTCTGGTCCATGGGGTCACGAAAAGTCAGACACTGCTAAACGACTAAACAACAACATATATCTTTGTGACACCATAGCTTGGTCTTCATGGCATCTGCAACTATTTGAGCCTGTAGCACGGAGTAGAGTTAGGGAGAGAAAGAACAGAGACTGCATCTCCCCTTACCTGAAAAAAAGCAGGCCACAATTTTATGGATTGCAACTTTCAGAAAATGTTGTGTAGCATGCGCAGGTACCCCACAATTCACTGGCATCCCAAATGTTGACAGTGGAAGCCCCAGTCCACCTGCTAGGGAACATACCTGGGGAAGAAAATATGTTTGGCCCATCCACCAACCAGTGGTTTGCAGTCAGTGGACTAGAGGGACTAAGCTAGTCCCCTAAATGTTCCCCTGGCACCTCCTTCCCAAAGCCTGGGGAGCTTCTGCCTGGCTTAGGGAGGGAGGTGTGATATTTACACTCAGGACATCATCCTTGCAAACTTGCATCTCTGGCCCTAACTGTTCCCCTATGAAGAATTTCACCGTACATCGCTGCTGCTGCCACCAACAACAATCTGGGGGTGGGGGTGGTGCACCAATGCCCAGGGTGGCCTGGCCTACTTCTAACACCTTTTTTAGGGGGTGCTCTAAATGCAAAGAGCCTGCTCTCCCCCGACACACACATGCATACATTGTGCCCTAAGGAAGGATTGCAGATACAGTACTAGCCGGACAAACTCTAGCAAATGTACAGTCATACCTTGGTTTTCGAACAGCTTAGTTCTTGAACATTTTGGCTCCCGAATGTCTCAAACCCGGAAGTGACTGTTTGCAAAACTATTTTTGGAAGCCAAACATTTGATGGGGCTTCCGCGGTTTGGTTTTTGAATGTTTTGGAAGTCGAATGGACTTCGGGAACAGATTCTGTTTGACTTCCAAGGTACGACAGTATTATGATTTGCTACAGGTAAGCTATAAACCCCAGATCACAGTCACCAGTCAGGGACCTAGGTAAAATTCCTTCCCAGCACTGCCAACTCTCAGCTGGCAGTCAGTCACAAGGAAACAGCAGCAGCATCTCACACTTTTCAACTTCTGGACTGGACACAAAGAGGTTCCTCAAGTCATATAGGGAATTAGGCTGCCTTTTTGTGCTTTCTTGTGTCCTCAGTAAGCACACCCTGCCATTTGACCCATTATGTGAACTGGGTCCCAATTCAGACTGCAAGGGCAGGACATATTTTTTTAATGTGAAAACAGCTTCCTGCATGTAGTAAATTAGCACATCAAAGAGGCTTGTGTGAAACATCTCACTGATGTCCTGGTTTATTGCATGCAGGTATTTGATGGCTGGCTGGTTTTGCATCAGGGATCATTCAGAAATGTGGTACCTTTTCCTTCAGTCTAAAGCTTTGTAGTCTAGAATAGTAAGCCAACAAACTTCCCTTAGGGCACCAGCCTGTTCCCAGGCACTCATCTATTCCACTTTAAAAGGAAGCGATGTTATTTATGAGAGCTTGCAGCCTTCGCAACTGACACAGTATGCACTTTGTATTCAGGCATCAGAACTGACGTTCAGAAATCCAGCTGCAGCTTATTCTCATCTTTCAGATCTGAGGACAAACAGTGACACGTAAAGCAGAGGTGACTATCTATAGCCCTTTAGCTTGCATCATCCCTGGCAATTGGTCATGCCGGCTGCGATGGATGAGAGTGGGAATACAACATCTGCAGGGCCGCAGGTTAGCCACCCCTCGGATAAAGCATGTCTTTATATGACAATAACAAGACCCAATGTTTGTGTCATCTCCTTGAGGCTGGTATTGAGTGTCTGTTGCTTAAAGCTGCAGGATGTAACTGTAATTGAGTTAAATAATTTAAAGCCCTTTAAAAAAAAGTGATGAAGAGATCAGCAAGACCATGGGTGCTGTAAGGGAAAGTGCTAAGGACTTCGCTTAGCTACGAATGCCACATGGGTCATGGTCCGTGACTCGCTCTGCGATCAAAGGCGAACGAGAATAAAAATGAAACATTTGTGAGCCTCGCAGTTGCCAAAGAATGTGAGTGAAGTCATAGAAAAATCATTGAATGCATCTGAAAGGCCAGCAGCAACTATTGCTCCTACTTTAGAAGTTGATGTGGTTGGATGAGCTTTAATTCCTCTCTGAGGTTCCAGTAAAATAATTTGTCCCTTTCAATTATATCTACAAAGAGCCCAAACTGCATTTGTAAATATTGCTTCATTGTTTCACATTGTTTCACATCCATCATTTAAGGAAGTTTCCTGTGGAGACCATTACAGATGTGTATTTGACAACAGTACATTCCTATGCATGTCTACACAGATTTCAGCCTTTTTAACATAAAATAAATATAAGTATCAATGAACTATCATCGCCAGTCTTCCAATTGGAAGCTAGTGGAAGCTTCACTGCAATTCCAAGTACACCAAGTTTCTTTGGGCTTTCTGGACAATTGACAGCCTGGAGGCTCCTCTGGTCAATTTTTAAATTGAGAATTCATCCTGATTTACTTGCACAAAGCTTACTCGGAGGTTAGACTAGCTTTTTATTGAGATCTGTTTTGATTTGTTTACAGGGAGGTTATAGAACAAAGAGTATTCAAGTGTATGTATTCCACCAGTTGATTAACTGTGTAAACCTAGAATTCTGATATGTGTTTGAATTCATCCTACAAACCACTAACAGTCTGAAGGCAAACTGGCTTTCTCCACAGGTCCAGTGTGGTGTAGTGGTTAAGAGTGGTAGACTCGTAATCTGGGGAACCGGGTTGACGTCTCTGCTCCTCCACATGCAGCTGCTGGGTGACCTTGGGCCAGTCACACTTCTCTGAAGTCTCTCAGCCCCATTTACCTCACAGAGTGTTTGTTGTTGGCGAGGAAGGGAAAGGAGAATGTTAGCCGCTTTGAGACTCCTTCGGGTAGTGATAAAGCGGGATATCAAATCCAAACTCTTCTTCTTCACAGGTACCAGTAACTGTGATTACACCTAGACAATTTCAGGGAGACTATTTCTAGTCTGAATCGCTTTCACATGTTTTACCCATCATTATGTTCTGCTCCTGCATTAATCTGTTGTTTTTATTTTTAAAGCTAACTCTCCCCAAATACTTCTACTTTTACTTTTATTTTTTAAGAGCACACAGTTGGCAGGAGTGCATCGTTGAATGAGTTGTGCTTGTATTTCCCAATAGCACTGACACTTAAACATTCTTTGGAGCAATTGCTGCTATTTTCCTGAGTTAAAGTTTTAAACCTTCTGTGAAATCTCCTCTGTGCTACAAGAGATGCTTTGAAAAACAGATACCATTAAGTATGCTGGAAGACCTTGAAACATGTACTATAGCACGGATTTGCAGTTTGATCAAACGTCAGTACAATCTTGATTAGTACAATTTGATCAAACGTCAGTACAATCTTGATTAGTACAATTTGATCAAACGTCAGTACAATATTATTGGTAGCAAATAGATAGGACTAGCTCTTCAGTGGCTTCCAAGTGATGTACCAAAGCTGTTAAACATGTGTCTTTGGTTGCAGACTTCAGGACAGATGGTGTGGCAGAAGAATAACCAAGGGAGCAGAGTGTTGTATTCAGCAGGAGCATTCCTTCTGTGTGTGGAAATTCTTCTCAGCTGCCACAATCAAGTTTTAACACAACTTTGTTCGCCTTAATTAGAGCGAGGCTGAAATCTTGGTGCCAAAAGTGAGGCTAAATTACAGTGTTTCCAAATGAGGTTGAAGGCAGGAGAATATCCTAAATAAGCATCCCCATTAAATAATGAGAGTGGATTGCCGTAATTACAAGAAAGAGCTGGCCGTAATAGATACTTACCCTCCGCTTGCAGGATCAATGGTATACATTGCAAACCCAGGATCCAATCCATAGCCATGGGCATAGGGAGAGAAGCTGCCAATTCGTTCAAATGGGAGTTTGGATCAGGCCCATAGTACGTGAGGTACAAAACGAACGAGGTGCATTGGATCAGATCGTGTGATCATATTATAAAGTAGTTGTGCTTTATGTTAGAAATCAAGCACTGCTAAGAGTGCTTTTGTTTTTGCGTGCTGAGGTCCCCAATACACCCTGAACCCCAATAACTCACACATCACACATGGAATTTTGTTTAAGGTTTTTTGGCATAATTTTGGCCACAACTTTATTTCCATACAAATTGTGAGTGGTTGCGTAGGCATTGGTTACGACTAGCTGTCCCTCCCGCCTTGGGGACAGCACTGACTCCCGGATTCCAGCGGAAGCCAGTGTGGAGGAACAAGTTCAGGGATAGGCGGAGCTGCGACACAGACCCTCAGCTTCTCCCCGCATGCTCCTAGGGACTTACGCGGCCCAAGCCCGATTCCAGGGGCTTGGACGAGGGGGATGGTAAGACCCTGAATTCCTTTAACGGAATTCCCAAGCAGCAACCTCATTGGAGGGGCAGGCACAGCCAATCCATACCCCTCCACCAACCAATTTAGACCAATGCCTAACCGCCAACCTTACAAGTTGTGACGTATTGCTAAGCAGTAGGCAAAACCCAAGAGGCACGCACTAATCAGCCAAATGGTAAATTCCTACTGGGCCCCCGCACCAAGGCGGACGACCCCATGACAGGCAAAGCAAGGTCAAAGCGCAAGCCCAACAAGGGAGGGCGGGCGGGAGATCCGTTGTCCACAGCGAAAGAGAAAGCACTCTGCTGTGGACCTTCCTTAAATAACCTCTGACCGCTCCCACACAAATTGCAACATCCAATTTTGCCCAACAACATCAACTCCAGCCAAAGTATGCCCCTCAAACCAATCCACCTAGCACGACAGGGTGCTTTGTCTGACCCATCCGCAACACGTGCTCTCCTTTAGTGAGAACCCGCTTTGCGTGCTGAGGTCCCCAATACACCCTGAACCCCAATAACTCACACATCACACATGGAATTTTGTTTAAGGTTTTTTGGCATAATTTTGGCCACAACTTTATTTCCATACAAATTGTGAGTGGTTGCGTAGGCATTGGTTACGACTAGCTGTCCCTCCCGCCTTGGGGACAGCACTGACTCCCGGATTCCAGCGGAAGCCAGTGTGGAGGAACAAGTTCAGGGATAGGCGGAGCTGTGACACAGACCCTCAGCTTCTCCCCGCATGCTCCTAGGGACTTACGCGGCCCAAGCCCGATTCCAGGGGCTTGGACGAGGGGGATGGTAAGACCCTGAATTCCTTTAACGGAATTCCCAAGCAGCAACCTCATTGGAGGGGCAGGCACAGCCAATCCATACCCCTCCACCAACCAATTTAGACCAATGCCTAACCGCCAATCGAGCCCTTTACGCTCGCCGCCAACCACTCACAGCCTCAAACACACCCTCAACTTATCCACCACGGAACTCAACCACACATCATTCCCAACGGCTGACAGATGAACCCCATCCCTCATAAACAATTCAGTGGATTTAAACCTAATCAAAGGGTGTGTGATCACAAACCCGCCCAAATCAACCACCAACTTGCTTACTGCAGCATTAATCCGTTTCCTGGAACGCTCGGTGGCTTCCACACAAGGGCTACCCCTCCACTTACGGCGTTGTAATAACTTTGACCAAATTATTTTCGTTGGCGGCACCAAGGCCACCACATCCCTCACATCCCCCAATATCATAGCACGCAGAACATAACAAGAATAAGATACCAAATCATTCTCCCCCAACTGAATGACAATTGCCGTAGGAGGGCCCTCCAAAAGAACACGCCTCTGGATAAGCGGCAGAAGTTCTTTCCACAGCATTCCCCTTCTTGCAATCCAGGACACCTTCACTTCTTGCGGAAGGCCAAGATCGTCACCCAAACCAGACTGTCGAGCTCTGCAAGCCGCCCAGTGCACAATACTGTGCCCCACAATCCAAATACGTGTGGCTGCTCGACCTAGGGTGAAACAGATATATAAGCACACGAAATTGCATCATTTACGTACATAACCCTTATATGCGTCAGACCTCCAACGACCCAGGTCTTTTATCCTTCTTGCAGATAAACCCCAATGAGTGGCCGTTGTTGCGGCCCCAATCCTGAAGGAATGAGGTGCAAATTCAGTGGCAGCCAGGCCGCAGGCCGCAATGGCCTTGCGTAGCACCTTTGAGAACTGATGACGAGCCAATGGGCGCCCATTCTCGTGAATAAACAAGGGGCCCATACCTGGGGGACGTAAAGCCAAATATCGCTGGAGGTCCTTGACCGGACAAGGGCCCCTCTTCCCAGTGGCAGGGAGCCGAATCACCGCTCCCCTACCCCGCTGATCAGTTTTTGAGCTCCTGACGTTGACTTGTACCTCAGACGGAGACACACTCACGTCCTCCAGTAATAATCCCCTTGAACCGCCAGCCCGGTTAGGTTCAAGCACCACTTCACCCACTCTCAGGGCCCCGAAGAAGGCTAAAGAAAAAGCTGCAGAGAACAGCCGGGCTTCAAACCTGGACCAACAGATGCTCCTCAGTTTACCACGCATCTGAAACAGTAGGTGAAATGTAATAGGCCGCCGGGGAATAGGCCTGGAGGGGCAAAGCCGACCCCAGCCCTCAAGTGCCTTTCTTACCACAAATTTCTCACAAGGGTCCCTGTTAAAGAGTGCCTTACTAAAGAAGGATATTGCTGCAGAATGCAGTCTGATCGTCCTGTTTGCCCGACGCTTTTGAAACAGGTGCGCCAGATACTGGAGCACCCGCGACGTAGAGTGGGGATCACCCTCACCTCCCGACTCCGACTGCCCAAACTTTAAAAAATCACACCAAGCCTTCTCATAAGACCGCAAAGTGGAGGGGGCAACAGATGCAGCTACTCCCTGTAAAACTAAGTGTTGCCAAGGTTCCAGAGGTGATCCGGGAAAAATTCCGGACGTTCTCGAGCCTCTGGCGCCAGGGACCTGAACCGCTCCATCTGAAAACGGGACAGAGCATCGGCAATCACATTAGACACACCAGGCACAAAACGGGCAGAAAACACAATGTTAAAACGTAAACAATGCAGGACAAAAGCCCGCAACAGGGCTGATACCCTGGAAGACCGTGAAGACTGCTTGGCTAGTACGTTGACCACTGCCAAGTTATCGGTCCAAAAACAAACTCGACGGTCCCTGAAATGCTCCACCCATAAATGAACAGCCACTACAATGGGGGAAAATTCCAAAAACGTTAAGTCCCGAACTACCGCTCCCCCACGCCAAGCAGTTGGCCAGCGCTCCGCGCACCACCTACCGTCCCAATACAAACCAAACCCTAAGGACCCTGCCGCGTCAGAATGCACCTGAAAGTCTGACCGAAGGTTTAGTGTGTCCTGCCACAAGGACACCCCATTGAATTCCTCCAGGAATTCCAACCAAATCTGAAGATCAGCTTTCACTTGATGTGACAGGCGCACTCTATGTCTCGGGGCTCTCAAGCCTGACATGAGTCTGGCCAAACGGGAACAAAAGCGTCGCCCAGGGGCGACCACCCTACAGGCAAAGTTCAGATGGCCTAATAACGACTGGAGCTGCCGTAAAGTTACCTTCTTAAGCGGCAACAATTCCCTGATGACTGCTTTCAACGCAATTATCTTGTCCGCCGGTAAACTAGACGTCTGGGTCACGGTGTTCAACAAAATACCTAAGTAAGTCAATTGTGTAGCAGGACCCTCTGTCTTCTCGGCTGCCAATGGCACACCCAATTCTTGTGTCAACTCATCGAAGGCCTGCAGTAGTACAACGCAGTGCCCCGTGTCCCCAGCTGAGGCCAATAAAAAATCATCCAAATAATGAGTGACACCACTTAAACCAGTCTTCTTGCGCAAAGCCCAGTCCAAGAATGAACTAAAACACTCAAAAGCTGCACAGGCTACAGAGCAGCCCATCGGCATGGCCTTATCGAAATAAAATCCCCCTTCGAATTGAAAGCCCAATAACCAGAAGTCGTCAGGATGAATAGGAAGCAGACGGAATGCCGACTCAATGTCGCATTTCGCCAATAAAGCCCCTGGCCCAAATTTCCGAACCATCTTGATCGCTTGATCAAGGGAAGCATACCTCACCGAACAAAGCTCCGGGGGAATAACATCATTTACTGATGTGCCCTTGGGGTGTGAAAGATTGTGAATTAGGCGAAACTCCCCCGGGGCCTTCTTAGGGACAATACCCAACGGAGAGATGTGCAGATTCGGAATTGGGGGCTCTACAAAAGGGCCAGCCATACGCTGCAAGGTCAGCTCCTTCTCAATTTTACGCCGGGCCACCTCCGGCATATCCAAAATCGACTTCTGATTTACTGGGTTCCCAGCCACCGGGGAAGAAACCACTGGTATCCTGAAACCTGACGAAAAACCGTCCTGCAAATAAGAGGCCGCCTTCTTATCTGGGTATGACTGCAGCAACGCTAACAGCGGTTGCAATCGTACCGGGGTATGGGCTAACGAGGACAGAATGTTATTTAGCTGCTCCGCCGGCAGGAGCCGGGGGCGGCCTTTGGGGGCTGCTGAGAGCCCCCACCTTTCCGAAAGGACCGGCGGACTCCTGTGCAAGCCGATGAAGGGTGGTTACCGGAACATTTTTCACACACGTGTGAAAACCTGCAATATTGTCGCAGGCATGTTCCTTTATTATAATCCCAACAAAACAACTTGCGACCCATCCTGGTGGGAATAGTCTTAGCTTTCACTGGGTCCACAGCCTTTTTGTCAATACGCGGCGCCACATACGTGGTCCACACATCTAGATCTTTCCGATCCCATCGGGCCGTGGGAATTTTGGCTGCCCTGCGCCTGAAATTCTCATCATATGATATCGCGGCAGCCTCTCCCGCCATCGTAAATGCCGAGCGGACAATAGACAAATACACCCACAGGTGCAAGGATCTCCGAGGATAAGCTGCAGAGACCACTCCGGCAAAAACTTGAAAGCTATCGAGCCACCGCTCGAACGTACGGTCCGCCTTTGCTACCGCCTGACGTTTTTTAGAGGTGGCGAAACCCTTATCCAGATTGTCTTGGCCCTCCAATGGGGGTGCAAGACTAAATATGTCAACATAACGGCCATCCAAGATCCTCGAGCGGAGCTTGGTAGCCAAGTGAGCGCCAGGTATGATGTCCCTGGCTGAATTAGTAGCAACTCTTACGTCGGGAACCAAAACACCGTCACGACATTCTAGAACTGCACCGTATTTCGCCCTGTGGGAGTTTGCCCTCCGCTCCCAGGCCCATTTTGGAAGACCCGAAGCCTCCCCAAAACCCCAATAGAGCTTAAGCGAAGCTTCCTCATCGCTACTAGAGCAAGAGGACGAGGTACCTGAAAGGGAGGATGAGGTGTCCCTCCGCCTCTTCTTGGCACGCTTCCTTGAGCTCTTCCTGCGGCGGCGGCGGCCCCCAGAAGAAGCTCTTGGAGGAGGAAGGAGACTATCTTCTACCGAAGACTCGGAGGCGTCACCTTGCTGATCTGCGTTTAAGATAGGCTGAAAAGAGACAACCTGTGAATGACCCGCAGCCGCCCTCGTTAGAGGGGGTGACGCTCTCGAGGCATGGGCTGCCCGAGCCTGGGCAGACGCCCTTCTCCTGGAAGAACCCTTAGGACCTTTTCGGCCCCTAGCCGCGGTCTCCAGAGGCTCAGGTGAACTCGGGGGCTGAGGGGATGCCTCAGGCAAGTAGCCCCCCGCTGCTATAAAATCACTCTCATCATCACTGGATGATGCCACCGGCGGCGTTGTGCCTCCAGGAAGGGCTGGCCTTGCAGAGGAAGTCGATGGAGGTGAGCGCCTATTCAGCAGATTGTCCACTTCGGCTTCGACGCGGGCTAGCGCGACAGGGTCGTTAGCCAGGCCTGAGATCATGGACTGTATGCGACTCATCGACTGGTTCGGCTCAGGAGATCGCAAGGCCTGGGATGGGCCTCTAATAGGCCTTTTCGTCGAAGAGACCTGAGTGGGCCTATGTGATGCCCTCCGCTTTGGAGCCATACCTACTATCAATGAAAAACAAATAACCGTTATATACGAACAATCAGGTTAACCCAATCAACCAACCAGGTAAGTATTGCAATTATTGAGGCGCTTCTGATCAAATGTTATATAAAACTCAACCCCAGGTGGCGCAGCCTGTAAAATTTTCAGTAAGGCTGCACTTCCACCAATGGCCACTGGGGGGCCAGCAGGCCAAAGCCCTGTCAACAAAATGGCGCACCCACCCAAACGGGCCGCAATAGAGGCCTACCGAGCCCAGTCCCACCCAGGAGGCTCCAGGCCCAGGCCAGGCCCAAAGCCTAACTTTTCTCCCTTCCAGCCCCTTCCGAATGCGCTATGCGTGATCGGGAGCCCAGCGGCTTCGCCGCAGCTCCTCCGCTGCCGCCACGGCTGGCCAGGCCACGCCGCGCGCGCCGGAGCACGGCTGAAGGGAGGGGGGCCAGGGGACGCAGGCCGCCCCCGCAACCCCAAATAAGGCGGCCCGTGCCGCGAACGGCCTTCGAAGGAGAGGGAGGGGGATGACCTATAGGCCGCGCTTTGCGGGCCAAAAACAAGGCCCCAAGCCTAAAAGCGGCTCCTCCGCCGCCGCGGCCGGCCAGGCCACGCCGCGCGCGCCGGAGCACGGCCCAAGAAGCGCCGGCGAAGGGAGGGGGCCAGGGGACGCAGGCCGCCCCCGCAACCCAAATAAGGCGGCCCGTGCCGCGAATGGCCTCCAAAGGAGAGAGAGGGGGATGTACCTATAGGCCGCGCTATTTGCGGGCCGAAAACAAGGCCCCAAGCCTCAAAAGCGGCTCCTCCGCCGCCGCGGCCGGCCAGGCCACGCCGCGCGCGCCGGAGCACAGGCCAAGGAAGCGCCGGCGAGGAGGGGAACCAGAGGACGCAGGCCGCCCCCGCAACCCCAGGTAAGCCGCCCCGCACCGCGAGCGGCCTCCCGCGGCCGATCCCGGCCGCCTTCTTTAGCGGGCCGAAACAAGGCCCCAAGCCTCAGAGGCGGCGCGACCCCCGCCGGGGCAAGGCGCGACCAAGCCGGAGCTACGGGGCCCACAGGGAGGGAGGGGGTTTCAGAAAATTAAGGTTAAACGAAAGAAATAAATTAACAGGAAAAATTAAACAAGAGGAAATTGGACGAAATTAAAATTAAAGTCCTGCCCAGCCACCCCCCTGAGAAGCACCCCCAGGCGCCGGGAATAAGGTAGGGGAGACCAACGCCTCAGCCGAGAACCGGGAAAGCTCAAGGCCCCACCCCACTCCCCGGCCCCGAAGGAGCCCCCAGGGCTCTAAGCCAGTGGAGGTATGGCAGGGCAAAAAGAATTAACTGGGAAAATAATTAAAAACAAACCCAAAGGAAGAAAGGATAGTAGAGAGAGAGATCAGTTGGTATCACCAGTCCTTCACTGTGTCCAGCAAGATCCGTTGTCCACAGCGAAAGAGAAAGCACTCTGCTGTGGACCTTCCTTAAATAACCTCTGACCGCTCCCACACAAATTGCAACATCCAATTTTGCCCAACAACATCAACTCCAGCCAAAGTATGCCCCTCAAACCAATCCACCTAGCACGACAGGGTGCTTTGTCTGACCCATCCGCAACACGTGCTCTCCTTTAGTGAGAACCCGCTTTGTTTTGCAATGTGGTGTAGTGGTTAAGAGCAGTGGACTCGTAATCTGGTGAACTGGGTTCAATTCCCCGCTCCTCCATATGCAGCTGCTGGGTGACCTTGGGCTAGTCACACTTCTCTGAAGTCTCTCAGCCTCACTCACCTCACAGAGTGTTTGTTGTGGGGGAGGAAGGGAAAGGAGAATCTTAGCCGCTTTGAGACTCCTTCAGGTAGTGATAAAGCGGGATATCAAATCCAAATCCATTATTTAAAAAGTGCAAGTGAATTTTTATTCTGAAAGCATGGCCAAGAAAAAAGAAGTTTGAGAGCCACTGCTATACACTGAACTAAAGGCAAACCTATTCAGGTACCCCAAGCAATCAGCAGCAGTAAGGGCCAATGAAGCAACCTGCCATGACCTGAGAGATATGTGTTCCAGTATCTTCTGTGACCTGCAGGAGACCCTGGGGCACATCTCCTAGATTAGGCTGCCAAATGTGTCAGTCCTGACCGACTTTATGTAAAAAAAAAAACCAAAAAATGTTTCTCCGAAAACTTGAGATAGTTTCAATGGCCAATAAAAAAATGCAGAAAGGAAGCAGCACCGGGCCTGAAAACTAAAACACCTTTATATTCGTCCTATGATGGCATGGGAGCTTCAGTTAAGTAATCTGGTACACACACACAAGACTGCGTCTTTCTAAGTTAATCATGCTCAGATAATTATGCTCAGAGTGCGGCATTACAGAAAGTGAGCAACCAATCCAGATGAAAGTTATCCCTTCCAAAAGCACTTAAGGAACTGGGGGAAAGGAGAAAAATGCTTTCTTCCTCTCATCTGACAGATTTGTTTGGCTCTCTTCATAGCAGTGGGCTAAGTAAGGCAATAAAGGGAATGGCGGTGTCAGCATTCCACCGTTGTTGGTTTTTGGGGGAGTTTTTTGCCGCTGCATCCGACTTGGTTCTTTGAAGTCTCCATGCAGCCTGCATGATTTTGGTACAGAAAACATTTTGAGCTTGTAGGTGGTCTAACACCTGCTTCCTGAGCCAGAACTGTAGCAGCTGTTGTCAAACGCATACTTTAGATGAGGGAGTAGAGTGTTTCTCTCATATTTGCGCCATGTTTTGTTTGTTTTTTGTTTGTTTAATAAAGGTTGTGTTCGTAGCTCGATGTGACATGGATTATTTCTCCGTTGGCAAATAAAATGAACCCTTTAATGTTGTAAATATGCTGCTTATAATAGAATGTAACTCACTCATCTTGCACCTTTTAATGTCTTTCTGCCCTTGGAAAACAGTAGCTGGTGTGTAAGGAATGTATTGTTGTGCTCATTATAAAGGAGACTTTTCATCCCGGGTGCACGATGATGCACAGGATGAAAGTGGGCAACGTTGTGGTAAATGTTCGACTGGCCTGTCCTATAAGCTGCATACATACTAGCATTTAAGCCACATTCAACACATTATTTTCCTCAAAGAATTCTGGGCACTGTAGTTTGTGCAGGGCCATGCTAATCTTCTCTGTAATGTTCCAATTTTAGTACAGTATATGTGCTGCCGAAGCAAGCACTGTAGTTTGTCAAAGGTTCCTGGAAACTGTAACTCTGTGAGGGGTAAACCACAGTCTCCATAATTCTTTGAAGAGAAAGAATGTGCTAACAACCTAAGTTTCTCCTCAGGATCAGAGGATCTTGTCCAAAGAATGAAGAAAATAAGGGAGAAATGTCATCTCATTATCACCCTGCCGTATTGCCACTAAGTATTCACACATAGTCTCTCATTACTGATTGATGTGTTTTCTCTTAAACCAAATCCCATCCAATTTGAAAAGTAAGTTTCAGTCAAGCTGAGGTGCATACATTTCCAACAGTCATTGTGGATGCACAGATAACAGCCTGGGCCCAGGAGTCTGCTTTATTGAATAGGAGTTTGGCGGGGAGAAAAATCAAGTGTTGTCCATCAGGAGAAGACACCCCCACCCCCATCTCTGGTGTGTAAAAAAGTGACTTGAGGCTCAGGAGGGGGATGACATTCCTGTGTTTCAAGTCGCTAATATGTACATAGTCTTATTTCTGACCCTGCCGGGGTCCCTACAAGGGCTGGTTCACGCATGGCATGGCAAGCCAAGCTAAATTATTGCTTCTCTGGAACATATGACCATGTAGGCTCCTGTAGAGGAACTCCAGTGTGGTGTAGTGGTTAAGAGCAATAGACTCATAATCTGGGGAACCGGGTTCACGTCTCTGCTCCTCCACATGCAGCTGCTGGGTGACCTTGGGCCAGTCATACTTCTTTGAAGTCTCTCAGCCCCACTCACTTCACAGAGTGTTTGTTATGGGGGAGAAAGGGAAAGGAGAATGTTAGCCGCTTTGAGACTCCTTTGGGTAGTGATAAAGCAAGATATCAAATCCAAACTCTTCTTCTTCTTCTTCTTCCAACTGCTTTGCTTCTCCCTCATTGTTGTTTGACTTAGTGTGTCATCTGAACCTGGACTTGTGGTTAAACACTCTCCTTGGCTGCAGCCAATCCATATATCGTAGTATTTTCAATATTGCCTTGCCTTGTTTGTAAGCCATCCAGGGAATACTTGATGGGTGGCCATATTAAATGAACTAAATAAATACATACATACAGTGCTATAATGTCATGTATGAACATCCCCATGGGAAAGGAAATCTTACAATAGGCTCTACATTCCAATCAGAGAATTGGTTGGTGTCTCCCAAGTTAGATAATTCAGATGGTCAGATAGGATCATCATCATATAAAGTGCCTACCTACAGTTTTCTAAGGGACACGGGTGGTGCTGTGGGTTAAGCCACAGAGCCTAGGGCTTGCCAATCAGAAGGTCGGCGGTTCAAATCCCCGCAACGGGGTGAGTTCCCGTTGCTCGGTCCCTGCTCCTGCCAACCTAGCAGTTTGAAAGCACGTCAAAGTGCAAGTAGATAAATAGGTACCGCTCTCGCAGGAAGGTAAACTGTGTTTCTATGCGCTGCTCTGGTTCACCAGAAGTGGCTTAGTCATGCTGGCCACATGACCTGGAAGCTGTACGCCGGCTCCGTCGGCCAATAAAGCAAGATGAGCGCCGCAACCCCATAGTCAGCCACGACTGGACCTAATGGTCAGGGGTCCCTTTACCTTTACCTTACAGTTTTCTACATGTTGTAGAAGAGATTAGAAAGCAGTCTTTGCCTATTAGTTTACAATCCAATAGCAAAAAGAAACTATGAAGTAAGAGAAAAGCAAGGAAATTCAGATTCTATTTCTTTCAAGTACAGAAATGTGTTTCTGTTTCACATCTTTACACAACGGCCAATCCACACATGGCAAACATCCTTGCCACATAAAGTGTGGATCAGCCCTCAGATCCAAGTTCTCCGGCAACTTGTTATTCTGCAGTTACTGCTTCTTAAACCCCCCCCCCACCCATTTAAGTTAACGGGAAAGGTTTAGTAGCTGTTCTGAATTTAAAGTTGTGCTATGAATGAGGAAGCTTCAAAAGAGGACCTTAAGCAACAGAAATCCAGATCTAGTTTCTGAATGAGAATCTCATCTATAGCATTGCTCTTTTGTGCTTTACTCACGTAGTGGAGTGACAATTGGAGATGCATGCATCAAAAAGACAGCCTGAAGTTAAAATCCGCAAAATCCTGGCTAATCTGTTACAATGAGTCATCTGCTGCCCTCAGAGCTAATGGAAGCGCTTATGTAAAATACTAAGTGATGAAGGGCTTATATGCCCAGCGTGTTAGATCCTACGGGGTGAATTGGCTGGGGATGTTTTTCTACTATTTTCTTGCACTGGTGATATATGAGCTCCCTTAGTCATGGTAATGTTCTCTGACGCACCATAATTCTGCAAGTGACTCCTGATACTTTCTCTAAAAAATAATGACATAAATACAATTGTGCTGATACACTGCAAATGTCTAAGACTTGTTGTCTTTTTTAAAAGAATGTCATGCAAACAAGACCTTTAGATTGTACATAGTCATAGCTATGGGAGGGGTACCTAGCCAAGTTTCCTGCCCCAGGTGAGGCCTCCAGAGGGGCAGCGTTGGGACTCCCAGCCTCTGTGGGTGTGTATGAAAATGTGTGTGTGTGTGTGTGCCAAACTGGGTCTTTGACCCAGATGAAATAAAGCCTAGTTTCGCCCTTGGATTGTAATTACTATTGTTCTGGAATCATAAATTACAGTGGTACCTCGGGTTAAGTACTTATTTCATTCCGGAGGTCCGTACTTAACCTGAAACTGTTCTTAACCTGAAGTACCACTTTAGCTAATGGGGCCTCCTGCTGCCGCTGCACCGCCAGAGCACGATTTCTGTTCTCATCCTGAAGCAAAGTTCTTAACCCGAGGTACTATTTCTGGGTTAGCGGAGTCTGCAACCTGAAGCGTATGTAACCCCAGGTACCACTGTAGAGTTAAACTCACAAACTAAAGCTGTGGTGTCCCAAGAACTATACAAACAAATTGAAATATATTTGGAGTCGAGTGTGAATTTCATGCTCTTTATTCAGCTCATAGTAGCAATGAATAAAACTTTCCCCAAAACGTCTAGCTATATATACATTATTTACACAATGGGCCCCATGTGATTGGCTAATTCCGGGCTGCTCCTGTAGACCAATCAGGTTTCAGATTCACTTCCTCCAGAAGCCTGATTGGCTGCTCCTGCAGGCCAATCAGGTTGCTGATTCACTTCCATCTGGAGCTGGACTGGGTGGCTCCTGCAGACCAATCAGACTGCTGCATTCTGGATCCTATTGTTCTAGGATTCAGCTCAGTACATAACACAAACTGACAATTGATGCTCTACCACAGTGACTGCCAAGCCAACAGAAGCCATTGGACTACAACTCCCAGCAGCCCCTGCATTCTCTGCCAATGGGCAGAGAAGATGGGAGTTGCAGTCCAACAACATTGGGAGGGCAGCACACAGGGGCTACCCCTGCTCTTGCACAACCCACAACTGATCTACAGACCACAAGTGCATGAGATAGGAACATTACAAAGACACATTCATGTGTTCAAGGGCATCGTTTTAAATCTCTAAGTCTCTGTAACAGCTGCTTGGATCCTACCAAGCTGCTGTACATTATGTGCAAAATATCATTTCCAGTTCAAACAAAATTCAAAAGAGAAATTAAAAGGGAACAAAAAAAGGATGTGTGCCTTGAAGCCTTGCATTCTTAAGCATTTTTCCCCGATTTAATGTTAAAACAGGGAGAGAAAATTGAAAACATCACACAATGTGTGTGCAATATAAAATTCTGCCACTAACCAAAACCATCACTGACCTAATTTGGTTGGATTCTCAACGTAAAATGACATTCAGGCATGCAAAGCAAGCAAATATAATACCACTAAGGGACCCCGACAATCCTTCAGCTGAATACCTCAAATACATTCTATAGAATGTATGGGATATCTATATGTTTAATTTTGGGGGTTTGTGTCATTATCTTAGTCTCAAGAAAGGATTATATGAATAGAACTGAATAGAACAAGACCGCAAGATTACAATGCCCAAACATATTTATCTCTTCTGATAGGTCACTGAAATATAGAGGAGAAGACAGAAACAGGGTTCAGAATTGGCAAAGCTTGCTGTCCTTCTACAAATCTTTGGGTCCTGCCTCTTATCTCTTGGTGGCCCCATTTGGACTCCAATTCTGTCGGCACTTGTGATCCAAGTTTGCTATCAGAGACAGTCATTTACTTTACATTTCTTCCATGCCTTGTTATAAACAATCCTCAAAAACAAGTTGCTTTATTAGAATATTGGCAATATTCAACGATGTAAACAGCAACCGTCATTCATCGCTGCCTCTTGCCTTATCTGTTGACACACCCAAATCAGCACTTGCAACAATAGCTTTTTCACACCAGCCCTGTTGGGTCATGTTTACAAGGCTCAAGAGCTTGCCAGCATATCATAATAAAACCATTCAGTGACTCCAGTGTAATTATCTTCCCTTTGGGTGGCACAGCATTTCACTCATAAAAAGAGCAACTGATTGTGAATAAATGTTATCCAACACCACAAGTGGCAAAACATGAAACTGCCTCTTGCTCTTGCACCCAGTTGGCAAGAGAGTGTGCTGCCAGCACACTCTCTTGCCTGGGAGAGGGATGTAGATGCAGCAGCTAGGTGCCTGATCCAGCAACACACTTTTTCCCCCAAACCATATTGTTTAGTTCATGATTTATCTCTCTGTATTCCTAGGGCAGGGTCCTGAATGATGCCATCAGTGTTAGGAGATGCAGAAAACTTCAAGGCCAGTGTGGTGTAGTGGTTAAGAGTGGTGGACTCGTAATCTGGTGAACTGGGTTTGCTTTCCCGCTCCTCCACATGCAGCTGCTGGGTGACCTTGGGCCAGTCACACTTCTCTGAAGTCTCTCAGCCCCACTCACCTCACAGAGTGTTTGTTGTGGGGGAGGAAGGGGAAAGGAGATTGTTAGCCACTTTGAGACTCCTTAGGGTAGTGATAAGGCGGGATATCAAATCCAAACTCTTCTTCTTCTTCTTCTTCTCCCCCAAGCTGGTGTCCTACAAATGTTTAGGACAGCTCCCATCATGGTCAATGCCACTCAATGATGATGAGAATTGCTACCTAGATGAATCAAGGGTATGTTCCTTTCTGATACTGAGTTGAAATCCCACAATTGTATACTATAAACCACCCTGTGATCTTCTGATGAAGGGTAGTATATAAATTTAATAAACAATAATAATAATAACAACAACTATCCATTTAGTAAATCCACTTCTACTACAGAAACACAAAGAATTAGATTAGCTGATCATTTCAGTCTGCCCTCTAAGCTTGTGTATTTGGATCTGACCCAGGGAAGGGAGCTAGATCAGTGGGAGAACATCCGCTTTGCATGCAAATCGTCGCAGGTTCAATGCCCAGGTAGGGCTGGGAATATCCTCTAGCTGTAACCCTGAAGATCTGCAGCCAGTTGTGAATAGAACTGCATCCAAGAGTATTAAAAGAACTGGCAGATGTGATCTCAGAACCACTGGCAGTCATCTTTGAGAATTCCTGGAGAACAGGCGAAGTCCCGGCAGACTGGAGGAGGGCAAATGTTGTCCCTATTTTCAAAAAGGGGAAAAGAGAGGACCCAAATAATTACCGCCCAGTCAGTCTGACATCAATACCAGGGAAGATTCTGGAGCAGATCATTAAGCAAACAGTCTGTGAGCACCTGGAAAGGAATGCTGTGCTCACCAAAAGTCAGCATGGATTTCTGAAAAATAAGTCATGTCAGACTAACCTGATCTCGTTTTTTGACAGAATTACAAGCCTGGTAGATGAAGGGAACGCAGTGGATGTAGCCTACCTTGATTTCAGCAAGGCATTTGACAAGGTGCCCCATGATATTCTTGTAAAGAAGCTGGTAAAATGCGGTCTTGACTATGCTACCACTCAGTGGATTTGTAACTGGCTGACTGACCGAACCCAAAGGGTGCTCATCAATGGTTCCTCTTCATCCTGGAGAAGAGTGACTAGTGGGGTGCCACAGGGTTCTGTCTTGGGCCCGGTCTTATTCAACATCTTTATCAACGACTTGGATGATGGACTTAAGGGCATCCTGATCAAATTTGCAGATGACACCAAACTGGGAGGGGTGGCTAATACCCCAGAGGACAGGATCACACTTCAAAACGACCTTGACAGATTAGAGAACTGGGCAAAAATAAACAAGATGAATTTTAACAGGGAGAAATGTAAAGTATTGCACTTGGGCAAAAAAAATGAGAGGCACAAATACAAGATGGGTGACACCTGGCTTGAGAGCAGTACATGTGAAAAGGATCTAGGAGTCTTGGTTGACCACAAACTTGACATGAGCCAACAGTGTGACGCGGCAGCTAAAAAAGCCAATGCAATTCTGGGCTGCATCAACAGGAGTATAGCATCTAGATCAAGGGAAGTAATAGTGCCACTGTATTCTGCTCTGGTCAGACCACACCTGGAGTACTGTGTCCAGTTCTGGGCACCACAATTCAAGAAGGACACTGACAAACTGGAACGTGTCCAGAGGAGGGCAACCAAAATGGTCAAAGGCCTGGAAACGATGCCTTATGAGGAACGGCTAAGGGAGCTGGGCATGTTTAGCCTGGAGAAGAGGAGGTTAAGGGGTGATATGATAGCCATGTTCAAATATATAAAAGGATGTCACATAGAGGAGGGAGAAAGGTTGTTTTCTGCTGCTCCGGAGAAGCGGACACGGAGCAATGGATCCAAACTACAAGAAAGAAGATTCCACCTAAACATTAGGAAGAACTTCCTGACAGTAAGAGCTGTTCGACAGTGGAATTTGCTGCCAAGGAGTGTGGTGGAGTCTCCTTCTTTGGAGGTCTTTAAGCAGAGGCTTGACAACCATATGTCAGGAGTGCTCTGATGGTGTTTCCTGCTTGGCAGGGGGTTGGACTCGATGGCCCTTGTGGTCTCTTCCAACTCTATGATTCTATGATTCTATGATTCTATGATTCTATGATTCTATGATTCTATGACAACACTGGGTGAGGTGGTCTGACAAAGTAGGACAGCCTTCTAAGTTCTTGTGAACAGAGGAAGACTCTGAGCACAAGAATCCTTGGGGGGGTCACACTGAGTCCCTTTGCCATACTGAGCCCACAGAGAATAGTGGCCACTTTGCTGTAAATCAATTGAGGTCGCGGTATGTAATGTCGTTACTTTGACAGCGGTCTCTAGAAAGTGTCCAGAGAGCCTCCCTGAAGTGTTTAGAAAGCCAGGCAGCTCTCGCTATTAACACACTATTGATTCACAATGAACTTAAAAGTGGTTTGGGTACCCAGAGAGAATTCTTATTATTTCCCCTTTGATTATTCCATATTCAAACTGCAGAAGCAGCAATTAAAAGTTTGGCCTTTTACTCTTCACATAGCAGATAGCAGTGACAGTTCTGCCCTTCTCCCACTGTTTGATAAAATTATCATTAGCAAGATAAGGTAGCAACAGCAACAGGGAATTGTGTCAGGGCTCAGAGAAGAAAGCAGCATGCATCCCGGCCCAAGGAGCTGATTTCAGGAATTTCTAAGCAGCGGAAGCAAAATAAAAATAAAAACCCAGCTGGTGGCTTAAAGTGCTGCTAGGTGATTTCAAACAACTTTCATCACAAATAAGCGATGGCCAAGGCTAAATGAAGTGGGAGTGTGTTAATCTATGTCAAAAGATAAAGTCTGGGTGAAGTCGAAAGGATGCAATTGCTCTGTTCATAACAAGTGACAAGAATCCTTTTTGGTCAGCTCAGCAAAAGAAGGTTCCACTAGATCAGAGTCTGGACTCCATTTGTGATCATCTATCAAGCGGGTTAAGTCTGTGTCGCTGACAAGAAATCTTCAAACAGGCCTATTCTGTTGTCCTCTTCACTCTGACTCACCAATGCCTAGCAGCCTGCGGGGAAGTTGACGTGGGTGAAACGGGTTCATTTTCCTCATCAAATGATGATGCAAGCTTCAGATTCAGTGAAAACACATAAAAACAAAGGTGGAAGATAAGGTGATAAATGCACCAGAGAAGCAAAGTAATTTATGGGCAATTATCTTTTATTAGTCTTGCTCTACACTGTGTGTCAGTCATGGTAAGTCAAGGAGTGAACCATTTAAGAATTCCAATACAGAAACACCTGTGGCTGTTCCAATATTCCCACTTACATTGTAAGTATTGACTTGTAACACAGGAATATTTGTCTTTTTAAGATTAGGTTTCAGGGAAGAGCAGAAGAGTAGAGCAAATTAATGGCAAAGAAGAAAAAGGTTCTGTAAGCCCCATCTTTCATGAAGAGGGCCTTGTGCTTTGCGGCTATTAAAACTGTAATACCCCTATGCAAGTTACAAATAACTGTGACACATTTTAGCCTGGCATAATTTTCTACAGCAATAATGTGAACCAACAGCAGGCATTGGCTAATGGTCTTTCTGGAAAGTGCTCCCAGATTTATTTCAAAATCCTGTATTCAAAAGAGCAAATGGAAAAATACGGCAAATGTGAATTAGCTCTTTGAAATGCCTGAGTCTATTTGCAGCTAGGCCATTATGCATGTAACAAAGCGACCTAGGAAGTAGAGGGGGCACGGAAGAAAAAGTGAAGGTGCTCCATGCAATCACAGATTGGGTGGTGCTTTTTTCATTTTCTTTCTTGTCCCTTAAAAAAAAGAAGAGTTCCATTAATTCCAGTAGGAGGCAAATGAGCTCTAACAGCTCCAGAGTTAGCATAGCTTAACTCTAGCGTAGGAGGTTCTGCTGCTGAAGGAGGGGGCCCACTGGGCAGGGGGCAGAAGATGTCCCACCAGTGTAGATATCCTACTAATAGTGCTTCATCTGTGGTGTAGGCCAAAATGTGCAGGGTGGGTGCTTTGCAGGTGTTTTGGGGGAGAGCTGTGGATCCACAAAATCCCAAGCTGCTTCTTTTCCTTCACACACCCTCACAAAGGTCCTGAAACTATGTTAGTCTTGGGCCTAGCATAGTGATTTCGCTGTCAATTGAATCAATGAGAGAAAAAATAGGGACACAAACACACACACACACACACACACACACACACATTGCCCTTGCTGCAGAGAGCTGACAGGCTGATGACTGTATCAAGTACTTCACCGGTGGAATCCCCACAAGCAGCTGGACCACTCTGCCAATGAGAAACCATTGCAATTGCCAACGGGCTCAGTAACGTGAGTTGCTTTTAACATCTGAGTTAGGGACGCGGGTGGCGCTGTGGGTTAAACCACAGAGGCTAGGACTTGCTGATCAGAAGGTCGGTGGTTCGAATCCCCATGACAGGGTGAGCTCCTGTTGCTCGGTCCCTGCTCCTGCCAACCTAGCAGTTTGAAAGCACGTCAAAGTGCAAGTAGATAAATAGGTACCGCTCCGGCGGGAAGGTAAACGGCGTTTCCATGCGCTGCTCTGGTTCGCCAGAAGCGGCTTAGTCATGCTGGCCACATGACCCGGAAGCTGTATGCCGGCTCCCTCGGCCAATAAAGCGAGATAAGCGATGCAACCCCAGAGTCGGCCACGACTGGACCTAATGGTCAGGGGTCCCTTTACCTTAATATCCTAGTGTGTTTCGGAAGAGAAAATGCAGCCCAATCTGGTGCACTGAGAACATAAAACAGCACTGCTGGATTAAGCCAAGGCTTGTGCAATCCAGGACTCTGCTCTCACAGTGGCCAACCATATGTCTATGGGTACTGTAGCCTACAAAGAGAACATGAATGGAGTAGCACTGCTCATGCTGTTGATAACCAAAGAGTGGTATTCAGAGGCAGACAGCCTCGAATACTGGATGCAGTATAGCCATCATGACTAACAGCCACTGATAGCTTTCTTTCACCGTCCTTTCGTAAACTTTGTGTTCAATGTGACTAATCGAGAAGAGTGCTCCAGTTTATAACTTTTAATTCTGTTTCTGAACTCTGCTCACTACTTGCCAACACTATCCTTCACCTCTTCTTTCTGCCATATTCAGCACAAATGAACACTTTTTGTGTGGGATGACCAGTCTCATATAACCAACCTGTTAAAGTCTAATTAATACATGAAGAGGTTAAAACCGTAGAGTAAGCTGTCCTGCCAGGCTTAGCTCACCTTGGGAGGGATTAGGTAATCAAGCCTTTGTTCCAAGTCTACAGTTCTATGATTCCATAATTCTATATAGAGAGCCAGTGTGGTGTAGTGGTTAAGAGCGGTAGTCACGTAATCTGGGAAACCGGGTTCGTGTCTCCGCTCCTCCACATGCAGCTGCTGGGTGACCTTGGGCCAGTCACACTTCTGTGAAGTCTCTCAGCCCCACTCACCTCACAGAGTGTTTGTTGTGGGGGAGGAAGGGAAAGGAGAATGTTAGCCGCTTTGAGACTCCTGAAGGGGAGTGAAAGGCGGGATATCAAATCCAAACTCTTCTTCTTCTTCTATACACAACAAAACTTCTACGGCCCTTTTCACAAGTTCAAAAACTGTACACAATGAACACATGGTGATGGGATTGCACCCACCACAGCTTCTCTGGATCTCCACGTGTTTGTTGTCTCTGTGCACATGGAGCTCATGTATAAATAAGATTATGCACATAGGCTCTGCACATACAACCTGGCATCTTACAAAATGCATACATCTAGACTCCGGGGAAGCACACAAAGCCAGTGAACATGTAGATGCCAGAGGTGGGGTTGTGTGTGGTATACACTGTTCCAACACATGAAAAGGACTTATGGCAAAATATTGTTGTTCAGGTTAGCAATATTGTTGTTCAGGTTAGTAGTAGCTCCAAACCATGCTGGGGTTGCCAACTTCAGTAAAATATGGGGGCAAGTAAGCTCTGCCTTGCATAACCAATCGCAAGATGTGGCACACACACACCCCATTTGAATGGCAATGCCCATCAACTTGGGAGAATGCCCCCCAAAAATATTTTATGGAGGGGGGCTGAAAGGACCTCAGCCCCTAGTAGTTGGTTCCTATGAAATCATGATAAGTACAGTATTTTACTTCCACATTTATTTTCCAGAATGTATGCTTCTGACTAAATTTTTCAGCATTCATTTGCATTAATTATTCTCTCCCTTTTACCACAAAATGATTAATAAAGGTTATTTCAAGTAGCTTGTGAAATAATCAAACTGTAAATTAGCTGAAAAGAATATGAAAATAACTTAAGAAATTGACACTGAGTTCTTTCACATCTTGAAATAAGTCATTAAAGCTGCAGACAGATGAGGCTTGCACCTGATAAATGAGTCGCACTCATTGAAACATACTCTTAGATATAAGATACATTCAAAAGTCACTCCTAAAGTAACTACAAGAGAAAGAGCAGAATAGCAAAGTCTATTAAGAATAATCCGCTGTATTAACTCAGAGAAGGCCCACTGTAAACCTGTTTAGTAATGGAGATGCCTCCAGACTTTCAGTATTCTGTATGAGGAATCCAAATGCATATCAGAACTTTGTGACATTAAGGTGGATAAAGGTTAAGCAAATTAAAGTTTTTCAAAACAAAAGCAGGCTTTTTGCCATTTGGAGAGTGATGGGGAAATGTACTGAAAGTGTGGGGTGGACAAATTATAAACAAGAAAATATGTAGACACCCCACAAGCATATCAGGTTGAATGTGTAAATCTCTCTGTGTGTTTTAAAATATAGAAAAAAGAAACTGCATCAGCTCACATTAACAAGAAACAAAATCCATAAATTCTGACCTAAACATATATGAATATAAGCAGCCCATATCTCCAAGCAGATATCCAGACAAGACTGAGGGAAAATTTCCAACCACTGAGAGTGGCTGGTGGGTGTTTATTCTTCCAAACAACAACAACAACAATAGTAATATTATTATTAGGCCACCAACCTGACTAAAAACACAACAAAACGAGTATAAGGCTCTTTGCAATCATAAGGCCTCACTACGTCCACTTTTGTTGTCCATCTGTTAATCTCCACACCACAGGAAGATAATTTTAAAACGTGCGAACATCTGCAAAATTATTATGAACAACAACTTCTGTCCAGAAAGGAGACACTGCACCAACATCACATGCTTCAAATGGGCATTTGAATGAGGATGAATGTTCATTGTCATAGAAACAAATCAGAAAGAATGCTCAATACAAATTGAATATAATCTAACTGCCATGTAAGCATTGTACAAACAGATGGATGCTAAATAAACAGGTCATCCTAAGGAGCTCTAAATCTACTCTATGATTAATATTGGATGCAACACACTGGGTTTTTTATTTAGAACTGCAAGACTTCAAACTATGAAGCAGTAGCAGTCAGTAGGGTGATGTGGCAGCACTTAGCTGACCTCCCATCACTGGTGTTGTTGCAGCATAATAGGAGGAAGCAGGGAAGAAGAAATAGGATGGTGAGGTCAGCATGGTGCAAATTCACCAGTAGAAGCACCAGCTGAACTTCACCAGGGCATTTGCACCGTGCTGACCTCACTTCCATCTCTCCCTTCTCCCTCCCAGTAAGCAGCATCAGTGCCATTGATGGGAGGTCAGGTATATGCCCCCACTTCACCAACCACGACCACCACCAACAGGCTGCCCACTTTTCAAGCTACCTACTCCCCCCCCTTCCTCTGCGGGGTAGACCGCTAATAATAATAATTTATTATTTGTACCACGCCCATCTAGCTGGGTTTCTCCAGCCACTCTGAGCAGCTTCCACAAAGACCAAAAATACACTAAGATGTCACACATTAAAAACTTCCCTGAACAGGGCTTCCTTAAGATGTCTTCTGAATGTCAGTTAGTTGTTTATCTCTTTGACATCTGGTGGGAGGGCGTTCCACAGGGCGGGTGCCACTACCGAGAAGACCCTCTGCCTGGTTCCCTGTAGCTTTGCTTCTCGCAATGAGGGAACCGCCAGAAGGCCCTCGGCGCTGGACCTCAGTGTCCAGGCAGAACGATGGGGGTGGAGACGCTCCTTCAGATATACTGGACCGAGGCCCAGTAGGTAAACGAAGAACAGAAATGAAAAATAGCTGCTATGTATTTCTTATGAACACCGCAAAGCATGAGACAAAACTCACAAAGTGTTGCGGCCCTGCAGACAGATGGGTGAGCTTGACATTCAGCCAGACAACTATATTACAATTTACAGTCAACGGTGTTTCCTATTAATCAGGAATCCTTTTTTTTAATAAAGATATTTATTAAAAGTTTAACAATTACAGAAAAAGGAAAAAAAGAAAACAGTAAAAAAATTACAATACATTACATCAAAAGAAAATAAAAACCAGATTAAAAAAACAAAAAAATGCAGTACAACAATAAAAACAAAAAGCAAAAACATTTAAAAACAAAAAACATTTAAAAACACATCCAATATTCCTTATCTTTACCTTTCATTTACCTGTTTCATCGACCTCCTCACACCTCCCTTTTTGCATTCTAGTTCAGTTAACTATTTCAGCAAATTCTTTCCATCTTTCTCAATTTTTGTTCTATAATTTATCTTAACGGTCTAACCTTTAATTTTTCAATTTTTACCCATTATCAAAACTTTTACTTAAATCTTTATTACATTTCTGTTAAAACCATATAGCTTCATTCCAACATCCTTCTAACATTCATTAATTTTGCAATGTTTTTGTAAATATACTTTAAATTTTTTCCAATCTTCTTCCACCAACTCTTCTCCCTGGTCTCGGATTCTGCCAGTCATTTCCGCCAGTTCCATGTAGTCCATCAGCTTCATCTGCTATTCTTCCCTGGTGGGTAGATCTTGTGTCTTCCAGTGCTTTGCAATGAGTATTCTTGCTGCTGTTGTGGCATACATAAAGAAAGTTCTATCCTTCTTTGACACCACTTGGCCGACCATGCCCAGGAGAAAGGCCTCTGGTTTCTTCAGGAAGGTATATTTAAATACCTTTTTCATTTCATTATAGATCATCTCCCAGAATGCCTTAATCTTGGGGCATGTCCACCAAAGGTGAAAGAATGTACCTTCAGTTTCATTACATTTCCAACATTTGTTATCGGGCAAATGATAAATTTTTGCAAGCTTGACTGGTGTTATGTACCACCTATAAATCATTTTCATTAAATTCTCTTTTAAGGCATTACATGCCATAAACGTCATGCCAGTGGTCCATAACTGTTCCCAGTCAGCCATCATAATATTATGTCCAACATCTTGTGCCCATTTAATCATAGCAGATTTCACCATTTCATCTTGTGTATTCCATTTCAACAGCAAGTTATACATTCTTGACAAATTCTTAACTTTAGGGTCTAACAATTCTGTTTCCAGTTTTGATTTTTCCACCTGGAAGCCTAATTTTTTATCCAAATTATATGCCTCCATTATTTGATAATAGTGGAGCCAATCTCGTACTCTATTTTTTAGTTTTTCAAAACTCTGCAATTTTAATCTGTCTCCCTCTTGTTCCAGGATTTCCCAATACTTCGGCCATTTGGCCTCCATATTAAGTTTTTTCTGTGCCTTTGCTTCCATTGGTGACAACCATCTTGGGGTTTTATTTTCTAACAAATCCTTATATCTTATCCAGACATTAAACAATGCTTTTCTGACAATATGGTTTTTAAACGCTTTGTGTGCTTTAACCTTATCATACCACAGGTATGCATGCCAACCAAATATATTGTTGAAACCTTCCAAGTCCAGCACATCCGTGTTTTCAAGAAGCATCCATTCTCTCAGCCAGCAAAATGCGGCTGATTCATAATAAGGTTTAAGATCTGGCAGGGCAAATCCACCTCTTTCTTTAGCATCTGTTAATATCTTAAATTTTATTCGAGGTTTCTTGCCCTGCCAGATAAATCTGGAGATATCTCTCTGCCACTTCTTGAAACAGTCCATTTTATCCAAAATTTGCAAAGTTTGAAACAAAAACAGCATTCTTGGCAATATGTTCATTTTTATCGCAGCAATTCGGCCTAACAATGATAACTTCAGATTTGACCATATTTCTAGATCTTTTTTCACTTCAACCCAGCATTTTTCATAATTATCCTTAAATAAATTCACATTCTTAACAGTCATGTTAACCCCTAGGTATTTTACTTTCTTAACCAGTGTCAATCCTGTCTCCTTCTGAAACTTATCTCTCTCAATCTCTGTTAGATTCTTCTCTAAAACCTTAGTTTTCGTCTTATTCAACTTAAAACCTGCTACCTGACCAAATTCTTGAATTAGTTCTAATACTCTTTTAGTGCTAGATTCTGGCTCCTGTAAAGTCAATACCAAATCATCAGCAAATGCTTTCAATTTGTACTGTTTGGCTCCTACTTGTATACCTTTTACCAATTGGTCCCTTCTAATCATATTTAACAAAACCTCCAGGACCGATATAAAAAGCAATGGAGAGATTGGGCAACCTTGTCGTGTTCCTTTCTGAATCGTAAATTCTTCCGTCACTACATTGTTCACAATTAATTTGGCCTTCTGTTCTGAATAAATTGCACCTATACCATTTCCAAAACCTTGACCAACCCCCATCCCCAGTAAATTCTTTCTCATAAAACTCCAGGAAATGTTGTCAAAGGCTTTCTTGGCATCCACAAATATCAAAACTGCTTTAGTATTGATCTTCACTTGTAGTTTTTCTAAGATATTAATTATATTCCTCGTATTGTCAGACAAGTGTCTGCCCGGGAGAAAGCCCGCTTGATCTTTATGAATTACCGTATTTTTTGCACCATAACACTCCCTTTTTTCCTCCTAGAAAGTAAGGGGAAATGTCTGTGCGTGTTATGGAGCGAATGCCTGCGGGTGGTGGGTGGGATCTGCTGCAGTCGTGAGCAGAGGATCCATGGTTCCCCTTCCTTCCCTCCTCCGTGGTTACAAAGCATGGATCCACATGGATCCTCAGGATTTTTGCATTGGGCTACTCCAAACTCACTGTCAGATCACATGTTTAGAATATTTTTCCCCCCTTGTTTTCCGCCTCTAAAAACTACGTGCGTGTTATGGTCTGGTGCATGTTATAGAGCGAAAAATACGGTACTTCTGTTAGCACCTTTTTTGGCAAATGGCAAATGAAAAAAAAGACAAAAACTTAACACCATTACGAACTTGGAAGTGGAAGGAAAGAATGTGCAGAACCCAGTGGAAATAAGAAAGTGCTTCCAGAGGTATTTTAAACAACTTTATACACAGGAGAAGCAGAAAGAAATGGACATTGAAAAATTTCTGAAAATTAATGGACTACAAAAAAATTCCCAAGAAAATTAATTAATGTTGAATTATAAAATAACAGAGCAGCAAGTAGAAGAGGCCATTCAGAACATGCAATTGGGTAAATCTCGAGGACCGGATAGACTGACTTCTAGATATTACAGATCTTTGAAAGAATGGTTAATACAACCTTTAAAGGAAGTCTGTAATGAAATACTGGAAGGGAAAAGGGCACCAGAGTCGTGGAAGGAAGCGTACATCACAATTATACCGAAAACAAAGACTGAAAAGACGCAGCTTAAGGACTACCGCCCCATATCATTGCTTAAGGTGGATTATAAAATCTTCTCAGACATTTTGACTAAAAGATTAATCAGGAATCCTTTTTAATCAAGGCAAAAGGCCACATCCCGGGGCATCTGCATTAAGTGGAATCTGGTGTTGGCTGCTTGCTTTACAGAGTGTTTCTTCCCAAAGAGCTGTTTTAAAGTTAATAGCCAAGCAGTCATAGGGTCCCAGCTGCACAACAGAGGACTGTGCTGCTTTTGTATTCCACAGTTGCAGAGCTGAAAAGGTTGCACACTTCTTCCATCTAGGAACTAAATTTAAACATCATCTACTCAAATTTGAATATGTCCATTTAAAATTTGGAACTTACTAGAAATTCATTCCCGCCCGCCCCCCGCCCAATTATTGCATCCAGTAAATTCTAAGATTTAAAACTCCATTTTGCATATTATCTTAATCTCCGAAATTGATGATCACAATGTATGATGAGACTTGTTGGATCAGGCCAAAGAACCAACTAATTCAGCATCCTTTTTTCACAATGGAAGCCACCAAACAGAAATTAACAGCCCTCTTTCTGTACAGTGGTACCTCGGGTTACATATGCTTCAAGTTACATACGCTTCAGGTTACAGACTCCGCTAACCCAGAAATAGTACCTCGGGTTAAAAACTTTGCTTCAGGATGAGTACAGAAATCGTGCTTTGGCAGCGCGGCGGCAGCAGGAGGCCCCATTAGCTAAAGTGGTGCTTCAAGAACAGTTTCAGATTAAGAACGGACCTCCGGAATGAATTAAGTACTTAACCCAAGGTACCACTGTATTGTTATTTAGCAAAATGCATTTACTACTTGAGAGTACAAATCAAGAAATATTACCATTATGAATAATCATCTGTGAGTCCCAACAACTAGTAATCAGAGCCATACTGTCTCTGACAATAGAAGCATGATTTATTTGATTTATTTAGGTGGGGAGCTTTACGTTATTTGAGGAAATATATACAGGTAATCTGTTTGATCCTTCAATAAGTCACTTGCCTTTTGATTCAGAAATCGTTAAACCTAGATATGTGGATTTAAGGTGAGCTATTCCCTACAGCTTTGACATGGCTGGTTCCACTTAAATCTGCATATTTGCCACAAATCTTACTGCAGTTCAAAGGCAGTTGGGATCTGGTTCCTTGAGAACCAAACTCAAGTCCGACTTCAGTCAGCTGTGAGCATGTTCTGGCTTCTGTCAACTCAATCTTCAAAACAATATTCAGAATAAAAACGGCCTGACTCAGGGAGGTTATTGTATTTTAATATTCTGTTGGAAGCCGCCCAGAGTAGCTGGAAAAACCCAGCCAGGTGGGCGGGGTATAAATAATAAATTATTATTATTATTACTATGAGAATGGGTCAAGCATTATGCAAACTAAAATAGTATATGAAGAGATATGGACTGATGTGGGGAAAGGTGCATAGACTGCAGTAACACAATTTACAGGTTGCCTAATTTGGCCCTCTGTCTTGCTCTTTCTGTTCCCTCACTGTCCTTGCTTGTGAAAAGTGAGAAGCATCTTGCTGCTTGGGCAGTGGGAAACTGTGCAGTAAGAGAACAGGTGAAATTATGCTCTCTGTCTTACACACTTACAACCCTTTTGTGGGTCCCAGGCTAGATAAACAAAATAAGGCTGGTGTGATGTAGTTCATGCCTTAGAATACTCCTTCTCCACACCTGGTGTCTGCCAGACCCTTTAGACTACAACTCCCATCAGCCCTTGCCAGTACAGCTGCTGTAGTTCAAAACAACTGGAAGGCAACAGGTGGGGGAAGGCTGCCATCAGGAATGGAGGAGAAATTCAGTTCATGACTTGTTGAAACTGAGTCTAACAAATTTGCGCTTCGCAAAACTGTATGCAAACTGAAATGCAGCTGCCGTTCAAAATTCACCCTTATCTGAATTTTGCTATGTAGTTCACCAACTAAGTAATGTTTTTGTAAAAATATGTTAAAGCATATATATGGGGGAAATGTGCACAAAAATAAATATATTGATGAAAATAACATGCAAGAATGCATTATATTAGCAGGCATCAATTGCAAAACTGTGTGCATCACGGGGACAAATAGAAGAAGACGCCTTCACCCCGGTATGGTTCCCCTTTATCCAGTGGCGTAGCGTGGGGGGTGCCAGGGGTGCCGGCTGCACCGGGCGCAACATCTGGGGGGGCGCGAGTCCAGAGGGCCCAGCCCCGTCGTGCCCTCGGCCCGCCCCTATTGTCAGAGCGGCCGGCCAGCCTCTGCCTGCTCCTACCTTGCCCACCCGAGGACTGCGGCAGCGCCCACCCCCATGGCCACCTACCCCCGCCTCGCCCTTTGGCTTGCCTCCCTCGGCCCCGCCTCTCTCCGATGGCCGCGGGGGTGTTCTGCTCGGCGCCGGCGCCTTTTTTCAGGAGGTAGGGAGGCTGGACGGGGAGGTGGGGTCAGAAGCGGGCAAAGAAGGAGGGGAGCTTGTAGCCAAAAGGGCTGCACCGGCCGGCAAAGGGCCGGGGAAAGTTTGGAGAGGAGAAACGCACCCTCATGATTTCCCGGTGGAAGCGACAGGATTAGGGATGGCGAAGTGTAATTAGGCATGAATTTCGCTGGGTGAGAGCTTCGGGGATCGATCGGAGGAAATGGGAATCAATTGGAATATGAGAAAGAGAGAGAGAGAGGGACCATCATTCATAGGCATAGATTTGTAGGGTTAGGGGGCGCAAATCCACGGGTTAGGGGGCACAAATTACTTGCCTTGCCCCGGGTTAGGGGGCGCAAATTACTTGCCTTGCCCCGGGTGCTGACAACCCATGCTACGCCGCTGCCTTTATCACATACATAGCTCAACAAGACAACCACAAGAATCCACTGACAGCATACGAATCAATCTGGCTAACTTGATCCAAAAATACACACCCGCTCCACACACTCACACACATAAACAAATCTCACTACAGCCAACCAAAGACAACCAACCACATCCATCCTAGGCCACCCCCAACCTCTCTTACCACCAAGGAAATACAACAAGAGAACCCATACAACTGACACTGACACAAAACCCCACACATATACTAAGTGGAAGAATACAAGCATTACCACCCCACCTTACCCCACTCACTATCTCCCTCCCCCTTTCCTCCTCTTTTCTTCCCAATCTAATACTGCATGCAACACTAATGTCTCACGACAAATGAAACTGATCTGTAAAAACACAACTTGAAAAAAGTTACAATGCACATATTTTTGTAAACTAAGAAATCTTTGATAATAATAAGCAAAACTGTGTGCATTGGTTAAAACTGCAACTAAAAACATGTTTATTAACAGAAATGTGAACTAAAATTGGCAAGTTTTTAAAGTCTGGTGTTTTGTATCTTTTTATATGTACTGTAAGCTGCCCAGAGCGGCAGAGTTATTATTTGTGAATTTTCACGAAGATTTTTTTAAAAAATCATGAATTGCTGCAAAATGCAGAGAACTGGGTTTAAGCCTGGAAAAATGAGAAACTGAGAGAAGTTGATAGATCCTTTCATCCCTAGCTGCTATTGGGGTGTATTATGAAGATATGCACAGACAAATACACAGAGACTCTCCTGAAAAGACAATAATTTCAGCACAGTGGGGATAAGGGCAACTCTCTTGAAGTTGTTCAAGCCTGACTTATGATTTGGCTGTTTGGTTATGACAACAGGACATTCACAATGACTTTGTACGCTAAGCATTTGAATATATTGGATTTTCCAGCTACTGCCTCCAATGTGTATCCAGCTTAGTCCTCCTCTAATCCACACTTCACATTGAACTAGGTAGTCCTGTTTGTGTGGTCAGGGTCAACCAAGTTCAGTGCTTCTTTAAAAAGTTCGTTGTCAGCTTCTTGTTTCCACAGCTGCTGATGATTTTGACTCCCACCTTTGCTGGGCGTTGTACTTTCTGCTGATCAGCTGCAAGACTGGGAGCCCAGCCTACACTCTAGGACACTAAGAACTGTGCTCTTGCACCCTTATTTGCATGTGCTGATGCATCTAAGTACAAAAAAAAAAAATTGTAATGGGGCAGGAATCCATAGGAAAAGTCTCTATCTTTCAGAATGACAATTCACAGTGGGTAGTATTGTTCTTCATGCTAGTTGGCCTGAGATTCTCATTGATTTCACTCTATCTTTCTTCCCATAGCAGCAATCGTCAACCTTTTCAGCCCCAGGATCCACCAATTAACCCAAACATGTGTTCCTTTGTCTTCTTTTATAGTAAAACACAATTTGAATGTATGCAAAAGAAGCACTGTGACCCTTTACTAACAGCATTGATAAGTGATTTTTTAAAAAATCAGCTTGACATAGACATGAAAACAAAGGCATAAATAAATAAGATAGAAATGAATTGTTTGGTATCTTCTTTAGTTTCGTTCTGTATGTGTTTTCTTTATTCAATGAAATAGAGAAATGTTTATATAAATTTACATAGCATTTCCAGAAATTAATCAAGTTTTGTAAAGGCTGTTATATATTATAGGCAGATTTAATTATACTCATATAAAAATCATGTCCGGGTAGCATTTTGTATTGTACTTATTTGTTACTAATAAAATAAAAAATAAAATAACTGGACAATGCTAAGTTAATACATTTTTACAGCGGTAGAGTCCATTGCCTGTATTCAGTCCCTAAATCAGGCATCCCCAAACTTGGTCCTCCAGCTGTTTTGGGACTACAACTCCCATCATCCCTAGATAACAGGACCAGTGGTCAGGGATGATGGGAATTGTAGTCCCAAAACAGCTTGAGGACCTAGTTTGGGGGTGCCTGCCCTAAATGATAGAGTTGAGCTTCTTGGTGAATTGTCATCTAGCTGTTACACACTGAATCCCCACTTTGAAATTACTCAGTTCATTTGCCTGAGTCATCGGAGTAAAGACAGTTAGCAAGGATAACACACTCAGGCTTGGCTTAGCTTGGCTAAGCATGGCAGAGGAGTTTAAAATACCAGGGAGTAAAACACTCTTAAACTCCTCTCTAGGAGTCCAGATGCTACTGCAGTCTTGCCAAAGCATAGTTTGGTTTAGTGTGGCATACAAGTTAGACCTTTGTTAAAGCAGCCCTTGCTTCAGAAATCAGGAAGACTGCACCTCTGGTTCTGGGCTGCCATTAGCGTTCTTCAAAATGACTCCAGCCTAGAACAGTGTAGATCCCCAACTAGTGTTCAGAATTAGCCAGGCGCATTTTGTGACTGGTGCGGGTCCAATTGTGACCAGGTTGGTGACTGGGGAAAGCAGAATGTCACTTAGAGAAGGATCTGAAATATTTTCCTTGAAGCTTGAATTCGTTTTATTCTGGATTGGGGTTTTTTAACGTTTTAATGGGTGGTAAACTGCTTTGAGATTTGTTCTTTAAAATACAAAGCAGTATACAAATGGAATGAAGAAGAAGAAGAAGGAGAAGAAGGAGAAGGAGAAGGAGAAGAAGAGCAGCAATAAATCCCTTTGGGGGAATGGCACCTAGATGTTCCATTGTGGTAACTGCAGCCCAGTTTTAAGGTACTATTTGGTGATTAGATTATATATCTGAGTTTCTAACACTGTACCATATAGAAATATTATTTGGTATAATATAATGTCTTATATATCTGAGTTTCTAACACTAATAACATAGAAATATTATTTGGTATAATATAATGTCTTACCATTATGAATCTTTCCTTTTTCTTCTTATGGGACAGTGTTCCACTAACCTACAATACCAATTTAAAACATGTCATTGATTGCTACATAATCAGCAGCGTACATAATCAGCAGCAAACAACATCATAGAGAGAACATGATATGTACATTGTTGGTATTAAATCCATCATGCAAGGTTTTCAGGTATCAGTTGCAATGAAACACAATGTTTAGAGCATTGTATTCTTTCATCTATGTGTCTTTGGTTTGGGGCAAAGCTTTTCAACAAGCAAATGATATGTTTGTTGTATAAACAAAGGTACAGCACTTTAATTAAAATGGGCTTTCACACTCCTGAATATAGATATCTGTATGGGATATTAGCTAGCAGTTTCTATGTTCTGACTTGTGCAGACAGCTGTGTTTTTTTCAATAAGAGAATCTGAGAGATAAACAATCATGCTTTCCATTTGCTCTGTTTCCCCGCCCACCTGCTGTTAGTAAGAAATCACTTGATAGGTTGCCTTTAATCACCACATTAACCAACTCCCTTGAGAAAGCAATTTTTTATTGGAAATTAGAAAGCCCTTAGTACATAAATCAAAACACCGTTGGAATACTTTGCCTTGACAGAGATTTAGCCAAGTTCACGACAACAAAGAAACGTTAAAAGCTGCAAGGAGAATATATCTCTATTCAAAAATGCAAATTGAATTAATTACTTTTAGCCAAATTGTATTGGTAGCATTTTACTTCAGATTCATTACTTTGTACTCTGTTTTGATTATTCTTGTGTTGGGACTACCTGCCTGTCAATTACGGATGATGTATGGTCCGAAACCTAAATTGCAGCTTCTATCAGGAAAGACTCATCCATCTACAGAGCAAGTTATCCATCTAGCTTCTGACAAGAAACTTTCAAAGAGTTCTATAATCAAATTGGAAGACACCCATAAAAGGATAACAGTCTTGTGCCTTGGTGCAGTAATTAAATACTGTCTTGATTGCTGAATGCATAATTGCACTTGTTGTGCTAAGATCTTTTATTTTGGTGCATGTGTTTTTCACACACGCACACACACGTCTTCCTAATTATGTATATTTGAATGTTCTATTAGAGTGGAAGATGTTGACTTTTCTATGTATTTTTAAAATAATTGATACTGAAAAGTCAGTGAAAGAACATAGACATGGAATTGATGCTAACACGAATAAATTTAGTGGCTCAGTTAAAATTAGACTGCACAGGCCATAATCCAGAATGTAAGCATGCATACTGGTGTTCTAGAAGTTCTGTTGCAATGGATTAGGGTCCTGATACCTTGATTCACAGCCTGTCTTTGCAACTGCGCATCCAAGTTCTTTTCACTCACTTTGAGCAGCTTAAATTACAGAGGGGTCCCCGCCCCCACTACTGTGTTCTGAATTACATTTAACATCACTGTATACACCATTACCTGATTAGGTTGCTTACGCTGGCGACCGCTCCCCAAACTCCTATATTCAATGATGTCTTCCTCTGAGCATGTGCAATGGATTTCTAAAATGTACACATTTCAACTTAACTGTGGCATACATTTTCAAATCTGACTAAAGCTGGTTTGTGTGGAAATATGCCAAACATCAGCGTTTCTCGAGAAACGACGGGATACAGATGGATTGCGGCTAATGTCATGTATACTCAGCTTTAAACAGTAGTGGTGGGAGGGAGTACACTGGAACCCATGTAAATGGCAGTATGTTTTTGCAAGCTGCCTCATCAGCGAAATGAAAGGGGTAGATGGGCATGGGTAAAGGTAAAGATAAAGGTAAAGGGACCCCTGACCATTAGGTCCAGTCATGACCGACTCATCTCGCTTTATTGGCCAAGGGAGCCGGCGTACAGCATGACTAAGCCACTTCTGGCAAACCAGAGCAGCGCACGGAAATGCCATTTACCTTCCCGCTACTTGCACTTTGACGTGCTTTTGAACTGCTAGGTTGGCAGGAGCAGGGACCGAGCAACGGGAGCTCACCCCATCACTGGATTCGAACCGCCGACCTTCTGATCGGCAAGTCCTAGGCTCTGTGGTTTAACCCACAGCGCCACCCGCGTCCGCGTACACATAAGAACATTAGTAACAATTAACCTGCTGGAACAAACCAAGAGACTATCTAATACAGGTATTGTTTCCAATAATGACCAACCAGATACCTCTAGGAATCCCACAAGGCAATGATTGTTCTCTGTTTGTTTGTTCGTTTTCTTGCCCCCAGCAGATGATATTTACAGGAATACTATCCGTGGACTTAGAGAGTCCAGTTTGCTACTACAGCTCTAACTGTGCAAATGATTACTTCCCAAGAGTTCTCGTCCTTTACAAAAGTCAAGCCCACATCTTGGGGTTGAGAATTCAACAAGTTAACCATGGCATTGTCAGGAGCCATTGTCAATGTGTCTGGGGCCTTTGAGGCTAGAGCTAGGAGGTGGAACCCCTGGGTCTGTTTGCTTCTGTCTTATGCAATATGTCCTCAGGATATAGATCAGATTATTCACTGGGCAGTGAAATCTTCTTCTGGAACTTCTAGAATGTTTCCATTCATTCAGGTTGGCCATCTTCCTTCTCCTGGAAGGACTATAAATGTTTCCTGGTTAAACTAGAAGGCAGATTGAGTACTGGAGAAAATATGATGCCATTTGAGTGCTGTTGCATTCTAGCCCAGCTCTCAGCTCTCCCAGTGGTTGAATTTCTAATGCCAGATGTTTGAGAATATATAGTTCCTCTTACATGTAGATGCTAGATTCAAGGTTACCCAATGACTCTTTTTAAAACAGGAGGAGTCACTTCCATTTCGAAAATCTGGAGTGGAAAAGCAGCAGAAGAGAAAGTTCTTAACCTTTTGTCTGCAAGGCATTCCGCCATTCCAAACTGAACTCCCAAGATGCATTGCATGGAATTCCAATTGTGCATAAATCTGCATTTTAAATCATGTGTGGTGGGAGAGTCGGTTTTAGAGGCAGGGGATTTAGAAGAGGAAATAGTAGGTATGGAAAGAATAAGCGCCTCTTTCTCAATCACCTCGCCAGTTCCAATTGTGCTACCAGAAGTGTTATCTCCTGTTAAAAGGGCTGCTAGTGGTAGCAGTTGGAGGGTGGTGGAACTTACCTAAGCTCCTGTCACCAGAGTCACTACAGCTTACTTGGAGGGCGAGAGGTGAGGTTAGTGCAGTGCAAATGCACCAGCAGAGCTAATCCTGTGCTCCCACCAACTTCACCCCTTCCCTTCTCCCTCTTGTTAATCCACAGTGACACAGGTGATAGGAGGCCAAGTAAGCAACATTATCCTACCCTACTGGCTGCTAGAATGGCTAATGTCCATGCATCTCTATGTAACATCTAGTTTGGCCTCTGGTATAGTCATTAAACAAATCAAGTCAAGTTCAACATTTTTTTTTGGTCTACAGCCCATAAACATCAAACAGGGTACTGTATAGGGCTTTCAAGACCACCACAGTCAGAAATAATAATTGTAAAAAGGCAAAAGACATGAACACAAATTGTGCCTTTTAAAATGAGGCTATAGCAAAAAGAAATACGTTAAAATACAAGCAAATAGTTTTAAACTTAGAACTCATCTTCACTTTCATAATTGCAGCCTGGTTTTGACAGCTACAGAAAAGAAGTTGGCTATATTTTCTGTGATCTTGGGATTAGACTCTGCCATTAAAACGGAAATGTAAAATTCCCCAAGTGATGCAGAAATACTGGTGAGATGAAATGGGACTTTATATCCCCATAAAAATGGCAGAATAGGAGAACAAAGGCTAACATTTCAGCTGACCAGCTTTCACAAGCTCTCAAGTGCTGGTGGCAGCCTTGACCAAACGTTTAACTCAGCCATTTAGAAAGTTCCCTTGTGTCATGAAACTTCTCCCTTCTTTTGCTCTTTGGGATTCTGCCTAGTCTGATCACAATAATATTGAAACCGTGGCAGTAATGAAATACAACATGGGCTGTTAATTTGAGATATAAAGAAATAATTGCCTTCCTTTTAGTAGCTGCTAGACAACTCATTGCTCAAAACTAGAAGTCTCCAGAGCATTTGCAGCTATCACAGCAGAAACAGAAAACATGGACATGTGTTTGAAAAATTACCTAAGGCATTAGCCAGAAAAGGAGAAGAGATAACTTTATAGCGAAATGGAATCCTTTCATTACACACTCAACAGACTATCATTCACAAGGGCACCCACTGGACTCACACCTGATGCAGCATTTTCCCATAGGAAACCTGTGTTTGGAGGGTGAGGGTAGTAAGGGGGTAACGTTGGGTGGGGGGATTGTTATTCCATGTTATTTTAAAAAACAACAACCAATAAAATACATTTTTTAAAAAATACAGCATTGGCAACATACATTAAAAAGCTTCCTTTCCCCCCACTTGTTTATGTTTCTAGAAAACCATGCTTCTGTTCTTTTGTGCACTTACATCCATTTACTTAGGACTTCCCAGTGGATGTGGACACAGGTGGCGCTGTGGGTTAAACCAAAGAGCCTAGGGCTTGCTGATCAGAAGGTCGGCGGTTTGAATCCCCGCGACAGGGTGAGCTCCTGTTGCTCGGTCCCTGCTCCTACGAACCTAGCAGTTCGAAAGCACATCAAAGTGCAAGTAGATAAATAGGTACCTCCGGCGGGAAGGTAAACGGTGTTTCTGTGTGCTGCTCTGGTTTGCCAGAAGCGGCTTAGTCATGCTGGCCACATGACCCGGAAGCTGTACGCTGGCTCCCTTGGCCAATAAAGCGAGATGAGTGCCGCAACTCCAGAGTCATCCGTGACTGGACCTAATGGTCAGGGGTCCCTTTACCTTTTCCCAATGGATAGTACCCCAACTCAGCAAAGCAAGAGCCACCCTCTGTGCAGCTATACTTGTACCTGGTCCAGAAGCTCCAGCCACTGGTAGGGACAGACTACTGCTAGCACATGACACCAGTGTCATAAGCTTGTACTGGCTGCCCACATGTTACCAGGCCAGGTTCAAGGTCCTTGCATTAGCTTACAAGTCTCTTAACAACTTAGGTCCAAAATAGCTTCAGGGCCACCTGATTCCTTATATCCCTGCCCAATCACTGAGATCCTGGGGGAGTCTCTATTAGTGGTTCCCATGGTTCAGTTACTTGAAACCCATGGGCTAGACCAGGGTTTCCCAAACTTGGGTTTCCAGCAGTTATTGGACTACAACTCCCATCATCCCTAGCTAGCAAGACCAGTGGTCAGGGATGATGGGAATTGTAGTCCAAAAACAGCTGGAGAACCCCAGGTCTAGAGGTTCCCCAACAGTGAGACAAGGCTTCCAGAAATAGTATGTATAACGCACGCATTTCATGCAAGTATATGATAGCATCGAATTGGCTCAGGAGAAAAGAACAAGAGAACCGGTATGATATGCCTTTAACCATGCAGAATATATTGGAAACCAGCAAGAATTCACAACGCAAGAACAACGTTGTTGCAATAATGTAGGGGTCGATTTATCCCAGTAAAATATCCTGAGTCCACCAGCAATCAACTCTAGAGATCGTGAGATTTCTCACACACTCACTCTGTTGCTCACATGCATCACACGATGGTAAACGGGTAGGTTTCGGTGTATCACATCAATATAAATCCTAGTCAGCTTCTTCTTACCCTCTTATACCTTGTGTCAGATAAAGTTATATATATCCTGTATCCCGATCTCCCTTTCCTTACAGCAGGACATGGGAACTGCAGATGCAAATATGGCTATCAGATACGCCTGTCACTGATGTCATAACATGAACAGTTCATTTTATAAAAATTAGTGTCTAATATCCCAAGCCCCATATTTTGTCTACACAAGCACTGAAAGATCAGGTACTCACTCCAGACCATGAATCTGTAGGGAGTTCATTGTGACTTTTCAGGTGCTTCAAGCCATTAACTTGTGACTTATTGCAGCAGCTGAGCCATTCAGCAATCAGCCAGAATTGCACGGCCTGTCATGTCTTAATGCTTAATTAATTTTTGGCATGCACGCATTGAGAAATAATCCCCGCCTCACCTCAAACAAATTATAGGAAAAGGAAATGATGGTAATCTACCACTACACAGTATCTTTCTCCCCAAACTATACTGAGACTAATTCGATGCCTTACGATTCATCATCAGTCCAGGTTGCCAGCTGGTTAAAGAAAACCATGGAAAAAAACATTATTCCTTCCATTTCGAATGGCCATTTTCAGGAGAGAGAGAGAAATTATCACTGCTGAGCTACAAGAAATTCTGGCAGTGACTTTCTGTCTGCCCACTGCTCTGTCAAAATTCCCAGTGGACTAAATGAGAGCAGCTGTAAACTCCCTCTCCCCCCCTTTTTAAAGTTAAAATAATGATTAGCCAGACGGACAAGCCATGCTATTCGAGCCTAGAATTCCAAAATGAAAGTGACAGAAATTCTTAACAGGAGGAAAGAATTTTCTTTTGATTCTCCACTAAAACGGACCCTCAACTTTCTAAAACTTTCACAGAAAGACATCTCATTAGTTACCTTACTCCAGTTTCTCTCCTCCCCCCACCAAACTTTTCCTTTCCTATGACACATAGGTGAGTAGACATTCTGTCTATCATGCACTACAAATTGTGTGTTGTATTCTATGTCATGCACTTACAAATGAAATTTTAAGCAAGAAGAGACTATGCCAGGCATAGGCAAACTCTGGCCCTCCAGATGTTTGGGACTACAATTCCCATCATCCCTAGCTAACAGGTCTGGGATGATGGGAATTGTAGTCCCAAACATCTGGAGGGCCGGAGTTTGCCTATGCCTGGACTATGCGGTGACTTTTCCTATCTTTTGCCTGTGAGCAATGACAGTCCTGAGCCCAAAGCAGCTACAAGCTGATTTTAAGTGCCACGGCCAGCCACAGCAAGGAGGCAAGCTCAGGCATTTGCTGACTTACTTATTTATTTTTAAAAAAATATTTTGACAGGTGCCCTTCACAAAGTAGAGCACACTTCCATATAAAAACCAACTCCGCCTGACAAATCGAATATAAAAATTCAAAATGTGGTACGACTAAACAATGAACCAGCATAAAGGGGGAGTATAGAAATAAGATGCAAAACATAATGCAGATGATAAAACCAGAGTGAATAAGTAAAAAAAGCCCCGGCACACACATACACACAGTGGGTTGGAGGCAGTGCTATTTTTCTAGGAAAAGAGGTGCTGGAACTCATTATGAACGTCTGCTTTGTTCTCTTATACTGGCAATGGTGCCCACCTGAGAGGTGCCAGAACTCAGTTCCAGTGAGTTCCAGCTAGGGGGAAACAGCCCTGGCTGGAAGTATGCAGGAAAACAGTAGAGAGAAACAGAATTATAGAATGGTGGGTGGTTTGCAATAGCTCAGCAAAGGTTTCCATCTCTCTGTTGGTTCACGTTAGCAACATCGCAAAAGGCTCTTGCTCCCCTCTAAATTAGAAACATGAAGATGCTGGAGCAGGGATAGGAGTGGACTTTTGTGTGGAGGGACACTGAACAGCCGTCCCAGTTTATGACTCCTAAGGCATCTCAGATCATTGGCTTTGCCCCATGTTGCTGTATCTGAGCCATAGTTCTGCAGCTGGCCTGGTTGTAGGTTTCTTTGTTTTTAAGAGATTCTGCAAGCTTGATATCTACCCTCCTCTGCCCTAAATCTTTCATTTCCCCACTTCCATTGGGTGACCAACTTGGGAAGTATTCCAGTTGTTGCAGAAAACCAGACTATCCTCTATGGGCAATTGTGGGGCTGCCCTATACCCTATCAGCTGCCTACATGTACCCAGTAATGAGATCAACATCATTCATACAAACAAGGCCTCTGTGTGCCTTTGTAAAATATTGCAGATATTTATTGTGATCAGACAGACTTGCAAGAAACACTATCATTGCATAGTACATTAAGCAATTAAGGTGGTTTTGTTTAAATAAAGAAATGCAGATTAATTTACATGCACACATGGCTTGTGTGATATTATCATGGCCCTGTTCTTTTACTAATTTACTCCAACACATTTTCCTTTATGGCTGATCTTTGCACATTGTTAACAAATGCCAAATAAAACCATAAACCATCCTCTCCAACAGCTGTGGGAATGAGTTGGATTCTATACATCCCATAATGATAAGAGAAGACTGTCTAATGAGATCCAGTCCATCTACATGCAAAAAATGCATTATTTAAATCTCACAATCCCTAATAAGTATATAAGCCCCTATTAGAAACATTGTCTTGTGTTTATGTTTCACAATGGAAAACATGCATGTCACTTTCTGCTGGGGACTGAGTGACTAGTAACACTATATTAATGGCTTTAATAAGTTTTAAAACAATCCCACATTTTACTTGCCGGCCCCTTTGTTCATTGTTAGCTTGCTAATAAAATACAGTCTTTCAGTTACACTTTTAAATCAATTTGTTTTTTCAAGACGTGAAAAGCCTTTAAGGCTTGCAGGAGAGTTACTCATGGAAATAAAATATGTATGGTCCTTTGTTCATAAGGAGTTCAGCAGAAAACAGCATATTACCTAAGCAAAATTAAAGCCCAGATGGCCAGTGGTTATTATAAACAGATCTAAACTCTCTCCACAGTGATTTTCAATGAATATTTTTGTTCTTTAGGCATCGTGTGGCAAAACAGGGGCGCTTTTCTCTTTTTCCGAAATTTACTTCCCAGATGTGGATATACGTTTTAAAGACTAGATATGAAAAAGCATCTCATTCCAATAACTAAAGTATAGACATATTTGGATGGCAACAGGGAGGTGGGGTTTGGAAAAACTGAATCCTTGTGTCTGTCACAAATCATGGTAGAAATAATGGTATCAACTGACATTACACAAGTATCCTTCAGCCATGGGTGAAGCTCAACAACTCTGATTTCCTAAAAAAACAACAACTGAACAACTTTTGCCATCACACACCCCCTCAAGAAAATTCCTGGCTACAACCATGCCTTCAGCAAAAGAGCAGATCAAAGATGAGTCCTTCCACTAAATAGCACAGCTTTCAAGATTTGGATCGCATGCACACTGTACAGGTGGCGCTGTGAGTTAAACCACAGAGCCTAGGACTTGCCAATCAGAAGGTCAGCGGTTCGAATCCCCACGACGGGGTGAGCTCCCATTGCTCGGTCCCTGCTTCTGCCAACCTAGCAGTTCGAAAGCCCATTAAAGTGCAAGTAGATAAATAGGTACCGCTCCGGCAGGACGGTAAACGGTGTTTCCGTGCGCTGCTCTGGTTCGCCAGAAGCGCCTTAGTCATGCTGGCCACATGGCGTGGAAGCTGTATGCTGGCTCCCTCGGTCAATAAAGCGAGACAAGCGCCACAACCCCAGAATCGGTCACGACTGGACCTAATGGTCAGGGGTCCCTTTACCTTTACCTTTAACAGAGGTGAGAAGATGTGCAAGAATCTAGCTCCTTGAATTAAAATTTTATTTTAAAAGTGCTGTGAAGGTACTCAAGCATGCGGGAATCCCCCACGGGAAGCTCCTTTCCATGCCCATGCAGCCCACTACACAAAAAGAAACAAAAGTACCCCAAAGGCCACTTACTTCGGGCCACAGGCATGAGGTAGTTGTAGGCCAAGAGGGCAATGCCTGCCAAAAAGAAACAAGAGCACTACCAGTTCCTCACTGAAGACAACTACCCTCTCCTCTCTTAGGGACGTCTGTGTCACAATGGAAGGGAAGGGAAGCATCCAATCAAAATCAGCACCCAGCATTCCTAGCACCCAGTCAAAACTGAGTAGAGCAAGGGGACATGTCCAAAATACAAGAAGCTCAGCCAGGCTGAAAGCCTGGATTTTAATGGTGATATTTATAGAGGGACCAGTGTGGGTGCCATAACAGGCATTGGCAGGTGAACTGGAACCAGGGGGCACCATGTTGGCAATGCTGGTGTATCAACCCTTATTCTTAGCCGCATCCTAGCCTAGCTCATCTCTGTCTACAGAAAGTCCTGGTGTTTCTTTTCTATCATTTTTCAATGTTTAGGAGTGGCACATGGAAAAATAATGCCAAAAGATATATATCTGCCATGGTATTGCTTCATAAATCAAAATGTAATGAAATGAAGTCTATTTGTTAGAGTGGATTATTCGGTCCCTCGTAGCCATCTCTTCCTTTTGCCACCCATTAGCTAATTAAGCTAGCCTGCCAAATTGAAATTCACTGTTGAAGGAGGACAGGAACAATATTTTTGCATGCCACCCCAATCTCTGAGTGGAAAGAAGGCACTGTGGAGACTGTGGTGTCTTTGTGATATATGGTTTAATTACACACACATATATAAACACAACTTGAGCCTACAATGGACTTGTTCACGGCATTAATACCCCAAGAGGTTATTGCTTCTCCCACAGGATTGGATGCCAGCAGAAATCAGCCATGGCCTTCTGCTCCAGCTTACCGCATTTAACAGGGTGAAACTATTTTTCCTCCATCATTCCCAACTGCAATCCTAAACCAACTCTAAAACTCTTCTTCAAAGGCCTTTGTCTTTCTAACTGATTCTGAGTTGAGGGACCGGGCCTTCCCATTTGCCTTTGGGCACAGCACCATTCCGTTTGTCCTCCTAAGGACTCATCTTTAGCAGGCCATAACCAGACCGGCTTCTGGCTTATATTTTAATATGCTAAATCCAGCTCCTGGAACCCAGGAATCAGAAGGGGAGTCCAGGCACCCCATAGACTTAAAGAATTGCAGAGATGGAAGAGACCCCAAGAATCACCTAGTCCAAAACCTGCAATTCAGGAATCTGAACATGTAAACCCTCCATCCAATTTGAAACCATACCAGATCCTGCTTAGCTTTCCAAATGGGCTAGCAGATTTTTTTTAATTCTTGCACCATTATTTTAGTGCAGTTAAAAGCACATCTGGAGTGACCTATGCAGTAGCTGGGAGAACATTGATGCTATCCTATATTATAATAGTCTTGTTAATACTAGACAGGAACTTGGTGAGGTTTGGACCAATTTGCCATTTGTTTGTTTATTATGAGTCTGTCGTGGGGAGGGGGGGCTAGCCAAGGGCAAGCCAAGATTCTTGACTTGATAGGAATGCTCCAGGTTCTAAACTTGACATGAGAATTCAGGAGAGGTTTCTGGCATGTCTTCCAGGACTTATTACTAATTACTTAATACTAAGCCACGATTGGCAAGCTCTTCCTGGCTTAAATCCGAATCACAAATATTTTAAGAAAACTCTCATTAAAATCTCAGGGTTTTTCCATAGAATTGGCTTGTAAGGGTGCATGCAGAAGATTGGCTTAAAACATCATCTATTATTAATCCCGTTTCTTGACATCAATTAGTGTTTGCATAGAGCTGAAATAATTATTTGCCAAGAGGAGTTCTGAAGCTCTGCAGACTGGCAGGCAGCAGGCAAGCCCAATGATATTCCAGAGCCGTGGTGAAACAATAAGTTGTGGAGACTCGGAACTTGCCAGCTCAAGCTCTGGGGTGCCTCCTAAATGCTAGCAGGGAACTATCTCTACATCCCAGGACACTCTGCAACTGACCATTCTGTAACAAAGAAAGAACTTCAATGGGAGACTGCAACATGAATCCACAGAATGGTACAGTGGTACCTCAGGTTACATACGCTTCAGGTTACAGACTCCGCTAACCCAGAAATAGTACCTTGGGTTAAGAACTTTGCTTCAGGAGGAGAACAAAAATTGTGTGGTGGCAGCGTGGTGGCAGCAGTGGGAGGCCCCATTAGCTAAAGTGGTACCTCAGGGTAAGAACAGTTTCAGGTTAAGAACAGACCTCCAGAACGAATTAAGTTCTTAACCCGAGGTACCACTGTATTTCTGCAAGGGCAATGTTTACAGTTCTGGGGTGGTTAAAAAAGAACAGACATAATCTCCCCTGTTGGTTAATGGGCAACTTTCCTAACTCTTTTATGACACCATTCCAACCCTTTAAATGCAAGAGTGTTAGCTGGTTCATATCAGCTGGTTCATGACCATGGTTTAGCCATTGCAGATGTCCTTCCAACTCATACCTCCCTGTTCCATAATCTCCTTCTGTGTGTACCAGCTGCCACTGCCAATTCCTGGTTTGCATTAATCATACCTGGCAAAATGTCGGGATGGAGTTTGGTCCAGTGCCAAATTAGAAATCCACTTCAATATGTAGTTTCTGGTTCTGGTTTGAAGGCAAACTATGTTTAGTGTTGAGATCCCTTGCATTGCATGGGGTTGGACTAGAATAGAAGATCCTCAGAGTCCCTTCCAACTCTACAATTCTATGATTCTATGAACTTGTATATAAAAATAGCATAAATCATAGAGGCCTCCCTCGGTGGGGGCGGGGGGGACCTGCCAATTTACAGAAAAATAGGCTAAGGTTTTTTTTGTGCTAGGTGCCTTTGCTTTGGGTAGGGAAGAACTAAAAGGAACTCACTTCCCTGTCTGTGGTTTGTGGGAAACAATTTTATTATGAAAATGGCATAATTAATAGACATCCTAGAATTGATAAATTACTTAACTCATGCTGTGTGATAAAAAATCCTTTATGCTGAATCAGTCTACAAGTAGCACAGAATCTCCTGATGACTTGTAATTGTAGCTATCCTTCTGAGATTTGGCATGATCCAGCCCCTCAGAGGAGGCTATCATGCCTGCAAATTTCACTCAAATCTGCCATGATTTTTTATTAGTTATAGAAAGTTCCTTGAGGAGGAGAAACCAAATTTTCGAGGTACCCAGCAAAAGCAACATTTAGGCCTATTTGTATGTAATTTGGCAGGGTCTATCAACTCGGAGAGGTTACTACTATACCTACAAATTTTATCCAATTATGTCAGAGGGGAGGTTATAGCTGTGCAGTTGCTGCTGTTTTATGTAGCTTCATTTTTCTGAATTGGGATTTGAACCCTAAGCCAAATGAGACAGCCTTCATCTTGAAACTGAATCATGCTCTTGAAACTGAAAAATGTTGGACTACGACATGAGAATGTATAGAGAAGCTTGTTCCAATCCAGACATATTTGATGAAGAAGCAGAAACTGACAGTGACAGCTCAGAAAATGAGACTGATCAAATTTCACGTAGCATTCATTTCATTCTCCACCCTTTTTTCCACAGCTCTTTTTATGGAAATGAGAGTGTTATTTCTGCTTGACACAGTAGAGGACTGAAGGAGTCATAGTGTAGTATTCACTACTGGGTAGCTACAGGGGCAAGGTAAAGGACCCCTGGACAGTTAAGTCCAGTCAAAGACGACTATGGAGTGCTAACTAGTAGTTATCCACTAAAGTTAATAAAAATGACTGACTTTGTTCAATACAACCCATAATATTGTTCAGAATATATTGTAATATTCTTTTTATCTCTTTTTACTATAACACTGATGGTTTCCCCTCTTGTTATTGTTTTTTGTCTGCTCCTCATAAACTGGAAGATGAAAGAGTTGCTAGCTTCCTTACAGTTCAGCAGTTTGTAGCTCTATGTGTAACATTTTTTAAAAAACAACAACTTAAAAGTGAATTAAATTTGCAACTGCGTGACTAACTAAATGTTATTTTAATATACTAAAGAAAATAATGTAATGGCAATACAAGTTATAACAAAATATATTCTATGCTCCCACAGTAACAAAATGACTTTTAAATGGTGCTAGAAAAGGGAAAGTGTTGCATAGTTTTCCATTTTTCCTTAAAACCTCATAGTGGGGGGTGTCCAAAAAAGACCCAGGGAAAAAGGTGTGTCCCCCTCCACACAATTTCCAGATATTTTACAACTCTACATGTGGAACCTAACACAAAATGCCCCATTGTGTGCTGTTGCTCAAGATTCCAGCTACTCCGTTCTATTTCCCGCCATATTTTCCAGCCCACCACTTAATTCATAAGTGGATTTAGGGGAGCGCAACCAGCTTGAGTGCAGAGCTTTGAGGGTGCTGCAACTATAATTTAAAATGAAGCATGTGAGGGGAGGAGCGCTGGATTTTGGCATCACACAGGGCGTCACTGAAATCTGAGACCTCAGTTCACAGTGAAAGATTGGGTCCCCCTCAGACTTGTTTTTTGTTTTTTCCCATGGAGTTATTTCCCCCCCCCCCTGTACTTCTTTAAACCTCAGACTTCTTCCAAGCCTAGTGATGTCTCCCTCTTGTACTGTAATCAGCATGGTTGCTGCTGTTTTGTCTACATAAACCACGACACAGCCTGAACATCAGTTACTATATATATATGGTGATAACACTGGTCAGCAGATCAGAGTTTGGGTTGAGACAACAAAAGATCAGGACAAACTTGTCGCAATAAAAAAAGATTGAAAGTATTAGTTGTGTGAATAACATATAGGTTTGGTCAGATCAGAGCCAGGAAAATCAGTATGTTTGACTGAAGGCTATGACAGCTTGATATATATCTGTGCACAAAATAATAAAAAGCTATAAAAGCTAAAGGTTATTCACAGCCTGACACCCATAATTTGCAAGTTGAAATTATCTTGTCTCTTGCTTTTCAATTTTGAAGAATGCTCAGAGAACATTTGGTTTAAAGTTGTCCGCTGGCTGACACTGTCAATTTTTCTATTGGAATATTAATGGGATAACTAAAAACGAGAGATCGTGCCAGATAGTTACCACCAAAGAAAAATTAAGCATGTTCAGACAGCTTAGCATGAGTGTTAATTAGATGTTTGGTGTGCTCAGATTAGGTGGATTTCTCAAAAATAATAATGATAAATCTCAGGTGACCAATGCCAAGGTTAAGGTAATACAAAGTAAGGATTTATCTGTGAGTAAATAGATCACTGTTGGGCATAACAGTGTGTGATTAAATAACATTGCGTTGGGGTTTTTTTGTCCAGACAAGTCCCCAATTAAAAGCATATAATAATGTTTGGAGAAAATAGTAGCTATGGGTTGTATCCAATAAAAATAGCTATGTATTGAATCCAATTAAGTCATTGTGCTGATGGATGTTTGCCACTCGTGCAACAGAATTTCCCCCCCCCTCCTTCTCCCATGTGCACCCACAAATCACATCTGGGTTTCCCCACACACTCTGGAGCAGATTGGGCAGGCACAGGGGTACGAGAGGGATCAAAACTTCCACTGTACTATCCGAAGTTGCTCCATGAACACTTTATTGGCTGCAACCTCAAGTACTAAAATCTACATTCCGTCTCTGTTGCAAATGAACATTACAATCCAAAACTAAAATGCTGAATCCAGTACTCTTACTTCAGTCTTAGGGGAAATCAAGAATGGGGTCATCTATTTCATATCAGACCAGGTATGTCTTTGAATAATCCTAATTCGATGATTTGGAAAAGGCATTTAGATGCTTCCAGTTAAAGTACATATTCTCATACAGTACTTCAAAAACAAAACAAAACAACAACTGGCAAATGAATGTTTTGAGTCTCGTTGATAATACAGTCGTACCTTGGTTCTTGAAAGGAATCCATTTTGGAAGTCCGTTTGACTTTTGAAAACGTTCAGAAACCAAGGCACGGCTTTCGATTGGCTGCAGGAGTTTCCTGCACTCAGTCAGAAGCCGCGTCGGACATTCGGCCTCCAAAAAACATTCATAAACCAGAACATTCACTTTTGGGTTTGTGGCGTTCGGGAGCCAAAACGTTCGAGTCGCAAGTCATTCCAGAACCAAGGTACGACTGTAACTAAAACCTACAATAAACATGATTCCATGTTTTGCAATTTCAAGTTAAGGGATACAGTGGTATCTCAGGTTACATATGCTTCAGGTTACAGACTCCACTAACCCAGAAATAGTGCTTCAGATTAAGAACCTTGCTTCAGGATAAGAACAGAAATCGGGCTCCGGCGGCGCGGCAGCAGCGGGAGGCCCCATTAGCTAAAGTGGTGCTTCAGGTTAAGAACAGTTTCAGGTTAGGAACGGACCTCCGGAACGAATTAAGTATGTAACCAGAGGTACCACTGTATATATGGGGGAAGATAAGAGAAGTAGTACAATTTGTACCCTCTAAGTATTTTGTCGTACAAGCGAAGGTGGAAACTGATTACCTTATTCAGCCACATAATAGATGATTTCTGAGCAACAGTATATACTGCATTTTTTTTTAATTGTACGATTTTGTTGTCATAACCTGGCCTGGGATCTTACGGTGAAGGATGAGTAAGAAATCTTATGAATAAATAACTCAACAACTTGGCTTAAACTAAAATAATTTCACATTGCATGGAAAAACTACTGCAACTTTCACCTTCCCAAAAAGAAGAAAAAGAAAAGGAAACCAATTTAGAAAAAGCTACGGGGCATGCTGACTCATTTTACTTGGCACAGAGCAGGTCAGACAAGCCAAATATGACTTGCAACAGCTTTGGGCTCAGAATTTGAGTAGTGAAGCAGTAGGATTTGGACTGGTTTGAGTGCTGTGTACGCATAGGCTTAACAAATAAAGATTACAGTAGTCTCAACTTTTGTTTCTGTTCCCTTGTTCCTGGAGTTACCTTGGCCACCAAACCTGCCTTTCAGTAGCTTCTGTTAGGAGTTACAGGGACCCAGGAAATTGCAGAGAAGTGGTCTAAGCAGAATATGATTCCATTAAAACAACATTAGCATCAACAAGCAAGGTTAATAATTTCATTATTTATGCCCCACCCATCTGGCTGGTTCGCCCCAGCCATTCTAGAGAGACCTTGGGTTGGAACGTTTCCAGATTATTGTAGTCTGGTATTCTAGAACTTTAAAAATATGTAACATGAACTCAAGCTGTGCTCCATAAAGTCCTTCTGCCGGACTAGTTGGGCTTAAAGCGATATAGTAGTTGGTGCTAACTAGTGACAGCTGGTGCCCATTGGGACTGGTAGGGTAGAGAGAAGGGAGGTCAACAGTAGGTGGCGCCAGAGCTGATGATAAGCAGAGCCAACTAAATCTAGTTTTGTCCTCATCCTCCCTGATGAGTTCTGCAAGGGCAACAGTAAGCCAGAGGAGGATGAAGCTTACAGCCAGGACCATCCTCTGGTTGTAGGTAAGAAAGAGAGTGGATTTGGAGGAATCAGGGCTGAGGTTGGTGGGCCAATGCCCCATTTGCCCTATTGGGCTAGCTTTTGCTGGTCCTGGCCTTTTAAGACTTCAGTACCAAAATTCGGAAAACTTTGAGCAGATGTGCATTAGTTAAGAAATTGAAGTTTGTTGGATTGTTTTTGTGGGAAAAGGCAATGCATAATTGCCAGGCTCCTGTGAAAATTTTGTTTCCCAGGATCTGCTTCCGGCTGAAGTTAATTGACACAAATTCCTTAAACAGTTTTCTTCCATTTTGAACATGTTTACAGCTTTACAACCTCCCACACCCTGAACAATTTAAATTATGCATTGGAAAGGTTTGATTTTTGTGGAATCAAATGCGAAATGCATTCATTTCAAGATGTGCTCATATTAAAAATGCTGTTTACATTTACCAACGTCTGGATAGCATTATTTCACTAGATTAATAGATCATATGATATCACTCTGTGGCGGATTAGTTATTAAGACTGGATAGCATTTTAACATTACACAAAATAATTCCTTAAAACCAAACAACTGTCAGGCTTGTCTCACGATACAAATTCTTCAGTTCCCCCGAAGGATTAACACTATAATCCACAAAACGTACTGGTGCGTGGTCTCAAGGACTCTTTGGAAATCTAAGGTCAAATGTCAAAACTGACACAGGACTTGTTGGGTGGCCTTAGACAAGCCACTAGCTGTAAAATGGGGCTACCAATAAAATGAGGCTTGTAAAATGGGACTTCCAGTAACTTGCCTTTATGCAAATGAACATATACAGAAGAAGGAAAATAGCTTTCTGAATCCTCGTGATAAGGTAGCCTATATTGAAATGAATAATAGAGATCCCTTTGGAAGGGATTAATTGTCATGCTTTTAAATAATTTTTTGATCATTTGAGAAACTGGCCCCAAATCACCACCGCCGTGATGTATGTACTGTCTTCCAGTCTCTCTGGAATGCTGCATCCTATAATAATTATGGCTGCAGTCCCTATGCACATATAACCAGAAGCTCAAAAGCAAAGAATGAAGACCATTGCTCCCCAGCCACTGGTATTCTCAGGTGCATCGCCTCATGACCACAGGCTGTCTATTGCCATCATGACTAGACTTATCGACATAGACTTATTCTCCTTGAAAACAGACCCATCTTTTATTTTTTCTATTTTTTAATAATTTTTAATAATTTTTCTTAAATTTCTGTTTTACATTTTAGAATATTCACTTCAAAATATCAGTTTAGAATATTCACCTCAAAATATCAGTTCCTTTCCTCTCTTTTCATGGTTCATTTTGCACAACATAAATAGCTGCATATATAATCGAAACCATTCAGTATTCCATTATTACATCCATCAAAACTTATTTACACTTGATTTTATCTTAATGCTGCCCACGTTTTCAAATAAACACATTTTTTCTCCTTATATTTAATAAACCTTTTGCAATCTTCTTTAAATGTATGTTTTTCTTGTTCTCTTATTCTATATGTTAGGTCCGCAAGCTGCACATATTCCATCAGTTTAAGTTGTCATTCTTCTTTAGTCGGGACTTTGCCCATTTTCCATTTGGGGGCTAGCAAAACACAAGCCACAGTAGTGGCATACATAAATAATCTTTTCCAACACCTGGGAATTTCTGTCTGAGTTATCCCCAACAGAAAGGACTAAAATGGACCCATTTTTTATAGCCATGCTGTGGTCTAAACCACAGAGCCATAGATGGCAGAATCCCCTGGGACAGTGCCCCCACAGGCTCCCTGCGCACCTTTGATGCCACCAGTGGGGTTAAGCAGAGCTGGCGGCCCCGGTGAGATCTTGCAAGAGCTCCTGAGATCTAGTCAAAAGCCACTGCTGCAGCCCTCACAGACATACAACCCTGGTAATAAATAAAAAAATTAAAAAGTTGTCCAGTAGCACCTTCTTCAGTGTGCATGCACATGAAAGCTTATACCCAGAACAAACTTAGCTGGTCTCTAAGGTGCTACTGGACAATTTTTAAATTTATTTTGACTGCGTCAAACCAACACGGCTACCTACCTGAATCTACAACCCTGGTAAGCAAGGCTTCAGTGGGAGACAGGTGAAATGGGATGGGCCATCCCAGTAGAACAGTATAGTGGTACCTTGGTTTAAGTACTTAATTCATTCCAGAGGTCCGTTCTTAGCCTGAAACTGTTCTTGACCTGAAGCACCACTTTAGCTAATGGGGCCTCCTGCTGCCGCCGCGCCGCCGGAGCACGATTTCTGTTCTCATCCTGAAGCAAAGTTCTTAACCCGAGGTACTATTTCTGGATTAGCAGAGTCTGTAACCTGAAGCGTATGTAACCTGAAGCGTATGTAACCCTAGGTACCACTGTACATGAAAAGGTAACCCTGTTGGAACAGAGCTGAAATAGGCAGAAATTTTGATTGCAATGAGATGATGTTTTGAGAAGACTTATAATGTGGTAGATAATTGACTTCATCCATTGTTGCTTGCCAAAATGACAAATCAACCCAAGTCGTCTTCACATAAAAACATTTCTAATGCTACCTAAAGCTTGGAGACGCTCTTGGAAGTGGAGGACTTTGGATTCATTTTGTTTGGCAAAGCTGACACTATGAGCTCAACTCAGAAAGAATGCTCTTTCCTGCCCGCCCCCTTGCACTCACTTTTGCCCTCTGGCAGTCGGTAAATATGTTAAAATCAGCTTATACATTTAAAAGAATGAATAGTTAAGATATTGTCAGGCTGAATCTACTTCCCCAGTTTTTACATTTATTTGCTTCTCCATTTGCCAGAAACTAGGTCACACAGTATGTATTTTAAACCAACTTTAAAAGAAGAAGAAATAACCTGTAACTTTCAAGGGGAAAATTCCAGTGATAAAAATAGCAAAGATAACACTGCAGTGAGAGAGGCTGCTTTAATGACCAAACTAATACCAAAAAAAATTAATTAATTAAGCAAATAAGTAAAATCCTACCTATTGTCAGCCAAAGAATAAATGTGATGGATATTTTCTGAGTAATAAAATGTTCCTCACGTCTTATAATGCATGAGCATACTAATGATCAGGCCACTGAAGCATTCTGGGTGGGAACATGACACCGTCCAAAAAAGTATACTTAGTTTAGAAGGACAGTTTCTTATTTGAAGAGTAAAGGCATTTTAACTATTAGTCATTTTCTCTCTTCTCCTTCCATCACACCATCATATCTCCTCCCACTTTCCCCACTTTCCTCCCTTCATCCTTCCTCTACTCCATGGACCTTAGGCTACAAGTTCTCCATCTCTTGATCAAGACCTTTGGGACATTTCAGCTTTGAGACCAGCTTCCTTCCATGGTTCTTCCAGGAACTCAACATCATATCCAAAAGGCATGCTGAATGGCTGAGAGAGGTGACTCTGTATGACAAGAGGATAGCAGTTGTCTGTGCAACCCTGTGCATATTTACTCAGAAGGAAGCTCTACAGTGTTCAGTGGGGCTTACGCCCAGGGAAAGTGCACTGGACTGCAGTCTTTTAATATGTTCAATTCCATTGTCTGCATGTCTATTCAGAAGTTAGCACTGTTAAATTCAACTGGGCACACCTCCAAGTAAGTGGTTATAAGATTGCAACATGAGAGTCTTTTGGGTGTGATATATTATTGTTTTATGTGTAAACTTCTGTGTTCTGACAGATCTATCGGTACAGAATCTTCTTGCTTTGTGGCCTCCCATTGATCTGTACTTGAATTACAAGGGAAATCAGAGAAGGGAGTCCCATTACCTTCATACAGAAGTGTCTCGCCCGGTGGAGTAGAGCCACAATGCTAGCTTCTCAGCAGTTGTGTTTTTGCTGCTTACCAGGTGAGGGTGGGTGACGTTGATGTGGTGTGTGGTGAAGCCCATCTGGCATTGCGCCAACCCCTTCTCCACCTCATCCCTCCCAGTAAGTGGTAGTGACACAGCTACCAGGACTCTGCCCCACCAGGTGGAATAGTCAGGAAATTTAGGGTGAAATGTACTGTGGTGTCCCAATGCCATTTCACATATATATTAAGCCACTGGGAGATAATTTGGAGCAAAGTGTCACTGGGGCTTTTTTCCCCCCAGCCAGAGCTCAGCTCCAGCACCTCTCAGGTGGGCACCATTGCCATTCCAAGAGAACAAGGGAGAGGTTCATGGTGACTTCCAGAACCTATTCTGCTAGAAAAATAGCACAGAATGTCACCAATAAGTGGGTGATACGCAACTTGGTCTCTCTGTTCCATCTCAATCCGAAAATGCACCTCATGAGATGTACTGACTGGAGGTAGTGGCTGACTGGATTTGGGCCAACAAATTGAAGCTGAATCCTGAAAAAACAAAGGTATAATGTGTTCTAAGTCCTCTAGCTGGGGAGGTGGGAAGACAGCCTAATATGGACAGGAACAGATATGTAGCCTGGGGTATCCAGTACTGCCCTAAATCTAGTATTGTCACTGGATGACTGAATGATTGTCATTCCTGTCGCATGACTAGGTGACTAGGAGTCACCTTTCTTGAGCTATGACTGGCTTGCAAGCTGCAGCCTTCTTAGTAGTTCCACCACACCCAGAAGTTCAGGAAGTGATAGCCTGGGAGAGGACATTCTCCGTGGCAGCCTCTAGGTTGTGGAACTCCCTCTGCACAGACATATGTCTGTGTATCTGAAGAAGTGTGCATGCACACGAAAGCTCATACCAAGAACAAACTTAGTTGGTCTCTAAGGTGCTACTGGACAATTTTTTAATTTTTTAAAAATATATTTCATATGCCTGGCAGTTTCATTATATGCACTTAAAATGATATACTGAATTTGCACCTCTTTACCCTGCCTTTGACACCTGAGATATATTTTAGGATCCGCAGCATTCTATTGGCTGCAATTTGTTTTAATAGATTGCAATGTTGTTGTTGTTGTTGTTTAGTTGTTTAGTCGTGTCCAACTCTTCGTGACCCCATGGACCAGAGCACACCAGGCACTTCTGTCTTCCACTGTCTCCGGCAGTTTGGTCAGACTCATGTTTGTAGCTTCGAGAACACTGTCCAACCATCTCGTCCTCTGTCGTCCCCTTCTCCTTGTGCCCTCAATCTTTCCCAACATCAGGGTCTTTTCCAGGGAGTCTTCTCTTCTCATGAGGTGGCCAAAGTATTGGAGCCTCAGCTTCACGACCTGTCCTTCCAGTGAGCACTCAGAGCTGATTTCCTTAAGAATGGATGCGTTTGATCTTCTTGCAGTCCATGGGACTCTCAAGAGTCTCCTCCAGCACCAGAATTCAAAAGCATCAATTCTTCGGCGATCAGCCTTCTTTATGGTCCAGCTCTCACGGATTGCAATGCTGTATTTTTAAATTGTTGTAACCTGCTCTGAGACCTGATGGTGATGATAGTAGCAGTAGTAGTAGTAGTAGCAGCAGCAACAACAACAACAACAACAACAACCACAACCACAACAATTTATAATTTATAATAAATTAACTGTAGCAATCCTATTAGTGGCAAGTAGGCATTTTGACCTGATTTTGCAAGCTTTAGGCACCCCTCAAAATACTCATCCCCCAAGGGTTTCTAAAGCATTTTAAATTCAGCTTTGCATGAAATCCAAATTAATGAACAAAATGTACTCAGTCAATACATTTAAGTTTTAACTATTTGAGTCAAGAGAAGATCTCATAAAACATTCCCTAATATTCCAGTGAGCTCCCCAAGTCTGCAGAGATGACAGGCAATGAACAATGAAGGCTGAACTGGAGGCAACGTGATCCGGATATTTGGCCCCAACAGTCCGATTAAAAAGACACGATTGCCATGGTTCTTGGCAGGAACAGCTGGTGTGCAACTGTCTTCATTCCTTCCCTAAGATCAACATATCTCTCACCTGCCAAGTAAGATTTTAAATTGCAAATAGGCACAGCTAATAGATGTTCACAGACCTTTCTGCACAGCAGATGTTTCGAAATAGTTATCCAGTATTAGGGTTGACACCTTTGGTTGGGCTAAATATGGGTCAGGTCGGAGAGGGATTAGGGTGTGTGTGTGTGTGTGTGTGTGTGTGTGTGTGCTAAAAATTACTTTATCTGGTGCAGAAATGACTTCAAAATAATCCATTACAATGGCACACAGGTTTCACAGTGGTTTATTCAATGAAAAAAACAGGCCCATGCAAACATCCTCTCTCTCACTCTCTGACACCAAGTCTCCATCTCCGACCCATCTGCCTCTGTCCGTGCAAAAACTCTAATCCCTCCCCCATTCCGAACCAGGGCCATGAAAACCCCCTCTCTTGCTCTCTGACCCATCCTCCACCCATCCAGTCACCAAGACTCCACCAGAGCAGGCCCGTGCACTGCAAACCCCCTCAGTCTCTCTCTGCATCCCACCCTCTGCCCACGCCGAAACTCTTTCTGTCAAATTCCTCCTCCTGGCCACACCACACCTTCCATCCACATCCCATGATAACTCCTGCTGTCACTCTTGGCTCTCCTCCTCACAGACCCACCCTCTGCCTGCACAAACTCCCACTCAAGCTCGCACTCGCCTTCACCCGCCAGATCCACCCTCTGCCTGTGCAGTTTGGAGGAGGAGGAGGAACTCGAATGCATTTTTTAAAAAGCATTTGGTTTGAAGTCCAAACAGGACAGGGGACACTTTTCTCCCCCCAAAAGAGGACAATCACATTTTTTTAGGGATGGGTGGCAGCCCTATCAGCGTTGCTGCTCACTAAGATCAAGGGTAGACAATTTTCACCACTACAAGGCCTTCCTTTTGGCTCCAGTGCAGCTGAGCACACGGAGACACCTTCAACATAGCTTTTTTATATCATTTCTTCAGGCTCTTGAAGGCTTCAGCAAAGTGCTGGCCCCCAGATCTGCTCATCTTCATTTAGAACCATTCTTTCTTGTTAGCATCTGTCAAGCTGAAAAATATGGAAATAGTCCCTATGCTCAACAATGCTTGGTGTGTGTGTGTGTGTGTGTGTGTGTGTATGCACGTGCATGCATGCACGCACACACACACACACTGAATACACCTACTAACAACACTGCACCTATTCAGACAGAGAAGGAACTCATACAATGACACATATAACTAGATACTTCCCCATACCTGATACTACATTGTTCTAGGCCAGCCTATTATCCACCACAGCTGGAAATAAGGTGATCGCCTTTTCGTTAATCAGGGTGAGAAACCAGTTGACTGTTATCAAGGTCTACATCCTTTCAGGGAACATCTGTCAGAGGCTGCATACTGGGTGGGACCAAAGCCGACAATGAGCAGAGGTGAAGGCAAAAGAGGAATGGACATCCCTTTTCTCTCAGCTATGCTCATTTCTCTCTTTCTTCTCACCCTATCCTGCTTCTCTCAGCCTTACCACTCCTTGCCACTCGCATGAAATTAGGCTGAGGGTCACATGTGTCCCTTGAACCACATGTTGACCATCACCACTGTCATAAAGAAACTGTCGTCCTGTCCGGAGCTATGGAAAATTATAATCAAAGATGCTCAGGTAAGGGAACAAAGGACACACTTTCTTCACCGTGAAGCATTCCAAGACAAAAGAAAATGGAAAGGGAGGGGGAAAAGAACCTCCATAGTAACACGAAAAAGCAGAACTTTGACAACTAATCAATGGCTTAGAACTGTAAATAGTCCATCTTGCAAGCACTTTGAAGGGTTCTTTCCTTCTTTAAAGCACAGATGCTCAGCAAACTTTGGAAACTGAGCTTTTTACAGGTATCTTAAATCGGATGCCCCCCAAATATGTGTGCTATAAAGCATCCCAAAGGCAAATAAAGCAACAGGGGGAAAAACAGCAACACAATAACATTTCTTGACATCAAAAGTTGTTTTGGCTAAATCAATTTATCACTGGAGTCACTAGAATTGTTAGCATCCTTTGAGGAATAGCCTCAAGTAAAGCCTTGATTAGAATGTTGATTAAGACCTTACCAGTGATACATTTGAGGAAAGCTGTTTTAAATCTGTGTAAAGTTCCTTAAATTTAGTTGCAAGCCCCTGAGACTGGCCCCACTAAGAGCAAAGGAGAGAGGGAAACATTTTACAGCCCCGATTAGCCAAGAATACAAAAACTCTTGATGTTGGTTGATCACGAACAAGCAATGCTGTAAACAGTTGCCAAAATTTAATTGAAAATTAGTGTCAGCAAGGGAGATAAACTCATTATGTCGTGATGTGTGACTGGAGTCTCTGGAAAGGAACAGAAGTCAATGGTATGGTCCATGTTGTGCCAGCCCTTGAAGAAAGAGGCATATGGTAGACTCCACCTAGGGCTTAAACATATAGGAACAGAAATCCAATTCAGGAGAACTACAATGTGCCTTGGTTAATGAAGGCGTTCTTGTCATAGGAAAGGATTCTGCTGGGTAATATAGGGAAACCTGTGGCCCTCCAGATAATACTGAACGACAACTCCCAGCACTCATGATCCTTGGCTATGCTGGACGGGGCTCATGGAAGTTTACATTATAGTAACTATTTCTAAATCTGCATCTGTTGCATAAATTAGCACAAGCTGCAAATGCTTTGCAAATCAGAGTCCTTTTTGGTCCTTTGTTTTGGTGATGCTTAGCTGGCACTCCTAGGAAAGGAATAAGCTGCCTGACTCACTGAGGTACAGTGGTTGGTGAATCGTATACAGTGGTACCTCGGTTTAAGAACAGTTTTGTTTATGAACAGTTTGGTTTACGAACTCCGCAAAACCGGAAGTAGTGTCCTGGTTTGCGAACTTTACCTCGGCTTAAGAACAGAATCCAAACAGTGGAAGGGCACTGGCAGTGGGAGGCCTCATTAGGGAAAGCACACATTGGTTTAAGAACGGTTTTGGTTTAAGAACAGACTTCCGGAATGGATTAAATTCATAAACTGAGGCACCACTGTATTGGGATTTGCGATTTAAGGCATAAAAAGGAGCTGGGAGAAAACAGGAAAGAAAAGGAGGGGCCGGATTGTTTGAAGGATGGAATTTAGCTTTAGTTTTGATTCTGAGTTGCTGGAATAAAAATGCTTTGAACATTTGTCTCTGGTATTTTGGGTTTCTTGCTATACAGCACTCATACTATTGCCTTCTGGAATCTGGATCTTCCCATTTCCATCATTAATAGTCATTATAATACACAGAATAATTCCTATTTTTATGTATTCACATTCCGAATGCCACAACAACCATACCAGTGTGTTGTTCAGTTTGTTTTTCTATTAGTGCTTTGTTTTCGTATCTGAATTTTAGATAACAAACACGACGGTTCTGCAGATAAATTATATGTTGGTTGAACTAGGTTTAATAAACACATCACTCAGTAACGTATGTTTAGTGCTCATTCATGGGCTCTATCTCTCGCTCGCTTAAAATGAAACCATATGTTTAAGAAATTGTTTTGGCTAAACCAAATTATCGGTTGCCCCAACCATTAAAATGTCCTGGCTATTCTCCTCAGTGATGACAGGACTATGTGTAGTGAAAGAGTCTCACCAGCTGTCTTGCTAATAGAACACTGGCATTCCTTTTAATTGAAAGATGCAGTATGTGCCGAATGATACCATCTCCACTCATTCAGGCTAATATTAGTGTGACCCATTTGTTAGCTGGCAGAGGTTTCTTCGACTAGTTCCCCTAGTTGTCCTAGAAAACAGCGTGGCTTTGAAAGATTTGTGTGCATGTGCAAAAGTTGAGGGGAACATGCTCCTATCTTTACAAGCAGCAGAAAAGAATGCCTGGTTCTACGATGTGAACGGTTTGTTTTTCCTGAGGTTTACTAGCGAAGGAGGAAAAAAATGGAAAATAAAGCAGGATATCGGTATGTAAATAGAATGGAGAAGTTCTGTGCCTTGGCTGCTTCGAGTTTCATCCAAATCACATCTGGTTTTTCTTTTCACTTTCCTCTGAAACCAGAAGGACTTAAGACATCTATTCTTTTTTTCTCTTTAAGATATATATGAATGAAACTGCCTTTCTGCACAATTGCATTTGTGTGCTGAAAGCCAGCTTGTTGTGGAACAAGTGTGGCTCCACATGTTTCCATGCCTGCTGTAACGTTAGAGCTAAATATTGTCGTGTTGCTAAGGTACAGCCTCATATAGTTCAGTGTCCCTCAAGCACAGTGATATCCAGAGGTTCAACTAGAAGGAAAGTCTCGGAGTGTTCCTTGGGACCTAGAAACAGAAATAACAGGTGCCATCATCTCCCCCCTCAAAGGAAACTAAGGTTTTGCCTTGCTGCTGTCTGGCTCATGGACACTCATCAGTGAAAGAGAATAGTCAAGAGGATACAATGGGAGGGCTTACTCTCACTTAGGTCAGGGGTCAGCAAATTTTTTCAGCAGGAGGCCGATGCACTGTCCCTCAGACCTTGTGGGGGGCTGGATTATATTTTGAAGAAAAAAATAATGAACAAATTCCTATGCCCACAAATAACCCAGAGATGCATTTTAAATAAAAGGACACATTCTACTCATGTAAAAAACATGCTGATTCCTGGACCGTTCGCGGGCCAGATTAAGAAGGCAATTGAGCTGGATCTGGGCCCCGGGCCTTAGTTTGCCTACCCATGACTTAGGTTGTTTCAATGGCCCACCTTTTAAACAGAAAGAACAAAATGCCAGGATGGATGGATTCATTTAAATGTACAGTGGTACCTCGGGTTACATACGCTTCAGGTTACAGACGCTTCAGGTTACAGACTCTGCTAACCCAGAAATAGCACCTCTTGTTAAGAACTTTGCTTCAGGATGAGAACAGAAATTGTGCTCCGGCGGCGAGGCGGCAGCGGGAGGCCCCATTAGCTAAAGTGGTGCTTCCGGTTAAGAACAGTTTCAGGTTAAGAACAGACCTCCAGAACGAATTAAGTACTTAACCTGAGGTACCACTGTACATAAGATTCAAAACTCTAATGCAGGGATGGGGAGTCTGTGGTCCTCCAGATGTTGTTGGACAGATGTTGCTCCCACCAGTTCCAATCATTGGCCATGCAGCCTTGGGCTGGTGGGATTTGTAGTTCAGCAATATCTGGAGGGCCCCATCCCAGCTCTCATGCATTTTCTTATATTGGTCCCAGTTATTTGCTACTTTATGTCCTAAATCCCCGGCCTATGTGGCAGCAAGACCCGCTGGCATATACAGTATGTCAAGTCCAAAGCTCAACAGCCAGGAAACACTGTCCAAAGCACAGTCCCATAGAAGTCCTGGAACATCTAAGCTGAGGTCCATTAACATGGGTAGTTGAGTAGACACAGCACTGCTTCCCTTTTATACCCTGCACGTTGATTTCAGCATCTGGGCTTGACAAGACATGTGACCCTCACCTGCTCTGAATATACTCCAGCTGGGAAACTACACACCTCCCCCTTCACGAGCCAGTGAGCCCCACCTGGGCTGTGGGCCCTTGCTTGCCTTAGCCTCGTAAGGGACAGCTGCATATTCCTGCATTGCAGGGGGTTGGCCTAGATGGGTGGGGTCAGTGCTTTCTTTCGGGGGGGGATGCACACCTCTAAACAATTTGTGAATCTAAGTTTGGCCTCGTTGAGGGGCAGTATTTCAATATGAGTAGGAAAATGAGAGTACACTCAAACATTTTTTTTAGAAAAAAGCACTGGTTGCAGTACTGTTGTTGCTGTTGTTGTTGTTGTTGTTGTTGTTATATACTCAGGGTCCCTTCCAACTCTATGATTCAAGACAGGAATCTCTCCCAGACCCACCTGAGTTTCCAGGAATTGAACCTTTTTCCTTTATCAGTGCTTTATCACTGAGCTATGACCCTCCAAATATATAGGTAGTTAGGATTCTACTGCTATATATCTTGGTCATCAAGAAATGACTGGGGATATATGATGCAATGTGGTCCATAGATTAGCAGGTGGCAATGTGGGATTCTCACATACATTATGCTTCCAAACATTTCCCTTCCAAGACACAGAGTTTGCTAAACTGGCAACCTGCCCAGCATGCTGTGACAGAAAGCTGTGGTCCGCATAGTTGCAATACTGTGAGTACAGGCTGTGGAAGGATGTCTTGAAGAAGACTTCAAAAGGGTCGTAAAAGCCAGCTGCACCCATGCTGCTCTGCAGAGCAATTTGGAAGTTTACATGCAGGGATGTAGGCATTTCTCGCCGTTTAAATATGTTTAAAACAACAGATTTTAACTCGGAATGGTATTTCTGAGTGACACTCCAGCAGAAATAATGTCTTGGTTTTGGATCCAAAATGTATGCTTGAATGGTGAAAAAGAAAAAGATTCAGAGGGGGAGGAATGCGAGGCACATCCTGATAAACAACACATTTCAGCTGAAGTTCAAGGATCAGGAACACAAAGAGCAGCCTTATAACAATTGCTCTATTCTTCACTCATTGTTGTCCAAGCTGAAAGGAAGTGACTTTCCAGAATTTTAGGCGAGGGTCTTTTTCCCAGCCCTGCCTAGAGATGCTGGGGACTAAGGGGGATGGATGGCCAATTAATATTACCAGTACACCAAGTCCCTACCAGGGGTGAATGGCAAACCAAGCTGTTGGATTACGCCGAAATGGCAAAGCTGACTAGAAAGCTCAGGAATCAAGAAGACAAAAAATTCAAGAAATAATGGGGGAAATTCATAATTTATTTAGGAGACCACTGTAAGCAGATGAAAACATTAGCAGGATTCTAATAACACTTGTAACAAACACTATGGACATGATATAAAATATGGAACACTATGGACATGATATAAAATATGGAATATGAAATACAGTGGTACCTCGGGTTAAGAATTTAATTCGTTCTGGAGGTCTGTTCTTAACCTGAAAATGTTCTTAACCTGAGGTACCACTTTAGCTAATGTGGCCTCCCGCTGCCACTGCTGTGCAATTTCTGTTCTCATCCTGAAGCAAAGTTCTTAACCCGAGGTACTATTTCTGGGTTAGTGGAGTCTGTAACCTGAAGTGTCTAATCTGAAGCGTCTGTAACCCGAGGTACCACTGTAATATGCAGTTGAAAATGTTGACAACAGGACCCATGGAAGGGAGGGTGGGAAGTCTGGAGATTCAGAGAAATCTCTTCATATGGATATGTATTTGCTATTGTTATAATCTTACACTTGTAAAATCAAATAAAAATCATTTCCAAAAAAAAAAAAAAAATATTACCAGTACACCAGCTGCTGCCTTTGCTGGCAACTAAAAAGTTGCCCACATGTGAAGGAGTCATTACATGGCCATCAAGCCCCTTCAGGGGTCTGAAGCTATTCTATCTGGCAGTCAGTGGTGCTCCAAAACTTTAGACTAGGAGTGATTACCATTATTCTTATATGACAGGCCACATTTCGTTCAAATAAATGTTACTTTGCTACATTGTGTATATTCTGAAAAGGCAAAAGGCCATAGCCACTCAGCTTGAGAGGATCATTTAAGAATCACAATCGTTCTTCGGTCCCCACCCCAATCAATGACCTCATGCCTTCTGAGCACCTCCTGAGAAGCCCTCGCTGTGACCAGCCTAATTGCAAAGCCTTGACAGATCCATGAAGAATTTGGATTGTTGCAGCTCCCAAATGATATGATGGTTCCCACAAATGCATATATCCTGTGTTAACTTTGTATGCATTCACTTCCAGAGTACTACTGGTCCTAGGCCAGCCCTACCATGAGACAGAGTGAAGTGATTGCCTCAGGTGGCAGGTGCTGGAGAGGCAGCAGCTTCCAACCAGCCATTCCCCTCTGTTGAAGTTCAGAACTGTGTGGACTATCATACCTAAACCAGCCTGTTGCCCTCAAGTGCACTGGAGGACACTATCCCAACACTGCTGTAGAAATCAACTTCTGTACATGGAATGCTGGTGGAGGCCATCTTTTCATCGTGTGCCTCGGGCAGAAAAATTTCTGGGGACGGTCCTGCATTGGCAGTTTCAGAGGGCTCTGCTCAAAGAAGCACGTGCAGGTCTCTACACAACCAACTCCAGGCACATCATGGAATAACTAGAATATAAGACATGTCAGAGCCGGCCAAAAGAGATTTTAGCCCCTGAGGTGAGCCACAAAATGGTGCACCCCCTCACCCTTCACCCTACTCTAAATGACGCTGGATGACTGCAAAGTCCAGGAGAGTCCAGAAGGCCGCATCCCGCCATTTCCTCCTTAGGTGTGGGAGGAGACCAGCAGCACCTCCTATTCATTGAGAGGCTGCTATAGAAGCAGCATGGGTATGAGTATACCAATTAGGAAGCAGATTTGGCTTCCAAGGAGTGTGTCACAGCAGTTGCTGCTGCTGCAGCTGCCCCTGTGAGCCCTGCCGCCTGAGGAGGTCGCCTCACCTTGATTCATGGGTGGGCTAGCCATGAGAAGAGTCTCCTGGATCAAGCCAATGACCTATCTTGCTGGAAGCCACAGGAGAGGGGAGAGTGCTCTTGTGCCTGGGTCCTGCCTGAGGGTTTCCCACAAGTATCTGGGTGGCCACTGTGAGAACAGGATGATGGACTATATGGGCCATTGACTAAATCCAGCAGGATCGTCTTATGATATGATGGATTCAGCTGTGCCACTAGTGAGAATGGGGCAAGGTCCCCAATCAAAGAGACAGACTATGTCTTTACGCCAGTCCTCAAGCCATACTCTATCCCAACCCAGTTCTGTGTGGTGCTGCTGTTGCCTCAGAGGGTGTTATGTACTGAGCTGAATCCTAGAACAATAGGATCCAGAATGCAGCAGTCTGATTGGTCCGCAGGAGCCACCCAATCCAGCTCCAGGTGGAAGTGAATCAGCGACCTGATTGGCCTGCAGGAGCAGCCAATCAGGCTCCTGCATGAAGTGAATCCACAACCTGATTGGCCTATAGGAGCAGCCTGGAATTAGCCAATCACGCGGAGCCCATTCTGTAAATAATGTATATATAGCTAGATGTTTTGGGCAAAGCTTCATTCATTGCTACTATGAGCTGAATAAAGAGCATGAAATTCACACTCGACTCTGAGTATATTTCAGAGGGATAGCTAATCAGGTCAAGCCAATGAGGAGCTCCTCAGACAAATACAAGCAACAATCACACTTAGAAAGGATGTGCATTAGGAAAGGGTGCAACAGTGTGAAAAGCCAGATGCAATTCAGCTTGTATCCTACAATGGAGGCGCTGCGTGTGATGTCACACGTGTCACAACATCACATGGCCATTGCATACCTCCCAAGTGTCTGTGTAATGCCTCCTGACGCTGCGTGGCCCAGGTGACCTCCTGCCAAGCCACGCCAGGCCACACAATATCTCCCAGGGCAGTGGAGGACAGCGGACAAAGGGAGGAGGGGGTAGGCAGGCGAGGAAGGGCTCAGCCTCCTCTGTGCCCTCAAAATTGGGGGGGAGGGCTCAGCCCCATACCAACAGACCTTGGGAGGCTGAAGGTGCCTCAGCCTATAGAGTTGGTGTCTAGGACAGTGGTTGAATGCAGTCTAGGAAATTCAGTTGTGCAGGAAAGTGGTGAAAGCTCACTCTTTCTTTTTAAAAGCTATTTTGCTTAGCTATCTTCATTATGTGCTCTTGCACAGTAGCAGCAGGTGCCATTACCAAATCATAGCTTATTATTTTTAGTTCTAGAACACACCAGGTGATAGTTATTGCCCTGAAGAAAGTCAGCTATTTAGATTAAGCAAGTTTGTGCACACAAACAAATACTGCTTCTTTTTTTCTTCGAAGTGTTTTACCTTGAGGAGAAAATGCACTTCAGGTCTTTTTTCATCTTGACATTAGGAAATCAAGGTCAGTCATCTGCACGGTGATGTAGTTTTGACTTCAGCTTGCTATCCTAAGGTAAAATGTGTCTTTGCTACATTTCACCTGAAGTAAAACACACCTATTTGGGCCCTTAACAAGTCCAAACAGAGTCAAGGAGGAGCCTTATTCATTGAATAAGGAAATCAAACTGAGGTATGCAGTCTGGCTGCCTGTGCAATTTGCATGTCTGAAGGTCTGCTGTTTAGTACCTACCCTTTCCTTTAGTGGGTATTTCTGTGGTCTTTATTGGGTGGCAATTTAGTATTGCACTCATCAATCTAAGTGGGTCCAGAGGGAGGGAAATATGGAGCAGCAATAACATCAGCAGCAAAGCACCTGTGAATACTTTTATGCTCAAGTTGGAAAGAGCTTTGAATTACAGCTTCCGAGTGCTCAAATTGCTATATGTAGAAACATCAGAGGCAGCTGACTTGATAAATTTAACTGCTGGGTTCCTGACATAATTACAATTCCATTTTTAGTATGAGGCTATCTTTTTCATGTTGTCATTCACAAGGATTCAGATCTGCAGCTCATGTTTTCCAAAGACTTTATTTGATTTCTTACTAAATTGGAGGAGGACCCATTCCCTTGTTTGTGCCCACAGCTGTTAGTGGAAAACTGAAGCCCTCTTTATCCTCTGAATGGTGCCCATGTGTAAAAGGGGGGTGATGGGAAATGCCACTACCCCCTTCCCTAAGTTTACATGGCTCCCCCTCCCTTCAACAGCCATGTGTTGAGTGTGGATGTCTCAAAAAGGAAGCTTACGTACACAGATTGGGGTCCCCAGCTCCTGTGGCATCCTATGCACATCAAAGTCTACACATGTAGGATTCCAGACCATGTTCCAACAGAGATGTCAGGGATGAGGCAAGAAAGTCACACTACCTTGTTGTGAGGCCAGTGTGCAAGTCCAGTGACACTTTTACACTCATTTTGTGTGATGAAAAAGATCAACTCGGGGTAAAGCTACAGGTGACATTAAACATAATATGTATACAGTGTGTGTGTGTGTGTGTGTGTGTGTGTGTGTGTGTGTGTGTTACATTACATAGGATGTAATGTAACTGTGGACTAAACCACTGAACCTCTTGGGCTTGCTGATCAGAAGGTCGGCGGTTCGAATCCCCTGAAGGGGATTGCTCTGTCCCAGCTCCTGCCAACCTAGCAGTTTGAAAGCATGCCAGTGCAAGTAGATAAATAGGTACTGCTCTGGCGGGAAGGTAAAAGGCATTTCTGTGCGCTCTGGTTTCCATCACGGTGTTCTGTTGCGCCAGAAGTGGTTTAGTCATGCTGGCCACATAACCCGGAAAGCTGTCTGTGGACAAACGCTGGCTCCCTCAGCCTGAAAGCGAGATGACTGCCAAACCCCATAGTCGCCTTTGACTGGATGTAACTGTCCAGGGGTCCTTTACCTGTACAGTGGCACCTTGGGTTACATACACTTCAGGTTACATATTCTTCAGGTTACAGACTCCACTAACCCAGAAATATTACCTCAGATTAAGAACTTTGCTTCAGGTCTGAGAACAGAAATCGCGCAGCGGTGGCAGCAGGAGGCCCCATTAGCTAAAGTGGTGCTTCAGGTTAAGAACAGTTTCAGGTTAAGAACGGACCTCCGGAACGAATTAAGTACTTAACCCGAGGGACCACTGTACATTACACTGGACCTGGGCACAGTCTATCAATCACTTCTCTTTCCTTTTCCCCACTGACTTCTCTTAGCATGCCAACCATTGAAAGAAACGGCCGTGTTACTCTCACATTGCTTTGAATCATTTCAGGACTGAGTCTAACTGCCTAGGGCTCTACATTATCTAACCAGAACAATAACCAGACTTCTTTTCCGTTTCCCATACACTGCTTACAAGAGCCTTCAAAATGACTTCATATAACTTCAAAATGGTGTTTTAACTCCTGCCTCTGTGTGCAGCTTGACATGATAAGGTTGGCTTGACCTGCTACTATTCATCTCTGTGAACTGGTCAATCTGAAACTTAATAGACCCACTTATGTGAGAAAAATCATCTCCCCACTTTCCCCTCTGCACAAGGAGAACCTCTGCTCACCCATCCTATTGCTTTTGTTATGCATCCTTATACTGTAGCTCATTGTTCCTAAACCTGTGTCAGAATTCAGGCAAAGAAAATGGTGTCTTACAGGTCCTAAGGTCCAAAATGGGATGTTTCCTTTCCAGTGGAGTAGGGCACTGTAGCCAGCCTCCCACCACCCTGCCCACCATGCTTGGAGTGGTGAGCTTCTGTGACTTCACCGGTGAAGATTATGATCACAGATTCACCCTCCTTTGGTCAGGACTGGTCTGGGTCCTGGGCAGTAGCCTCCAGTGAGCCAGGAGCACAAGCCAAGAGTCAGGACACAAGAACTAACAGGCATGACAGAAGTCGGGATCAAAGAGCAAGTAATATTTTGGTAGACCTTTAGGGTTATGTGATTTGGTCTGTGGCAGGAGGGAGCACGTTGCAATTAAAATAGTATTTTAAAGCAGGGGCAGGGTTCCTTAGGCAGGGGACCAAATGTGGCCCTTCAGGCTTCTCTATCAGGCCCCTGAGACCCTTCCCAGACCGCACCCCCTTTCCTCAGCTCACACTCCTCAACTTTGTAGAGCCCTTGAGCATTTTCCTCTGGTGCCCTTGAGCTCAGAAAATGCCTCTTCCTTATATGGATGTAAGATGGAGAGTGTGTGTGTGTGTGTGTGTGTGTGTGTGTGTGTACGCGTGCATGTGCACAAAAACTATCCTGCTGTACAAAGGGAAAATATTCATTTGCAGACCCTCCATGTGTCCCAATTTTCTAGAGACAGTTCCAGATTTACAGAAGCCATTCTAATTCGACCCTTGAATGCCCTGCTTTTCTTTAGGATGTCCCTGTTTCCATGGGCGAAATGTTGGAGGGCATGGAGTTATGTGACCCCTGAGCCAAGGAGATAAGTAACTATATAACCTTTAGAAGACATCTGAAGGCAACTCTGTATAGGGAACTTTTTAAAATGTTTAATAATGTTTTTATATATGTTGGAAGCCACCCAGAGTGGCTGGGACAACCCAGTCAGATGGGCATGATATAAATAACAAAATATAATAATAATAATGATGATGATGATGAAGAGGAAGTCCCTGTTTTCATCAGATAAATGTTGTAGGCGAGGTATGCATTTGTTGCTGCGCACTTTTGCCTCTATGCTCACGCACCGCTGTCATGTGACCCTCAGAAAGTTGCTCAGAAAGGTGTGTGGCCCTCAGACTGAAAAGAGGTCTCCCATTCCTGCTTTACAGTAACTTCTGTATACAGTTGGAGAATCTTAGCCAATAGGTTGGATGAGAGTTCTCGAAATTAAATTGGCAGTCGCCAGCTGGCATGTCCAGTCAGTTGCATTAAGCGTGCTGTGTAATAGCTCCGAGATGGCTGTGGTGCTGAATGGCTCATGCCATTGACTTCAGTGGGCCTTAAGGATCACAGTTAATTGACTCAAGGATTGGGCTACCTTTGTGCTTAGCACAGGGCTGCTGCCATCAGAGTGCTTTGTGGATTTCAGTAGAATGTGGGTTGCATCCAGGATGACATTCACCCTCACTTTGTTTTTTCTTTTTTCTTTCTTAATGGGAGGGACTGGAATGTTACAGCTAACAAAGTCTTTTTCTTTTTAAGAGACATGCATTGCCTCCCTTCTTCCAGGCCAGTTGCTTCCAATTAGACATCATCATAAATACAGGAAGGAGGGAGCCATTTAACTTGAATCCGGGATGTTCCAGGACAGAAATACAATGCAGGTGTTGTTTGTCCAGGGTCCTTTTCAGACCTAGATGGTCAGCCCTGCTGCGGGGATTTAGCTGTTGTATCAAAGGCCTTGTAAAAAAGCCTAGTCCCAATCTTGTTAATTTTTCTGGTCACCCAAATAAATTCTTTGTTACCTTTTCACAGCGGAAAAAAGAGAGAGAGAAGAGGTCTACTTTATGATTTTATAGCCATGCCATTAGAAATCTTTGGGGAGAGGGGGTTAAAGGCAGCCAAACACCCAACATTCCACCCCCAGGTTGCATTCTGCGGTTATGAACTTCCATTTGATCACTGGCCCTATCCATCTGACATTAACTGCTACAATTTACAACTGCCCAAGCTTTCCACCTATTATTGTCTTACCTCTGCACATGCAAAGAGAGAGAGGGGGTGGGGGTGGGAGCAGGAACCCTGCTGCCCAGGGGAAGTTTAAAAGAATGCAATGTCTTGTTAAAACCTGAAAGAGCAAATGAAGGAGGAGGGGAGAGAACCTTGCAAGACAGAAAAACCAAAGATCTGATAATGAATAATGCTTTGCTCCCTGCTGCGAACACCACCGGTGACCTGGCATGCAGACCACAGCAAAGTAGTGAATAATTCACCGAGAGAGTCATAGACCTCCTGGTTAGACCGCAGCATTGCTTTTGTCTGACAAGTACGCTCTCCCGCAGCATCAGGCTTGACAGGATGTTTCAGTCCGCCAAGGCTTAAACAAAAGGTGTGTGTGGCAGGCTCCTGCAAGCACACCTTGTATGACAGGAACCAAATTTGTACTGCTTTTTTAATCCATTAGCAGTCAATTAATAAATCTGTAAGCTTTCTTTTGGAGTGGGGGGGTGGGTTTGCAATTGAGAAGAGAGGACTTTGATGAGGTTGGAGCATCTAGAATTACAAATTCCATCCAGGAATCTCATCCCACCTTCAAAAAATAAAATAAAAACCACCACCACCGCCCCAAAATCATTTAAATGACTTTTCACTGTCTGCAGTAAAAACCACAAGAGTCTGACTCTTTGGAGCTGGAAACTCAAGCTGACTTCTCACCCTTTACATGCATTTAAAAAAAGAAAAAAGAAAAATGTCCTGATGAGTTATTAAATCTGAGGTGTCATTCCTGTTTTTGTATGTTGCTTTCTTGGCACTGTGTGGCCGTCTATGTATGAATCTCTCTCTCTCTCTCTCTCTCTCTCTCTCTGTGTGTGTGTGTGTGTGTGTGTGTGTGTGTGTGCAGACTGGCAGCCCATTCTGGGAACAAGTTCCCCAGTGTTTATTTTTAGTTTCAAGACTTAAAGACTCATACTCACAGGAAAATACAATAAAGGGTTTCAGTCTGCACCATCTCTAATTTCTCATGTACATGGGGGGGGGGGGCTTGTCTGCAAAAACAATTCAGCCCTTAAGTTCCTGGTGGGGATGGAAAGAGAAAGATTTCACTCAAAATTTTCAAAAGTCTTTGCAAATCAAGCGAACAGCATTCCTTCTCAATTAAATGTTCCACACGTTGACTCCTTGGGGTTGCTGAAATGCTACATTGCTGCTCGAAACTTTCTGTATGCTAGACCTAAACGCCACTCACTCCTGGGAAGGCCTGCTGAAATCTGGAGAAACCTACTTTTGTGAGGTCTTCAGGCCAATAATCACTCTGAATGCCTCATATTGCATCTCTTTTTATCTGCTCCTCCTTGATCTGCTGAGGCACCTTGACTCACAGAAGGACTGGCCCAGTGTTTTGGGAAGGTTTGCTGCGGATACGCAAAATCACAACACACCCATGATCCATGGTGGCAGCTCCTCATTGGGATTGGTAGGGCTGAAGGCTGGGAGGCCAACACTAGGTGGAGCCAGAACAAATGGTAGACAGAGCAAGGAGCCAGTAATAGGCAGAGCCAAGCAAGGCTGTGTAAACATCATAGATTTAAAGCACATTATTTCCCGCTCAGAATCCTGGAAACTGTAGCTTGTTGGAGGTGATGTAGCTCTGTGGTTGTAAACTACAATTGCCGGGAAACTACAGTTCCCAAGATCCCATGTGACAGAAATAGAAGGGGAGGGAAAAGAAAGAAATAATTGCGGCTAAACAGTAGGGAAAACCTATTGTCATCTAAAGAGCTCTTCAGGAAACAGCAAGCTAGCATCTGGCAATAATATTTTCTAGAGAGAAATAAACTGCTGTTTTCCATTCCTAGTAAAACTGCCTGAAGGAAGCACATATTTGCTATGGCAAATGGCATGCAGCGATTCTTTGGGAGTGTGCTTTAAAAAATAAACTTTCTTCCCAGCTCAGAAGGATTATTATGTAGGATGCCAGTAATGGGGAAACACTTCAGAGATGGCACTCCAAGCATTTTCAGTCCACAAGGGGTATGGAAGCAGCGGGGCCACAGCCAGATTTTCAGGAACCTTAGCCAAGCTGCTCCCTGAGGGCGCCCAATATCACACTGGAGGAGCCCTCCTAGGAAATTAAGATAATGGCAGCTGAAACCGCTTCCCTTGGGACTTCTCTGGTGAACACCAAGGCTGCATATGCACCATAAAGCACATGACTTTCCCCAAAATAATCTTTACAGATGCTGGGAATTGTAGGGGTAAACTGAGGGCTTTTTTTCCAAGGGGAAAAAGTGAAAGAACTCACCGCCTCAGTCTCCAACACTGGCGCCATCTTGAAACCAGAATCACGTGACAAGATGTCAAGTTCATCTCTCTTTCCCCACCCCCACTCAGGCTGCTTCGGCCGCCATTTTGATAATAGGCAAAAGACAAAGTAAACTTGGGGTGGCATTTAATGAGGTTTTGCTCAAAGCAGACCCACTGAAATTAATGGGCCCCACTTAGCCATGTTTCTTAGTTTCAGTGGCTTTGCTTGGAGTAAAGCATGTTTTCGCATAGTTATAGAACTTGCTAAACAAATGGCAGGCAGGACTCCGAGTCGGCTCTTTGACTGACCATATGTCTTCCACATGTGGAATTCATGCAATTCCTTACGCAAGCTCTACATAATTTAAATACAGATAGCCACAGGTTGCTATGATAAGTTGCCCTTTCCACAGCTGTTCATTAGAGCTCTCAGTTGACAGCATGCGATTATGTTGACCAGGGCTTGCAGATCTCTCCTCTTAATGAATAAACTGTTCCATTATCTTTTTTCCTTACCTGCCTGATTTGTGAGATATAACTGCAAACAAAACAAAACAGAATTGCATATGGTGCTTCCTTTTGAATACACCATTTATGTAAATTGTGGTGTGTGTACCCGTAAGTAATTATGTCCACATTATCCAGTATTGATTCCCAGTAGTTGAAAGACAGCTTTAATGCAAAATACACAGCATCTAATTTTAAAGTGATATAATGGAACACGGATCAGTCATATTTAAATCTCCAGTAAACATGTTAAAGGGTTTCTTTTTGTTGCTCTCTTGGGTAAACCCTTTGTTAAAATAGAGTAATTATTTCTGGTGATGGAAGCACTGATATCATCTAGTGGTTTTATATGAGTTTCTCAGTGCACACACTATTATTATTTCATTAAGGCATATTATGGTAACACCCTTTCACAATAAACAGAGGGACTGGGGCTTTTCATAGAAGTGTAGACTTTGAGAGAAAAGAAATGTGTCACTGCCAAATGCCTAAGCCATAAACTGGTAGGATTTTCTTCAGCCATCATAATTTATAAACCTAATTAGTCATACATTTTTTTTTTAAAAAAAATCTCATCTCTGATTGCTAAATTTTGAGGGGCCTGAATAGCTAGGTTACACACAACGCATGTACAGGCAAATGATCATGGTAAGACAGGCATTTTAAAGTATATCTAAACTTGTGTGTATATAACAATTTCCACCACACTAAGAATTTCCACCATTTGTAATTTTCTGTACAAAGCACCACAGTTGAGGGACTTGGGACAGCTTGGAAATTGAGCATAGGAACTCCACAGGAAGTTGCGTTATGCGAAGTCAGATCATTGGTCCTTCCAGCTCAGCCTGGGAGCAGCTTCCCTGCCCCTCGCTCTTGTCCAGCTAGTCAGCAGATTGTCTGATGCACAGCACAGCTCTTTCCAGGCCAGCTTTTACCCAGTGAGCTGGCATCCTTAAGGGAGAAAAGGGGCTTTGCATAACAAGATTACAAAATGAGTGAATGCTTACTGAAATCAGGGAAATGCTACATGAGTCCACTGACAGAGCTAAACAAGATTTGGTCGCAAGGTGTCATCCAGATGACAAATGGGTCTAAGCATGCCCATGATTGTGAGTTGGGGCTTAACTTACATGACATCATATTTCAGATAATTACTGTATACAGTGAAGTAACTGAGCTAAGTCACAGTTAAGGGCTGATGAAATTATATCCAGCCCAAGTTTTGACCCTGTGCCATATGAACTGGTGTTCATTGTCACATCTGACATGACTTCTTCAAGCCTCAACTTTGTTATTTCACTTACTTGCTAGGAACAGCAAGGTCAAGAGCCAACACAGAGTTGGATGTGCATAAACCCATTGAAATCAACGGGTTTATTAAGCATGCTTAATTATGCATTGGATTAAGGCCTAGAAATTTTTTACTACACAAAGTGAATGCCTACTCTCTCACACATACATGCATACTTAAAGGTAAAGGACCGTTAGGTCCAGTCGCGAACATCTCTGGGGTTGTGGAGCTCATCTCGCTTTACTGGCCGAGGGAGCCGGCGTACAGCTTCCAGGTCATGTGGACTAAGCCACTTCTGGCGAACCAGAGCAGCGCATGGATACACTATTTACCTTCCCGCCAGAGCGGTACCTATTTATCTACTTGCACTTTCATGTGCTTTCAAACTGCTAGGTTGGCAGGAGCAGGGACCGAGCAACAGGAGCTCACCCTGTCATGGGGATTTGAACCACCGACCTTCTGATTGGCAAGCCCTAGGCTCTGTGGTTTAACCCACAGCACCACCCGCGTCCCTTACATGCATACTTACATGAGCTGATTTGTGAGACTTTAAGAAAATAAGAACAGCCTACTAGATCAGTCCAATGACCCATTTGGTTCAGCATATGGATGCAGCTGGCACTGTGGGTTAAACCACAGAGCCTAGGACTTGCAGATCAGAAAGTCGGCAGTTCAAATCCCCGCGACGGGGTGAGCTCCCATTGCTCGGTCCCAGCTCCTGCCAACCTAGCAGTTCGAAAGCACGTCAAAGTGCAAGTAGATAAATAGGTACCGCTCCGGCGGGAAGGTAAACGGTGTTTCCGTGCGCTGCTCTGATTTGCCAGAAGCGGCTTAGTCATGCTGGCTACATGACCTGGAAGCTGTATGCCGGCTCCCTCAGCCAATAAAGCAAGATTAGCACCACAACCCCAGAGTCATCCGCGACTGAACCTAATGGTCAGGGGTCCCTTTACCTTTACCTTTATTGTTCTCATAGTGGCCAACCTGATGCCTATGGGAAAAACCATCAAGCAGAATTGAAGTACAAGAGCACTCTCCCTTCCTGTGGTTTCCAGCAAGTGGTATTTCAAAGCATTGCTGCCTCCAACAATGATGGCAGAGCTTAGCCATTGTGGCTAGTAGCCCTCGATAGCCCTCTCCTCCATGATTTTTTAAAGTTGGTGGCCCTTACTGCCTCCTGTGAAAACGAGTTCCACAGTTTAGCCATGTGATGCATTAAGAAGTACCGTATTTTTAGCTCTATAAGACGCACCAGACCTCAAGAAGCACTTAGTTTTTGGAGGAGGAAAACAAGAAAAAAAATATTCTGAATCCCAGAAGCCAGAACAGCAAGAGGGATCGCTGCGCAGCAAAAGCAGCGATCCCTCTTGCTGTTCTGGTTCTGGGATAGCTGCGCAGCCTGCATTCGCTCCATAAGACACACACACATTTCCCCTTACTTTTTAGGAGGGAAAAAGTGAGTCTTATAGAGCAAAAAATACGGTACTTTCTTTTATCTGCCCTGAGTCTTCCAGCATTCAGCAATGGAGGGTTTGCCATTGCTAGGGTTTATTGTTAATTTTATATCTTACGGAAGTATTCCATGAGTTCTTTTCCAGTTGTAGAGTCAATGTTGTTCCACCAGATTTTCATAATGGGGAAAGAAACTTGAAGTATGGGTACTTCCATCCAGTCGCCACCTTCCCTTCAGGCAAAATATGATGCTATTGTCGCTGGATCAAGATTTACAGGAGTATCATGCAAAGGATTAAGTGAGGTTGGGACACACTCTCTGCTTTTGCCAAAAAGCTCTGTGATGATTTTGCAACAGCACCGGTTCCTAAAAGTAAAGTGGCATCTGCGATGATCAGATCCCAGCAGACATACCTCTTCTTTCTTTTCTGAAAGCTTTCCCCTTTGTTTTCATGAGTGCTGCTTACACATTCTGACACTACCTCGCAAAAGAATGATAATGACAAGGCGTGATTATAGCGGAAGTACAACAAAATGTATTACAGGGTACAAAAGCATTAAATAAGAGTGTTGCCATCTATCAAAGTGGAATTTAATAATATATACAGAAATGGGGGAAACGCTGGGAAGAAGGTATAGGACGCATTAAAGGAGTATGTAATTACAATGTGACTGTGTGGTAGTTCTGTTTTCTCAAATGTCTGAATGAATTTTCTTAAAAGCTGATACCCGTTAAGTAAAGCAAAGGACTTGAGCCCAGCTCAGCCCATTTAATCTGTGTTGTGGATATCATTCACAATGTGTCCCAGAATGCAACCATCCATTTTGCTATGAAACTATTCATACTACTAATCAGAGCAACTTTTCCCCCAGGTATTTTTTTCTTAGCCAGCAGGCACAACGCATACATAAAATAGATTTTACCTTCCCTGGGCAAATAGAAAAACAAGCCCTTTGATAATGAAGCCCAGTGAAATCTAGCATCTCCTATAAGATAAATTCAACATTTATTGCAAATAGGTTTAGCCATCCCTGTATGTGTGCTGAACAGGACTGTTGCTAGGTTCTTAAGAGTCTTGGGGCACATGGTATAAATCTGCATAAAAATTCCATATGTTAATTTATTTGAATAAATGCAAATTTAGGTTGGCTTTAGGCTGTCAGGGCTAGCCATGGGGTGCCAACAGGATTTCCTGGGTTCAGCAGACTGTATATGGATTTACCCCTCTCCCCACAATCTATTGGCAAGAAGTGCTGCTTTTGTCTATATTAAAACTAAGACAAGTTCCTCTGCACATATAATTAATATGCTGGGTGGCTGAGTCTCACTCCATACTAAGCTTTGCAGCACATACAGCTACCCTATAAGCAAAGTCAAAAAGTTTAAAAGTGTGGGAAAGGAACAGGAAAACCCAAAGACCCAGAACCTTGGGTCCCCAGACCACCCCATAACAATGCCCCTGGTTTAAAATGTTAATATTTCCAGTTTTATTCCCAGCCAATGGATTGGATCCAGACTCTACTCACAGCATTTTTAATTGAAATAGCTTAAGTAATAATTAACTGTTCCACTGATTTCAATGGAACTTAAGTGCAACTTAAGCCTATAATCATTTCATTGTCTCTCCACACATGGCACAGAACGGGCTTTTTGCATTATCAAAGGTTCAAACGTACATTTGATGTGAAATGGCTCGTCTCCACTTTCTGCCCTACCACAACAACATTCACAGATGCCAGAAAAAGTCTCAGTTGTTTTTTATTGCCATGTGCAAAAATGGCAGTAAAGACTGGGGGGGGGGGTGATCTTAAACCATTTCTCCATAGGGGATGAAATACATTGTGAAGCAAGGCATAGCTCTGCCACTTCACACAAAGTATTTCTTGGGAAGGAAACTAGAGCATCCAGATGACCCCCTAAGATGTTCTGGACAGGTGATAACTTACTTTATCTTTATTTGCTATAATTCTCCTCACAAAGAAACTGTTCCCTTGAAAGGCTACCCCATGGAATTTCCAGGGAAGTAAGGAAGATGAAACACTTCATTTTATAGAAATGACAAAATCTATAAGGAAAATATGTTTCCTAATTTCAAATCCAGAAAATATTTGTGCAGAGTACAGCAATTTCAAAGTAGGTCAATAACTGGTTCTAAATAGGCAGATCTATACATTTATTAAAATCACCTCCAGACATATCCCACTACAGTATTGCTTCATGTTACACCACCGATTCCCCAGAGAAGCAATTCCCTAGTCACAAGCTATCATAGTTAAAAATTAATTGGAGGAGTTCACATTTTCCAAGTCCAGCTAAGTCACCTCTAGGCCTTCAGCTCATTTCTTTTGAGAAATCTGTTTTCAAAGTTTTCCGGCAATATCAAAATAACGTCTCTCTCTCTGGGAAAGCCAGATTCCTTGATTTGCATGCAACTGTAGATTGATTCATCTCTAATTCTAATCTGCTGGAAACAAATAACTCTTGTAAGCTGTTATTTCCAAAATAAGAATGTGTGGTCTACTAGAGTCCCAATTGTTGTACCTGGACTTGGGTCCGACTCCTACGCATGCTCACTGTGTGATCAAATATCTGCGATGATCTCTTAGTTCCACTTGCAGTTGTGATGGTGGAGGCAGAAGGTCAAAAGAAGAAAAATATCTGACTGCAAATTACATATGCTACAGGAAAAATCAGAAATCTGTGGGCTTCCAGATACCCATCATAGCTATACCTGCATAGGCAATGGTGTGGGATGATGGGAGTTGGTACCCAACAACATCTAGAAGGCCACAGATTTCCTATCCCTAAACTGTAGAGATGATCCTGCAATATAGACATTTGAGTGGTGCTTCTCTTCCTTTCAGGACAAAGGTTCCTGGACTGATCAAGCAATCTGAATCAACAACAGTTTATTGGAAAACTCATTCGTGTGAATACATGCCTTGTTTGTGTGAACACAAACATTCTTAGTTTTAGACCTAACAATGAAGCAACACACACAAATAAAATAATAATAATAATAATAATAATAATAATAATAATAATAATAATAATAAATAATAATAAATGAAGCAGCACCAGTTTTCTCCAAAACTTGCTTTTGATATCTGAAGGAATGAATAAGGACATTAAGACCAAAGAACTGCTTACCTTCCCAATTCTCACAGCAAGGCTATCTATAACTCAACGCTGAATGACATTTTCCGGTTTCAGTATTACAAAATGGTGGAATAATATTTGGAATGTTGCTCTTCAGGAAAAACTTACATGGCATGTCAGGTTCCTAAAGGGAAAGGCAAAACCAGGCTGGTGGGGATTTTAGACATCTGGACACTTTGGACATCTGGTACCAACAACTTGCTCTATACTCACCATGGCCAAAAGATAAATAACCACAATCCCTCTCCTCCTCTTCATTTGACTCTCAACTGTTGTCAACTTAACCACACAGATCCTTTATATAATAGTATGGAAACATTATCAACAACTGTTACTGCCCAGTGTCTTATGTCTGTTTTTATGCTAACGTATCTTCAAAATATTTGTTTTCAAATGCTGAATATAAATAAATAAATAAATAAATAAAACTAGAAGCACCTCTTTGTGCTTATGTGTGTACCACATGCGCAGAGCTATCAGAACGGCACCTTAGACCGCCTTTGTGGCAATGAAGTATTTTCTTGGTGCAACACCTAGGAAATTTTAGGCACTTTTGGTTTTTTAAGTAAACACATTGTTCGCACTATTCTACTAACAACCCCCATCAGTGCAAGGATTTCTGCTTGCTCAATAGCACTTTAGCCCCTTTCCTCCCCAAGTCCATACCACATGTCCTTTCCAGATCTGCTCTAGACTGTTGAGGGAACCCCTAGAACATATATAGGGGGCCCAGGGAATGGGGGGGTGTTCTGTTCCACAAGCAGAAATCCTTGAACTGATGGGAACAATTGCTCTGGGGCTACATTGGATTCCACCCAAAGTACAGTGGTACCTCGGTTTAAGAAAAGTCTGGTTTAAGAACGATTTGGTTTACGAACTCCGCAAAACCAGAAGTAGTGTCCCAGTTTGCAAACTTTACCTCGGTCTAAGAATGGAAGCTGAACAGTGGAAGGGCACCGGTGGTGGTCGGCCTCATTACAAAAAGCCAACCTCAGTTTAAGAATGGTTTTGGTTCAAGAACAGACTTCCGGAACGGTTTAAGTTCGTAAACCGAGGTACCACTGTATTCTCTGTTTAGGGAAGTTTTTAATGTTTGATGTTTAATCATGTTTTCAATATTCTGTTGGGAGCCTCCAAGAGTGGCTGGGGAAACCCAGCCAGATGGGCGGGGTATAAATTATTATTATTATTATTATTATTATTATTATTATTATTATTATTATGAAATATTGTAAAAGCATTTGCTGAAATGATGTTACCTATTAAGAAAGCCCATAAACTTCAGGTTGCAACAATGACTGAGACACTCTACATTTCTTATAGTCCAGAGATTTATGAATATTGCTGAATATTGCAGTTAATTATACCAAGTCAACAGATGACTTTAGGGAAAGTGATTGCCACTATTTTATTTTATTTTATTATTTCATTTTATTTCTCACTTTTTTTCCCAAGGAGCTCAAGGTGGCCTACATGTTTCTCCTGCTCACCATTTAATCCTCACAACAACCCTTTCAGGTAGCAGTTACAGATAGGTAGCCGTGTTGGTCTGCCATAGTCAAAATAAAAAAAATTCCTTCCAGTAGCACCTTAAAGACCAACTAAGTTAGTTCTTGATATGAGCTTTCGTGTGCATGCACACTTCTTCAGATACACTGAAACAGAAGTTGCCAGATCCTTCTATATAGAGAAGGATAGGTTAGGCTGAGGTAGGTTAGGCTGAGATGCAGCGACTGAGATGCAGCGACTGGTCCAAGATCACCCATTGAGCTTCATGGCCAAGTGAGGATTTGAACTCTAATCCCCCAGGTCCTAGTCTAACACACTAACTATACACCACACTGGCTCTTAACGCACCGCACCATGCTGCTGTATGCAGCAATTAAGCAATTATTTTTTGTACTTTTCTATGTTTGCATTAACTGCATGATGTTATATTTACTATCTTAGCTATAGCTCACACAGAGGTAGCTTTTTTCAGCAAAAGAGGGTTGGTTCTTACAATAACATTGATCCACTAGTCAATCTTAAAAGTAACTCAGTCAAATTACCGGAAGGTGTGTTTTTTTCATAAACTAAGCATTTCATATTTAGAAGTATGGCTTGCTTTAATCGAGTTTCATAAATGTATTAAATGCTCTCTTTCACTTGGGCTTCCATGTATCTGGAAAGTGTCCTGGATATTTAAAATTTGCATATGAAAGATGAAATGATCCAAGCTGCTTTGTTAAAAAATAAAAAAATTAAACCTCTGCCTTTACATTTTCTAACTGGTTCTCAAATCCAGCATACTGATCTCTTTATAAATGCAGTTCTTGATAATCAGTTCAATTAGGGTAGCAAAAGAAACCAGTATTGGGGAGAGTGTGTGTGTGTGTGTGTGTGTGTGTGTGTGTGTGAGTGAGAGAGAGAGAGAGAGAGAGAGAGAGAGAACTGGAAAGAATAATTTTGTGGAAAGCTGGTTGATTAGCCAATACTCACCCATGAAGTTTTAAAAAATAAAACTATGAATGCTTTCAGATGATCTATTAACAGCCCATTCATATGGTGATAACTCATGGCAGCTTTCCTCCTACTGATGGCTGCCACCTCTAACAGATTAAAAGGCTGTTTTGCAAAAGACCAGGTGATCATGTGACAATTGCCATTTTCAGATGAATTAACATGGTGGTTCCGCACCTAGTGGGGGTGAACTATTGGGCTTTCATACACACAGAGGGAAGGGAAGTAGAAATGTTAAGTACTGATTTACTGCGGATTTGATCATTTGTGGAGTAACCTTACTTGTAGATATTGAAAACGTTAAAATATTGTATGTGCAGGAATTGCTAAGTAGATAGCTGATGGAAAAAGTAGAAACAAGTTTAAAAACAAAAAAAAAAAGACTATTGTAATATAAGGTTAACTGTAAGGGATGGAATGTGAACTAGAAATAGCTAGGAAAATAAAGCACCAGCAAGATAAAACTTTGGACACATCAAGGATGGAGGAAAGGAAACCAGCTTCTGGGGAAATTGTATTAAATTTGATTTAAGTTGTGGCTGATCTGGTAAAATTTGGGAAATCAATTTTTAAAAATCGGCAAAAAAAAACCCCACCTGGTGGTTCCAATTTGTCCTTAGTCCTTATTCAGTCCTTTTCTTTTTTGCTGCACTGGCTATTTCTTGTGCTATGCCTCCCTGAATCTAAGGGAAATATGTAGAAATGCACCTCCCGCCCACACAATATTTTCTCTCCATGTATAAAAATCAGACTGAAGTAGTGATGAAGGAATGGGTTTCCCAAACCCAAAACTGACTGTGCAGGCATTTTTAAACTGCACCAAAATCCCCATTTCTCCTTAGCTAAAATGCATAAACTTTAGCTGTTGAGCAAATGCAAAACAAGAACACAGCTCTTTCCTTATCAGTTTGACGGTAAGACTGGCCTTGACTTTACCAGTAGAACAGACACAGACATATCTTATGTTCTGACCACAAATGACGGGGAGACCCAAGTCTGGGACTAACGCCAGAGCATGTTCTCGGAAGTAGTGACCTTTTGCTCCAAGATAGGAGTAGGAACAGGAATATCCTTTTATGGTCAGGAGTGCAGGAAGGAAATCCCTTTTATGGTTGAGAGTACCAGAGCAGGAACATATGTGATGTCAACCTACGTATACAAGCTGACGTGGTTGGAAGGAGGGAGAGGGTGCCTGGAGGGTATATATACTGCATGAAACTTGTCATTTCTTTGAACTTGCTGTGGACTCACCACGCAAGTGCCTTCTGCTATCCGGAGAGCAGAATAAACTCTTTCTTTGAACCAACTCGGTGTCATTTTGACTTCCTTCCTCCTGTCACGGAGCAACGCAGACCCAATCGGTGAACTCCAATAAGGCTACAATGAGCCGTCCAATTTGAAAAGGTTCTGGGCCTGAAACAGTGTGACCCCATGCATGTCTGCTCAAAAGCAGGTCCTGTTGTGTTCAGTGGGGCTTAGTCCTTGTAAACATGTATAGAACTGCAGCCTTAATATAGAAGAAAACAGAAACGTCGTGACATTTTCTCCTGCTAAGATGTTTTTGCAGTGCTAAAAGCAGTCACATCCCCTACTGATTTCCTCGATGATTGCAATCTTTTAAGGAGTAAATGAGAACTGCAGCAATATCTATCAACTATAATACGCCACTGAGGTCAGGATAACATCAGACCCATCTGCCTCAAGGTAATAAATATATTTTCTTGCTCTGAAAGGCATCCAGCATCAATAAATGGATCTCCACTGAGTTCAAACCTCATGGAATGGCAGATAAAAGCTAAAGACTCAAGACTTTAACCTTGATTGAGCAGCTGATGTGCTAACAAACTTCAGTGGATAACTGAGCAGCATCGTATGTGGCTAAGCATCTTTTGGAAATCACCAAGGTTTCACAGTGGTACCTTGGTTTACAAAAAGTCTGGTTTACATACATTTTGGATTACAAACACATCAAGTGCGTGTCCCTGTTTGCAAACTTTTTTTGGATTAATAATAATAATAATTAATAATAATAATTTTTTTATTTATACCCCGCCCTCCCCAGCCAAGGCCGGGCTCAGAGCGGCTTACAAGCAATAATAAAAACAAGATGAGTGATTACAACTTAAAAACAAAAATAAAATACAACATTAAAATAATGGAACATTAAAATATTAAAATGAAGCCTCATTGCAGGAGAAGGAAAAGAAAAAAGAAAAAGGGGGGCGGAGGGAATCAAATTGGCTCCAATCCAAAGGCCAGGCGGAACAACTCTGTCTTACAGGCCCTGCGGAAAGAAATCAGATCCTGCAGGGCCCTGGTCTCATGAGACAGAGCGTTCCACCAAGTTGGGGCCAGTGCTGAAAAGGCCCTGGCTCTGGTTGAAGCCAATCTAACTTCCTTAGGGCCTGGGACCACTAGGGTGTTGTTATTTATGGACCTTGAGGCTCTCTCTTACAAACCATTTTATTTTATTTTTTGGATTACGAACAAATTTTGGGGGGAGGCCCCATTGGTGAAAGCACGCCTTGGGTTACAACCTGTTTCGGTTTACAAACAGACCTCCGGAACGGATTATGGTTGTAAACCAAGGTACCACTGTACTATATTTAACAGATGCATAATTATGAAAATCCATAGGTAGTGCACTGATTTAGCTGGAGGATATGCTCTAATTTTTTCCCACTGCAAGATATTCTGATTTTTTAAAAAAGATTTATTTTAAACATGGAGCTTTATCTGCAACTGTGGCTGTTGGTGCAGCTTTTAATTTTAAAAATGGCAACAGCAGCCTATGCCTTCAAAAAAACAAAAACCCTGTAGGATGCTCTGAAAGTTTTAGGATTCAAGAGCAGTGTAATATATACATTTAGTAGAACAGAAAGTAAAATGAGAAACAGAGCAACCCCATTCTCAAGAGGTTGAGGGGCTATCAGGTTTGGCAGAAACCCTGTTGCTCCAGCAGGATGCAAGGTATCTTGCCGCCATGTGAAATAGGCCAGCACCCCAAAAACATCCCAAATACACTCCATCAGTGTAGCTATTCAGCTGTTGAAAATATGCTACTGGCATGACTAAAATGGGATAGAGTTCTGAGTAGGACGGGGTGGCACCTGGGAGGAGCACTTATGTTATATCTCATATTCCTCCAGACCATGACCATGTCTGTTGACGGTGCAACTTCACACCAGCCCCAGCTCAGGGCTAGGGCATCTCTCTCCTGCATGCAGAAGGTTGCAGGTTCAATTCCTGACATCTCCAGGCAGGACTGGGAATGACCTCATCATAAACCCTGGAGAACCTCCACTACTCTATAGACCAGGGATAGGCAACCCTCAGGCCTGGGGGCCAAATGTGGCCATCTAGACCTCTTTATCAGATATTTGAGACTCTCTCTTGGTCACACGCCCTCTTTGACCCCACCCCCTTTCTCCAGGCCACACTGGCCTGGCTTTGCATCCCCCTTGAGCTAGAATGTCATAGTGCTTCTTGCTTGCCTGTATGGGGGAGAGTGTCATAGCCCCATCCGAGTCCTGATGCCCAGCAAGCAGTGACTAGGAGTCTCCAAGGAACGCCTACCTGAAAGCAGAATCCATATACAAAGTTAGACAGTCCAGAGGCCAGGGAATCCAGATGGTCACAGAGCCAAGGATCCAACCAGCTGGTTAGAGTATGATGCTGATAATGCCAATGTCACAGGTTAGCTGGGACAACAGCATATTCCTGCATTGCAGGCGGTTAGTCTAAATGTTCCTCATGGTCCCTTCCAACTCTACAATTCTATGATCCAGATGGAGAGCAGGAAGCAGCAAGGGTAGGACTAGGAACTACAGGCACTGTTTCCAGCATCTGAGTGCTGCTGAAAGCTCTGCTTACAAAGGCTGAAGCCAGATGGTCCTCATCAGTGTCTTCTCCTCTGTGAAGGCTGATCAGCTACAGGTAGAATCACTCTGCCTTCTCCCCCTTGGGCTGCTGTTCAGCAGGCGAAGCTGACTCCTGACCCGTGACACAGAGAGAGGGGTGTGTGAGTAAATTAGCATGTGGGGCTCCACCTATCTTTGGCCCTGGCCCCACCCACCACTGACATGTGACCCTCGGAAAGCTGCCTAGAAGTTAATGCAGCTCTTGTACGGAAAAAGGTTCTGCTACCCCTGTTGTAGACAGTGCTGAGCTAAATAGTCCAGTCGTCTGACAGATTAGAGGCAGCTTCCCATGTTCCCATGACCTGGCTCAAGGAATTCCCCTCTCATTTCTCTTCAAGAAGAAGGAGGAAATATAAAATGAGTACACTGACAATGAAGACTATCGCATGTCTAGCAGCTCACCCAACACTTGAGAGTGGATAACTGGGTTTAAGATGCATGGGGGCATCAGGTACTGATTCTGCGGTTCCCTGAAATGACCTTAATTCTTGGCTACTTATCCCTAGCTTCTTGTCCAATCAATAAGGCACATTTCACAATTCTAATCTAGGCTGTGATTTAATTTGCGGTAGTGAATTAATCTCCATCTCTTCTGTAACTCTGCAAGTCGATAACAATGTTGAAACTGCTCATCTCAATTTGCTGGTTGTACTTTGTATATGCACGACCTGGAACTTCATTCTCTCGGTGTCTCTTGGCTGCCACTCAGATCCAAGTATGCATACCCTGAGCACTGTTAGCTGAGCATCCTGCGATGGGGGTCCAGCTGAGATTTAGGGCAGATCTACACTCATGTTTTTTTACGTTAAGGATGGGTTAAGGAATGGTTTTGATAACATAGATGAACACATGACACCCTACTTTTTGCTTTCATAATGTGTTAATACCTTGTTTTTTTATCGCTTACTTTTTTCATGCTGCTGTATCAGTACCATATCTGCTATATGCGCAGATAACACAGAGACAAATAGAAGAAGACGCCTTCACCCAGGTATGGTTCGCCCTTATCACATACACAGCCCAACAAGAATCCACTGACAGCATACAAATCAATCTGGCTAACCTGATTCAAAAATACACACACACACACACACGCTCACACACAAAAACAAATCTCACTACAGCCAACCAGAGACAACCAACCACACCCTAAGCCACCCCCAACCTCTCTCACCACCAAGGAAATACAACAAGCGAATAGTAAGAGAACCCACAAAAGTAACACTGACACAAAACCCCAAACATACATTAAGCAGAAGAATAGAAGCATAACCACCTGACCCCACCCTACTTACCATCCCCCCTCTTTTCTTCCTAATGAAATAATAATAGTACTGTACTAAAAAAGATAGGAAGCTTTAAACAAAACAGAGCTGAGCAGTTCTATCCTGTTTCCAATTGCTGTTTTTATTTACCGTATTTTTTGCTCTATAAGACTCACTTTTTTCCCTCCTAAAAAGTAAGGGGAAATGTGTGTGCGTCTTATGGAGCAAATGCAGGCTGCGCAGCTATCCCAGAAGCCAGAACAGCAAGAGGGATTGCTGCTTTCACTGTGTAGCGATTCCTCTTGCTGTTCTGGCTTCTGAGATTCAGAATATTTTCTTGTTTTCCTCCTCCAAAAACTAGGTGCGTCTTGTGGTCTGGTGCGTCTTCTAGAGCAAAAAAATATGGTAATCACTCCACGTGGTTTGTTTTAACCAAGGTCTTGTACATTGACCACTAATTATGAATCATATGCTGTAGATATTATTGCAAATCTGTTATGGTATTTTTGCGATGTACAAATGACATTAGAAGACTTGGTCTTTTTATTTATACCGTTTATTATTCCTATGATCCTTTTTTATAAAATCCAATAAAAAGTTACTTTAAAAAACAACAACAACAACAAAGGATACGGAGGGAGGAAGAATTAAAATGGGACACCAGAGACCGGAGCAGAGCAACCAGCAACAGGGGAAGAAACAGCGTTTTGGGAAATGGTGTGGTTGGGCATTACAGTACTAGCATTTGACGGGAAAAATAATTTTAATTAACAAGTATGCCCTGTGACGTTTCATAACTCCCTCCTACAGACTATCCAATAAGCACCACAGAATGTAAGTGCCTAGTATATAGAGACAGGTGATTCGGAATCTTGCAAAGGAAAACTAAATCTATCTTATTTATTTATTTATTTATTTATTTTAAAGATTTTCTTGTTTTACAGAAGTATGTGTAATGTCTCTCTTATTTTTTCCATGTAACATTTTTTACAAATCAGCTTCATTTGTTGAGACATTAGTGGGGGGGGAGGGGTGGGGGGGAGATAGGTGGGGGTGGGGTCAGGTGGAATGTTTCTATTTTGCTTAATGTAGGTAGGGTTTCGTGTCAGCGTTGCCCGTGCCGGTTCTCTGCTGTTCATTTGCGTTTCTTTGGTGGTGAGAGAGGTTGGGGTTGGCCTATGGTGCGGTTGTTTGTTTGTGAGTGGCTGTGGTGATCTTTGTTTTCATGTGTGAGTGGGGTAGGTTGCTGTTTGGGGTAGGTTAGCCATATTGATTTGTATGCTGTTGGTGGATTATTGTCATTGTCTTGTAGGGCTGTGTATGTGATAAAGGGGAGCCATAAAGGCGTCTTCTTCTGTTTATCCCCAAACTACCGTATTTTTTGCACCATAACACTCACTTTTTTCCTCCTAGAAAGTAAGGGGAAATGTCTGTGCGTGTTATGGAGGAAATGCCTACGGGTGGCATGCCTACGGATTTTCCTCCTCTAAAAACTACGTGCATGTTATGGTCGGGTGCGTGTTATAGAGCGAAAAATACGGTAAATCTTATTTAGACAATAATTTGTTAACAAGGCAAATCAAGCTATTTTTTGAGAGCGTACATCCTCATTGAAGGAGGCACTGACCCAGCTTAAAAGATTTCCTATGAAAAATGCGAGCTCAGCATTTCCAAATCTGGCCAGGTATGTCACTTACTGATGGATGTGTGAAGATTTGGGTGCAACAGAGAAATGTTCTTAACACAATTAATGAGGAAGTTGTAGCAAGAAAAGAGTTTAGAAATGCTCCAACTTCATGCTGGCCACCTTGTCTGATCAGCTTGCTTGCAGATAAATGTAAGCATTCACTTTCTCTGGAGTCAGCTTGGCACCTTTGTTGACAATATAATTAGCCTGGGCTTGTTTCGTCTAGTCATTTTTAGCCCTAGATAAATCTGTCACATCTGAGACACGGTTAAGTGCTGATTCTGCTGTATTCTACAGATAGATTATCGCATATATCATTTTTTAAAAAGATTATCAGATTGGCATGTAGCTAATTGTCTATATGCTGGCAACTGTTTAAAAAGTACAAAATGCATCTCTTTCTGTAGCTTGCAGTCTCGGTTTATTTATAGCCTGTCTTTCATTGGGGTGGATTCCAGGATGGTTTACAAATATGAAAACGACAACATCCAATTAAAAAGGTATAAAACAATAACAGAACAAGCAGAAGATGCAAGATAAAACAACAGTATATAAATAGCTGAGTGACTGGCAGCGAAATGTTTTAGACTGGGAACTTTGGTTCCAGGTGGGCTTTCTAAGGAGGGCACTTCACCCCGGGGGACCACACCTGAAAAACAAAAGGCCTTGTCTTCTGTTGACATGAGTCTCACATCCAATGGAAAAGAGACTATAAAAGCACAGATCTCAACTTTCATAAGCAACATTTTACTCATAGATTCCTTGCTGCCTCCTTCCAGCTGCAATCCCTGCACCCTACAAAAAGCTGACCCTGAAAGTGGGAAAACCCATTGAAATTGTGTTGGACATGACACTACATGGAGCTACAGCAGACCCTCCAAGTGTTCCTATTTTCCAGGGGTGTCCCTGATTTAGAGAAGCCGACCTGGTTTCTGATTTGATCCATGAATGTCCTGCTTTTCCTTAAAAAGGCAAAGGGACCCCTGACCATTAGGTCCAGTCGTGACCAACTATGGGGTTGCAGTGCTCATCTCGCTGTATTGGCCGAGGGAGCCGACGTACAGCTTCTGGGTCATGTGGCCAGCATGACTAAGCTGCTTCTGGCTAACCAGAGCAGTGCACAGAAATACCGTTTACCTTCCTGCCGGAGCGGTACCTATTTATCTACTTGCACTTTGACGTGCTTTCAAACTGCTAGGTTGGCAGGAGCAGGGACCGAGCAACGGGAGCTCACCCCGTCATGGGGATTCGAACCGCCGACCTTCTGATTAGCAAGTCCTAGGCTCTGTGGTTTAACCCACAGCACCACCCATGTCCCTTAGGACGTCCCTATTTTCATTGAAGATATGTTGAAGAGTATGGCGTTATCTGATCCCCGAGCCATCTGAAGGCAATCTTTGTATAGGTATTTTTTAAAAAAATGTTTAATGTTTTATTATGTTTTTATATGTATTGGAAGCCACCCAGAGTTGCTTGGGCAACCCAGTAAGATGTGGAGGGGGATTTAAATAGTAAAATTATCATTATGGAATGGGACGTCCCTATTTTCATCGGAGAAATGTTGGAGGGTATGCCACAGCAGGATGGGGAAATGAGTGACAAATTGGGGGTTCTCCATTTGCAAGGAAACAGAAGAGTATTCCACTTTCACAATGGTAACTTTGGAGGGAAGGCCAGCAACAGGAAACACAGAAAGACCAGAGTGGGGTGGAGGAATTAGAGAGGTCCTGATGTTTTGTTGAGGATGCCTTATCTGCCTTTTTAATGCCTCTTGACCAAATTATAATCTGATAAATGTGCCCTACTTTTTCAGCACATAGAAGAACAGCACATAGGTCCTTCTGTGTCAGTGTGCACAAAGGCATCTTCTTCATAATTCAATATCCTCCATTTTGTTCCTTTGGTAAATAGTAGTCCCATGACTCTCATATTCTTTCAAATATACAATTTATGTTTTTCAAGAGGTTTCTCCCAGGAAAATGAATAAACGTCCACTTACATTCCTTCCTGTGCTGACTTCAGCAATATAAAAAGGGGTTTAAAAAAAAATCCACAGAGACAACAAAGTTCTGAACAGTAGGAAAATTATACTTCTAACAGCATTTTGGAACATTAAAGTTCTTCATATCCTAACAAGCATTGAAGGTCTTAAAAATCTACTTTTGGTGAATGGCAGTGCTATGAAGCAGCTTATCGTGCCAAACAGATTGCAACTGACCTGCTTGCATGCAAGCTTGTGATTACAGGGTTCTTCCTAACTAAAAGACAGTAAGACTAGTTTCTTAATGAAATTGCTTTCATCAAGTACAAGGGGATTCATAGCATACTATCCTAATCACCCAGTGTATATCAACAGTGTTTTAACTGTCATTCGCTCTCTCCAGAGGATCCTGATCATGGCAATTCTGCGATGAGGACTTTTGCTGTAGCTCTAACCAAGTAACCAACTTTTCACCAAACTTTAATTCCCTTCTGGGATAGTCACAACTGTTACATGAATTAAACAGTTATAGGTTTGTAGGGTAGATTGCCTATAACTTGGCCAGTGCTAGAATGACACTTCCATTTGGGAAATGAGCAACCATTAGAAGACATCTTCTCTCCATCACTTTTTGTGGGGGGGAAATCCTTCTGAAGGCAACCCCACATGGTAGGAGATGACCACAACCTCCCACATTACAATCAGTTTCCAGCATGTGGCACATGTCATATTTCACAATACTGGGGTACGTTCAAAAGAAATATGGACCTAGCAAGAAGACAGGTATGTGTGTCTATAGGACTGCAACCTCGGGATACAATATTCCTTGATATCCTACTCCATGATACCACTAGGAGGGGAAGGGAAGTATCATAATCTGGCAACAGAGCATGGAAAAGAATGTGGAATGTCCATCAAAAATGGCCTGGACTCAGCAAGTTTTTCTATTATAAATATATTACACATAAAACTATATTTAAATGCTCAGCATGTCCAGTGTTTGCTGGTGCAAAACTCTCCTCTAACAAGCATTTCTCACCACGTAATCCATGCTATATGGTTTGCTGGTGTTTTAAGTGCAATTCTGCTTTTTGTCATTAAAGACAAAGATAATTTGTAATGCAGATGCATTAAAAGCTTGCTGTCGTTCCTACAAGGTGTTCCCCCCCTTTGCTTTTTTTAAAAGCAGTCTTAGCTTTTGGAGAAGCTGGGGTGGCGTTGTTTTTTGTAAATAACACAGACAAAAAAAGTCTTTATAAGATCTAATGGCAACAGATAGAGTTTCACGAAAGCAGAGGAAGAAGAGAGGCCCTGGTTGGAACTAGTGGCTGCAGCCTCTGCGCTCATTCTTGGGCTCCTCTCCAACCCACCCTGAGGGCTCTTCTGTTCCAAATCTAATATAAAGATGTTTCTCTCCCCCAGACAGCTCCTCGCTACATTTAAGATTCCAGGACTTTGGGATTTCTGCCAAGGAGTGGGCAGAGAGAGGAATATCTGGCTAAATCCTTCACCCAACCTTGACCTTAATCCTGGTCCTTATACCATACACTCTATTTTCAACATGTGAAAACTGCACCAGGAAAAGTTTCTGAACTATCTTTTCCCTGTTCCCTGAGGCTTCTGCGTTGAGATTGCTGTTTCCTATTTTGTGGTGTGTTTTTTAAAAGAAGAAGAACATGTGCACATGTTTTTCGATGCTGTAGCTCAAAACCAGATGAGGGGGCTTGATGTGAATAAACGAGCAAGCAAAATGTGTTCCAAGTGGAATATCATTATCCAGTTCAGGCGCAGGAGTCACAAAGCACTCTGGGAGGCTTTGGGAAGCGAAGACTTTGTCGAGGATGTTTCCAAAGCTTCAGCTGCTTGCTTTTCTTGCCTCTCCCCCTGTGAAGCAGTGGAGCCACCATTGGTTATGTCTGCTCCATTCATCAGAGCCTGCCTTCACATGCAGGGGAAATCCCTAACAGACCAAGGGTTTGAGACCCATTGGCTATCCTCACCTGGTTTAGCTGACCAGTCTAAGCCGTTCCCAGGATGTCGCTGCTGTCACATGCTGACAACTTCTAGGAGCCACAGGTGAGAGCTGAGTGCAGGGTGGGGACCAAAGGGAGCAGAGTGGGGACCCCAGAGGGAGCATGGCATGTCCCCCACCAGAAGTACTACCCCTCCCCCTAACACCCACCCTATTCCTCTCACCAAGAAGCTGGCCTGACTATTCCAACAACTGAATCATTCATTAAATTTTGACCCTTGCTGGATCCAGGAGTTAGAAGGGGTTCAGGCACACAGTCTAACCACCCCTTCAACTTGATGCTATCATTGTTAAAAAGCTTTGGGGTTTTTATGGGAAGTGGTTCATAAATGAAATAAGTAATAATAACAATTTTGGAAACATGGGGCTTTACACAGAGAGAGCACCCCATGCCCTATTTTGTGGCCCTGTGTATACATCCGACTGCTGTCCATGGAATCCGGGTCCAATAGTTCCATCCAGAAAGTTTCAGAAAGTGTCAGAAGGTGTCAGAAAGTGTCCCCTGTCCGGACTTCAAACTGGACACCTTTTTTCATGTATTTGAGTTCACCCTCGCTCTCCTCCTCCAAACTGTGTGGGCAGAGAGGGAAGGAGAAGAGCCGAGATTGAGAGAAGGAGTTATTGTGGGACACGGACAGAGGGAGGGCTGGGGCCAGGAGGAGGAATTTGAGAGCTTTGTGCAGACAAGTTGGCAAAAATATATAAAACAGGTACAAATATCTGTTGGAAATGTAAAGAAAAAGAAGGCACCTTTTGTCATATATGGTGGACGTGTAAGGTAATAAAAGCATTCTGGGAAATGATATATAATGAATTGAAAAAATGTTTAAAATAATTTTTATTTTTAAAAAAGAACCCCAAAGGCTTTTCTATTAGGAATTGTAGGTGCTGAAATTCCAAGGGAGCAGAAAAGACTTTTCACGTATGCGACAACAGCTGCGCGGATGTTGTTGGCTCAGAGATGGAAGGAAGACAAAGTCCCTACCGGAGAAGAATGGCAAATTAAGTTGATGGACTATGCTGAAATGGCAAAACTCATTGGCAAGCTTAGGAACCAGGAAGACCAAAATTTCAACAAGGAATGGGAAAAATATAGAACTTATCTTGAGGACCACTGTAAGCAGTTGAAAACGTTATCAGGACTGCGATAACACTTGTAATGTAACAAGAAATATGGACACTGGAGTTATAAAAAAAATGGAGTATATATAAAAAAGGAAGATAGGAAGGAGGAAAGGTTCAACAGCTGAACCCACGGAGAGGAAGGTGGGAAGTCCGAGATTCGTAGGAATATTGCAACTTTGGATGTGTTGTGGTATGATTATAAATTTAAAAATGTAAAACCAAATGAGAGAAAGAGAGAGAGAGCACTTTTGTGTGGACAAAGGGTGGGTTGCAGAGAGTGGGGGAGAAGATTTGCATGGGCCTGGTCCATCTGGTGGACAGCAGGGCGGGGGAGATAGTTTTTCTGTGGGCAGAGGTGGGGGGTCAAAGAGCGAGAGCAGAGGTTGCATTTTACATGGGCCTGCTCCGTCCAATTCAGTGGAGAGTTTGCACGGGCAGTGAGGAGGTAGGGCGGCTGGCCGAAGAACAAGATCAGAAGAAAAATAAGTCACTGACTTCAGCATAGCAGCTAAAATGCTGAATAAAGCACTGTCAACCCCTGTAAAATGTGTGTGTCATTGAAATGGATTGCTTTGAAGTCATTCTGCACCAGGTACAGTAATTTTAGCAGCCCCCCCAATTCCTCCCCCCTCCCCCACCCGTCCCATATTTTGCCTGACCAAAGGTGGCAACCCAAGCACAAGTTTTAGATGAAAGAACTTGAGGAAATCTCACAGAGAAAGTGGTATTAAAATCATGGAGCTCCATGAAGATTTCCTGTAAATGAAGACCTTGCACATTGCAATTAAATATGTGGCCCTTGGTCCCTTTAAACAGCTACAAGCCAGCTCCTAGAAAGGTAACTCAGAGAAGAAATGTTTTACAACTCTGTGCAGGGGCTCCCGGGCCAATTCAAGAACAAAATTTGTTGGACCATTCACTCAGTTTGTAGTGAGTTTCTGTGTAAACAGCAGAGGACAGAACAGCGACAGTGGCAGGGTATTGGGGCTAGTAAAGATTTTTTTAATGGGCTGCTTGAGGTCTTGGCATGTATTGTAAAGGAGCACATATCAATCACAACACAGCATTCAGTGATGCCAAAGCTAAGACTCAGACTTCCCACCTGCCCCCCCCCCCCGCAGCTGAAGCAATAGCTTGGAAGCCTCCTGATTACAATGCAAATTGGCCCAAACTGCGTTTATCGCAATCATTGCAGCAACTTTCATTAACAGTTTCCGTAAGAAGCTTCTGCGACCGTCAATTCCTCACAAAAATAAAACCCAAAACAAATAAAGGCATCACGGCATATCAGCCGAAACGCCATTAACATTTTTTAATTACAGCGTTTAATCTGAAGTGCTAACTTTATTTCCTTGAGGAACGGCGGCTTGTTGGCCACTTAGATTTCATTAATTCAGATTCACAACAGGTACTTACTGCAGGCTAAGGGAATTAGAACCAATTGAAAAGGTTCTGGCTTAAACGACCCACACTTCTGGCAAGAGGCTTCTCCCATAACCTCGTCCTCTCCACCTGGTTCCATCCATCATAACACACCACTAATTGACTATAGGAAATTCCATCCCCAGGCCTCAGAGCATTTTTCCTGCTTAGTCAAAAATCTGATAATGTCCACGGTCAGCTTCTCATTATCCTAAGGAGAGCCCATGTCACAACTGTGGGGGTGGGGGATACACCATACTAAAGCCGGTAGCACAATATCAGATTTTTCCTCCCCTCTTCTGTTCTCATAATCAAAAACACCAAAGTCATCCATTTGCTGCTATTTGTCCAAAAACTTGGTCAGAAATGGTCTACCTGCTGCGTTTCTTAGTGCAGTGTAATTTCAAACAGTTTTAATGGCCTTTAAGTTAAGTACTTGTGAAATGACAATTACCTATTTCAACTGATTTGAATAAAATGTGCTTCTAAGTATGCTTGGAATCATATTCCTGGTACAGAAGTGCTTTAAATCTACCATTATAATAATTTATAATAATAATAATTTATTATTTATACCCCGCCCATCTGGCTGGGTTTCCCCAGGCACTCTGGGCAGCTTCCAACAAAGTATTAAAATACAGTAGTCTGTTAAACATTAAAAGCTTCCCTAAAGAGGGCTGCCTTCAGATGTCTTCTAAAGTCTGGTAGTTGTTCTTCTCTTTGACATCTGGTGGGAGGGCGTTCCACAGGGCAGGTGCCACTACCGAGAAGGCCCTCTTCCTGGTTCCCTGTAACTTGGCTTCTCGCAGTGATGGAACTGCCAGAAGGCCCTCGGCGCTAGACTTCAGTGTCCAGGCAGAACGATGGGGGTGGAGACACTCCTTCAGGTATACAGAACCGAGGCCGTTTTGGGCTTTAAAGGTCAGCACCAACACTTTGAATTCTGCTAAGAAATGTACTGGGAGCCAATGTAGGTCTTTCAAGATCGGTGTTATGTGGTCTCGGCGGCCGCTCCCAGTCACCAGTCTAGCTGCCACATTCTGGATTAGTTGTAGTTTCCGGGTCACCTTCAAAGGTAGCACCACATAGAGCACATTGCAGTAGTCCAAGCGGGAGATAATTAGAATAGCCCTGCCTTGCAGTGATGGTGTATTTTTGCAACATGGAAGTAAGAGCAAGAGAGAGCACCACATGGTATTTGGGTTTATTTGAACATCATAACCTGCCTTATTCGTCTAGCTCGGTATTGTTTACACCAGTAGATGCCAATGTGAAGATCTCCATATGTTTTAGACATCAGCCCCAGCCAGAATGGCCAGCAGTCAGGGTCCTTAGGAGTTGTCGTCCATCTGGGGCAGATGAAGGCATCCAGTATACAGTGGTACCTCGCAAGACGAATGCCTCGCAAGACACAAGACAAAAAACTCGCTAGACGAAAGGTGTTTTTGTTTTCGATTTGCATCGCAAGACGAATTCCCCTATGGGCTTGCTTCGCAAGACGAAAACTTTTCGCGACTTTGTTAAACCATTAAAACCGTGCTTCGCAAGACGAAAATTTCGCTAGACGGCAAAACTCGCGGAACGAATTAATTTCGTCTTGCGAGGCACCACTGTACCATGGCGTTTCTTCTTTCTACACTCCTCCCAGCGGTCATTGCTCTTCTGGTCATTGCTGTGGATGCACAATCTGTCTGTCTATATCCAGGCACTACGGTCAGCTGCAAGGGATTCCCACGCAGCTGGGTTGATGTTGCCAGGCCTGGTGCCTGAAGCCAGCACCCTGTAGAACGAGTCCTTGAGGCTCTTGCCATCTTCCATTCTGCGGACATGACCAAGCCAGTGTAGACAGGAGTGTGAACATGCTGGGAATGCGGGCTTCGGAGAGCACATCTCTGTCCTGCTGTCAGGCTTCAGGAATTATCTCCCTCCCCTGATGGCACCAAGAAGCAGGGAGGAAACAAGAAAGTTCTTACTTATGATTTGATTCAGTCATCACGGTGAAAGACAAGGAAATCCAGTCATTCCTCAATAACGGCGTTGCTCGCACTGAGCTCTTCCCCCTTCCCTTTTAGCAACAACACCTGCCTCTTTGGCGTCCGCTGTGGACAACTGTCTCTGCGCCCTTTGTTCTTGCACCCTTAACGAACGCTGTGTTTTGGGAGAAGGGGGGTCGGTTATGCTGTCCAGTGACATGTCAGCTAGCTCTGCCTCCCCTCCTTCTCCTAACACCTCATAACTGCTGTTCTCCTGTCTCTGAGCTCTTATCTGCCTCAAAGCCCTGCTGTAATCTGAGACTGCCTTCCACCTCCCTGGAAGCTAAAGGAGAAGGAGGGAGTGACCTCCACCATTCCTCCTCCTCTTCAGTCCAGTCCCTGACACCTGCTATGTGATGCCCAGCATCTTCCCGACGCAGCGCATGTGGAGGGCATCGCCTCTCCTAGAATTGCCTCCCCTCAATCCCCTTATCTCAATTATCTCAAGAAACTGATTAAGGAAGATGCAATTGCTGAGATAGCATCTCATTCTGTCCCAAGCCTAAATAAGTACATGAAAGCTAGATCTTCAGTCTGATGTGATTACAAGGTCGAGCTTTTGAATGCTTAAATTGGGAATAAGAACATAGGAAGAGCCCTGCTGGATCAGACCAGAGGCCATACAGGATCCTGTTCTCACAGTGGTCAACATGGGAAGACCACAAGCAGGATTCGAGGGCAACAGCACTCTCCCCACTTGTTGATTGCCTCTGTCAGTGGAGGTAGAACCAAGCATTTGTGGCTAATAGCCATTCCCCTCGGGTGTCTATGCTACCCATGTTGGCCATCATGACATCTTATGGGAACAAATTCCATAGTTTAACCAGAGATTCTGTAAAGAAGGACTTTATACTGTCTCTCCCGCATCTTCCAACATTCAGCTTCATTGGATGGCTCCAGTTTCTAGCATTTTGAGAGCAGGTGTAAAACTTCTCTTTATCCACCATACCAGGCATAATATTATACTTCCTTAACAGGCACCAGGTGAAAATGTTCCTCTATAACCAGGCCTTTGTCTCATTAAACATTCCATGGCCTTTTAAATGTGTTTGGGAGGGGTACTGGTTTGGTGGTTATTATTATTATTAATTTTGTAATTTTCATTTTGTATTTTTATGTAATGAACCGTCCTGTGATCTTCGGATGAAGGCTTGTATAAAAAATAAAATAAAATAAAATACATGTGTATATCTCTTTCTTTCTCTCACACCCCCAGTATGCTCTCTCTTTTTTCTAATCTAAAAAAAACCAACAACCCCAAGTTGAAATCTTTCCTTCTCCATAGGGAAGCTGTTTCAGCCCCTTGATCACTTTGGTTGCCCATTCCTGAACATCTTCTAGCTCTATAATTCTGGTCAGAACTTTATTTCAAGTATGATCACACCATAGATCTGTATAATGGCATTATGGAATTAGCAGTATTACAGTATTTTCAATCACTTTCCCTAACAGTCCACAACAAAGAATCTGCCTTTTCTGCAGCCGCTGCACATGAAGTCTTCATTGAGCCATCTGCCATGTTCCAAGATCTCATTCCTGGCCAGTCACTACCAGTTCGGGTCCCATTAGGGATGACATGATAATGTGAATAAGCCTCCACTTCCATGGCCTTTTTGTGACGGCAACACTTCTTTTCAGTTTTAGAAATGGATTTCTCTTTACCTTTAATAATATTATGTTTAATTCAAGACTTGGGGGAAATTAATTATGATCCACTTTATTGCTTCCCTCCATCCTCCTAACTTCTGAATCCTAGATGGATTGCCCCTGCCTTATATTCCTTCTAGGGTTTTTTTTTCCCAAAAAAATAAGAGAGCTTCTCTCGTATTTCCAGAGATGCTTCAAAGCTTTAGTCCCAAAGGCTCACAATTTTAAGCATGAATTTGAAAATATGGAAGCCTCAGCAATAACTTATTCACTTTATATGTTGTGTGCCTGTTCTAATTGCATTTGCTTCTCTCGTGCTAAAACATACTGCAAGAATATGCCATACATTCTGTTTAACATCTTCTGAAGAAGATGCTCAGCACATGTGGTTTGGTAGGCATGCTGTGCTTTCCTTGCCACAAAGAGCCATTTCACATGAGATGCTGAAGAAGTTCTTCTGAGCTATATGCACTTCAGGAGTTTGTAAAAGCCTGCCTCAAATGAGAGGCAACTCTTTAAGGTCCTTGCATTTTTCTCCACCTCTGATCAATCTCTAAACTTGAGAAGACTTCCCAGCTTCCCCACTCTTTTCTGTCCCCAAAAGCCCTCCCAGATAGTCCTTCGCTCTTTGAATGCACTTTCCCCCTTCTGCTCCTTTGACCTTGCAAGAGGTGGAGATGGAAGGGGCTTCAGTAGCAAGCATGAGAGGAGAAAAGCTGGTCCCTTTCCTCTCTCTTTGCCCTGCCTCATGTCCAGCACAACTCTTACATTTACAGTAAGAAAGATATATTTATTCAGGCAAGTAACAGTACGAGCTTGGCAACGTCGTAGAGTTCAGGAGTCATGAAGCAGGAGTTCAGGAGTTGGGCAGGATGCTCAGAACTGGATGGAAACAATGAAGATGTTCCAACAGTTTGCACAGCCCACCCACCAAGCTTTTAAAGCAAGCAGTGACTCGCTTGCTTTGCAAGAATGTCAGGATTGCAAACATGCACCTCGCCAGGTGGGGCTGCTTCCATCTGTGGGGGTGGTGCCTGGTTCTAGATAACAATACTGCATCCTCCCTTCTGATCAGACACCTCCTCCTCAACTGCTTCTCTCCTCTGCTGCCCACAGCCCTCCCCAGCCTCCACTAAGACTCTCTACTCCACCAGGTCAGGGGATGGAGTTGCCACGCCTCTTCTCCTTCCAAAGCAGATGAAGTCAAGGCACAATAGGGAGAGATCCCCGCCGCTTTGGACCCCGGTTCCCACCAATCAGCCTCTGTTTCTTCCTCCTCCTCCTGCATCAGGACCAGCTGACACAAGCCCCATATCCAAGGTGCTGCAGTTGTGGAGAGAAGGCATCTCCACGACACCATCTTGAAGAACCTGTGGCTTGAACTTACCTGTGGCTCATGACTATGACACTCCTGCCCTCACAGCTGGTTTAAAATCTAACAAAGGCGGATTGAAGTGTGTTGAATTTGACTTGCTAATGTTTCGTCTCCGGGTTTCAACTCGCCAACTCTTGGTTCATTCCACTTGGGTGAAAATTTTTGAGGACATGATTAACCACAAGGTTCAGTCCTTAAGGTGTGTGGAATATACATAGCTGTTGCTGATGTTTGTGACAGAACTTCAAACACATGAGGGTTATTTTTTAAATAAAAAATGAAATCCGTGAGCTATTTTAAGGCCATTGGACTCCCTTTCGTTAGTTCCACTCAGCCCCTTTGTGAATGTGACATTGTTAATATATACAGCACTTCCATCCCTTAGCTGAGGGTAGTTAAGAATAACAGTTTATTATAATATCAACATTCCTGACTCCTTTTTCCTCCAAATAAATGTTTTATAGGGAAACAGAAGATGGAATTGTTCCAAGCCAGCAAGCATCTTCGGCAAATGGACCCCAACCCCCCTTATATATTCAGCCCTCAAGTGCTTTGATTACCCTAACAGCTCTTAAAGTGAAGAGACTTACTGATATCCGATAGCCAACTTTTTATTAATGTAGCGTTTCTGTAGCACTCCTAAGCATAAACATTACACAACTGGAAAATGAATAGATCACCTTAATCCTAACATTAGCAACCAGCCACACAACCTCAACACAACCATGTAACCTGAGATGTGGAAAACAGTTTTATATTTATATATTTAAAAATGTGTGGAAATTGCTGGACGTATTTGTGTTTCATGTGGCTGTTGGACAAGAACGTTCACAGCTATATTGGTCCCACAGAATAAGGAACAGAAAGTAAATGGATAACTTTTGCTCAACCGGGCAGTTGTTTAACTGGCAGAAAAATGCAGGAATCACCGTTCCTTCTTTCCACAGCTACTGCAATCACAGAAAACACAGGGAGACCCATAAACCATGGAGGGCCCATTCACACAATACCTTTCTCTGTGTGATTGCTCTAAGGAGGGGATATTAGTTTATTTGAAGCCTTTTTATATTGCTTTTCTTAATAAATGTTCCATACACACAGAGAGAGAAGGAGAAAGAGAGAACAAAGGCTAGGGGAGAAAGGTAGGTTCCTAAATAAAAGTAAAGTCTAAAGAAAAATCACTCCATGTAGGCATCAAGGGTATAGCATGGGAAGTCCTTGGTCAGCCATCCTTGAGGCACAACGGACTCTGACCATCAGTTTGCAGACACTCTGCACTTTTGGATTTTACATCAGAGTTCTTCAAGTCTACAACAAAGGCAGGTTTTATTATCTGTTTCTTGATACACAATGCCTCCCCAGTTTAAAAGACACCGTGCAGATTATAGAAAAGTAGATCATAGGGAAGTATACATTTCAAGCAGATTTGCTTGTGCAACAGAGAGGCCCCAAAAGGCTGCAGCTTGTAAGATATTGTCAGTGGGCTTTGCCTGGAGCTTTGCCATGCTGACTGAGTAGAAATAGAAGTATTTATTATCCAGAATGTTCCTAACAGCGTAGCTCCTTACACAGACAAGAGACTACAGTGACCTATTGAACTCTTCCTAGTTAGTAGCCAGGCTCCATTCATTCCCCTGGATTACAAATAGGGATGAAATGCGGGAAGAGGGATGTACAAATTTCTCTATACAATTTTTATGTATGCCAGGGTGCACTGTGTTCAGTGTAATGATTTGTGGACCTCCTGAGCTCCTGAAGTTTCCAAATTGCAGAACTCAGAGGCAAGTTTCTTCTTCCATTCTTCTCATTTAGCAATACAGGAAAGCTGTGTCTCAGAGGCCTGCTCCCTCCTGCTACCCTTCACACAGCAATAATAATAAAAAACGTAAGTATGTAAATTTGTATCCCCTATTTTAGGATTTGTAGTGCAGCATCACAATCCTGGATTTGCATGAAGTCAGAGTGGAGGAGCAAACGTGAAGGCAGAATGCATGCCAGCAGTGGCCATGGCATGGGAGCAGGAAGGTAGAAACATTGACAGGAAAAGAAGTGGCTGTTTTAAACAATGGCAGAAGTTTGACTAAAGCGGGGGTAGAGACACACCAAGAAGAAAATGGCAGTTTTAAACAATGGCAGTGGTTTCAGTAAAGTAGAGTTGGACGGATACTTAAGGGGAGAAGAGGTCCAGGGCCTTCTGGCGGTTCCCTCACTGAGAGAAGCCAAGTTACAGGGAACCAGGCAGAGGGCCTTCTCGGTAGTGGCACCCTCCCTGTGGAATGCCCTCCCACCAGATGTCAAAGAGAAGAACAACTACCAGACTTTTAGAAGACATCTGAAGCAGCCCTGTTTAGGGAAGCTTTTAATGTTTGATGTATTACAGTATTTTAATATTTTTTTGGAAGCCGCCCAGAGTGTCTGGGGAAGCCCAGCCAGATGGGCGGGGTATAAATAATAATAATAATTATTATTATTATTATTATTATTATATTAAACAATTGCAGAGATTTGAATAAAGCAGGGGTGGGGAAACACTGAGAGGGAAAAATAGTGATTTTAAACACACATAGAGGTTTCAGTAGAGTGAACAGGGGTGGAAAGTGAGCGCTTACCAGTTGCCGTGTGTGGGAGAAAGAAGATGCAGGAGGTTACCTTGGGGGTAGTTTGTGTGCAAGGGGGGCTTATAGAAAAGGAGGGGAGGGATGGACATGGGGGTGAAGGTGTAAACATGTCATGAACTGGCAGGATGACAGGGAGGAGGGAAAGGATCCTGGCAAGGGGTGCAGCCGGGACTGGAACACACCAGGGCAAGCAGGGGATAGGGAAGGAAGTATTCACAGGGTGACAGAGGATGGCAAAGAGATGGGGGAGGTCAATGCACAGGAACCAGAGCAGCAGGACCCGTCACTAGAACCAGAGGAGACCCTGTCTCCATGAACACGAAGGGCTCTGAGGTGTAGGGAGCAGCTGGAGTGGCGCTCCAGGAGGCTGAGGCAGACAACAGCCCACAGCCCAGCTCCCTAGGTGGCCAGGTGGGGCTCAATAGCTCTGGGAGGAGCTGTGCAAGGCCTCAGATGGAGTAGGCTCAGAACAGGTGAGGGTCACCTGCCTCATCAAGCCCAGATGTTGCAGTCAGCATGCAAATTACAAAAGGGAAGCAGAGCTGAGATGTGGTGTTCGCTCAACTGCCCATGTTGATGGACCTTGGCTTGGATGCTCCTGGACCTTCACAAGACTGTGCTTTGGGTTTGACTGTGGACTGTATCCTGGCTGCTGGACTTCAGACTTCGCTACTTGGATTGACCCTGGACTGCATTTCCTGACCTTGCATTTTGGATTTTGGACTCAGCATACTGACCTGCTGCCAGGTAGGCCAGGGGTTTAGGACAAAACAGGTGTAAAGAAGGGTGGCAGAACGGAGAGAATAGTGGCTTAAAAATGGGGTTGGGAAGGTGAAAAGTGAACTTAGTAGCTGCATGGGATGGGAAGGGGAATCTCTAACTGGTTGATGTGTGGAAATGACAGGGGATTGGCGAGCAGTGAGCACGGTTGCAGCCCCTAGTAATTACAAAATCATTTTCTGTGTATTATCAAACTGTGTGTGCAGGAATGGCAAGGCAACACAGTTTCCACTTCTTTCAAGCTAAAATTCAGAGTTTCATTAAGTATCCACCTTTAAAAAAATACTGAAAAGTAGATCTCAGGGTAACTTACATTTTAAGCAGACCTTCTTACCAAGAGAGAGGCCCACATATTTTGAGAAAGGGGGAAACTGCATTCATTACAATTTGACAGTAAAAAGAAAGAAGAATGATCCCAGCCAATGTGACCTGGATTCAGTTCTCTGCCACAGATGTTCTGTATGTAGTTGCCTTAAGCCAATTCACTCAGACCAGATTTTTAATGCTGATTTTTTAAAAAAGTGAAATCGGTAAAGACTTAGGAAAAGAAGAATGTAGGAAACAACAGAGTTGCTTTAGAGTTCCCTTGTATTTTGGGATTCTCACGGTTTGGCCATTTTGCTATGGAGCTTGAAGGCAGGAAGGCTGAATGTTGGAGACTGGTGGCAAATCTGCACACATCTTGCCGTATAAGGAAAATGCAAACAGCCTCCTTGTGACTGAGTCCCCATGCTGGTATAGAGACACTTCCAAGAAGAAGACTGTAGCTTAAGTATCCATGCCCAACAGGTTAAGGGTACTTTCTCTATGTATCAGGCCCAGCCTTGGGCAAATGCCAGGGCTACAGGGCCCAATATTGATCTCAGCCCTTCGTCCCACTTAAACTTCTGGAGACTTCAATCAGCACCTAGCAGTTGGCACTGAGATACCTTTTGCATTTTCCATTATGCCTGGAGCAACACTTCACCAGGGGCATCACGGTAGATTTAAATGGTGGCTCCTAGGCTCTGCCTTCCCAGTGCTGATCAAAGCATAGTGCCTGTCTCCAACAGGTAAGCAGCCCAAAGCCCACCAACAAAGGAGATGGTCCACTAGGCAGCATTTTGCCAGAGGAGGCCATCAAACTGGACGGTTAAGTCCAGTCAAAGGCGACTATGGGGTGCAGCGCTCATCTTGCTTTTCAGGCCAAGGCAGCCAGCGTTTGTCCACAGGAAGCTTTCCAGGTCATGTGGCCAGCATGACTAAACCACTTCTGGAGCAACGGGACACTGTGATGAGTGCCAGTGTGCACAGAAATGTCATTTACCTTCCCGCCACAGCAGTATCTACTTATCTACTTGCACTGGTGTGCTTTCAAGCTGCTAGGTTGGCAGGAGCTGGGACAAAGCAATGGGGGCTCACCCCATTGCATTGATTCGAACTGCTGACCTTACAATTAGCAAGCCCAAGAGGCTCAGTGGTTTAGACCATAGCGCCACCCATGTCCTGATAAGAATTCACCACAGGGCTGGAGGGGTTGGTATAACCAGCAACTCATCCATTCTTAAGGTCTGGATCGAGAGCCCTTTATTGCTTGGGGAGTAAGGGGGCAGTGAGACTTGCATCATTTTATTCAGCACTCTCCTCATTTGCCAGCTCAACAAAATGGTTACTTGCTTCCTTTGGAGTTCAAAGTGAGGGAGGCTTGCAGGTGTAGGGAAACAAATCAGGCCGTGTGCATTGAGGGAGAAGACATCCCTATTCCTGTTTGATGTGTACAGCAGCTTGAAACGCAGTGGGGAGGAAATGACCTTGGTGCGTCTTTAGCTGTTAATGTATACATAGCCTAACTCACCACTGACACTCCTCCAGCTCCAGGACAGAATTAAACTACAGTGGTACCTCAGGTTAAGTACTTAATTCGTTCCGGAGGTCTGTTCTTCACCTGAAAGTATTCTTAACCTGAAGCACCACTTTAGCTAATGGGGCCTCCTGCTGCCGCCGCGCCACCAGAGCACGATTTCTGTTCTCGTCCTGAAGCAAAGTTTTTAACCCGAGGTACTATTTCTGGGTTAGCGGAGTCTGTAACCTGAAGCGTATGTAACCTGAAGCATATGTAACCCAAGGTACCACTGTATTTTGTGTTTCCCTTTTTTTCTGTATGTAACATCCAGTATGATTCTATGTATGTATATTTACTCAGAGGTCTGTCCCATTAGGGTCAATAGGGATTACTTCCGAGTAGATGTACAGGACTGAAACTCAGCACATTTTATTGTCCTCACTTTAGAATGGTTTTCTGCTGACAAAATTTAGGCAGGCCGGTTTCAGTTTGTGCCTGTGTCTGTAACACCCCAGAGACGAAGCTGATATCTTTTCGAGAACCATCAAGGGCAGCATGCAACTCTCTGAGGCCCACAGACTTCTTCAAAAGATAAGCACACGCAGGTATGTCAGAAATCAGAACAACAGAGATGCAGCAACACTGTTAATCAGAGAAATACTATTTTGGGACTGGAGTGACAGGCCAGACAAGTCCCACTCTTTTAACAGTCAGGAGAAATTCAGCAAACATAGAAGTTTTTGTTTTGTTTTAAAAGCACTCTGCTCAAACTCAGACTTCTTTAAAAGGCTGAAGAGGTTTTATCTTGTTGCATAGTTTCATTTTTTTTTTAATTTTGATCGCTTGCATTTCCATATCCTAACCCAAATGGAAATGCCAGACTCTCTTCATGAGTTCTGTCCTGACTGGAAGCAGAAGTTTAATGGAGCTGCTCTTGTCGAATGTTGCAAAGCTAAACATTTCAGATGTCTCAGATAAACTCCAGCCACAGCAAAGTAGTTAAGAATGTACATAACTCTTTAAAAAAAATGTGAATAGTTCCTTTGACAGGGGGAACTCCTCAGGTGCTTAAATGTACACATGTGACTAAGTGCTTTGCTGGATCATGGCCCAAAACACCAGACTTTTTGAGGTTGATGCCAGCTCTATTTCAAATGACAGGATAGTAGTCCCTTGATTATCAAAGGCAATGTGTGTGTGTGTGTGTGTGTGTGTGTGTGTATATATATATATATATATATATATATATATATATGCAAGTCCTTCAGCACCAAACAGCCTGGCTTCTGCTATCCACCCAGATTGCATGACTGCAATGGGGTTCCCAGATGTTCCCTGCATAAAAGCAAGCTGACTTATGCCAGGAGGAAAACTACCGCAGGACTCTGTCCAACCTTATTTTGCAAAGGCTGTGCTGGAAAAGAGGGAGGGGGTTGCGAAGTTTCACAACAAATCTTCCTCCACCACCAAAAAGGAAAATACTTACATCTAACTTCCAAATTGAAACGGCCAGAATCGAAAGAACCATGCAAATAGTTCCATGATCTACTTGCTTTTCTCAAAACAGTTTCTCACAGGTTCATGCCAGGCCCGTGCAGATCTTGTCTGAGGTCCAGGGCAGGAGCCTCATCCATGAGATGCAACATCACAGCACCGGCACCTAATCTGATCTGACACTACGCGGTACTATGTAGTAACACAGGTCCAGATTTTCCCATCAAAGCCTTGGTGTGTGTACAGATAGGCATGGTCGTTTCACCCATTAGAGTTTGGATTTGATATCCCGCTTTATCACTACCCGAAGGAGTCTCAAAGCGGCTAACAATCTCCTTTCCCTTCCTCCCCCACAACAAACATTCTGTGAGGTGAGTGGGGCTGAGAGACTTCAGAGAAGTGTGACTAGCCCAAGGTCACCCAGCAGCTGCATGTGGAGGAGCGGAGATGCGAACCCAGTTCACCAGATTACGAGTCTACCGCTCTTAACCACTACACCACACTGGCGGCACAGGACATCTTTATCATGATAGCATAAGTCCAGCAGGCTCCTAGCAAGCCTCACCCCCACGCCAGCTTCTGACCTCCCCCCTTCTGAGGTCCACAGTAAGTGCACTCAGCTCGCCCCTCCCCCCAAGGTCTGGTTCATGTCACCACAAAAAGGCAAGGAAGTTGCATGACTGCTGACAAGGAACAACTTGCTGACGTCTAGGATATCTCTCTCTCACTTTTCCTGGGACTCAGCTATACAGCTGCAAATGAAACATTTTAACTGTGTTGTAAAGTGCAGTATACAAATGTGGCACTAGATGGCGACAGTGAGCTATGTCAAATTCAATGTATTTTTCAAAATATTTTTAAAGCATTTTCACAGTGTGTTTTTTTTTTATATGTGTGTAGATTCCACCCTGGTTTGTTTCTGGAGTGTTAAGAATGCAATTGCACTTAAAAAAAAGGAGGAGGAAGAAAAATATAGGTGCCCCGCCCTCATTTGGGGCCATGTAGAATTATTGTAGGGATGTGGGTGGTGCTGTGTAGGGACATGGGTGGCACTGTGGGTTAAACCACTGAGCCTAGGACTTGCTGATCAGAAGGTTGGCGGTTTGAATCCCCGCAACAGGGTGAGCTCCCGTTGCTCGGTCCCTGCTCCTGCCAACCTAGCAGTTTGAAAACACATCAAAGTGCAAACACATCTGGCGGGAAGGTAAATGGCATTTCCATGCGCTGCTCTGGTTTGCCAGTAGCAGCTTAGTCATGCTGGCCACATGTACGCCGGCTCCCTCGGCCAACAAAGCGAGATGAGCACTGCAACCCCGGAGTCGGTCACGATTGGACCTAATGGTCAGGGGTCCCTTTACCTTTACCTTAGAATTATTTTTCAATCCCACTTATAACTGATAATGGACCACAAACATCTCAGCAGCATGAAAAGGCTCTGGTCTGGAAGAAGACCTAGCGTAGGAAGCTGCCATAGCTCTGTGTGACTGCTTGACCAGTCATAACCAATTTCCCAAATGCCTGAATTTGTAATCTGGACTGAGCCAAACCATTCAAATTTGCATCAGTAAAGAGTTCAGGTATAGGCTTATTAGCTAGAGCAGTGTGGAATTGCATGTCTGTCTCCTGCCTTTCACTCTTTGCTCACCAATTCCATCAATACTACCCACCGCGGCTCAAAGCCCACAGTTCTCTTGTGTCTCTTATGCATCACAAGCCTTTCTCCAATTGATGCAGATCTCCAACAATGCTTGAAAATGCTGTTCCTTAAACCACATTCCGTTTCTAGCCTGAGACAAATGACCAATGTTCCAATCTGCTAAATCGTTTAGAGATTAATTGTGCTAGTTAATATGTCTCCTGTGCTTTGCAAGCACTTTAAACAAAAAACAAAAAACTGCATTCTATGTGGCACTTGAAACCAAGTGCCATAACTTCCTCTGCATCTTTTTATGTCTAAGTTGCTGATGACACAACCTTGAGGGCAGAAAGTGAGGAGGAATTAAAGAACCTTTTAATGAGGGTGAAAGAGGAGAGTGCAAAATATGGTCTGAAGCTCAACATAAAAAAAACGAAGATCATGGCCACTGGTCCCATCACCTCCTGGCAAATAGAAGGGGAAGAAACGGAGGCAGTGAGAGATTTTACTTTCTTGGGCTCCATGATCACTGCAGATGGCGACAGCAGTCATGAAATTAAAAGACGCCTGCTTCTTGGGAGAAGGGCGATGGCAAACCTAGACAGCATCCTAAAAAGCAGAGACATCACCTTGCCAACAAAGGTCCGTATAGTTAAAGCCATGGTTTTCCCAGTAGTGATGTATGGAAGTGAGAGCTGGACCATAAAGAAGGCTGATCGCCAAAGAATTGATGCTTTTGAATTATGGTGCTGGAGGAGACTCTTGAGAGTCCCATGGACTGCAAGAAGATCATACCTCTCCATTCTTAAGGAAATCAGCCCTGAGTGCTCACTGGAAGGACAGATCCTGAAGCTGAGGCTCCAATACTTTGGCCACCTCATGAGAAGAGAAGACTCCCTGGAAAAGACCCTGGTGTTGGGAAAGATTGAGGGCACAAGGAGAAGGGGACGACAGAGGACGAGATGGTTGGACAGTGTTCTTGAAGCGACTAACATGAGTTTGACCAAACTGCAGTGGAAGACAGGAGGGCCTGGCATGCTCTGGTCCATGGGGTCACAAAGCGTCAGACACAACTAAATGACTAAACAACAACAAATGTCTATGTTGCAGTTCCCTGGCATGCTAATTTACTTGAAACCAGGATCATGGTGATATTAGAACAGCCAGCCACATGGCAAAAATGGTCTCCTGCCTCCTGTTCCCATTCGCCACGCCGCACAACACCTGCCTTCTTTAGCACCCTTAACTCCACAGTCCCCGAGAAGCAGCAAGCAGGTTTTGTTTTCCCTTTTTGAAACCCTGCTCTATTAAAAAAATTAAAAATGCCAATTGCCCAAGCTTACTATTATCTAGAATCCAGGTGCACATGTCTTCCCTGTACAGAGGGAGCAGTATTCCCATTTATTGAAGAAAGAAAAACTTTATTTCTTCTCTGCCCAGAGGCAAGAAAATGTGAAGCTGACTTGTGCAGGGCCTTCCTCGCTCCAGCTGCATAGTATCTCTTTTCATTTGAGGCATTTGCTGCTTTCTGAGACAGCAGGGCGAGGAGCTGCTGCTTCTCAAAACAGAAACGTGGACACTACGTTACTGTTGAGTCCTGAAATGCTGTTTATTAGATAAATGGAATGCTGTTTATTAGATAAACATGACATTTAAATAGCAACGGGAAAACCACAAAGGTTAGTTGTATTTTCTTTTACCACAACTTTGTCATTTATATTTCTTTGTCATTTATATTTCTTTTTTTTATAAGGGTAGGGAGTTTGATTTTTCACACTGAAAATGAGCACAGCTGTAATTCACTGAGCCAGCTATATATATAATAATATTAGTTTTCAGGATAACTGAAGTACAAAAGAAAAATGGCACACTCTACACAAACATCTTTTTGCGGATTAGCCTATAGACAAGAAGGATATAGTAGAGAAACATATGGTACATTTCTCTTATTTTTCATAATATATCATATAAAGGTAAAGGGACCCCTGACCATTAGGTCCAGTTGTGACCGACTCTGGGGTTGCGGTGCTCATCTCGCTTTATTGGCCGAGGGAGCCGGCGTACAGCTTCCTGTACATTAATTCAGTACAGTGGTACCTTGGGTCACAGATGCTTCAGGTTACAGATCCTTCAGGTTACAGACTCCGCTAACCCAGAAATAGTACCTCAGGTTAAGAACTTTACTTCAGGATGAGAAGAGAAATCACGCAGTGGTGGCGCGGCAGCTGTGGGAAGCCCCATTAGCTAAAGTGGTACCGCAGGTTAAGAACGGTTTCAGGTTAAGAACGGACCTCCAGAACAAATTAAGTTCTTAACCTGAGGTACCACTGTACAAATTGGGGGAGGGGTATTACAAGGTGCGTTCCTCACTTTCCTTGCAAGTTTGTGACCTGTATGTAACTGAAAATGAAACAAATAACAAAACCTGAAGTTTCCTAGTCCAAGACAATGTGTTCCAGTCAATTACCATTAATGCTATTATAGCCAAACAAAAGCTTTATTTTATTTCTTAGCTTTATATACTACCTTTTTGCCAAGGCGCCCAAAATGCTGTGAGAACCGACCTCTCATATTGCCCTCTATTAGCATAGAGAGCAAAGTTAAAGCAAATTGAGAAAAAATGAGTCCCATTTGCACAGTCCTCTCATTCATTTTAACCTATGACACCATTTCTTTAATAGGGAAAGTTGCCAAACCTTCTGGAACCTATTCTCCAGGACTAGTGTTTTATTCCCCCCCCCCAAAAAAAAAATTGCAATAGTGGTCCTGACTGCAAAGAGCAGGTGAGAAATCAATTCCTTTTGGAGCAACTCCATTTGCTGCTCCCAAAATAAATTAAGGCTGACCCAGTAGTGTAGTTTCTTTTAACTTCCTCACTTCCTAATATACGGTATGTCCTTTCAAATAACAGTCTTCCTGTTCCAGTTCTGCCTCTGCACTGCTGTTGACAACAGTCTCCCTGCTGCACCTTTGTATGATGTATAGAAGGACAGAGACCAGCTACAGGCCAAAATATAAATAATAGCCATTAAATTAAAAAATTATGTTGTCCCCCTCCCTACTCCTGGGTTGAATTCAATTTCTATATTGCATTCAAGTTTTAGCACCCAGTTCTTTTTTAGATACAAGAAGAATGGATTTGATAAAATTGCCTACATGAGTAATAAAAGGCAATAATTTGGTATTCTAGCTTTTATTTTTCTTCTCTGTACCTGTAGCATAGCCTCCTGAGAACTGCAAGAGGTAGCTATACAGTTCCCAGTAGTTTCTATAAGAGAACTTGCATGGGATGCTGGTGGTGCTGTGGTCTAAATCACTGAGACTCTTGGGCTTGCTGATCAGAAGGTCAACGGTTCGAATCCCATTTATAAGGGAACTAAGAGTCGGACACGACTAAACAACAACAACAAAATAAGGAAGCAAAGGGTGCAAGGAAGAAGCATGGGGAGGTTAAGAAGGAAACAGAGATCAGAACAGTAATAAAGAATAAAATATATGCCTAAATATATTTTATTGTTAGGCAAACCTCAAAGAGACACAATGATTTGGTGTCAGTGATGGGATCCTGGAACATTGTTAACAACACAGCTCATTCAGATCTTTTTAATCCACAGCCCCTTGTATGAATGGAGATGACCTAGATAAGGAAGATGGTGTTTTATTTTTACATTTGCTGTATATCCCATTTTTCCTCCAAAGCTGCTAAGGTAGTTGATACACTAGGCTCATTTTGTTCTCATGTGATTGTGATATTAGGATATATTGTTTCAGCAGATGGCATCAAGCTGTGCCCCAACACAGTGGTAACTATCTTAAATGTTCCAAAACCTAAGAATATGGATATCTTGTGGATTTCTTTTGAAATTTGTTCCAGGTTGTGCCGATATCTCAGAACCACTTTGCTTGCTAACTGCAAAATGTGTTTCATGAAGCAACAGTGTTTCAGCATCTGAAAGCCATATTTACCAAGAGTCCTTGTTTGGATTATTATAACCTTGATGCATCAACTTTTGTGGTGATTAATGTCAGTCCCGTTGAACGACTTTTGTCAACAGACTCAACGAGATGGTTCTCAAAAACTAGTGGGTCACTTTCTGCTCCAGAGAGGTGGCATTCAGCAGTTGAACATGATATACACACTAAATTTTCTGGGCCCTGTGACCTACCTGAGGTGGATGGTCTTCCATCTAGATACAGTCATGGGCAGTACCAAGGTGAAATGAAGAAAAAAAAACCCATGCTGATACCAAACATTTAGAGCCAGCACAAGACATGACATTGCTTGAGGTGAGAGGCTTCATCGCCACCCCTTTCTCCTCCTCCTCATCTTCCTACATGTCCTTCTGCTCTTCCTGTGCTTGCTTGAAGAAGAGGAGGAGGAGGAGGAGGAGTTTGGATTTGATATCCTGCCTTTCACTCCCCTTAAGGAGTCTCAAAGCAGCTAACAATCTCCTTTCCCTTCCTTCCCCACAACAAACACTCTGTGAGGTGAGTGGGGCTGAGAGACTTCAGAGAAATGTGACTAGCCCAAGGTCACCCAGCAGCTGCATGTGGAGGAGCGGGGAAGCGAACCTGGTTCACCAGATTACGAGTCCACTGCTCTTAACCACTACACCATGCTGATTATTTTTTTGCTAATGTGGCAGGCGGCAGTACTGGTGGCCTCTGCTTCAGCCTTTCACTCTATCTCTCTTGGGAAGCAGAAACTTCCTCAGAGCAAGGCATTCTGGGTGAGGTGCTGGCCTGGGACTCTGCCTCCAGTACTACTAATCTTCTGCAGTTGCTAGAAGTTAACGTTTAAATAAAGTTAACAGTTTAAACAAATTTTGGGAGGCTGCTTTGACTTCAGGTGCCTTGTACAAGTCCTACTTCACCTTAGACAAGCCCAGAATTCCCCACCCCTCCAAGGCACTCTGCTTTTCAGCTCATGATTAATCCAAAACTGCTGTGCACTCCTAATTTGTTGCTGTTTGTTTTAATCTAAGCAAGGGATGTAGTGGAGGCATACATAAGTGAATGTGGAGGCCCCTGCTTTTGGAAGCATGTGAAATCAAAACAAGTCGTTTCTTTTGTTAAACAGAACAAAATACAACGCAACTTTGAGGCAGTGTACAAAGCAAATAGGTTGTAAGGGAAGAGAAGAAACTGGAGACAGTGAGAAGTAATAATTTATTTGAGTACTACACCAAGGTGTTTTGCCAAGAGCACTAAGACTCTGTTGAAGAAACGCAACACAAACTATAAACTGAAATCCAAAAGGGCAATTGAAATTATTGATTTCCACACCCTACTTTAATGTGTATCCCCTAAACAGGACTTGCGGTGGATTTACTTTTAAACAAAAAGTAGTTCACAACAGCAGAAACCACTCAGAAATCTGATCTATTAAACAGACTTTCCACTATATTCTACTGGAACATCTTGGCGCGCTCTCTCTCTCTCTCTCTCTCTCTCTCTGTGTGTGTGTGTGTGTGTGTATTCTTAGCTATCAGGATTTTAATAGGATTTCATTTAATCTAACATTGCATACCCCACATAAACTCTGACTCCAAAAGAACTAGCACTTATATTAAAAAGAACTCTTTGTTGTTGCAATATTATATAGATCATATTTTTGGACCTGTTCATTGAGAAAGATATATTACACTGGCAGCAGGACAAAAAAACATTAGCATGTCATCCATGGAATAAATGTTTTGCCAACTGAATTTTATCCAGGAAAAATCACACTGTTTAAATGTGAAACATATTGGGAAATTGGTTTTGAGCTATTGGCTTATAAGTCCCTCATCAATCAAGGTCATCTTGAAACTACTTAATTCTGTGACATTAATTCTGAAGTGCCTCAGGAGTTAACAAACAAAGGAAATTGGTCTTCTATAGAGAGTGATCTCACAGATGTAATACCATGATATATTATGACAAGGAGGGCTATGGGGTCACAGGTCAAAAGACCAAAGGAAACTCTGATGCATTCTTTAATTAGACATATTTGGGCAGTCTTTCTGTCAAAAGCTATAGTTTTGGCCCAAAAAAACTGATATCATATCCTTGTGTATAGCAGAATGACATATTTTGCTTCAACCTTACATCAGTAAAATTTACCTGTGAAAATTTCCATTGAAATTTGCATTGGCTGACTGATTGATTAAACATATAAAGCCCACCCTTCACCAGGAGGTCCCAGGTTATACATATGATAATAATTATGTAATAATATTCTACATCAGGGACATCCAACTCCCAAGAGACTGTGATCTACTCACAGAATGAAAAACTGGCAGTGATCTACCCATTGGGGGGGGCAGGTCAAAGTTTTGAGCTTTTTTTTAGGGAGGAGAGACGTAATTGCCGACCTTTTTGAGGGGTGCAGGTCAAAATTGACAACCTTTTTTGGGGGGGTAGCGGCAGAAATAGATAAAATAGCATAGTTTATCGATCAATCAAAGATCCACAATAACTAATATATCAGTAACATGGCCCCTTCCAAATTCCTGTGCAAAAAGGTGCATCTTCAGCACCTGCAAGAAAGACATCAATGATGCTACACAATACTCAGGACCACAATACCTCAAGGACTGCCTCTTTCCATATGAACCTACCTGGACCCTGAGATCATCTTCTGAAGCCCTCCTTCATGTGCCCCCTCCTTGAGAGGTGCGGAGGGTGGCAACACAAGAACAGGTCTTCTTTGCGGTGGCTCCCCATCTGTAGAATGCTCTTCCCAAGGAAGTTCGCCTGGCGCTTTCATTATATACCAGGCAAAAACGTTCCTTTTTAACCAGGCCTTTGGTTGACCTGATCAACATCCTATACCCGTTTAAAATGTGGCTCTTGGGGGGGGTGTCAATGGGTTGTTGTTTTTATTTTGGTTTTATGTTTTGCAATCTTTTCTGTGAACCGCCCTAAGGCCTCCGAATATAGGGCGGTATATAAATTCAACAAATTATAAAATAATAATAATCTACGGGAGTAGGTTGTTCCAGAGCCTTCTCCTCCTTTCCACTCAAATCCCAGGGAAGCAGCAGGACAAGACGAAAAGTGTGGATTAGCTCTCTAATCCAGTCACACCTTCTCTGCTTTGCAGAGTTAGAAATGATGTGCTGCTGAATTTATTATTTGGGCAGAGAAAGTGAACGATGTACTTACAGGATGTTAACTGGAATTGTGTTTTTGCTGCCCAGAATAAGACTGTGTACACACCCTGCATTTTAAATTCATCTCCCCACCACTGTAGGTTATAGCTCACAGAGGTACAAATCCCAGCATTCTTAACATGCTCTAGTTACAAGGATTTTTCTTGGGGAAATGTGCTTCCAAAGCACTTTGAAGGTATGCTGCGTATGGTATGACCCTGCATTGTAAATATGTGTACGTGAGTGTTGCAAAGTTTCTTCAGTTTTGAGATATTGAGCTGAAACAGAGTATGGCCCTGTTTGGGTGAGAAATAGTGAAGCTGCGAGGGAGTGATGATGTTGCTGTTTGTATGGTACCGCGTTGCTCTAGATGGTGGTGGGTGAATGGATGAGTTGGCTGTAAATTCTGTTTCATGCTGCCGGGTGGTGGTTGTTGTTTTTTTTGTGTGTGTGTGTGTGTTTTGTAGACAAGACCTTTGCTTTGCGAAAAATGGTTGGCTGGGGAAATTAGCTGTTATCCATGTATGGTTGGCGAGTATGCTTGAGACTGACGTCTGTATGTGGAAGATTGCTAAATATGCATGTGGGAGATGTTATTGGGGTGGGGAAAGTGTGGGCACAGCTTCTACTCAGTGCTTTTGTTTAGCTGCTCAGTTGCTCAGTTGATGATGCTGTATATGTGGAGCATGGCAGTGCTTTCACGTTTGCTTTTATATGTAATGTTTTTGATATTACACACACACACACACACACACACACACACACACACGTGCTATAGAAATGATGCAAGTAAAGGTCAGTGTAGTTAAAGTTATGGTTTTCCCAGTAGTGATGTATGGAAGTGAGAGCTGGACCATAAAGAAGGCTGATTGCCGAAGAATTGATGCTTTTGAATTATGGTGCTAGAGGAGACTCTTGAGAGTCCATGGACTGCAAGAAGATCAAACACATCCATTCTTAAGGAAATCAGCCCCGAGTGCTCATTGGAAGGACAGATCCTGAAGCTGAGGCTCCAATACTTTGGCCACCTCATGAGAAGAGAAGACTCCCTGTAAAAGACCCTGGTGTTGGGAAAGATTGAGGACACAAGGAGAAGGGGACGACAGAGGACGAGATGGTTGGACAGTGTTTTCGAAGCTACCAGCATGAGTTTGACCAAACTGTGGGAGGCAGTGGAAGACAGGAGTGCCTGGCGTGCTCTGGTCCATGGGGTCACAAAGAGCTGGACACAACTAAACCACTAAACAACAACAACAATTAAGCAAATAGATTGTTGTGCTATTAAGTGTTCAAAAGGGTAGTAGTCAGCAAAACTCCCATCATCCTTTGTCTAGAACTGATGGGAACTGGAGTCCAACAACATCTGGAAGGCCACTGGTGCCTCACCCCGTCCTACTGGACACGTAACCAAGCAAAAAAAAAGTTCATTCCTGGCAGTTCCATTATTCAAAGCTGGTGTTTAGCTAGTCTTCTACCACATGAGCAGGAAAGCAGCAGAGTCTGAAGTTGAGTAGGGTCAGCAAATGGCAGACACAGTGGAGTCTCTCAATGGTGCAAAGCAATTTATCACTGACCATCTTGGCTGTGAGTCCTGCTCCCTGCCTTGCTGGCCTTCTTCTACCTGGCTTAGGAGGGTGGGACCCTGGCTAACTCCAACTACAAATGTAGAGGCTGCTGAGCAGACTCTTGGGCTGGGGTATTGTTTAGGGTTTTAGTTGTGTGGTGGGGTGTTGTTGCTATTATTACTGCTTTCGTATCTTTGCATCTTTATTTTAGATACTATGATTTATGTGGTAATTGTTTCAGTTTGGTTGTGCACCTTTGGGCGTTTTTATTGTTTATGACTACTTTTTAATGTATTTTTTTCATATTGCAGGCTGCCTTGATCATGGTTTTAACTGTGGGGGAAGTGGCATACGAATAAAAGTATGTATGCATGGCCATGCCAAATGTTCCTTATGGAGATGAGTAAATATGTGGCTCTTTGTAATTTGTATCAACTGTTGATGTTCCACTCATTGAATGATAAGTTATTCAACTCTCCTGATGCTTGCCCCCAAAGTTTTGATAAATAACATATTTAGTCAAATAGTATGATACTTCTGTTTGTCCGATATCTGTATGGTCCGTATGAGTTTATCTTGTTTTCCTCCAATTCCCTCCACCCCCTTTTTTTTGTCAGAGATTGCTGGTGTGAATCTCTGCCGGAAAGCCCAAAAGCTCAGTTTTAGGTCCTGCTATAGACTCCAATCTTGACAGCTGGTATGAATCCATTGTGTACTGCTTCCAACAATACACTAGTCATCATTTGTACGTCAAAAGCACAGTTGAGTGGGCTTATTGGGCATGTGTCTTCATCATATTATTAAACTTGTGAAAGTTGCAAAGCTGCAACCTTTTAAAACGTGATTGTTGTTCTCACTCCCCTTTACCGTTTGTCAGTTATTGTATTTATTATTGTTGCATTATTACTTATTGTAAAGTATCCTGGAATTTATTTTTACTCTCTAAATCCTTACCATTGTGCAAGATCCCAAGAGCAACAAAATGTATAGGAAACATCGTATCTCTTTACATATATGACTTTTTGGGTGAATGAGCAACTTTTAAAAAATCATATTTAAAGGGGGGGGGCTGGTAACACTTTTACCAAAATATAGATTTACTAAATATGTTATTGTTTGTTCCCATGCTGCTTATCCATTGACTTTATATGGGGTGTGTGTACATGCACATCATATACATATATACATGTATACATACATACATAGTGAATGCCTAGTGAATAGAAGACTCTGACCTGTGAGTGAAAGTGAAATACAATATTTCAACTTCAGGGCCGGCCCAACTATTAGACAGAGGGAGACAGCTACCTCAGAGAGAAGATGTTCAGAGCTAGGCTGCCTCACTATTAGTCTAGTTCAGCTCTGTATTTGGAATGTGTGGTGCCCATTTTGTCCTTCACCTTAGGCAGCAAAATATTTGGGGGCCTTCTGTGCAGCACAGTTTGGAATGGAAACCTAAAACTACAATTCCCGTCATCACCTTTCAGTGAGATCTTGGAAGATGTAGTGAGGCAGGTGAGTAAAACCATACCAGTTGTCCAAAGGCAGGAGGGATAAGGCATTTGGATGCCATTGTTTCTAGATGACTGGTAGTTTTGCTTTCCTTCCATGTATTTATAGCAGTGTCGTTTTACTTAGCTATTGATAGGGCAATGAAGAATCTTGGCATAACAGACCCCTGATGTGAAAGACCCCAGGGCTTGCAGACGGCCTAAAGTCACATGGATTATTGCCATCAACTAGTATCTGGCAACAAATGAGGAAATGGTTGTTGTTGTTGTGGGCCTTTTTAATAAATAAACAATTAGGAGTTGAAAATGGAGAAATGTCGCTTCTTCTGTCCAGATTGGCTAAATATCCAAGTGTAGCATTGTTCCCTTTTCTTAAGAACCACAGACATTCACTGGCAAGAACAATGAAGTCCTGGCACTAGTTCCTCAGTCCTTGCCAGCCGAGACCTCCCTCCGTTCCCTTTAGTACATACAACATTCCTGCGTAAATTGATTTACCAGTTCCCTGGGTAGAGGCTGCACAGTATCTGGCACACAGAGATCATCTTCCGTAATAGTTGAAAAGTAGAATTTATGGGACTCTTGCAACCCCCTTTTCTCTCCTGTTTAAATCGTGCTGAGAGGCTCTCTAAACATTTCGGTGGCAATTCTCGTTATATAATGCTAACACGTTTTCACCATATTGTAAGATTGTAGTAATTCTTCAAGCAAGAGTTATTATTGAACCTTAGAGGAATGGCTTTTATTTCCACTGAGCAATAATGGCAGCTGAAAAAGAAATTGAAAGTCTTTCTTTTTCTTTCAAGGAGAATAAATTCTACTTGCAGGCCTTACATTATCTATGCCATGTAGAGGGTTGCGTGCAATGTTCTTAGCCCTTAAAATTTACCTCAGGGGGTTGCCCATATTTGGGGGGCCCATGGGCTCATTTGCAAATGAGATAAATTGTGTACTCCCTAAAAGAGTCTTGCAGTGAGACCTGAGGTCTGACCTCCTGGTTGTGGGTGGGTATATTGGACAGCCACAACACCCGATTGGTAGGTCCCGCATTGCTGGGTTTAATCTGGCCAATGGGGTGCAGTCTAAATGGATCGAGGGACCTATATATGCCTATGCACGTGATCCAGAGCTTCCTCTTTCAGCTCGTGCATCGGAATATCCGCCCACCTCTCCCTACTTTTAGGGCATTTTGTGATTGACCTTGCTATGCCGTCACCTGTCGTTGGGACAGGGGCACGGCAGGAATTTTCCCCACTTGGCTGATTGGCTGTTGCCATTTGGGTTTCGCCTGCCACAACTTGTAAGGTTGCGGATAGGCACTGGTTCAGGTAATAGGGATGGGAGAATGGTCTCGCCATCCCTATGTGAAGGGTATTCCATGGAATCCAGGGACTCAACTTGGTTTGGTCAACCCCCGAGAGGGGGTTGTGCCCGTGCCTGAGTCCAGGGGAGCATCTGGGGAGAGTCTGTTCCCTGGCTTTTCACCAACCTCAGGTGTTTACCCTTGGCTGACCTATGCTGGAGCCCTGGGTCAACGATACCTGCAAGGGTGCAGGGAGCTAGTTGAACCAGAGCCTATGCAACCGCTCACTTTTCTGTAATCAATAAAGTTGCGGCCTAAATTATGCCAAAAAACAAAACTAAAATTTAAGGCAAATGTGTGTTTATTTAGGGGGGAGGTCTATGGGTCTGAACAGACAACCTGTGGTGGGCAACACGCACATACCACAGCCACACAAATCCTTCCATCATGGCTTCAATCTCTAGGATGTTCAACCTCCACAACAATTAGGCCTCAGAAAGGTCTTCTGTTTTGATGGGGGAGAGAGGTAAACCATTCTCTCCTTAGTCACCATCTCCCATTGCAATTAGCCTTGGGGGAAAAGCCTAATGGTTCAAACCTAATTGCAGTAGGGAGCATTTCTTTATGTGGGGGCAAGAGCTAGGAAGGGAAGGGGTAATCTTGCTTTCCCAAGCTGCCTCCCCCCCCCCAAATAATCACCCCTTCTCCATTTTAATTAGGCCTGAAGGAAGCCTTCTATTGTAGCCAATGGAACATTTCTTTATAACTCACGGTGGTGATTAATGTTTCCCTCCCAAACTATGACCCACTCCCCCCCCCAAAAAAACACCTTGTCTACTAAAAATTTCCATCTTTATTTTAGCAAAAAGAAGGGTAGGGCTTGGGAATGGGATGTTGTGTTTTGCAGAGAAGGAATCCTGTACTCTCTCTTTACTTCCTACATAGCATCATGCCTGACCCTCCCCATTCCTCCATCTTTCTCCTGTTTTCTGTCTTTCTCTTAAGCAGATGCCCAGAGGCTCCATGGTACTACTGAAAGAGAAAGTCCCCACGTCTGTGGATGCCTGTGGTTGAATAGTGGTAAGGGTGTTACTTGCCTTTTATCCCAACAATACCCAAGGCCAATGTAAAATGAACTAGCATGTATATTCAAAAGAAGCTAGAGCAGTGGTTCCCAATTAGCTAAGTACTGTGGCCCTCCTGTTTTTCAAAAGCCAACTCATGGAAATGTTGATATCTCTATGGTAGTTTTTGATATGTGAATGGGGCTATGGAACCCCTGGATGAGTTACAAGGACCGCCTGGGTTCTGCAGACCACCCATTGGGAACTGCTGAGCTAGAGAATTACAGGAGCCTTACATTTTGTGCTGTCGTTATTCAACTGAGAATCATTTAAAGAGAAAATAGTTGTATGCTGTGCAAAAGATCACTGGACTAAAAGTCTGTGTCATGCCAGTTGATCATAATATCCCCTTTTGGCCTTTGCAATCTAAGAATCTGTGACCTTCAGGTCAAACAGCAAAGAGTATCTGTTTATCTCTTTTCCAAAGGCTGGTGAGCCCCAAGGTTTGGCTAATCAGGGACTTACTCTTGTTTGTTTTTTAGCTACTACAGTAATTACTTGGTGGTGTTTGATACTTCTGTTGTTTTTTATGCACTATGCATATAAGATGGTGGTCTTCTCTCCCAATAATGTTTTGAGGAATTCATTGCTTTTATGGAGATGTAAAAGAATATTAACAGGTCGCAAAACGTTAATTTTCCAAGTGCACCTTTTAGCACTTGGTGGTGCAATAGCTTATCCCCATGGGATACAGAAGCTGGGAGTCCTGCTGGTTTTGTTTACTGGTTTTTATTTTGAAAAAGGGAATTTGTCCTCGAGCACTAAAGAGGGAAAGAACAACTTTTTTCAAAAGAGGGGAAGAAAAATGTTGTGAGGGAAAGGAAATGGCAGTGGATGGTGTTTATTACGTTGTTTTTTTTTTGTCTGGTGTTAAGAGCACAGTTCTGAATCAACAGACATAGGAATTGCACTTTTAAGGGGTACAGAAGCACTTCCACTAGAGGGGGACTCATCTCAAGAGTTTAAAACAAGGGTAGCATTTTAATTAAATTATATGGGCATGGGCATTTATAATTACTTATATAAAAGTTTATATCCCATTATTTCCAGTCCAAAGGGCACCATACAAAATGAAAAAGGGAGGGAGCTAGAAAGAGCCACTGAACCCCATTTCTCAATGATCTATGAAAAAGAGTGATTGTAAGCAGTCTCTGGAAGGAAAACAAGGCCAATACAACCAGCTACTGTAATCTAATGCAACAATCCAACACAAATTTACTCAAAACAGGGCCTACCATGTTCAACAGGGCTTACTCTCTGGTAAGTGTGCCTAGGATTGCAGCCGTAAGCACTTTTAAACCTGTTTTCAGGGACAGGAAACCTGCTGCCATCTATTTATTTATTTTTATAATAATATTTATTAGTTTTCCAACAAATTGAACATAACACTACAAAAAACCAAAAAAGAAAAAACATACAATAATACAATACAAAAAACCCTACAAAACACTAACATACAACTAACAAAACAAAACAAAAACCATTTAAAACACAGTCCAATTTCAATATATTATCTTTCTTTCACCAATTTCCACGACTTCCTCACACCTCCCTTTTTGTATTCCACTTCTATTAATTATTTCAGCAATTCCTTTCCATCTTCCTCTGTTTTCTATCCTATAATTGTCTTAACACATTCTAACCTTATTTTTCCCTTTAATGCTCTAATAATCTATTTATACTTAATTCCTTATAACATTTCTACTAAAGCCATATAACTTCATTCCAACATCTTTCTAACATTCATTAATTTTACAGTGTTTCTGTAAATAGTATTTATTTTTTTCCCAATCTTCTTCCACCGACTCTTCTCCCTGGTCTCGGATTCTGCCGGTCATTTCCGCCAATTCCATGTAGTCCATCAACTTCATCTGCCATTCTTCCCTGGTGGGTAAATCTTGTGCCTTCCAATATTTCGCGATGAGTATTCTTGCTGTTGTTGTTGCATACATAAAAAAAGTTCTATCCTTCTTTAGCACCAATTGGCTGACCATGCCCAGGAGAAAGGTCTCTGGTTTCTGGAACCTGCTGCCATCTAGATCAGGGTCTCCCAAAGGTGGATCTCCAGCTGTTTTTGGACTACAACTCCCATCATCCCAAATTAGCAAGACCAGCCAGTGGTCAGGGATAATGGGAATTGCTGTCCAAAACCAGCTGGAGACCCAAGTTTGGTAAACCCTGATCTAGATTCTATTGGACTCCAGCTCCCACCAGCCCCAGCCAGTATGGCCAATGGTGAAGGGACTTGTAGTCCATGGAAATCTGGAGGACCACAGGTTCTTCAGTCCTGCTTGATATATGGGAAGGTTCTTCAGCCCTGTCTGATTAACCTTTTAACTGGAAGGTTAAGCATTTCTGTAACTGTCCCCCTGACATGAACAAGACTTTCATCATTAACCTACAACAGTATTAACAGGGGATACACATTGCAAGGGGACGCGGGTGGCACTGTGGGTTAAACCACAGAGCCTAGGACTTGCTGATCAGAAGGTCAGCGGTTCGAAAAAACCCGCGACGGGATGAACTCCTGTTGCTCAGTCCCTGTTCCTGCCAACCTAGCAGTTTGAAAGCACGTCAAAGTGCAAGTAGATAAATAGGTATCGCTCCGGCGGGAAGGTAAACGGCGTTTCCGTGCACTGCTCTGGTTCTCCAGAAGCGGCTTAGTCATGCTGGCCACATGACCCTGAAGCTGTCATGACTGGACCTAATGGCCAGGGGTCCCTTTACCTTTTTACACATTGCAAAGAGGCATGTATTTACTGTTCCACATGAAGAGCATTTTGCATGGTCAGTCAGAATCTGAACGCACAGGAGACAGAACTGTGCCTGCTATTTTCTTACCTTACTCAAGCTTCAGATTCTGCCTTTCACTCTACTGATGTGGTAAAAGCAATGTCAATAGATATGATACAAAAGGAAAAAAGAATGGGGAGGGGAAAGGAAAGGAAAGGAAAGGAAAGGAAAGGAAAGGAAAGGAAAGCAAAGCAAAGCAAAGCAAAGCAAAGCAAAGCAAAGCAAAGCAAGCAATTCATCTTCTGCTCCTTCATTGGCCATTGGATGCATATAATTGCACTGTTAAAGCAATTAGCGTTGACTGGGCTATATTGGAAGATGTAAGCTTAGTTAGTATAAAAGAGGTGAAACAAAGCAAAAAATGAAGCATCATTTGGTCACTCATGTCACATGTGCAAGGCCCCTTCAGTTACACAGACTGAACTATCATTACTCAGTGCCTTCATCAAGCTGCTCGTGTCTAATTTCCATTTTTATATAATTGCAAGAATTGTGGCATAAAAACAGATCACCATAGAATCCACTTATGGTCTGCCTTAATTGCCGTTCTTTTTTTGTGGCATCTATTCCCATCCGAAGAACGGCGAATAAAGAATTTCACGATCTGCCACAATTAATCTGATGAATAATCAATGGCATTCAGTCAATTTGTTTAGAGATGCTGTTTAGCAATCTGGATGGAAAGAAAAAAGATTACGATACCCTGTCTAGTTAATAAAGACTTCGTTTTCAAGAACATCCGAGATTGCAGCATAAAGCGACAAAAACTAATCAAGGGGGAAATCAATGTTATGGCTTGCAATCCACTTTAAATATGTTTGATTCCAAACTTCTCTGTATGGGTTTGTTATGCAGGATATTATCCTCCCAAGCAGCCTCGTGGAAGCTGATCACACTCTTCTAGATTGTGTGTTTTGAGGATTGTGGTCACATAAAATTAATTTTAAGCAAACGTAATGTATAGCAAAAGGGAGGGGGGAAGGTTTTATTGTAGAGTATAAATATTGTTTTGGTGGAAAATGCCTTTCTTCCTCTTTTATGGTGTCTGGAGGCATACTTATACAGTGTGTGAGATATGCGAGGAATGACTTTCCAGTTGAGACAGGTTCAGCGTGATTCCTACTGGCTTCTCCCCCCCCCCAAAAAAAGGTCGCATTTTCTCTTTTCTCTGCCTACTTAACAACAACGCTCCAACAATTATATTTGCTAGCAAAATAGGTTGCATGGGACTATTACAGAGGAAGCTGCTTTATACCAGATCAGCCTATTTGTCCATCCAAACCAAGAGTGGGGAGGTTGTTGGCCTACGGCCAAGCTAGCATGCTCAGTGGTGAGATCATAGAATCGTAGAGCTGGAGGGGGCCCCAAGGGTCATCTAGTCCAACCCCCTCCAATGCAGGAATCTCAGCTAAAGCATCCATGACAGATGGTCATCCAACCTCTGCTTTAAAACCTCCAAGGAAGGAGAGTCCACAACCTCAAGAGGGAGACTGTTCCACTGTCCAACAGCTCTTAGTGTCAGAAAGTTCTTCCTGAGGTTTAGTCGGAATCTCCTTTCTTGTAACTTGAAGCCGTTGGTTCGAGTCCTACCCTCCAGAGCAGGAGAAAACAAGCTTGTTCCCTCTTCCATGTGATAGCCCTTGAGATATCTGAAGATTGCCATCATATCTCCTCTCAGTCTCTTCTTTTCCAGGCTAAACATACCCAGCTCCTTCAACCATTCCTCATAAGGCTTGGTTTCATCAGAGATGATGAATACTGTTGTCTAACAACATCTAGAGGGCCACATGTCGCCCATCCCTGATCTAATCTACCTGCTCAGGCGGGCAGCAGCTCTCCTGGATTTCAGACAGCAGTCTTCCCCATAACTTGCTACCTGAGATATATATATATATATATAACTGGAGGCAAACGGGATTGACCCTGGAACCATCTGCATGCAAACCAGCTGCTCTGCCCCTGAGCCATGTTTCCTCTCTGTAGGACTCTCATAAATATAACAATGGAAGTAACAGCATAAAGTGGGCCTTTAAACATCAAGCGCTACGCTGTGCAACACAGCATCTGTGCTTGATTGATCTCACCTATCACATATACAGAAAACGATACTTGGTGGTAGGAAAGGACCTCTGTGAACTGTTCTTTGAAGTAAGAGCCTGGCGATAGAGACACATCTTGACACCAATCCATAAGGAAGCCAGTTTCAATACCAGAGCCCGGCCTCGGAACACGGAAAGTAAAAGATAAAAAGAAAACGAAACAAAGAAGAATGCATCTCCGAGCAAATGTAAGATTTTGTCATCTTACACTTGGTGGGCTTTTCCTCCTTTCCTTGCCTCCCCACAATGAAATGTTCCTTGATCTATAGCTGCATTGCAGGATGAAATTCTGTAAGGGTTCTTTCCTCCTTCCTGAAGATTCATGCCAAGGGGGAAAAGATTCTCTGCAGCTTTTGCTTGCTATGTGGCCACTGGAAGCAGAAGAGTCTCTTGGAAAGGGAAGCCAAGCATACTTCATACGTATGTATAGCCTACAGCAGGGGTCAGCAACCTTTTTCAGCCATGGGCCGGTCCACCATCCCTCAGACCATGTGGTGGGCCAGACTATTTTTTTTGGGGGGGGGAGAGGGGAGAACGAATTCCTATGCCCCACAAATAACCCAGAGCTGCATTTTAAATAAAAACACACATTCTACTCATGTAAAAACACCAGGCACGCCCCACAAATAACCCAGAGATGCATTTTAAATAAAAGGACACATTCTACTCATGTAAAAACACGCTGATTCCCGGACCATCTGCGGACTGGATTGAGAAGGCGATTGGGCCGCATCCAGCCCACGGGCCTTAGGTCCCCTACCCCTAATGTGGAGCAATCGTTTTTTTCCTCGCCTCAGAATGAGAGGATACTGGACAAACTATTTGTTTGGGAATCATTTGGATTTGTTTGCAGGGAGCTTAGATGACCTTGCTTCAAAGCAAGGGTTATCCCACACTTTCCAGGCCACTTCCTCATCGCTGTTGTTATCGTTGTCTTCAGGGAATGTGGGTTTCCCAATCAACGATAATTGTGCAACTGGAATTTGCCAGTATGTGATGGAATCCCACCTGAAAACGACAACAGTCTGGAAGTTCCTGAGGCTGCAAGCCTTATTTCCCATTGCCTGGAAATAAGTCCCACTGAATCCAATGGTTTATTATTTCTGAATACACATGTGTAACCTTTCACTGTGGATCTTTAATGCTTTAACATTTGCTTCTGTCTCGAAGATTGCCGTTGCCCTTTCCACCATGAGCACCGGTTACTGAGCTGATGCAGTGCTCTGATCCTGTGTAACCTCTTCGACAGCAATCCTAAATTGCTTCCAAGTCACCTTAATCCTTTTCTTCCATAGTACAGCATAACTGGAAGCATCAAAGAGTATGACTAACTAGAGGCGTGGTGCAAAAAAGGTGGCCGTACTATCAGCTGATATAGAACGCAATGTCATCTTTTTCTTGAGAGCATCAAAATTCATGGGACTACATATCTGAATTAGTTAATCCTGTGTGGAGTGCAGTCTAAAGTAAAGGTAAAGGGACCCCTGACCATTAGGTACAGTTGTGCCGACTCTGGGGTTGCGGCGCTCATCTCGCTTTATTGGCCGAGGGAGCCGGCGTACAGCTTCCGGGTCATGTGGCCAGCATGACTAAGCCGCTTCTGGCAAACCAGAGCAGTGCACGGAAATGCCGTTTACCTTCCCACCGGAGCGGTACCTATTTATCTACTTGCCCTGGCATGCTTTCGAACTGCTAGGTGGGCAGGAGCTGGGACCGAACAACGGGAGCTCACCCCGTCACGGGGATTCGAACCACCGACCTTCTAATCGGCAAGCCCTAGGCTCTGTGGTTTAACCCACAGTGCCACCCACGTCCCTATCCAAAGGTAAATTCCACCAAGTCAATGGAGCTCTCTCTCGGGTAAATGGGTATCTTACTATGTTTCCCATATATTGCTTCCAGTAAAAAATATGGAAGGTATGTTTCCATGTAGAAAACTACATATATGATATTGTGGGAGTATATTGCATTTATCCTCTAGAAAAGGGGTTTCCAGCCCCACACCAAAAAAATAACCACATTTTTAAAAAAGCAGACAATATACAGACAACCCCCAATATGTGTGGGAATTGCATTCTGGGTCATCATGCACAACAGCAGGGCCTGCATAAGCCTGCTCTGCCCCATTATGCCCCCACCCCCTTTTCCAGCCACTTCCAGGTCACTGTGATGCGCATGTGCACAATCACACGTCAATAGGATGTGCGTAAATTGGTTGTTGCCTGTACACCCCCAACCCCAAATGACCACATAGAAAAGCAGGCAAACACCCCTCTGCAAAGGAACAGCCAAATCTCATTTCCAGCGCCATCATAGCATTAAAATTCACATCACACATTTCTTGATTTTTGTGAATGTGAGCAAACAGCTAACAAATGCTTGAAATATAATGATAAATGGGGGTCCCTTATACATGTAGGATCTCATGTGTATTTTGCCAGTGCCTTGAATCTCAACTATCTGGAAGCCTCCACTATTCACAACATTTTTAGTATGCTGTGGGGTTAAATGGAAGGTGAAGGTTTTTCATCATAATGAAATGCATTTAAAATGAGTTTTAGATAAAGAAATGTAGAACATAAAAACAGTAGCAAAGAACTATTTTAAGAGCAAGATAATCAAACACCCCAGAGATAAATCTCTTAATATGACTGGAAACACAACAAAGAACCTGTTCTTGTTTTTTAAAATAACATAAGCATCTAATTTCCTATATTAGCCAAGATCAATATGGGACGAAACAAGTGAAGGAAATAATGCAGCAGTGTAGATCTGAAGGTGCCTAGATATTATTGTGATAAGAGTTTCAGAAATGCTTGAACAGACAGCGCAAAAGAACAGAGCAGAATCTACATGGCATAAATTAGGAGCAAACAGAGCATAACAGTTCTGATAAGGTTTTCTGCAGTCTTCCTCCTCCCCACCCACTATCTATTTCCCTTACTAGGTACCGTAATCCTTGAACCATTTTCGTCTACGGTATGATGTTTCAGCTAAAACTTTCATAATCTTTCAGTCCCCCCCCTCCACCCCCTAAAATGCTAATTCTAGATCACAGTTATGGATGTTATTGATCTCACTGAATTTCAAATGTAGTGTACACCACCTCTTCAATTAGAAAATCTCAATGGAGGCGAGATCTGCCCAGGTTTACCCTGTGATTGATAAAAGTATTCTGCTCTATTTTGATGACCCAGATCCTGCATTAAAACACTGGGAAACAAAGTATACTCTTCTCCTGAAGCAAAGCTGTGCCTGATTGTTTTAATTAGTGCATTCATTTTCTGCATTTAATATACAGGAAGGTTATTAGACTATTATTTTAAATGATTACACATACTTTTTGTTGTGGCAAACCACATGCAACTATACTTGTGAGAGAAATGTTATCCATTTCCCCTCAAATCATGTCTGGCCTATTTTTGTCAAGGAAAAGCAGTCTACAAACGATGCTAAGAAACTCATTTAAGCTGCATTCCTATACTAACTGAACTTGGTAGGACTTACTTCTGAGTACGGGTGTATTGAATTGCAGTTTTAATATGGGGTAATTCATTTGTTATCCATGTAGATTAACAAGGGGGGGGAATCTATCTTAACAGTGAATGTCAATTCTAGCCAATGTAGGTATTATATTTCAGTGTCCCTTGTGAAAATGGCCAGTCAGAAACCCTGGAAGAATCTGCTTGACTTCATTACGATTACTGTGGTTGGAATATTTTTGTAGAATTGTAGAGTCCCTGAGGATCATCTAGTCCAACCCCCCTGCAATTTATACATATTAAAGCCCTAACTCATAAGGCAGCTTCCTTCTGTGTTACATACATGATGTAGAAAGTGAAGTCTGAGGGCAGAATACATGCAACTGGCTTACATACTGACTCATAGCTGAAAACTGTGTCAGCTTATTAAGAAGCCAGACTTGTACACTGCTCATTCAGAAAATATATCATTCCCTGCCCCAATGTTGCAGCAATATATGCCTGAAAAGCTCAGTATATATAGCTAATGTGCATATTGCTCAATTAACCCATCAATTTCCATATGTACAACATTGGTGAATGTTGACCATTAAACCAATTTAGCAGTTGACTGAAAAATCTTGAGCATAGCTTGCAACATTTGACAATAATTTTGTTTTAGCATATTTATTTATTAACATTGGGGGGCGGGGGAGAGAGGTTGTCTTTACTCCCCTGAATGCAAATTCCATTGACTTCCCTAGGATTTGCTTCCAAGTAAACGGCGTTACGAGCCATATGCTTCGCGGTTCATAGGGATACAACTGGCAGCACATCAAACGGTGAAATCAAATATTACGGTATCTCGGCGACTTTTTCTGTATGCCAGCGGGTGGGTCCGATATATACTTGTACGCATATTATGGCAGAATCCCAAAAAACCTTGGGCACATCTGCGAAGAGATGCCTGGGGCAAATATAGAAACCGAACGGAGCGACCAACCAACTGCCTCCCTCTCCCAAGATTAGTAGCAGTGGTGTGTGGGGTGGGGGAAGCTAATTGTCAATTTCACCGGAGGAAATTGGCAACGCCAGCTCTTCCGCCCCTTTCCTAGACGCATATCCATCAAGGGAAGGGCTTTAAAACTTTTGCCATGCCTGGGTGAACTTCAAATGGCGAGCAAAACGCTAATCACCAAACGACACAGTTGGTTAGAGCGTGGTGCTAATAACGCCAAAGGATGCAGGTTCGATTCCTATTATGGGACATTCCTGAATTTGTTAGCCGCCTTGAGCCCGGTCTTGGCTGGGGAGGGCGGGGTATATTAAAAATTATTATTATTATTATTATTATTATTATTATTATTATTATTATTATTATTATTATTATTATTATTATTATTCCTGCTTTGAATGAGGGTGGACTAGATGACCCGGTAGGTTCCCTTCCATGCTTCTATGGGAAGTTGTCCTTTTATAGCGGTTCGCAGCAGTCTTGCAGGGCCCCTCCTCCTTCTCTTCCTCCCCGCTTCCCCCCCCCCTGTTTTGGGGGACGGGCAGCGCCTACCCCCAAAACCTTTCCCTGCGACACCAAGGGGAAACGTCGCGCGCGCAGCCCACCCGTCTCCACTGACGCGATCCACCCAACCGGGTTTTCCGGAGCGCCGACGGGACGAGGCCCTTCGTCGATTGGCTGGCGCGGGCAGCTGCAGCCAATGGGCTGCGGGGAAGGCTTTCCTCATGGCAAGCGGGTGCCGGGCGCCGGAGTTCCAGTAGGGGAAGAGGGTTGGCCGCCGAGGGGGTCGCTGCTCGCTCTCTGCTGGCGCGGAGGCTCGCTCGCTCACTCGCCGTCCCCGGAGGCGCCCTTCTCCGCCGCCGCCGCCGCCGCCGCCGCGTTTCCGCTCGACATGCGCGGCTTCGGCGTGCGCTGATTTCCCGCGAGGGGTAGAGCCGCCGAGCGAGGAACCAGGCAGGCGCTGCTGCTGCTGCTGCTGCTGCTGCTGCTGCTGCTGCTGTTGCCTCCAATGTGGGGATCGCCGTCCGGCGAGAGCACCTGGGCGACTTAGTGGCCGGAGTCCTTCTCGTCGAGGGTGAGTCTGTGCTGCAGCAGAGACAGAGAGAGGGGGGAAAAAACGGAATTGCTTTCTGTGGTGTGGGGCACTTTAGGTAGAATCCCTCAAAGGAGGTCGCAGGATCGCCCCCCCCCTCCGCCCTCTTAGCATCTCCTGCCACTCTCCAAGAAAAGTCCCCGGAAACTGGTTACAGTACTGGAATAGGAAATCTAGCAAAAACAAGCAACCCGCCCCCTCCACAGACCCTTAACTTCTACCAATGATCATCATCTTTTCAAATTCCTCAGTGGTAAGTTTTAGGCTGCACTTAATGAGGGACTTAAACACACACACCCCATTTACTTAAGGGTAGATCCCACTGTTTAAAAAATGTTTTAATTGAAGATTTTCTTGGGTGACAAAAGTGCCATCGTCTCTGTTTTCAGATCATAAAGTCCTTTCTACAGATCGGTTATCTTCGATGTGAGACGTTAATGTTGTATATAGTATAAGTTTGGGGGAGAAGAGAGGGGGGGGTAAACCTCACTGTGGACTGCGTCTTGCGTGGAATGTTTCTTTGCCTCTTTTATACTCGTGCATTTTGATTCGGGCTGGTCAAGGTGATTTATGGAACCGAGACACAGAGTACTAGTTAACTCTCATTGGGGTACAATAGCGAGAGAGTGCTCTCCTTTCTCGGTGTAAGGAATGCCGTATTCAGTTCAATCCGCCGTTGCTTCTGTTTGGAAAAGGGTGAGTGCTTTAGGGCTGTACCCCCTAACGCCGCAGACAGTCCATTTTTGCTGGGAGTAAGCCCCTTTGAACTCGGTGGAACCTTCTTTTGAGTAAGCACCCATAGAGTTGGATCTGCAAGAAGAAAGGACTACGCGTGCATTGGTGTGTGGGTGTGCAAACCCAGAATTTGGAGGGTTTTGCTTGCAGAAGAATCGTGTCCAGAATGGGGTTGGTGCAACTTTTTGCTGTAACTTTCTCAAGCGGGTTCCGAAGCAGCTTTTAATTTTTAACTCTGCATGGCTATGCAAGTATCAGGAATGGAACATAGCATTAGGAACTAGTGTAACTATTTATTATATCAAGGTCAGGGTATGTGTGTAATTAAATCTCTTTGCACTTTTTTTTTATTAAAAAAAGAAGAAGCTATATTTATCTCTTATGCCCATAGCAATAAGCTGTTTCGCTGCGATCAAAAGGATGCATTTAAAGAGCACACAGCCAGTGTGGCAGTTGCTACGGAGTATCTGCCACTTTATATATTTATTTATACAATCCATGCAAGGAAAACTCCCATCTGTCTTTCTAGCAGCGGGCCATGGCTATAGATGGGTGTGAGTTTCAGGGAGTCTGCCTGAATCAGGCTCCAGATGTGTGAGCTCAGCTGTTGTCTGTCACTTGGGTGACAACTGGCTCCCCCCCCCCAATACAAGCAAGGCTTTGCTTTCTCCATTATCCTCAGTCAAGTGTCAATGTTTCAACTCCCTCCTATTATTTTGTATATACAGGGCAGCCCCGCGGGAGTTCCTTTGGCGATCCCTAACAATATGTCTGGGTCTTGGTTCTTTAAAGTGGTGAAGGGATGGGAGGAACATTTTTTAACTCTTGAAGGTGAAAACCATCTAAAATTCAGTTTTTAAGGTACAGAGTTAGCCTTCGCTACTTGGCTTAGAAAGTGCAACGAACATTAAACTCCCCTCCCCTTTCCAGACAAAATTGAGCCTTAGCTTGGAGATCTAAAACTTAAAGCAGTAACCATTTATTTTGGCTGACTTGGCTGGGGGGGGGGCACTCATCTTAAGGTGTATATGTGGCTATGTTTGGGCCTAGCTCAGAAATCTGTCACTGTTCCCACAGCTGGGGGTTAAGGAAAACAAAATAAAGCTCTTTTTGTACTAGCTTTAGTGTTTTTAAATGCCATCAACTGGGAAGCTTGAAGCACAGTGGGGAAGATTTTACAACTCCCAGCGCAATCTTGATGCAGAAGATTTAAAGGCTCGCCCTGTGTATTTCCCACATACTAAAACAAAAAGGTGACAAAAATAAATGGCTATCATGCCTTTTTCTATAGCTTGAGGTGTGATTGAGAACACTGACCTTTAGCTAGCTGTTTCCCCACCCACTTTGCCTGCAGCAAATTTAGCAGAATCTAGGTTTTTAAGATTCATTTGGCTCTGCCATTTCCCAAGTATTTCAGTTCATGTAGAAGGTTCTGTTTTCAGTTGCTTGCTGAAGGAATTGTTTAGTCTTTATTTGATGCTTAAGTTTCAAAAGTAAATACTCCAGCAACAGACATGGATTTCCCCCCCCCCCCGTTTTTTTCTAGCAAAAGCTGGTAGAAAGTTAAAAACAATTACAGCTTGATCCTGTGAATGTTTACTTGGAAAAAGTCCCACTGCACTAAAGGGGGCCTCATGACTGTGTAAGCCTAAAGCTGTAATCCTAGGCGTCTTTAGTTGGGAATGAGTCCCATCGAACTCTGTAAGACATAAACTTCCAAGTTAACTTTGCTTAGGATCACAATGCAAGTGGTAGATTTTATAATTTGGGAGCTACATGGCTATTTTCTCTTTGTATTAACAGATATTGTAGTTGGGTCAGCCTTAGTTACCTAGGCAAACTTTAACATCAGCTGGGTGGTGGTGGAAACCTTACAGGGTTAATAGCTGAGCTATTAAGATTGAAGTCAGATGTGGCTAAAAGCAACAGGGGAGTCTGGATTTCCCTAATATCCTGTAGTATAACTGAAAAGGTAATTGTATTTTAAAGGTTTTTTTCCCTTTAATCCACACTGTTTCTATTTAGAACTTTAAAAAAGAAAAGCTAAATGGAACCCCAAAATGCTTTAATGCAGTGGTTAATTGAGAATTAAGTGAAGATTTTAAAATCATGCAGTATGTGAAGATTTTTGCACAGAAATTGAAGTAATCCCAGAATTTTCTTGCTTAAATGACAAAGTTTGCCACGATAGAAAACTAGGATGTAGAATTGTTACATCCACGTGAGTAGAAAATGTTTTTAGAGACTATTGATAATAAAATGTTTGGTCGAGAACATTATACTTGTCAGAGATGTTGAAATATTTTGTTTCTTGCTGCTTGGATAACTGAGGCGTACTTTGGCGAAACAAATTCTTCTGCCTTGGTTGTTAACTGTTTGGTCTGTCTCCCCCTATCGTCTGAGAAAATCTATGGGTTTAGTGTGTCTTAAGTACATTGGAATCTCTTATTTGCTCATAACTGGTGTGGGGACTCTGGGGAGTTTTAACTCTGGGGGAAAGAGGGCCTTGTGGTAATTGCGCATGAACCTCAGCTCATTGCTGTACACGTGTGCTTGACTGAGCAACAGTCACCAAACATACTATCCTCTGCCTTGACCAGTGTGAGCAGCAGAGCTTTGGGTGTAGTGGTGGCTTCTCCAGTTCATTCGACCATGCTGCTCCCCAGCCAGAAGTTGGGTTTGCTATTTCACATCATGCCTGTGAACAAACATACTGATTTGTACCTGTGTAATGGCTGTGGCAGGGGGAAAGGAGGTAGAGAATAGGCTTTGGATGCAAAAGGCAGTGTATAGCATTTTCTGGTTAGGTTGGGGAAAATCCTTGTCTACAGTCTTAGAGAAGTGGCGGACCTTTAGCCCTCCATAAGTTACTGAACTGCAACTCCCATCAGCCCTACTTGTTGTTGTTGTTGTTTAGTCGTTTAGTCATGTCCGACTCTTCGTGACCCCATAGACCAGAGCACGCCAGGCACTTCTGTCTTCCACTGCCTCCCGCAGTTTGGTCAGACTCATCTTTGTAGCTTCAAGAACACTGTCCAACCATCTCGTCCTCTGTCGTCCCCTTCTCCTTGTGCCCTCTATCTTTCCCAACATCAGGGTCTTTTCCAGGGAGTCTTCTCTTCTCACGAGGTGGCCAAAGTACTGGAGCCTACTAAGCATGGCCAGTGGCTAGGTATGATGGGAGTTGTAGTTTAGCAAGATCAAGAGGACCAAAGATTTCAGAAGCCTACCTGCCCCAGAGAGCTGCTACCATTCATTGTAGGCAGTACTGAGGTAGAAGAACCAGTGGGCTGACTCTGTATAAGGAATGTTCTGTGTTTTGGTGAGCATATCTAGTCTCACCATTTGACCAAAATGATTGTAATCCTAAAACTAAACTGTAGATTGTGATTATTATTAATTTTTGGTCTTATTGTGCCTTGATATGAATGAGCCTTTTGCCTGCTCTCCATTTTGTCTGAACCAAGTAACTTTGCCTACCAGGTTTGGAACCATCCAGATTCCCACACCAGCTGCAGACTGTGGTTTAGATTTCTATGTTACTCTGAAGCAGTTGACCATAGCTATGGTCAGAGGTTTCCTGGTTTAAACACATGTGTAGTGGAAAGGTTTGTCCATGTCTCAGTTTAATAAGCAGAACTATGGTTGTCTGAATGCAACCAAATACTTGGCTAGTTGCTTCACATCACATTTTCAGGGCCCCTTCATGCTAGCGGCATACAGTCATTCCAATTTCTAGATAACATATCAGGGTATATGTGTGTGTGCTTGCCCTTTTCTCACCTTTTATTGTCTTTGCTATCTACCGTCTTTGTTTACTTTTTATCTTAGCCAGACTGACTTATCATTCCCCTCACAGTGATTATTACCTTTTCCTCCTCAGAAGTTGGAATATTCACAGATGTTCCGTGACACTACAACACTATTAAGGCACTAGTGTTATAAGATGTACTCGTGGCATCATTTTAAGATTAGGCTTTGAACAATAAGGCTAATGTTAGCAGTTGCTTTGACGATGGACCCTAGAGGCTCGTTCATGTATAATTTGTCATTGTTTCCAAACAAACTTTCAGTAGCAAATGTGAGAGAATGCCTTTCTCCTTGTCTTATAGTGGAATTTCTAGTATAACCATGCAACTGAGACATCTGACGTTGTAGCTGCCATGAATATTGTGGGATAGCTGTTGGATATGTGTTCTCTAAATCTGAACAGAATTTAACCATGTGAAACAATTTGTGTAAGGCTTTTATGTAAGGACAAGTTTGTTAACTCGGCCAGCTTTAATTGTTCGGTTTAATGGAAAAGGTAACCTGAAGTTACCTGTTTGGGGCATCAGTCTTCTAGGTATACAGGTGAGTTACCTTCCCCCACTTGCTTATGGGTTTGCCATAACAGGAACTGGAGGGAGGGAATTTCTTTTCTTCATCAAGCTGAAGAATGGTGAGAAGCAACATGTTTTACAACTTATAGCACACTGATGTCATGACATTTCTGGCAGCAGTACTCAGACTAATCAGATCATTTTCCTCCTTGCCAAAATGACAGTCTTTCCAGATGCGGTTTCCTTCATTCTTGGTCCATTGTCAAAGGGTATTTCCAGTTCTTGAGATAAATTTCTCAAGGGCCCTGTAATAACTCTTAACCTTGTTTTTCTATTATATTCATGTTTAGACTTTGTTCTAACTGAATTAATTATCTTAGGAAGACTCCAGGAACATGGTATGACCATGCAGTGTGTATTCATTGCAGCTTTTTTTTTATCTGCAGACAGATTTCCCACAATATGCACAGTAATTAAGATGCACCAGCCCATTCAATCACTTAAAGCTGTCTTTAATAATAATAATTAAATGCTGCAAAGGTGCTGTCATTTACCACTTTCTCTTCCCACTTCCCCCCTTCTCGCTTTTTTGGGGAGACGCAACACTGACTACAAGTCCTCACAGACTTAAATGTACTTGAACACATTTAAATGTCTGGCCCAAGTGCAACTAACTGTTGGATTGTGGCCATAATTTGAATTACTGATGACCAAAGGCACGATAATACCATAAAGTTAACCTGCAGGATATTTCCCAACAAACTTTGCTGGTTCTTAAAAATTATTTTCTTAGAACACTTCTCTTTTGCTGACCAAGCTGTTTAGAAGATGGAGTTATCTACCCAGAAGCCCCTCTCCATGCTGACACTGCAAGCAGCAGTGAAGAGTTTATGTGCTGTAGTGGTTAAGAGACTTAGCTACAAATAAGGAAATCCCTGGTTTGGATTTTGCCTCTGCCATATACTCACTAGATGGCCTTTGGCAAGGTACCCTCACAGTCTCGTGTTGGCAAATTAGAAACAATACTAGTTTTACTTACTTTGCAGGGCTGTCGTAAATTGGATAATCCATATAAAGCACTGTGAACAGTTGACAATGCAGCTGTTGGCAGGTTACTTTGTCAAAATAAAAAGGAGATGCCCCACAGGTTTCCTTGCCACTTCTTATTCTGGGATGGCACTTGCAGATTACAGTCATACCTTGGAAATTGAACGGAATCTGTTCCGGATGTCCGTTTGACTTCCAAACGTTCAGAAACCAAAGCATAGCTTCTGATTGGGTGCAGGAAGCTCCTGTGGCCAATGGGAAGCCCCGTTAGACATTCGAGTTCCAAAGAACGTTCGCAAACCGGAACACACACTCCTGGGTTTTCGGCATTCGGGGGTCAAAACGTCCAAGTGCCAAGGCGTTTGGGATCCAAGGCATAGCTTTATTCCCTGCCCAGACAAAAAAAACACCACACATGAAATAGCTGTGCTTTTCTTGCAAGCTGGTAATGACTCTCCCAACACCTAATTTGAAGACTTTCAGAAGCTTCTGGAATGATCTTTCTTCTGATGTTAGATGGAATGTCTTCTGGTGCAGGCTTCTAACTTAGTGCAGGTCAGACCAGAAGCAAGATGAAGGCCATTACCTGTCAGTTGGCTATGTCTGCTTGAAATACATGCATTAAATCTTGCCATCAAAGGTATGGAAGCTTTTTGAGCTGCTCTGCTCTGTTCTGCCTCACTTTACTGCCCTTCTCTTGGTCTGTAAGCCAGAATGTCTGGGATATGCCCAGGAATGCAAGCAAATCTATGAAGACATTAGCATGCTTACATTGCATTCAGCTGTGCCTTAAAAAAAAGAAAGAAAGAACATGAGCTGCAGATCTCTCACTTTACAGTTGTGGTCTTTGCCTTCAGTAACAACTCTTGTTTTGAACTACTGCCAATTATGCACAATATTGGCAGCAAGAAGCAGCTGTGTATTTTAAAAAAAGATAGCTTCTCTAACAACCTTCTGAGAATGCAATTGTGATTGTATTTAATTTGAATTAGGATTCTTGGTTTCCTGTTACTTCCTTCTTTTTTTGGTAAGCAGCTTTCCCAATAGCTCCAATGGGCAACATCCAACTTAAAGCTCATTGCTTTCGGTGGGTCCATTAATGAATCTGACATAGTGTTAGATATCACCCATTGCTTTTTAAATCTTACAGAAAATGGCCCCACGATGCCCATTTGCTGCAAGACTTGTTGAAACGAAGGACAGATCTACCAGTAATAGAGGGAAACCTATGTCTTTAAACACCTGCTGTAAAAGTGATTTTTCAAGCAGAGGATAGAACTTAAAAGTTATATTAGTCTAAAGTATTTGATGCTTTTTCCCCCCTAAACAAGAGACTGGGATATACCCATATGAGATAAGTGAGGTTTGTGTGTAAATAAAAGTTCTGGGAGGCATTCATTGACTGCTGCAAAACTGCAGTGTCATCCTCATACTGAATTTAGGCAGCAGGCCAAGCCATGGTTAAGGAAGCTTGATGTGAAGTCTGATTTACAACAGACCATGGTTGTGATCTATCAACAAAGCAGAACTGGGTACTGTAAGTTGAAATGTGTCTGCAAACCATGGTTTGGCATTACATCTCAATTGAGAAACTGTTAAGGCTCCTGTTCCACCTGCTAACAGCCTCTGCACCTAGACAATTCACCTTGATTCCACAAGTAGTACTTTCAGTGGCCTCTTCAATGTGGAGTTCATAACTACTGGAAAGGAACTCATTTAGATGCATAATTGAGACTTTTTAATTTAGCAGAACCTTTTCAGAATGAAAGTTTAATTATTGTCTCGTAGTACTGAATTGTAATTTTAACTCTGTTAGTTTTGATGTATCTTTTATATTCTATTTTAGTTACCTGTGCCCTGAGGAACTATAGTTGATAATGGGTATAACTCTAGGGATGGAAGGAAGAGACAAAAGTGTGGAAACATAGCTTGGCAAGCATGTAAACTCTAGAGTTTGGTGTTTGCCCTGGCCTTCTATTCCTATTGCCATGCACTTTTTAACCAGATCATCTGTAGTTATGCTACGATAGCAGCCCCCTAGGTTCAGTGAGTCTTCTGGAAAGTTAAGTATGTGCTGGATTGAAGTGCTAACTGGAATAGCGGCCAATCCTTCCAGCAAGCCAAGCGTCTTGCCTTCTGAGACTTTGATGGGCTTTGGAGGATAAATATCTGAAGTCCAAGAATAGAAACTTGAGATAGGCCCTTGCTCAGCACCTGTGATCTGCAGCAGAAGTATCCAGCCAATCTAGTTAGCTCTAGCCAGTGCCAGCCCTTCATCTGTTCAAGAGCTTAGCTTCTCTTTGTTTCAGCCAAAAATGCTTAGTATAGCTTATTGGTGGTTTTGATGACCTGCATGTCTAGAACATTTTCATTTTGTTTAAATCAGGACATTTGTAAGATTGATTATGGTCCACGGATGTTCTGATGGTCAGCCTAGTTAGTACCTGCTGGTTCCTAAGATTTCTGTAAGGAGTGTTGGATTAAGTGGAGCTTCTTAAGAGGCAAAATACTTATTATGTTCAGAAGCAAGAGTGCATGCCCGGGATCCCTTAACGCTGATTAGTTATGCCTTGCCTGTTAAGAGTAGATACTTGGGATCTCTTGCTTTGTAAAATTTGAAACACTTGGTGGACCACAGGGAAACAATTGTGTGTGTTTTTTTAAAAAAAACAACCAAAGTAGCCCACACACATCTGAATGGGTCCTCCTCTTGCTTATATTACATGCCTTCGAAGAAATAATTAATGTGTCTGTGTCGACTTATAATATACATACTCATTTCTAAATGGAATTAAGTTTGGCATGAAACCCTGTCTTGTGTTTTCGCAGATGTTTCCTGAAATGTGTGGATTGTGTAATAAAACGTAAGAATTTTGGAAGGCTTTCTGTTCCTTTTGTTTATCATGATTATCTTATGGATAACTTCATTGTGAGATCTTTCTGCCTGTGTTCAAGGCACAAAGAGAGGCTCTGAAGTGATAAATATAGTTTTCACTTATGGCCGATCACTGAAGTGATTTAGATCTTTGTTTCTTGTGCGTGTGGAAGAAAGGAATAATATAATATTGTACATTTGTTTGTTTTAGTAAAATGTAATCCTATAAATTCCTTTGTGCTCTTTCTATAAGTCTAGACAGCTTGGTGGGCTAAAAGCCAACAAAACGTCCTTGCTCACTGCCCAGTGTGCTTGAAAGAACAAGACAACTGGCCGCCTATGCTGGAAATAAATTCTTTATTTACAAAAGAGGTTAAACCAGAAGCTGCTTTGCTCGGAAGAGTAAAGTCTTAACGGCTAAGAAGTCCAGATCTCAATAGGTTTCCCTTGTGCTTTCAAAAGGTTGTTCTGAGCTCCTGATTTATTGGGGTTGGGAATACTGTTGGAGATCAAATGATGTTGCCATGTCATTGATTGACATACTGTTCTAATGCTTTGTGGTAGGTTGTTGAGAAAGCACTCCCATACAATCATGTCTCCAAGCTGGCTCTAACAACTACAATATAGAAATTGCTGCCAACATCCCTGGATCACGCTACTGACAACTGGGGGGGGGGGGAATGGGCAGGCCTACTGCTGGAGGAGAAAGACTGCTCCCAAACCCTTCCAGCCTCTCCCTTTTTAAGGTTAGGCATTGTAGCTCTGTGAGGGGGTAAAAACTACAATTCCCAGAATTCTTTTGGGGATGTAATGCCCTTGAAATGCATGGTGTGCTGCCATTTCAGTGGTTTATAACATTGGATCATTTTTGGTAAGTCTTTCCGCCTCCACCCTCTTTAGATGAAAGCAGAGCTTTCAGTTGAAGCCATCTAAATACTGCTAAATACACATCTTGTTGATGAATACTGAGACTAAGCACAGGTAACCTTCTCTAGATTTAGCCAGCATTGTAATCTTCCTCCCCACCATGACAATAAAATGTAATAATATATTTAACAGACACACACACACAAAATGGACTCTATTACACTGTGGGCTTGCATTAATTTGCAATCCTTTTGACATGTTGTGTTACCATTTGGGACTGAGGTTTTGTCAGCACTGTAACTGTTCTTGGCATTATTGTTTTTATGATCTCCTTATGGATTCAGTTGGTAATGAGTAATGTAAGAGCTGATTATCTAAATTGTGGAGTCAGTCTTTTAGAATTAGCAGTGCTTATCATCTGATGCTCCTTGATGTAACTAGGAGCAGTTAGGACTTTTTAGAGGCATTTTGAAATCTCAACCCTTGAATTTAAATGCCTTCTTTATCTGGGCCCAGCTAATAATGTTGCAGTAAACCAGACATAGGGACGCGGGTGGCGCTGTGGGTTAAACCACAGAGCCTAGGACTTGCCGATCAGAAGGTTGGCAGTTCGAATCCCCGCGACCGGGTGAACTCCCGTTGCTCGGTCCCTGCTCTTGCCAACCTAGCAGTTCGAAAGCACATCAAAGTGCAAGTAGATAAATAGGTACCGCTCCCGCGGGAAGGTAAACGGTGTTTCCGTGTGCTGCTCTGGTTTGCCAGACGCAGCTTAGTCATGCTGGCCACATGACCTGGAAGCTGTACGCCGGCTCCTTCGGTCAGTAAAGCGAGATGAGCACCGCAACCCCAGAGTCAGCCACGACTGGACCTAATGGTCAGGGGTCCCTTTACCTTTACCTAAACCAGGCATAGACAAACTCGGCACTCCAGATGTTTTGAGACTACAATTCCCATCATCCCTGACCACTGGTCCTGTTGGCTAGGGATGATGGGAGTTGTAGTCCCAAAACATCTGGAGGGCTGAGTTTGCCTGTGCCTGCAGTAAACAGCGATAGTGGGGAGCTGAACTCCCCACTTTTCAGCATGCACTGATTACAAATGGTTAGCTGTGCAGGCTCTCAAAGTTTAAGTGGAAGAAAGCTTCTTGGTTACCTCTTTATGCTTGCTTGAAAGATTTTCCTTGTTAAACCACAGTCCTGCAAATGATAACTACACAAGGGATCCTTGGTCAAATTGTATTTCCACAGCACAGATGTTGCAACCCCACTCAAGGTGCTTGTAAGCCTTTATAAGGAGGTGATATCTGTCTATCTCAAAGAGTTGTATACAGAAGTTTCCATTCCTGTCCTGTACCACTGGAAATATGGTTGACCTCCAACTTGTGGGAATCTGCTAACTGGTCACTACCAAGCTGGGCCTTGAATAACTCAAGACAGATAACTGCTATGACATAAGTTGTTGAAATAAGAAAGAACCATTATTCCTTGTATTTGTTAGCTGCTTTTCTTACAGTTAAGAAATGAATGCTAACACTCAAGATACAGTAGTTTGCCCCAGAGTAAGACATGTAAAATCCAGGGATATGGATAAGGAGTAAGATCATTTAGTCTTAGAGAGAAGTGGCTATGTGAATTAGACTGCCATGATGCACATATAAAATAGTTAATGTGGGAGCAAGGCCAACACAAAGCAGTTTATTTGCCTAACAATGTTCTTTTTTTGCTCATTGTTTTCTGTTCTCCTTTACCATAGCACATCATGGGGTCACTAGATAAGTTCCATTAGATGGGTTTCTCATTGTTCAGCTATACCAGGGTTTCCCCAATCTTTGGTCTCCTGTTTTTTTGGACTACAACTCCCATCATCCCTCGCTAGCAGGAGCAGAGGTCAGGGATGATGGGAACTGGAGTCCAAAAACAGCAGAAAGCCCAAGTTTGGGAAACCCTGAGCTATACCAATGAGACTAGGTGCATCCTTAAAATAAATTTTAAAAAAGCCCTAAAAGTGTTACATTTTTGTATTTACATTACAAATCACACACTCTTGAAACTACAAATGTATCCATATAATTATGTATTCAGTGTCTATACTGTATTGACTTGGCTGCGTATGCGATTCTAACTCTTTACACTGTAACTAGAAAATTCTGGGCTCATAGTTTGCATGAACTCTGCATCCTTTCAAGCTCCAGTTTGGGGATTTTACATTAACAGTATGTGAGTAGTACTTTGTAACTTTTTAAAATGTCATTTTGTTTGTAGGCTTGGCTCTTTAAAGGAGGTTCAACTAATGGTGATGAAGAATTAATCTTCCGGGGGGGGGGGGACGGACGGACCTGTCTCAATTTGCTGTCTCCATACCGTCCGCCGCCTGCCCTTTCTAGCCACAAGTTTTTCCATAAATGGAAAACTTGTTCTTTTTTTCTTTTTTTCAGACTCTCTCTGAATAGTTAATCTCGGGGAAGTGTCTGCTGAACAGCTACATAAAAACCTCAGTATTGCTACAAGTCTTGCTTGGATACTGGTACATGTGTACTTCTTGGCAATATATGGAGGTACTTAATTGGCATCTGTGCTCAAATCACTGACTCTGATTATGCAGCAATGCTATAAAAAAATATCCACACTAGGTCTGAGTTTGTTTTCCCACCCCCCAAACAGTCCCCTTATTCATCAGGAGCAAGCTCTTCACCGCTAGCTAGTGGAGTTTGAAAAACAACCACCCCTAAACAGGATTCCCAACTGAATTTTTTTCTTAGTTGAACAGTTCAAAAAATAACTTTTCCCAATTGGCTAATCTGAATCTGGGACAAAAAAAGGATACGTAGAAAGATTTCTCTCAGTTACTTGAAATAAACTGGATTACGCTGTTCTTAACAGTGGCCAATCAGATGCCCATGGAAAGACTGCAAGCAAAATCTGAATGTAGCAGCAACCTCTCCACTTGTGATTCTCAACAAAATTATTATTATTATTATTATTATTATTATTATTATTATTATTATTATTATTATTATTTTATACCCTGTCCATCTGGCTGGGTTCCCCCAACCACTCTGGGCAGCTTCCAACAAAGTATTCAAATACAATAGTCTATTAAACATTAAAAGCTTCCCTAAACAGGGCTGCCTTCAGATGTCTTCTAAAACAGTGTTTCCCAACCGGTGTTCCTGGTGTGCCATGGGAGGGAGGCGGGCGAGTCGGGCGGCGAGAGGCGGGGCGGCGGCGGCGAGGATCCGCGTCGAGCCGGGGGCGGCTCCGCGGTGGTGGTGCCGAGGTTTCTCTCTCCATTCTCCCCTCACACACACACACAGGAAATAACACAGGATCAGCTGACAGGACCCGGCCAATGGGGCGACGGCGGGGCAGCGCGCGCAAAAGGGAGGAGCGCGAGACGACGACGGCGCAGGGCGGGAGGGCGGCGCATTGCGCGTGCTCAAACCCGCCCTCCAAGGCGCAGAGGGGAGCTGGGCAAGCGCCTTCTTCAACCATGCGCTCGTTTAAAGAGGCAGCGCCCGGGCGGGTCAGAACTCTGTGCCTCTCGCCTAGGGATGAAGGCGGGCACCGGCTTAAGCCAGTAGTAGCCTAATAATGCATTAACTTCTGTGGGACTTCCAAGTAAACACAGTAGCCCAGTGCCTCCCTCCCCAAAAGGAGGGGGAATTACAGCAGCGCAGGCGACTCCTGCGTCTCCCCGATATTTAAGGCTGCCATCCCTCATGCACACTTACGCGGAAGCAAAACCCCGTGAACAAACTAGGGCTTACTCCAGAGTAAATACGGGTAGGATCTGGCTGCAGTTGTACAAGAAGAAGCAATTGATAACACTTTCTATCTCGCGCTTCAGCCGGAAATGCTGCTACCACAGTTTCCAGCCCCTATTGCTTCCCTTTCACTATATTATCTCCCCTTCCCACCCCCCACCCCGCTGGCCCGCCAAGGGATGGGGGGTTGTGAGCAGAATCATAACGGGTTCAGTCAGAGGCAACGGCTTGAGTTGTCCAGATCACGGCTGGCACCAAAGGGTGGCGAGGTCTGGCCCGCCATCCTAACCCACTCATGGTTCTCCTATAGGTGGCACTCAAGAAAATTAGAATTTGGAGGCAGCCCAAAAGAGTTCTTCCTGCCTTTTCCAGGTGAAGGGGGGGGCACTGCCTAGAACCCACTCTGTTTAAATTTCTCGTCTCCTGTCTCACCAGCTGCTGCTGAAACACGAATGTTTACTCATTTTTTAAAAAAGCATTAAAATGCCTAAGCAAACAGAGGCCCTTACCAATAACATCAGGTTCCTAGCTGTATAGCAGTGGCAAGATCCCAGGGCAATGTGTCTCCTATTAAAACAACACTGTGATAAGCAACACCCTGCTATGAAGCCATAAAAAAGGTAAGACAAATCCTCAATGCAGGCTCATTATTAATCCAGCTTTTCAACCTCCCCACTGGATACCACATACTTGATCTACTTAACCTAGCATATTTGGAAGAGGGATGCTAGCCTAACCATTACCTTCTATGCTGTTACTATTTTTTTTTTTTTTACATAAGTAAAAAGTGACCTTTCCCCATCTGGCATGGTGGTGTGCCTCGAGATTTTTTTCATGAAACAAGTGTGCCTTTGCCCAAAAAAGGTTAGGAAACACTGTTCTAAAAGTCTGGTAGTTGTTCTTCTCTTTGACATCTGGTGGGAGGGCGTTCCACAGGGCGGGTGCCACTACCAAGAAGGCCCTCTGCCTGGTTCCCTGTAACTTGGCTTCTTGCAGCGAGGGAACCGCCAGAAGGCCCTCGGCACTGGACCTCAGAGTCCAGGCAGAACGATGGGGGTGGAGACGCTCCTTCAGCTATACTGGTATTCAGAGACGCTACTGAATTACATACCATATTCCAGGCAATTATTTCTTGATATTTTCTGATTCTATATTATAAACTATTTCCCTTATTTGTAGTTTTTTAAAAAACAAAAGCCTTGCTCATTCAGTTCCAAGAGATTAGACCTGTTGCTGCTTGATCTCTAGAAAGCTCAGTTTTTGCCAGTGCAATGTGTTCTCACACTCTGAAACTTGTGTTGAGAAAAGGCACATGGTTCAGAAATAGATCTAGAAGTTGTTTGTAGGCAGTGGCTTGCTTCATGCGACACCATAAACTATAGCTTAGCAGAACTGCAGAAACATCTCTGACAGAAACTCTGATCTACTTTACTTCTCCCCAGTCATTTTTTACTCCCCATTTTAGATAAGACAAGTTTTGGCTTACTGTATCATGCAAACCAGGCTAGTGAGGGGAAATGTCAACCTTTGCAAAACGGAACTAACTTTGCCTTGTGCTGAAGTTTAATACTGTATATCAGTCATTAGCATAATTGCAAATGGATCATTGGCAGTAGGGTTTATGTTTGTGTGAACTC